>NC_133134.1:3258669-3919355 GCF_048418815.1 Hemitrygon akajei
TGTAATGAGGTGACCAAAATTGAACACACAGTACTCCAAGTGGGACCTAAGGTCTTACAGAGCTGTAACATTACCTCACGGCTCTTGAACTCAATCCCATGAAGGCCAACAGACCATATGCCTTCTTAACAACACTGTCAACCTGCACAGCAGCTTTGAGTCTCCGATGGACATCGACCTAAAGATTTCCCAGATCCTCCACACTGCTGATAGTCTTACCATTTATATTGTATTCTGCCTTCAAATTTGACCTACCAAAATGAACCACTTCACACTTACCTGGGTTGAATTCCATTTGCCACTTCTCAGCCCAGTTCTGCATCTCATCAATGTTCCACTGTAACCTCTGACAACCCTCCAGACTATCCACAACACCCTCAACTTTTGTATCATCAGCAAACTTACTAACCCACCCTTCAACTTCCTCATACAGGTCATTTATAAAAATCACGAAGAGGAGGGATCCCAGAACAGATCCCTGCAGAACACCACTGGTCACCATCCTCTATGCAGAATGCGAACCATGTACAACCACCCTTTGCCTTCTGTGGGCAAGCCAGTTCTGGATCCACAATGTAAGGTCTTCTTGGATCCCATGTCTCATTACTTTCTGAGGCATGGGGAACCTTATCAAATGCCTTACTGAAATCCATATACACTACTTCTACTGCTCTTCCTTCATCAATGTGTTTAGTCACATCCTCAAAAATTCAATCAGGTTCGTAAGCCATGACCTACCCTTGACAAAGCAATGCAGTCTATCCCAAATCAGATTATGTCTGTCCATATGTTCATAAATCCTGTCTCTCAGGATCTTCTCCAACAACTTGCCCACTACTGAAGTATGACTCACTGGTCTGTAATTTCCTGGGTTATCTCTACTCCCTTTCTTAAACAAGGGAATATTTGCAATTTTCCAATCCTCTGGAACTTCTCCCATCCCTATTGGTGATGCAGAGATCATCACCAGAGGCTAAGCAATCCCCTCCCTCACTTCCCACGGTAGCCTGGGGTATATCTAGTCCGGTCCTGGCAAATTATGTAACGTAATACCTTTCAAAAGCTCCAGCACATCCTCTTACTTAATGTCTATACACTCAAGCATTTCATTCTGCTGTAAGTCATCCCCACAATTCCCAAGGTCCTTTTCACTAGTGACTACCGAAGCAAAGTATTCACTTAGTACCTCCATTACCTCCTCCAACTCCATGCACGTTTCCCACTCTCCATCTGCTCCCAATTTATGTTTCCAAGTCTCTGCCTAATAGTGGAGATTTCCCCCATCCCAGTTAAATGTTTTCCCAAATTTTCTGCTCCTATCCCTCTCCAGCACTATGGTAAAGGAGATAGAATTGTGGTCACTCCCCCCAAAATGCTCTCCCACTGAGAAACCTGTCTCCTGACCAGGTTCATTTCCCTATATCAGATCAAGTACAGCCTCTCCTCTAGTTGGCTTATCTACATATTGCAACAGGAAACCTTCTTGAACACACCTAACAAACTCCACCCCATCTAAACCCCTTGCTCTAAAGAGATGCCAGTCAGTAATAGGAAAGTTAAAAATTACCCATCACAACAACCCCATTATTATTGGACCATTCCAGAACGTGCCTCCATATCTGCTCCTCAATGTCTCTGTTACTATTGGGAGGGAGGTCTATATATATAAAAAAACACCCAGTATGTTATTGCCCCCTTTCTGTTTCTGACCCACCCACAGTGACACAATAGACAATCCCTCCATGACTTTCTCCTTTTCTGCAGCTGTGATACTACCCCTGATTAGAAATGCCACTTCCCCACCTCTTTTGCCTCCCTCCCTGTCATTTATGAAACATCTAAAGCCTGGCACACTCAGCAGCCATTCTTGCCCGAGTCATCCAATTCTCTGTAATGGCCTCAACATCATAGTTTCACGTACTGATCCACACTCTAAGTTCATCTTCCTTGCTTATGATACTCCTTGCATTAAAATAGACCCATCTTGGGATGTGCCCGGCGGGCGGGCTTACTAGAATGAGCCTGCCAGACGCCAGTCTGGGAGACGGTGGACGGTGATGGCCACGGAGCCAACGAGGCAGTGGACCGACGAACAGCAGCGGAGCAAGGATGTAGCTAGAAAGGACATCATCCAGTTTTTGCAGCAGAATGCCTCGGACCGGTTTCTAGGTGAATATAAGTTAATGGGAAATATCAAGAATGTTGCCAAGACTGCAAAGAAGGAACAGCTAATAAATGCTGTATACCAAAACAATGGTGCCTACAATCACTTTTTGCAATATTTGAAGCACACAGGCAGTTAATTGCAGTTATGGGCTGAGTGCAGGTCGGTGGGACTAGGGGAGAGTAAGTGTTCGGCATGGACTAGAAGGGCCGAGATGGCCTGTTTCCATGCTGTAATTGTTATATGTTCCCTCTAAACTGTGCGCGCGCACACGTTTTTCAACCAGCGCACAAAGGAAATTAATGTGCACACAAAAGGTTAGTTACCTGAAATAGTGTAATTAATAATTATACTTATTGAAAAAACCTTTTAGCTAAATGTTTCTGTTAACTAGTTAGTCGGTTTTTCCAAATATCACAATGCACATCACTAATTTACGTCAATTCACCTTTCCTGTTCCAGTTTGTACAGCTGCATCACGGCGGCAGCCATCTTTGGAGGACAGTGTTCATATCATAAACTTCACTTTTGGCGATGAACAAGTTAATGCCTTATGTTTAAAATATCATGATTTTCAAACTTTGCTCAAATGGTGGCACTTGTACTTCAAAATGAACAGCTTTGCGACCTTGCACAGTTGATGAACATTGGGGGAACCTTTCTTGCGTCTATTGCAGACTGTGAGAAGAGGTTTTAGCCTAATGAATCAACTCAAAAACAAGCTGAGAAACCGTTTAGGTGAATGTCATTTGAATATGTTAATGAGAATCAAAAGCTATCAATTGGATAGAAGTTCTATTAGTCTGGATAGAGCTTACAAAGAATGGGTAAATGCCAAAGACAGGAGAGAGAAAAAATAACTGAGTGACTTAAATATGTATGTTATTTTGTTGTTATTCTGTGCAGTTTTATGTCAAATATTTTGTAAACCTACATAAACTGCCATGTGTGCATTCAGTGTGCACATACTTTTGTCACAGGAAAAAGATTTGCACAACATAAGATTTTTGTGCACACTGACTACTAAAATTTAAAGGGTACATTGCTAAGCAATTCCCTTATGATGGTTGTTTCCAAAACTATTGTCTAACCTCCTGAATGCTTTTAACATTTTCTGTTGTTTTTTTCTGATTTTCAGCTTTTTTTTGCTTTTCATTTCATTTATACAAAACTTGATAAAAGCAATAGAACAATAAGGGAAAGGACAGAGTAAGAGAAAATAAAACAGGTATTGAGTGGCCTCCATTTACATCAGCATTCTTTGTTATATCTAGTTGAAAGTTATTACTAGAATGGACGACAACTGCATTTGCAAATGCACTCTGCCCGGAAGCAAGCAGAAGCGTCTGTGGATGAGCAGCTCAGCAAAGCACGGCAAAGGCATTTCAGACCAATTGAACACTCTGCTCAAAGTCTTGAATAGGACTTTGAGGTAAATTTCCACAATGTAAGTATAACAACATTTGCTAATACAAATATCAATGCAAAATGGAATATACAATGTACTTAATAAGAAAAAATAACTGTATACCAATCAAAAAATGGCTGGAAAGAACATGCAGTATAATATTTAAACTCAAATGTTTATATTAATTACACAATAACTTTTGGAAAAGTGGCAGCTAATTTGTGCACTGCAAGGCCCTACTTACACTGTTATAATGACCAGATCTATCTTTAAGATGTTGGTTGTGGAATAAATATCGGCCAGGCAACCAGCCTTTCTTTAAATTGTGCCATAGCACCCATTTCACCCATGAGAGAAAGCAGATGGAGCCGTAACTTAATGTACCTTCTGCAGCGCAGTACATTTAAATGTGTATATTATAAAATGCAAAGTTACACTATTGCATTTTACAGTAACAGCTCGGCAGTGGAGGGTCAGCTGAGTTGTTACTGGAAAACACAAAGGTATAACACATTTCCTTATTTACAATGACCCGTGTCTAAGCTCCTGTGTTTAGTTTACATCTGGAGCTCCATATTTAGCAATGCAGGATTCATTTTATAATTCAGCTTGGGTTTTAGCCAATTTAACTAGATTATTTTCATAATTAAAGATAAAAATTAGCAATGTAGTAAAACGCATCTTGCTCTATGGTTCATTATTGTTCAGCTTAACATACTTCTGTGACACATAGAGATGGTAGTGGCCCTTAGTAAGGGTACATCATTGCCCTTGTAATTTCCAGAGGCAACAGAAACATTATGAGGAGAATCTTCATGAGGAAGTACTGTTTAAGGTAAGTCAAGTGTTACGAACCCCGTAACTTACTTACCAGCAAAGATAGAGACGTCCGTTGGAGTCTGGTGATACTATTTTTAACAGTATTTATTAGCAAAAATACACAAAAATAATATCAATGCAAATATACAGATAATATACATCATCAATACTAAACCAAAAAGTGCAGGTATAATAATAATCAATAAGAAATAAGCTCTATCGTTGTCTAGGGGATAATGAATTGTCCGATGGAAATATAAAGTTTGTTTCAGCTCACACAGGCTGCCGTCATTTGTTTGTCGCTGTGTTGCAATTGTTGGAGAGAGAGAGAGAAATAGAAGAATAACTTGCCGACTTTCCTTGGTACGGTCTTGATCCGTATCCGTCCTTTAGCTAGAACGTTCCGTGGAGGACTCGCCACCCAGGCAAGGATGGACACACACACAAGCCCCCCACCGGTCTCGTACGTTTTTCCTGGTGTGTCTGAGGGGTGTTCCCCAGACCCCTCTTTTATCCTCATTCACGGGGTCTCAGATGTCAATCAGGTTGGGATGATGCAATCCCTCAACCAGACCACTCTGGTTGTCCCCTGAGGGGTTTCAATGAATAGTACAGTACTCAATACACAATTCCTTCTCCAAGAGACAATAGCAGTAATCAGTGGTTCCGTTCCGCTTTGTTAGGAGACATTCCACCTTGTTGTGTATTCTGCGTCTCTCTATAACAACTGCCTTTGCTGGGATCCTGCGTCTCTCTCTCTCATTATTGACATGATGTGTATCTCTCTCATTTCCTGGGTCTCAGACCTGAAATAATAGCGATCCTGCGATTCTCAAAAAGGAGGGGGCGACTTTGCACCCGTCGGCCCCTCAGAGTTGCTCCACATTCGTAACACAAGAAACAGTGAAACCAAGGTTGGGTTTCAGAAATGTAAACTTTATCAGAAAGTGGTAAGGGGATCAAGGTCCTGATAAAAATACTAACGAATGAGGTATTGTGATTTTTAAAAAAAATACAGAATAGCTGCTGAAGTAGCAAGAATATGAAACAGCCAGCAACGCAGGAGGTAAAGTTTAAACAGAAAGTGACTATCATTAAATTGATAAAAACAGAAGACCACAATGGACTAGATTGAACAAAGTCTCCTCTGTGTAGGACTGTATGTCTACATTCACACTTCAAGTCCTGGAACAGGTATGATTGTGCTCACTCAGACAGGCAAGCTACAATGCTGTCCTCATGAGCCCCTCTCTCTTACAAGATATCAGACAGGAATAAAGTTGGATGATGTTTTGCCTGTCAAGTGTTTTTTCAGATATAGGGAGCATTAGTGAGGCTAATTATCAGATTCAGGTTTACTATCAACAGCTTATGTCGTGAGATTTGTTAAATTTGCAGCAGCACTACAATACAGTAGTTGGTGAAACTCCTGTTTACTGGGTGTATCTAGAGATGTGGCTCGTTAGCCCCTTGTTAACAGCCACCGGACTCAGCGGTAAGAAAACCACTTTGCTCAGACTCTGTATGTCTAGGGTCAATATGACTTGAGTCCATCAAATCTAGGAGGTGGGGATACCTCGCCTACCCAAACCTCGATCTAAGCAAATACTGTGTAAATATTGCCCCCTTGCAATTACCTGTCAGCAAGAAATAATAGTTCATACACTGCATATAATTATAAAGTATATTTACAAATTTCAGCTTTATCAAACATGTAGTAGGGAAAAAAATAATAAAATGAGCCCATTACAGTTAACCCACAGGTCACCAACCTTTTTTGCACCGTGGACCGGTTTAATATTGACAATATTCTTGTGGACCGGAATTCTTGTGGGGGGGGCGGGGTTTAATCATGACTGGAATGTAGATGATAAGTCTACTATTATCTAACAAATTTAATATTAAGCACACAGCGCATATTTTCCTCGCATGAATATAGTGATAAGTCAATTATAAGTCACTTGTAAGTCAATAGCATCATAACATTTTAAGTAACATTTGGATCTTAAACACACAGTGCATATTTTCCTCATATGAACATGTAAAATCATTGCAACACATCAACATCGCTGAATCAGTAGGAGCCCTGGGCTTGTGTCCCTGCAACAGGATGGTCCCATCGAAGGGTGATGGGAGACAGCGATACTCGAAGGGGGTTCCTTATGTCCAGTCTATTCCACAATTTAGTTTTTGTGGCTCTCAGCACTTCTGTCCCACTTGCTCAAGTTTTTTCCGCTCAAAAAACTCAGCAGGTTTGTCTTTAAGTGCAGGGTGCTTGGACTCAAGGTACCGAAGCAGTTTGGAGGGCTTCATTGCCTCATTAGACAGCCTCCGAGCCCGAACTCCAGCTTCCCGCCCACCCGCCACCAGATGCCTTGGCCAGGTGCGGCTGGTTGTGGGTGGAGTGAGAGCCACCGACTGAGCGAGGAGTGCGACAGGGCGCGCGCCCACCCTCTTATAGGTAGGTAGGATCCATCGGCCAACAAAAGCTTGGCTTGAGGGATGACTTTCAGTGGATCGCAGAGAGGCAGCTGCTCTGCTACTTATGAAACCCTGAGCCCGAATTAGGCCATCTGCGAATATTTTAGCACCGGGTTCCCCATGAACATTCGGTGTGCTAAACAGGGTTAGAGGCAGCACCCATCTGTCTGCGCTCCAGGTCAGTAGCAACGGCACTTCTTGCCAGCCGGTTACCTGAAGCCAACCAGAGATCCCTGACGCTAGGGTATCACTGCGTTTAGGTGACTGATGACTTCACGTGCATTCAAGTTCAACAGTGGGTGTGACAGGGAATGAGGAAAGGTGCAGCTGACTCATATCGTTTCATATTGCCAAATCATATCATTTCCTCGCGGCCCAGTGGTTGGGGACCACTGTACTAGTGGGATATGTCACTACCATTTACAAATGGATTGGAGGTCATGGCATCATAAAATTCTTGTGGAAAACTGTGTTGTTAATGATGGGTTGGTTAATTTCAAGTCATAAGGACATGACTATCTTTGGTGGGGTGAGAGTGTAATGTCCTGGTTAAGATTTTTACTACTATGCTGTAGGTGTTGCATTTTAGTAGTTCTGTAAGAGCATGTTTGTGTTTGAGCTAAAGATAAGGAGCTATGTTGTTCAACTTAGAAATGTTGTCAGCCAATCAGGATAGTGCAATTGGGAGAAGGTTCTAGAGAACATTGGGCAGAGAGGTTTATGTGATGAACACTGGTGTGGGTTGAGGTCCTTTTGGTGGGAACTGTGAGAGTACAGGAGGGAAGATGGCTAAGGATGCTGTCCTGGTTGCACAAAGTTCTTTGTGCAGATGAATGGCTTCAAGGAGGAAAGACCAATACTCCCAGTTGTTTGAGATGGATGTGTGCTTTTACGCAAACTGTGGGTCCAGCGTGTAAGCTAAAGGCAACTTCAAGATGAGCTGCAACTTGCGTGCACATTTGGAATGGGTTAACTCACTGGTCCCCAACCACCAGGCCACAAAGCATATGCTACCGGGCCGCGAGGAAACGATACGAGTCAGCTGCACCTTTCCTCATTCCCTGTCATGCCCACTGTTGAACTTGAACACACACGAGGACATCAGTCGCCTAAACACAGTGACACCCTCGCGCCAGGGATCACTGGTTGGTTTCGGGTAACCGGCTGCCTTGTACAGCTGGTGAGAAGTGCTGTTGTTACTGGCCTGGAGCACAGACAGATGGGCACCACCTCTAATCCTGTTTAGCATACTGAATGTTCGTGGGGAACCTGGTGCTAAAATATTCACAGAAGACCTAATTTGGGCTCAGGGTTTCGTAAGTAGCAGAGTAGCTACCTCGCTGCAATCTACTAATGAAAGTCATCCCTCGAGCCAAGCTTTTGTTAGCTGATAGATCCTACCTACCTTGAAGGGGGGTGGGCGCGTGCCCTGTCGCACTCCTCGCTCAGTCAGTCGCTCTCACTCCACCCACAACCAGCTGCACCTGGCCAAGGCGTCTGGTGGCGGGTGGGCGGGAAGCGGGAGCTTGGGCCCGGAGGCTGTCTAATGAGGCAATGAAGCCCTCAAAACTGCTTCGGTACCTTGCCAAGCACCCTGCACTTAAAGACAAACCTGCAGAGTTTTTTGAGCGGAAAAAACTTGAGCAAGTGGGACAGAAGTGCTGAGAGCCACAAAAACTAAATTGTGGAATAGACTGGACATAAGGAATCCCCTTCGAGTATCGCTGTCTCCCATCACCCCTCGATGGGACCATCTTGTTGAAGGGAAACAAGCCCAGAGCTCCCACTGATTCAGCGATATTGGTGTGTTGCAATGATTTTATACGTTCATATGAGGAAAATATGCACTGTGTGTTTAATATCCAAACGTTACTTAAATGTTATGATGCTTTGACTTACGTGACTTATAATTGACTTATTACTATATTCATGTGAGGAAAATATGCGCTGTGTGCTTAATATTAAATTTGTTAGATAAACCGTTTTAGAAACAAAATTGAGTGTATAAGCCACATAAATGACTATAGTCGACTTATAATCTATATTCCAATTGCGATTAACTCCCCCCCCACCCCCCGTCAACTGGTCCACAAGAATATTGTCAATATTAAACCGGTCCACGGTGCAAGAAAACGTTGGTGACCCCTGCTTAAGACCTTAAGACCAAAAGCTATAGGAGTGGAATTAGGCAACTGGCCAATAGAGTCTGCTCCACCATTTCATCATGACTGATCCATTTTTCCTCTCAGCCCCAATCTCCTGCTTTTCCTCCCCACATTCCTTCATGCCCTGATCAATCAAGAATCCATGAGCCTTAAATATACATAAAGACTTGGCCCCCACAGCTGCCTTGGACAATGAATTCCACAGATTCACCACTCTCTAGCTAAAGAAATTCCTCTGCATCTCCATTCTAAAAGGATGCCCTCTATTCTAAGGCTCTGTCCTCTGTTCTTAGACAGTCTCCACATCCACTCCATCAAGGCTTTTCACCATTTGATAGGTTCAATGAGGTCACCCCTCATTCTTCTGAATTCCAGTGAATACAAGCCCAAAAGCACAAACTATCTTCACATGACAGGTCGTTTAATCCTGGAATCATTTTCGTGAACCCCCTTTGTACCATCTCGTTTCAGCACATCTTTTCTAAAATAAGGGAACCAAAACTGCTCATAATACTCCAAGTGAGGCTTCACCAGTGCTTGACAAAGTCTCAACATTGCAACTTTTATAATCTAGTCCTCTTGAAATGAATGCCAACATTGAGTTTGTCTTCCACACCACAGACTCAACCTGTAAATTAATCTTTAGGGAATCCTGCACAAGGACTCCCAAGTCCCTTTGCACCTCAGTTTTTTGTATTTTCTCTCCATTTAAAGAAGTCAACCCTTTCATTTCTTCTATCAAAGTGCATGACCATACACTTCCTGGCACTGTATTCCATCTGCCATTTCTTTGCCCATTTTCCTGATCTGTCTAAGTCCTTCTGTAGCTATTTCCACAAAACCTATCCACCTACCTTTGTATCATCTGCAAACTTTGCAACAAAGCCATCAATTCCAACATCCAAATCATTGACATACAGTGCAAAAAGGATTGGTCTCAACACAGAACCTTGTGGAACACTACTAGTTACTGGCAGCCAAGCAGAAAAGGTTCCCTTTATTACCACTCTTTGCCTCCTGCCAATCGCCCACTTCTTTATCCATGCTAGAATCTCTCCTGTAATACCATGGGTTCATAGCTTAATAAGTAGCCTCGTGTGGCACCTAGTCAAAGGCCTTCTGAAAATCCAAGTACATAACATCAACCTAATCTCCTTGTAATCTGCTTGTTACTTCTTCAAAGAATTTCAATGGATTTGTCAGGCAAGATTTTCCCTTGAGGAAACCATGCTGACTATGGCCTATTTTATCATGCGCCTCCAAGTACTCTGAAACCATATCCTTAATAATCAACTCAACATGTTCCCAGAGGTCAGACTAACTGGCCTATAATTTCCTTTCTTCTGCCTCTCTCTCTTCTTGAAGAGTGGAGTGAGGTTTGCAAATTTTCAGTCTTCCAGACTTTAGTGATTCTTGAAAGATCATTACTAATGCCGCCACATTATCTTCAGCCACCCCTTTCAGAACCCTGGGGGATACACAACCTGGTCCAGGTTACTTATCTACCTTCAGATCTTACAGTTTCCACAAGAACCTTCTCCCTAGTAATAGCAACTTCATGACCCCTGACACCTGGAACTTCCACCATACTATTAGTGCCTTCCACAGTGAAGAGTGGTACAAAATACTTATTCAGTTCATCCACCATTTCCTTGTCCCCCCATTACTACCTTTCCAGCATAGTTTTTCAGTGGTCTGATATCTACTTTTACCTCTCTTTATGTATCTGAAGAAATTTTTGGTATCCTCTTTAATATTATTGGCTAGCTTACCTTGGTATTCCATCTTTACTTTCTTAATGACTTTTTTTTTAGTTGTCTTAGAAACATAGAAAATATACAGCACAATATAGGCCCTTTGGCCCACAAAGCTGTGCCAAACATGTCCCTACCTTAGAACTACATAGGCTTTACCCATAGCCCTCTATTTTTCTAAGCTCCATGTAGCCATCCAGGAGTCTCTTAAAAGACATTACCATATCCGCCTCCACCGCTGCCGCTGGCAGCACATTCCACGCACTCACCACTCTCAGCGTAAAAAACCTGCCCCTGACATCTCCTCTGTACCTACTTCCAATCACCTTAAAACTATGCCCTCTCATGCTAGCAATTTCAGCCCTGGGGAAAAGCCTCTGAGTATCCACACGATCAATGCCTCTCATTATCTTGTACACCTCTATCAGGTCACCTCTCATCCTCCTTCTCTCCAAGGAGAAAAGGCCAAGTTCATTCAACCTATTCTCATAAGACATGCTCCCCAATCCAGGCAACATCTTTGTAAATCTCCTCTGCACCCTTTCTACAGTTTCCACATCCTTTCTGTAGTGAGGCGACCAGAATTGAGCACAGTACTGCAAGTGGGTTCTGACCAGGGTCCTATATATTACCATTAATGCTTTTTCACGTGTTGGGTGTTCGATGTTTTCTTGAATGGTGTTTTTTTTTTGTTTCATGTCTACCTGCATGAGGACAAATCTCAGAGATTAATTCTGTATACACACTTTGAAAATAAGTGTACTTTGAATGTTGATTCCATACTCAGTCATGAGGGATTTGTGATCTCAAGGGCAGGGACTCTCACTTCTCCAAATAGCAGGTCCTTCTTTGAGAACAGACACCCAGGAACAAGTACATAGTACCCTGAAAATGATTTTTTGAAATTTCTATTCATTCAGCTGATGGCAACCCATCTTGTGGCTTTGATGAACTCAGTGTGGTACCTAATCAAAGGCTTTCTAAAAATCCACAAACAACACCTACGATACTTTTCTTCACCAATTAGTCAAGCAAGATTTGGCATTTCAGACTCCACACTATTTTTAGAAGATACTCTTCTGTCAATTTAACTGTAAACTCTAATCTTTCTCAGCACTGTCATTACGCTAAACAATAAATATTTGTCAGGCCTGCACTAATATGCCAAAGGGTATAAAACCATACATGGAGATTGATTTGATCAACTGAGAACAATCCATAGTGTCAAAACCTTGTTTTGACAGTCTCTTTTTCAGAATACAAAGTACACCATTCAATTTACATAGACTTTTAAAACGGTTAAACTTTTTTTAAAAATTGGGAGTCAGTCACTATCATGCACATGAAAACTGAGTTTGCAACCCGATTCATGAAGTTTGGGGGAAGTGCTAGAAATAGAACAGGCTGGATGTCTTGGCACGGGCAGTGTATTCTGGAGGGATTACTTGTGGCATAAAATTACTCTATGAGTCAGTAAGACTTTTCTTTAAATGTCAGTGCATCTTAATGGAAAGGTGTAGAATAGCAACATAGGTGCAAATCATATTAGAAAGTTTTAAAACTGAGAACATTTTGTGAAAAAATAATGAATAAACTCCAGAAAAATAGTTGCTTGGACTTCTTTCGATACTCCGGCATCCTCCTTCAAATCGAGCACTGGAAACCACAGCTAAACCCACAGGAATCATGAAAAACTGTTCACAAAAGTTATCCGATCAAAATTAATATATCCCAAAATTAACTCAATCTGCAACTGTAGTAAACATTGCTCCAAATCATACCAAGAGCGAAACTTTGAAACTGACGTACAATACTGCACAAGATTGAAATATCAAGACGTTCCTGATAGGTAATTTGCACAACGCTCAATGGTGCTTAGACCAAATATTTCAATTGATGGTCAATGCGGGGGGCAGGTAACAAGTGCGTCAACCTTAAGTGGTGGGCTTTCCCTATCACAAACTCGTTTTATTTTTTAAGTTCATGGATTCAGGGTTTCTACAGCTTCTTCTGTTGAAGCCACAAATGAAATACGATGCTGTTCTAACTCTCAGGGAGAGTCTTGGGGTCCCGCTACCCGCTTTCATACGACCTCGGTGGACATCAAACCCCAGAAGTGTCTCAGGCCGGCACACCCCTCGCCCTATATATACCTTGCTCTTGGAGCCACTCCGATCCTCCTTCCCGTTCTGCTTCTTTCGCTCTTGGTGCCGGGTGGGCTGCTGCTTCTCCGGCTCGGCGCCCAACACCGCTCCCAGCCGCTCCAGTGTCTTATCGATGTCCTCAGGAGTCATCTCCATGAAGCGGGCGGCCGGCTGGGCCGAGGCGAAGACAGGCGCGGCGCTCCGCTCCTTGAGTTTGGCAATACGTTCATCCTCACGGTCTGCCTTCCTCAGCGACAACAGGACGACCACGAAGGCCAAGAAGGTGAGGCAGAGGGAGACCAGCCATACCTCATCCATGGCAGCCGAACACACTCAGCCCACGCCACGGGCACGCGTTCGCCTCTCGCCGACTCAACCCGCACTCCGCCCACTTGACTGCCAGCCAATCACTTGTCAGAAACAGAGACAGACAGCGACACTCCACCAATCGCACTCGTTTTTGTTTTCACCAATCGCGGACCAGCCAACTTGAAGGACGCAACCAACCGATCGACTGAAGAGAGGAGCAATCGGAGACGCGCTTCATCCCATCGCTCCGCCTCCTAGCCAACCGATGTGTTCGCGAGCTGTCGGAACCAGCTCCAATTGCGGCGCATGCGCGGTTTCGCTTTTTTTTTCCCGCCTGCTGTAACGGATTGTCCAATGGGATGGCTCATGGCGCCGATGAACGAAGCTGCGGCAGTCGGCTCTCGGGCGGGTCCGCTTTTCAACAACTTCTTACAAAACCCCTCGGGCTTCAGCAACATTTCATGACCATCATGGTGACGGCGGCAAAGTGCTGCCTTCGAGTGCAAGTCACGCCAGAGCTGCGGGATTTAAACTAAAGAGCAAAAGTCGGCAAATCCGGCATCATCTGTTGCAAAGAAGTGCAAAGCGACAGAGAAAATAAAAGTGTTGTGATAAGGTGGAGACCAGGGGAGATGGAGGGAGAGCAAGAGAAACCAGAAGTTGGCCATACAACCATTCCAGCCGATTTGCTCCTCAGTAATTTCTGGCTAACTAGATTTTGCCCTCAGTTCCTTCCTTGGGCATTACTTCTGACCTCCTAAAGTCAATAGCTCACTCTCCCTCAGTCTACGCCTTGACTCGGAGTTTCTGAGAGGTATGGAGTTCCATAGATTCACATCCTCTGAAGAAGAAGTTCTCTCCTGTTCCATTCATAAATCGACATTCCATTATTCTGAAACTCTTTCCCCATGGAGAAATGTCGTCCCGGCATCTAACTTGTCCAGGTAGAATCTTACACATTGCAGTATAGTCACCAGTGATTCAACTAATGACAAAAGTGCGAGCATTGCCAGATCAAAGAGCAGTAAAGGCTAGTGAATAATAAAAGGTATGTCCGAATCAAGTTTATTATCACCGACCTGTGCCATGAAATGTGTTGTTTTGTAGCAGCAATACAGTAAAATACATTAAAGCTGCAATATGAAATATATGAACATAAGTAATGGAAAAAATATAGCAAAATAATGAGATAGTCTTCATGGCTTCATGGGCCGTTCAGAAATCTGATGATGGAAGGGGAAAAAACGTTCTTGAAACACTGTGTGTCTTCAGACTTCTGTGCTGGGAACAATGACCTCAGACATTTCCTGGGTGATGAGGTATATCTGGGAGAAGGTAACAACTGACATCTGAACTTAGAGTGAGGAAAGGTCTGAATGCTGGAAAGATGAGATACTAGGCCGAAATAGCTTACTAGCATAAATTGACTAATTAATTTTGAATCTAGCAGGCTGGATGAGGAAGTGAGGTGCTCTACTTTAGGGTTATGTTTTGATGAAATCGCGTAGATGCCAATGGATAAACAATTCAGAGTGGGAGAATTAAAGTGAGAGACAAGTGGAAGTTTGGTCATCATTTTAGAGAGTAAGACATTTAAACAGAACTTGGCCATTTAATCATGGCAGATTTAGTTTCCTTTCCAACCCCATTCTCCTGATTCTCCCCATAACCTTTGATGTCCTTGCTCATCAAGAACCTTAAGGTATATTGATTTTAATTTTATAACATAATTCAAGAAATAAAGGCTATATTCAAATGGAAAATAGTATATGTAACTTATTTATTCAAAAAGGGAGGGAGAGAGAAATCTGAAAATCAAAGACCAGTTACTTTATCATAGGGAAAGAATTAGAAGCTATTATTGTGGCCATTCAAATACAGCACTTTAAAAAATTAAAGGTAATTAGCCAAAGTCAACAGTTTGTGAATGTGATATCGTGTATGACTAACTAATTAGAGATACCCCAGTAAGTAGCAGGTACTGTAAATAAAATGGAACATAAGTTGATGTATTTAGATTTTCAGGAAGCTCTTCATAGGATCCTGCACCAAATGACATTGCATAAAATAGAAGCTCATGGTTTGTAGATGCTAACGTTTTGTCTTAGATGTAGAGTGGCTAGCTAAGAAAAAGAGAACAGACATAAAAGGGTCTATTATTAAAAAAAGGTTTGTCATGATGTAATGAATGATGTACCAAAGGAATCAGTGCTAGAGCACAAGACAAAGCAAGAAGAGCTATAGGTAGAGGTTTCCCACCACAGTTTATTGTTCTTCCTTCTTTGTATTTGCTCAGAACAGTAGAGATGCCAGGCAGGAATGTACCTTGTGTGGGGTGAGGTAAAGCAGGGAGACTAGACCTCCAGTGGTCCTGATGACTACATCTGCAAAAAGACCATCCAGCTGCAGCTCCTAACACTCCATATTCAGGATTTGGAGCTGGAACTGGGTGAACTCTGGATCATTTGAGAGGCTAAAGGGGTGATAGACAGGACGTATAGAGAGGTAGTTACACCCAAGGTGCAGGACACAGGAAACTGGGTGCCAGGCAGGAAGGGGAAGAGGTTAAACAGCCAGTGCAGAGTACCCCTGTGGCCATCCTGCTCAATAACAGGTATACTGCTTTGGAAGAAGGTCACAATGGTCAGGTCTCTGGCACTGAGTCTGACTGCGACTCAGAAGTGAAAGGGGGAGTGGGAAGGGGCAAGCTGTGCTGATAGGGGATTCATTAGTTCGGGGAGCAGAAAGGAGATTCTATGGATGAGAATGGGATACGCGATGGTATATTGCTTCCCAGGTGCCAGGGTCCATGACATCTCAGACTGAGTCATCAGCAATAATAGGTGGGAGGGTGAGCCGCCAGAGATCATGATCCATGTAAGTACCAATGACATAGGTAGGAAGAGTGACTAGTTATGCAAAGTGAGTTCAGGGTTTTAGGTGCTAAGTTAAAGGCAAGACCTCCAGGTTGTGATCTCAGGATTGCTACCCTTGCCACGTGCTAGTGAGGCCAGAAATAGGAAGATTACACATTTTAACACATGGCTGAGGAGTTGGTGTAGAAAGGAAAGCATGAGATTTTTGGATCATTGTGCTCTTCCAGGGAAGATGGGACCTGTACAGAGGAGACAGTTTGCACCTGAAATGGAAAGTGATCTAATATCTTAGTAGGAAGGCTTGCTAGTCCAGCACGGTAGGATTTAAACTAAAGTTGCAGGGGAATGGAAACCACAGTGCCAGAACAGATAGTGGAGAGGTTGTGGAGACAGATATTATTAAGACCTCTGACAAAGTCAGGAATCAAAAGGTTAAACATGGTGCGACTAGTGTCCTGAGCTGTGTATATTTCAAAGCAAGACGTATCGTAGGAAAGGAGGATGAGCTCAGGGCATGGATCAACACATGGTATTGTGATATTGTAGCCATTAATGAGACTTGGTTGCAGGACGGGCCGGACTGGTGGTTCAGTATTCTGGGGTTCAGTTGTTTTAGATACGACAGAGTGGGAGGGATTAAATGAGGAGGGATGACATTACTAGTCAGGGAAAATATCACGGTAGTGCTCAGCAATGTTCCATCTAATTTGTAATGACCAGTGTGCACAAAAATCTTGTGCTGTACAATTTTTTGCCCAGTGACAATATGTGTGCACTGAACAATTTCTTCAATAAAAATGTATAAATAAGCCAGTTCTAAAATCTGCAGACAAATCATCACAAACTCCACATTGTCAACACTATCTGAATCAGAAATCGGAAAAAGAAATGTGATTGTGTATGATCATGAAATATACTCAACATGCCAATGAGGGAGAGGGTGACAACCTTTTGTGCACAGTTTAAATTCCTTCGTGCGCTAGCAGCAAAAGATACGGAGAACTCTTCTAGTGAGTAATTATAGGTGGAACTGAGAAATGAGAAAGGTATGACCATGTTAGTGGGGCTATGTTACTGACCCTCTAACAATCCAAGGGATTTAGGGGAACAAACTTGTGGAGAGATCGCAGACTGTTGCAAGAAACATAAGATTGTTATAGTAGTAATTTTAACTTTCCACATATTGACTGGGACTCTCAAAGTGGGATAGAGTTTGTCAAGTGTCTGTAGGAAAATTTCCTTAATCAGTCCGTAGAAGTCCCAATGAGAGAGTGTGCGATACTTGATTTACTATTAGGGAATGAGACAGGGCGGGTGACAAAAAGGGAATATTTTACATCTAGTGACCACAATACTATTCATTTCAAAGTAAATATGCAAAAAAGATAGATCTGTTTCGTAGGTTTAGGTTCTAAACTGGAGAAAGGCCAATTTTGATGGTTTTGGAAAGGATCCGGCAAGTGTGGATTCGGACAGGCTGTTTTCTGGCAAAGGTGTACTCGGTAAGTGGGAGGACTTCAAAAGTGAAATTTTGAGAGCTTGCATGTGCCTGTCAGAATAAAAGGTAAAGATACCAAGTGTAGGGAACCCTGGTTTTCAAGAGATATTGAGACACTAGTTACTTTTTTAAAAAGGGGATACTAGCAGGTTTAGGCAGGTAGGAACAAATGAGGTGCTTATAGAGTATAAGAAATGCAAGAGAACACAAGAAATAAATCAGGAGGGCTAAAAGAAGGCATGAGGTCGCCCTAGAAGGCAAGGTGAAGGTAAGGGATCCTATGGATATGTTACGAGCGAAAGGATTGCAGTGGACGAAATTAGTCCTCTGGAAGATCAGAATGGTAATCCATGTATAGAGCCAAAAGAGATGAGGGAGATCTTAAATATATTTTTTGCATCTGTATTTACTCAAGAGACAGACACAGAGTTTATTGAAGTGAGGCAAAGTGGCATCAACTTCATGGACACTACAGATTACAGAGGGGGAGGGAGGTATTTGCTGTCTTGAGGCAAGTTAAGATGGATAAATCCCCAGGGCCTGACAAGTTGTTCACTCGGACCCAGTGGGAGGCAAGCACAGAAATTGCCTGAGCCCTAGTAGAGATACTTAAATCATCCTTAGTGACAGGAGAGGTATCAGAGGATTGGAGGGTAGCCTATGGTTGTTCTGCTGTTTAAGAAAGACTAAATATAAACTAGTAAATTATGCTGATTTACACTGCTTATAACCCCTGTAGTGGGAAAGTTATTGGAAGGTGTTCTAAGGTACCAGATATGTAATGTAGGTTAGCATGAGGAAATCTGCAGAATGTTGGAAATTCAAGCAACACACACAAAATGCTGGTGGAACACAGCAGGCCAGGCAGCACCTATAGGAAGAAGCGCTGTTGATGTTTCGGGCCGAGACCCTTCGTCAGGATCTCATGCCCGAAATATCGACAGCGCTTCTTCCTATAGATGCTGTCTGGCCTGCTGTGTTCCACCAGCATTTTGTGTGTGTTGCATGTAATGTAGGTACTTGGATATACAATGTCTGATTAAGCAGAGTCAGCATGGTTTCATGTCTAACCAATTTTAAAGAGTTTTTTGAGGAAGTTGCCAGGAAAGTAAGATGGGGCAATTTGAACTTGCTGTGCCATTGATCAAACTCTACTTCAGCCCCGTTTTCCTGCTTTATACCATATCCCTTTATCATATAAATGCTCAGAAATCACTGTTCAGAATGAACTCAGTAACTGAGGATCCACAACACTGCAGAGATCTCCACCTACTGAGTGAACAAATTTATCTTCATTCATAAATGTCTTACACCTTACAGTATATTGGAATTATGGCCCCGGTTTTAGACTCCTCAGCCGGGGAAATAGTTTTCCTAGGCCAAGCCCGGTGAGCCTTATATTAATTTTTAGTTACAATGTTATCCTCTTTTCTTCTTATAAATTCAAGAAAATCTTTGAATTGCTCCAAATAAGAGAGATCCACCATTCTTGAAATGACTGATGAATCCTTGGTGTATTCCTATGGTAAACTATACATAGTGCTCCATAATGTGATCTCACCAAGGCCTTATATAATTGAATTGACATTTTATTTCTGTACTCAAACCTTTTCATAATAAAAACTAGGATATTGTTTCCTTTCCTGATTGTTTGCTGTACCTGAATATTAGCTTGTAGTGATTTCTATACTAGGCCAAGCAGGTTCCTTTTGGACATTTCCCAATTCATCATCATTTATAAATTACTGTGCTTTTTTTTTGTTTCAAGTGGATGTTTTTCTACAAGTCCTCCCCAGGTTACAGCATGTTTCTCTTCCTGTCAACTGTTCATAACCCAGACACTTTGCAAATAGAAACACAACTGCAAACCAAATTCCCGGGCTACAGAAGATGGCAGCAGCCCCGTAGCAGCTACCATATCCATCCCATTCATAATGTGGGAGGTCCTGTGTATGTTGTATTCCATCTGCCATGTATTCATTTACTTGCTTCACTTAGTTGTATTCTCTTGAAGTCTCTTTATTCTTCCATTCTCACATTCTGATCATCATCAAACTTAGAAATTGATACAGATTGTTAATAGCTGGAGCCCAAGCACTGATCCTTATTATACGCTGCTAGCTACAGGCTTGCAAGGTATGACCTTGGGGGATCTTAGAGAGGCATTTTCCAACAAGAAGCCTTGGTGTGCAGGTATCCCTGTGGTCACGAAGAGTTGGACTTGATTTTGACTGAACAACAAGCTACAGGCCACCAACATGAGAAAGGCCCATTTATCTCACTCTGCTGTCTGCTTGTTAACCAATTTTCAATCCATGCCAGTTATTCCTCAGTTCCACATGCTATGATCTTATTGACTAAACTCCCATAAGAGAGCTTGTCTTTTAAAGATACAGCATGGTAACAGGCTCTACTGGCCTAATGAGCCCATACGCACCACTCAATTACAGCCATCTGACCTTTAACATACTAACTTGTGTCTTTGGAATATATAAGGAGCACCCAGATGAAATTCTTGCCATCATGGGGAGATCATTCAATTTCCTTAGAGGCAGCAGCATGACTGAACCCAGGTCACTGATGCTGTAATAGTGTTATACTAACTGTTGAGTTACTGTGCTGAAAATCCAAATGTACCACACTCATCAGATCCCCTCTACTAGTCATCCCTTAAGCAACTCAAATGTTCTTTATTGTTTATTTATTATCCAGCATTTTCCCAACAACAGATGGTAGGTTAACAGATCAGTAGTTCCCTGCTTTCCCTCTCCTTCCCTTCTTAAATAGTGTAATCACATTTTCCATTCTCCATCCACAGGAACGATTCCACTTGATAACATTTTGAAAGGCATTAATCAATGCATTCACTATCTCTCCAGTCATCTCTTTCAAAACTCTACTATTACCCTACTGTTTTCGGTCTCACTGATTTCCCTGAAAATGTACTACTAAATAACTAATACAGTACTGAAAATCAATTACCATTTTAAGGTACAGTATAAGTATACATTATTGGAAAATCAACTCCACAACTGTGGTGTCCAGACTTTTAATGCATTAACCTTCTGAGAAGTCAGTGACAAAAGTACTATTTTCAAATGATGGAAGCAAAATTGAGAAGTGTCTTAAAGCAATGTATTGGACTGGAGGGCAATATGACAGTACAGGAGGAGATCGGTAACTAATGAGTTACAATCAGTATCTCCAACAGACTTTAAAGGCTTGTATTTGAGCTGTCACTGTCATGGACATGACCTTAGTAAACGCATGCACACTATATAAGGAGACACACTGAAATACACTGCCGAACAAGCTTTAAGGCTCAAGTTGTTCCTAAGTAAAGCTCAAGTTGTTCCTCAGTTGACAGATCTGTGACTGATGAGGCCTACATACCCATAGCAAAGAGACAGAAGTTGCCAGCTGACTTTCACAATCTTGCCTGATTAGCACGTCATTTCCTGCAGCTTCAAGAATTTAGGCGAGATAAATATAGACGAGGAAGGCCATTTGGCCCTTTGCTTTTAAGTGGTCCAAACTTCCAGTGATATTTTGAGCTGATTTTTCTGCTTGGTGTTTACATAAATGAAATATAGACCAGATGGACATCATTTGTCCTGCATTTTCCCAACCTTGTCCTATTTTTCAGGTGAAACTCTGGACTGTGGAGAATACTAATCAGCAACTTTTTGTAGAGCCATGCAGCACAAGAACAGACCCTTAGGCCCACCATATCTGTACTAACCACTAAGTATCCCTGCATATTAATCCTTTTTATCAGCACTTGCTCCATTGCCTTCTTCATCTTGCTAATTGAGGTGCTCATGCTGTGGAAAGGTGCATGCAGTTTTAATTTTAAAAAGAGGAAGAAAAGGCAAATGTAGACTTACCAGGAGACATAAGAAACCTATTTGTAATTTCAAAGGTTTTCGATCTTCATCTGACCCAGGAGCAGCTCTGGAATGGGTTGGACTGTCTGAGAAGCTATCAATGTTATGCTGCATTTTTAATAAATGCAGGTCATTCACATCACACCTAGCACAATATCCCAATGTTGGTTACAATTAGAATCACAGAATGGTTACAGCATAAACTGTCACAAATTAATAATCCAACTAATTGCACCACCCTCCCTTTCCCTGTGGTCCTTTGGGCTTTCTTTTCTTTTTATTTATATATCCAGTACCCTTTTGAACAGCATGATTTAATCTGTACATGAGAATGTCTGCAGATACTGGAAATCCAAAGCAACACACACAAAATGCTGGAGGAACTTGGCACGACAAGCAGCATCAATGGAAAAGAATAAATAGTCGATGTTTCGGGCCAAGACCCTTCTTCAGGACTGGAAAGGAAGGGGAAAGATGCCAGAATAAAAAGGTGGGGAGAGGAAAGAAGCCAGCTGGAAGGTGATAGGTGAAGCCAGGTGGGTGGGGAAGGTCAAGGACTGGAGAAGAAAGAGTCTGATAGGGGAGGAGAGCAGACCATAGGAGAAAAGAAAGGAGGAGGGGACCCAGGGGAAGTAATAGGCAGGCAAGTGAGAAGCAGTAAAAGGTCAGAGTGGGAATAGAGGGGCGGGGATTTGTTTACTGTACTGGAAGAAGAAATGGATATTCATGCCATCAGGTTGGAGGGTATCCAGATGGAATATGCTCCTCCACTCTGACAGTTCATTCCAGGCCTCAGCTGGTTGCTCATATCACTATCTTCTTTGATATTAATGTTCATTCTTATGAACTTTTGCCAACAGGATCAATTTCCCTCTGTCTAAGCAGAGGTCGACAGAGTTTTAGATATTAAGGAAATCATGGGAATTGGGATTTGTGAAGAAAAGTGAGATAAAGAATTGCTATGAATTGTAAATAGTTAATAACAGCGCAGGGTTGAGGGGCCAGTGGGCTTAATCTTGCTTATGTTTTTATCCAGTTTGTCTAAACCACATATGATTTTAAATATCATCAGATTTTTCAACCTCCTATTACAGGGAAATGTTGAACAGACAAGGAGTTTACTCCTTAGAGGAGACAGACAGGTGATCTTATAGAAGCGTATAACAAGATAAGAGCCCATAGTATTACAGGAAAGGTACAGTACTAGCATGAATACAAGATTGGCTGACTGGTGGGAGGCAAAGATTGGGAATAAAGGGGGCCTTGTCAGGTTTACTGCTGATGACTAGTGGTGTGCCGCAGGAGTTGATGTTGGTGCTTCTTTTCATGTATGTCAGTGACTTGGGTGAAGGAATTGATGGTTTTGTAGTAAATGATTTGAAGACAAGTGGAGAGGCGGGTAGCATTAAGCAAGCAGAGTGTCTGTAGGAGAACTTAAGACAGATTAGGAGAATGGGCAAAGAGATGGTAGATGGAATATAGTGTACCAAAGTGCATGGTCAGGCTCTTTGGGAGAAGGAAAAAAGGTATGGGTAATTTTCTAAATAGGGAGAAAATTCAAAACTCATAGATGCAAAGGGACTTGGGAGTCCTTGTGTAGGATTTCCTAAAGGTTAACTTGCTGAATGCAAATGCAATATTAGCATTAATTTCCGGAGGACTAGAATAGAAAAGCAGGAATGTAATGCTGAGGCTTTATAAGGCATTGGTCAGATCACACTTGGAGCATTGAGAGCAGTTTTGGGCCCCTTATTGTAGAAAAGATGTGCTGGCATTGGAGAGGGTCCAGAAGAGGTTCACGAGAATGATCCCAGGAATGAAAAGGTTAACATATGAGGTGTGTTTGATAGCTCTGGATCTGTACTTCCTCAAGTTTAGAAGAATGAGAGGGGGATCTCATTGAAACCTATCAAATATTGAAAGGCCTAGTTAGAGTGGATGAGGAGAGGATGTTTCCTATAGTGGGAGAGTCTAGGACCAGAGGACACAGCCTCAGAATTGAGAGACATCCATTTACAACAGAGATGAGGAAAAATTTCATTAGCCAGAGGGTGGTGAATCTGTGGAATTTATTGCTGCAGATGGCTGTGCAGACCAGGTCACTGGATGTATTTAAGGCGAGGTTGGTAAGTTCTTGATTAATCATGGCATCAAATTTTACTAGGAAAGGGCAAGAGATTGGGTTGAGAGGGGTAATAACTAAGGCTTAAGATACAGGAGCAGAATTAGGCCATTTGGCCCATTGAGTCTTCTGCTATTTCATCATGGCTAATTCATTTTGCCTCTCAGCCCCAATCTCCTGACTTCCCCCTGTATCCCTTCATGCCCTGACCAATCAAGAATCTATCAACCTTTGCCTTAAATATACATGAAGATTTGGCACCCATACTACCTGAATTCCAGAGATTCACTACACTCTGGCTAAAGAAATTCCTCCTCATCTCTGTTCTAAAAGGATGTCCCTCTATTCTGTGGCTGTGTCCTCTGGTCTTAAACACTCCCACCATAGGAAACAACCTCTTCAGATCCACTCTATCAAGTCCTTTCACCATTTGATAGGTTTCAATGAGGTTACCCCTCATTCTTCTGAATTCCCAGAGCCATCAAATGCTCTTCATATGACAAGCCTTTTAATCCTGGAATCATTTTCGTAAACCTCCTTTGAATCCTCTCCAGTTTCAGCTCACCCTTCCTAAGTTAAGGGGCCCAAAACTGCTCACAATACTCCAAGTGAGGACTCACTAATGCTTTATAAAGTCTCAACATTACATCCTTGCTTTTATATTCTATTCCTCATGAAATGAATGCTGACTTTGCATTTGCCTTCCTCACCACAGACTCAACCTGCAAATTAACCTTTAGGGAATCCTGCACAAAGATTCCCAAGTCCCTCTATGCCATGGTTTTTTGTTTTGTATTTTCTCTCCATTTGGAAAAAAGTCAACCTTTTCATATCTTCTACCAAAGTGCGTGACTACACAATTCCTGACACTGCATTCCATCTGCCTCTTCCTTACCCAATCTCCTATTCTGTCTAAGTCTTTCTGTAGTCTATTTCCTCAAAACTACCTGCCCCTCCACCTATCTTTGTAATGTCTGCAAACTTTGAAACAAAGCCATCATCCAAATCATTGATATATAACAAGAAAAGAATTGGTCCCAACACAGAATCAGTGGAACACCACTAGTCACCAGTAGCCAATCAGAAAACACAGAAAATAGGTGCAGGAGTAGGCCATTCGGTCCTTCAAGCCTGCACCACCATTCAGTATGATCATGGCTGATCATCCAACTCAGAACCCTGTACTTGCTTTCTCTCCATATCCCCTGATCCCTTTAGCCACAAGGGCCATATCTAACTTCCTCTTAAATATAGCCGATGAACCGGCCTCAACTGTTTCCTGTGGCAGAGAATTTCACAGATTCACCACTCTCTGTATGAAGAAGTTTTTCCTCATCTCAGTCCTAAAAGGCTTCCCCTTTATACTTAAACTGTGGCCCCTTGTTCTGGACTTCCCCAACATCGGAAACAATCTTCCTGCATCTAGCCTGTCCAATCCCTTTAGAATTTTATATGTTTCAATAAGATCCCCCCTCAATCTTCTAAATTCCAGTGAGTATAAGCCTAGTCGATCCAGTCTTTCTTCATATGAAAGTCCTGCCATCCCAGGAATCAATCTGGTGAACCTTCTCTGTACTCCCTCAATGGCAAGAATGTCTTTCCTCAGATTAGGGGACCAAAACTGCACACAATACTCTAGGTGTGATCTCACCAAGGCCTTGTACAACTGCAGTAGAACCTCCCTGCTCCTGTACTCAAATCCTTTTGCTATGAATGCCAACATACCATTTGCCTTTTTCACCGCCTGCTGTACCTGCATGCCCACCTTCAATGACTGGCGTACAATGACACCCAGGTCTCGTTGCACCTCCCCTTTTCCTAATCGGCCACCGTTCAGATAATGATCTGTTTTCCTGTTCTTGCAACCAAAGTGGATAACCTCACATTTATCCACATTAAATTGCATCTGCCATGAATTTGCCCACTCACCTAACCTATCCAAGTCACCCTGCATCCTCTTAGCATCCTCCTCACAGCTAACACCGCCACCCAGCTTTGTGTCATCCGCAAACTTGGAGATGCTGCATTTAATTCCCTCGTCTAAATCATTAATATATATTGTAAACAACTGGGGTCCCAGCACTGAGCCTTGCGGTACTCCACTAGTCACTGCCTGCCATTCTGAAAAGGTCCCGTTTTGTGCTGCCTTTATGGCAGTTATTTAGTTTATAATATTTTCGCTTAGTAATTCGTTTGTTAGCATTTTTTAGTTAAAGTTAGGATTGTTTAAGTAAATTCATTTGTCTGTAATATATCGCGGCTGCGATGACGTCACATCTGGTTTCGCCGCGTCTTGTGGGAAAATACCGGTTTGGGATAAACGCAAGGGTGGGGGGCGCTCACATGTGGCAGTTCAGCGCAAGTTAAGGTTGTTCTCTACGCACCAGAAACACAGTGAAAGCAACGCTGTAAGTCATGAGATAATCGATATGTTGAATTAAAATGTTAACGCTGATTTTGTTAAAAGTAACGACGGTCGATAAGGTTTATGTTTTCATTAGTTAAATAGTCGGGATAGTTTGTGTTGAAGTGTATTTAAAGCAGTCAATGGAGCAGGTAGATTCTGACTGTATGCTGCACTTTAATGTAATGTAGTTATTGTAGTTTTACCTTTGCAAGTATTCACAATGTAAATGTGATATTTAGAAGGAAACAAACAATGTACCAATCTTGTATTGTTTTATCAACAGTTTTCACCATACGTTAATGTGAAGAGTGAACAGTAAATGGTTAATCTTACTGTGACCTTGTTTTCATTGACTACGGTTTAACTCGACGTTTAATTCCGGTTTCGTTACACCTGAGCGAGAACGTTACACGTTTACTCCCACTCTTTGCTTCCTGTCTGCCAACCAATTCTCTATCCACATCAATACCATACCCCCAATACCGTGTGCTTTAAGTTTGCACACTAATCTGCTGTGTGGGACCTTGTCAAAAGCCTTTTGAAAATCTAAATATACCACATCCATTGGCTCTCCCCATCCACTCTACTAGTTACATCTTCAAAAAATTCTATAAGATTCGTCAGACATGATTTTCCTTTCACAAATCCATGCTGACTGTGTCCAATGATTTCACCTTTCCAAATGTGCTGTTATCACATCTTTGATAACCGACTCTAGCATTTTCCCCACCACCGATGTCAGACTCACCAGTCTATAATTCCCCGGTTTCTCACTTCCTCCTTTTTTAAAAAGTGGGGTTACATTAGCCACCCTCCAATCCTCAGGAACTAATCCAGAATCTAAGGAGTTTTGAAAAATTATCACTAATGCATCCACTATTTCTTGGGCTACTTCCTTAAGCACTCTGGGATGCAGACCATCTGGCCCTGGGGATTTATCTGCCTTTAATCCCTTCAATTTACCTAACACCACTTCCCTACTAACATGTATTTCCCTCAGTTCCTCCATCTCACTAGACCCCTGGTCCCCTACTATTTCCAGAAGATTATTTATGTCCTCCTCAGTGAAGACAGAACCAATGTAGTTATTCAATTGGTCTGCCATGTCTTTGTTCCCTATGATCAATTCACCCGTTTCTGACTGTAAGGGACCTACATTTGTCTTAACCAATCTTTTTCTTTTCACATATCTATAAAAGCTTTTACAGTCAGTTTTTATGTTCCCTGCCAGCTTTCTCTCATAATCTTTTTTCCCTTTCCTAATTAAGCCCTTTGTCCTCCTCTGCTGGTCTCTGAATTTCTCCCAGTCCTCAGGTGTGCCACTTTTTTTTGCTAATTTATATGTTTCTTCTTTGGACTTGATACTATCCCTAATTTCCCTTGTCAGCCACGGGTGCACTACCTTCCCTGGTTTATTCTTTTGCCAAACTGGGATGAACAATTGTTGTAGTTCATCCATGCGATCTTTAAATGCTTGCCATTGCATATCCACCGTCAACCCTTTAAGTATCATTTGCCAGTCTATCTTAGCTAATTCACATCTCATACCTTCAAAGTTACCCTTCTTTAAGTTCAGAACCTTTGTTTCTGAATTAACTATGTCACTCTCCATCTTAATGAAGAATTCCACCATATTGTGGTCACTCTTACCGAAGTGGCCTCGCACGACAAGATTGCTAACTAACCCTTCCTCATTGCTCAATACCCAATCTAGAATGGCCTGCTTTCTAGTTGGTTCCTCGACATGTTGGTTCAGAAAACCATCCCGCATACATTCCAAGAAATCCTCTTCTTCAGCACCCTTACGAATTTGGTTCACCCAATCTATATGTAGATTGAAGTCACCCATTATAACTACTGTTCCCTTTATTTCCCCTCTTTGCCTCCTGCCAATCAGCCACTGCTTTATCCATGCTAGAATCTTTCCTGTAACACCATAGACTCATAGCATGTAAGCAGCCTCATGTGTGGCACCTTGTCAGAGGCCTTCTGAAAATACAAGTACAAACCATCAACTGATTCTCCTTTGTCTATCCTGCTTGTTATTTCTTCAAAGAATTCCAACAGATTTGTCAGGTAAGATTTTCCCTTGAGGAAACCATGTTGACTACAGCCTATTTTATCATGCGCCTCCAAGTACCCCGAAACCACATCCTTAATAATCAACTTCAACATCTTCCCAACCACTGATGGCTATGGGCGCGATAAAGACACCCGGATGATATGTTGCCTCCCTGGTGCCAGGGTCGGGGATATTTCAGATCGGGTCCATGGTATTCTTAAGAGTAAAGGTAAGCAGCCAGAAGGCTTGGCACATATTGGCATCACTGACATAGGTAGACAAGGTGAGGAAGTCCTAAGGAGACTTTTTTAGGGCATTAGGTAGAAAGTTGAGGAACAAGACCTCCAGGGTAGTAATCTCTGGATTGCTGCTTGTGCCACGTGCCTGTTATAACGGGATGGCAGAACAGATTCAATGGGCCAGATGGCCTGATTCTGCTCTTATGTCTTATAAAATCAGGAAGTGTGAATGCCCCCAGTCTTTGTTAAGTTAAAGTTCATCTGCTACTTGCCCCCATTTCATCATCCTGACAATATCTTCTTGAAGACTGTTACTTCCTTCCTCACAGTTCACTATGATCTGCAGATTTGAAAATTATGTCCTGTAGCCAACGACTAATTTATTAACACAAGAGATTCTGCAGATCCTGAAAATCCAGCATAACACACATTAAAATGCTGGAGGAACTCAGAAGGTCGGGGTGCATCGATGGAGATGAATAAACAGTCAAGGTTTTGGATTAAGACTCTTCGTCTGTCCTTAAACCTCTGAACCAGTTCCATCCACTTCCATAATTGTTTTAAAACTAATAGGACTATTGTCACTGGTCCCAAAGTACTCCCTCCCTTCACTGTCGCCTCAGTCACTTGCCCAACCTTATTACCAAAAGTAGGTTGAGCTTTGCCTGTCCCTGGTAGAATCTATTTTTACAATATTTGGAACAAGGAAACTTTACTAAACTGCTATTTTTGAGTTCTTGTTCATTTGTTAATTTTTCTCTACATTGGTGAGACCCACTGTAAACTGGAGGACCACTTTGTCAAACACCTCCACACCATCCACCACAAGTGGAACTTCAGTGCCTGAACATTTTAACTCCCATTCCCATTCCCATCTGAGATGTCTGTTCATGTCCTCCCCTTGTGCCAAGATGAGGCCTCCCTCAGGGTGGAGGAGCAACACCATATGTTCCGTCTGGGTAGCCTCCATCCTGATGGCATAGATATAAATTTCTCCTTCCAATGAACAAATCTATTTCCCCCTCCCCCTTCCTCTATTCCCCATTCTAACCTTTTTACCTCTTATCACCTGCTCATTACTTCCCCCCGGGTCCCCTTCTCTCCTAACAGATTCCTTCTTCTCCAGTCCTCAACCTTTCCGACCCACCTGGCTTCACCTATCACTTTCCAGCTAGCCTCTGTCCCTTCCCCCCACCTTATTATTCTGGCATCTTTGCCCTTTCTTCTCAGTCCTAAAGAAGGGTCTTGGCCCGAAATGTTGACTATCTATTAATTTCCATAGATACTGCCAGACCTTCTGAGTTCCTCCAGCATTGTGTGTGTGTTGCTTTGTTTTCTATCCATGCTGCTATTGCCCTTAGATTTCAATCAAGACAAGGCCTTTTATGTGGCACTCTGTCCATATCCACCACAACATCAATTTCACTCAACAAATCCCTATCACCTCACAAAAAAATCAAATTAAGACGTACAAAAAAGCTGAATGAACTCAGCAGGTCGGGCAGCATCCGTTGAAAGAAGCAGTCAATGTTTCGGGTCGAAACCCTTCGTCAGGTTAAAATCAAATTAGAAGGTCATGATTTGCCTTTAACAAATTCATGCTAGTTTTCTCTAATAAATGCAGACTTGTCCAAGTGACTGCTAATTCTATTGTATTCTTGCATGTCTCCAAGTTGCTATTGCAGATATTGGAGACAGCCTATCACCTGTGCACAGATGCATAAAGTGACAGGGTCATTGCTCGTTAGAGCAGGCTCGTCATCACTTTCCTCTTGGGCATCCATCAGCATAAGATGATTACACAACTTTGCAGTATCTAGTTTCTCTGAGATCCAAGATATCATAGATTGCAGTTATAGTAGAAGCAGAAAATGTTAGAAAGATATGGAAAGAGAAACGAGTTAACTCTTCAGAAGGGATGTCTTTGTCCTCACACCATTATTGCTTCATAGCAATATTGATGATAGTTCTTTGATCTGAGACTTTGTGCCTCTTTCCCTGAAGTTGCTGCCTGATATACCTGGTATTTCCACCATTTTCTGATTTTATTTGTTTATCTATACCTAGAGGTCTTTTGCTCAAAGGTGGTTTGCGTTCAAACTACCAAACTATTAGAGTAGTTCTACTTCATAAAGTTTCACTCAATGAACATAAGACCACAAGATATAAGAGCAGACTTGGGCCATTCAGTCCATCAAGTCTGCTCTGCCATTCCATCATGGTGATTTATTATCCCTCTCGACCCCATTCTTTTATCTTCTCTGTAACCTTTGATGCCCTCACCAATCAAGAGCCTATAAACCTCCCCTTTAAACTTACCAAATGACTTGGCCTCCACAGCTATCCATGGCAATGATTTCCACAGATTTATCGACCTCTGGCTAAAGGAATTCCTCCTCATCTCAGTTCTAAAGGAACATCTCTCTATTCTGAGGCTGTGACCTGTAGTCCTAGATTCACTCACTATAGGAAACATCCTATCCACATTCACTTTCAATATTTGATAGGTTTCAATGAGATCCCCTCCTCATTCTAAACCTCATGTACAGCTCATCTGTGACAAAAAATCATATTATGCAAATTAATTTTACTGATACCTTGTGTGGAGGCTATTGCAGCATACCATATACACATTGTGCCTGTAAAATTCCCCAAGTAGTCTGCAAAACACCAACATCTGATCTGGTGATTGCAAGTGTTAAATTAAGTGAAGCCCTCTACAGTTTTTTGTTGCTTTTCATGTGGGGTTCATGCAAATAGGAGTTATTGGCCATCTAAATGAGAAAGAGAAGCTGCAGCACATTTTGATTGCAGAGAGGGACAAATCTGTTTCTTTTAATCTGACAGGTTTGTGGGATGAAGGAGTTTAGTTTGAGGAAAAATTGGCATGAACATTCTGTCAACTTCATTCACCTGTGCCATCTCTAGCTGTATGTTCAAGACTCTATCCTCCAGTTTGCTGAACTGATTAGGAAAGTATTGACCATCAGTCTTGCTGCTGTGTCTGGGGACAATTGTTCAAAAGCTTGTCCTGCACATAGAAATACATTCAGTGTCCACTTTATTAGGTGCAGGAGTGGAAACCAGTGTGGTCTTCTGCTGCTGTAACCCAACCACTTCAAGGTTTGACTTGTGCATTTAGAGATGATCTACACACTGCTGTTGTAATGCATAGATATTAGAGTTACTGTTGCCTCCTGTCAGCTTGAACCAGTCTGGCCTTTCTCATTAACAGGGTGTTTTCACCACAGAAGTGCCACTCACTGGATTTTTTGCACCATTCTCTGATAAACTCTGGAGACTGTTGTGTGTGAAAATCCCAGGAGATCAGCAGTTTTTGAGATACTCAAACCACCCCCTCTGACACCAACAATCATTCAACAGTCAAAGTCACATTTTTCCCTATTCTAATGTTTGGTCTGAACAACTGAAAGTCTTGACCTTGTCTGCATGCTTTTATGCATTGAGTTGATGCCACGTGATTGGCTGATTAGATATTTGCATTGACGAGCAGGTGTATCTAATAAAGTCACTTAATATGTGTGTTGTAATATAGCTGATAAGGTTGAATATATAGGATTATGTTGTATGTTATCAAGTGAGAGAGACAGTGCATAAAAATAGCTACCTTTCAGTCAGGTCCATGTTCAAGATTTAAAAAGCAGAGCTTTACAGCAGTTTTCTCTGAGTTGGACAATCAAAGTCTGGGTTGTGTAACAAGAGCTACCTTTTAATCAGGACAGCAAGCAAGATTTTAAAGGTAGAGTTTTGTGGCAGTTTCTCTGTGTTAAGGAGCGACCAATCACAAGAGGGATTCATTAGAAAGTAACATAGGTGCAAGCAGAGTGGCCATTCTTATGAGTGTGCCAGCCTTTAGAGAGTGGCTTTCACTTATCAGACTTAGGTGAGGTAAGGTATCTTGTAGGTTCTCTCTCTCTCTCTTCCCCCCCCCCCCCATTCTAATATGTTCATTCCTCATCTGCTAGGGCATAGTAGTTCAGTGAGAGTGGCTCCAGGGACAGTGTTTTGTACTGTGTGTGGGAAGTCTGGGAGACCTCCAGTCTCTCAGGTGAACACATCTGCACCAGATGCACTGAGTTGCAGCTCCTGAGAGAACATATCAAGGAACTGGAGCTGCAACTAGATGACATTCTACTCATACGGGAGAATGAGGAGGTGATGGACAGGAGCTACAGGGAGGTAGTCACCCCTAGATTGCAGGAGACAGGCAACTGGGTGACTGTCAGGAAAAGGAGGGGAAACGCACAGTCAGTGCAGAGCACACCAGTGGCCGTTCCCTCAATAATAAGCATACAACTTTAGACTCTGTTGAGGGGGACGACCTAGCGGGGGAGCCACAGTGACCAGGTCTCTGATACTGTGGCTCAGAAGAGCAGAGAGGTGAAGAGGAGTGCAGTAGTAAGTAGCAGATTCCTTAGACAGAGGAACAGAGATGAAGTTCTGTGGTCCAATAGAGACACTTGAATGGTAAGTAGCCTCCCCGGAGCCAGGAGCGGGGATGCCTTGGATCGGGTCCATGGCATTCTCAACTCGAGAGTAAGCAGCCAGAAGTCTTGATACACATTGGCACCAACGACGTAGGTAGACAAGCTGGGGAGGCCCTGAAGAGAGATTTTAGGGAGCTAGGTAGGAAGTTAAGAAACAAGACCTCCAGGGTAGTAATCACTGGAGTACTTGCCAGTGAGGGTAAGATTAGGATGATTTGGTAGGTAAATGTGTGGCTGAGGAACTGGTGCAGGGGGCAGGGATTCAGATTTATAGATCATTGGGATCTCTTTTGGAGAAGATGCAACCTGTCCAAAAGGGACGGGTTACACCTGAACCTGAGGGGGTGTAATACCCTTGTGGGCAGGTTGGCTAGAGTTGTTTGGGTGGGTTTCAACTAATTTGGCAGGGGGATGGGAACCAGAGTGATAGTGCTGTAAATGAGGTACAGGTGTTTCCCCCCCCCCTTTACAAAGGTAGAGCGTTCCTTTGAAACCTTCCTTAAGCCGAAATGGTATAAAGTGAAGAACCATTAATTTATATGGCAAAAATTTTCATAAAAGCGAAAATCCTCTTTGTAATGCAAAAACAGGTTACTAATGTAGGTTGTTTTAAAAGTGGAGTGGCGTAAAGCGAACATTCGTAAAGCGGGGGACACCTGTAGTTGGGTCACAAACAGGCAATGTGTAGTGAGGCTCCTAGTAAGGAGAGGTTGATGATAGGGCAGAATTGCAGTTAACAGGATGAGTTGCAACATAAAAGACTGTCAAAATCGAAAGGGATGAATAAAGGACTGAAGGTGTTATATTTGAATGCATGCAGTCATTCAATATGGAATAAGGTAGGTGAACTTGTATCAGTTACAGATTGGCATGTATGATGTGGGCATCACTGAATCATGGCTGAAAGAAGATAATAGCTGGGAGCTTAATCCAAGGATACACATTGTATCAAAAGGACAGGCAGGAAGGCGAGGGGGGGGGGGTGCGTTTCTCTGTTGGTAAAAAAATGCAATCAAATCATTAGAAAGAGGTGATAAAGGGTCAGAAGGTGTTGAATCATTGTAGACAGAGCTAAGGAATTGCAAGGGTAAAAAGAACCTGATGGGAGTTATATACAGAACACCCAACATATTAAGGATCTGGTCTAAATTACAATGGGGGTCAGAAAATGCACGCCAAAAGGGCAATATTACAATAATCATGGGGTCTTCAATATGCAGGTAGATTGGGAAAATCAGGTTGGTGCTGGATTCCAAGAGGGGGAATTTCTAGAATGCCTACAAGATGGCTTTATAGAGCAGCTCATAGTTCAGCTGACTAGGGGATCAATTATTCTGGATTGGGTGTTATGCCATGACCCAGAATTGAGCTTAGGGTAAAAGAAGCTTTAGGGACAAGCAATCATAATATGATTGAATTCACCCTGAAATTTGAGGAGAAGCTAAAGTAAGATGTTGTGGCGGTCTGCACACTCGGGGCTCGAAACGCCGTCGGAAGCTGTGAGCAGACGCACGACCCGCTCGGGGCAGACCTTCCGGGGACGGTCTGACGTCACGTCCGCCCTGCTGTTCGCAGGGACCCATGGGAAGGGGGTTTTAAGCGCACGAGTTTGAATCAGTAAAACCATTTGAGTTCAGCTCTCTCTGCCTCCGTGTGTTGCTTTTGTAGCACCTTGTGCGCCACTATAATGTATCAGTATATTACAGTGGAATAAATGGAATTATCCATGAGAGAGTAGTTGGCTAGAATTGATGGGTAAAGAACACTGGCAGGGATGATGGCAGAGCATCCATGGCTGGAATTTCTAGAAGCAATTGGAAGGCACAGGATATATACATCCCAAAGAGGAAGAAATATTCTAAAGACAAAATGACACAACCATGGCTAACAAGAGAAGTCAAAGCCAACATAAAAGCTAAAAATAGCTTTTAATACACAATGGCTAACACAAGGGCCATAGTTTTAAGGTGCTTGGAAATAGTTACCGAGGACATGTCAGGGGTAAGTTTTTCACACAGAGAGTGGTGGGTGCATGGAATGCACTTCCGGCAGCTGTGGTAGAAGCAGATACAATAGGGTCTTTTAAGAGACTCTTAGATAGGTACATAGAGCTTAGAAAAATAGAGGGCTATGCACTAGGGTAATTCTAGGCAGTTTCTAGAATAGATAGATAGATAGATACTTTATTCATCCCCATGGGGAAATTCAATTTTTTTCCAATGTCCCATACACTTGTTGTAGCAAAACTAATTACATACAGTACTTAACTCAGTAAAAAATATGATATGCATCTAAATCACTATCTCAAAAAGCATTAATAATAGCTTTTAAAAAGTTCTTAAGTCCTGGTGGTAGAATTGTAAAGCCTAATGGCATTGGGGAGTATTGACCTCTTCATCCTGTCTGAGGAGCATTGCATCGATAGTAACCTGTTGCTGAAACTGCTTCTCTGTCTCTGGATGGTGCTATGTAGAGGATGTTCAGAGTTTTCCATAATTGACCGTAGCCTACTCAGCGCCCTTCGCTCAGCTACCGATGTTAAACTCTCCAGTACTTTGCCCACGACAGAGCCCGCCTTCCTTACCAGCTTATTAAGACGTGAGGCGTCCCTCTTCTTAATGCTTCCTCCCCAACACGCCACCACAAAGAAGAGGGCGCTCTCCACAACTGACCTATAGAACATCTTCAGCATCTCACATTCAGACATTGAATGACGCCAACCTTCTAAGGAAGTACAGTCGACTCTGTGCCTTCCTGCACAAGGCAGGTGACAGGGTTGACACAACATTGTTGGCCAAAGGGCCTGTGATTTGCTGTTGATTTCTTTGTTCTAGTTTATACGAGGACATATTGAGCAAAAATTAGTGGGAAGTTAGAGGATTGGGAAGCTTTTAAAATCCAGTAGAAGACAACTAAACAAGTCATTAAGAAGGTAAAGATGGATTATGAAAGTAAACTAGCCAATAATATTAAAGGGGATACCAAGTGTTTCTTCAGATACATTAAGTGTAAAAGAGAGGTGAGAGTGGGTATCGTACCTCTGCAAACAATGTTGGAGAGGTAGTAATGGGGGGGGGGGAGAAGGAAATGGCAGATGACCTAAATAAGTATTTTGCACCAGTTTTCACTGTGAAGACACTAGAAATATGGTGGAAGTTCCAGCTGACGGGGGCATGAAGTGTGTGAAGTTACAATAACTAGAGAGAAGATTCTTGGGAATCTGAAAGGTCAGTAGGTAGATAAATCATCTGAACTGGATGGTGTACACTCTAGGGTTCCAAAACAGGCATTAGTATTGATCTTCCAAGAATCACTGGATCCTTTAATGGTTCTGGAAGACTGGAAAATTGCAGATGTCACTCTACTCTTCAAGAAGGGAGAGAGGCCAATAAAAGGAAAGTGGCTGATTGGCAGGAGGCAAAAAGTGGGAATAAAGGGACCCTTTTTTGGTGGGCTGCCAGTGACTAGTGGTGTTCCACAGGGGTTTGTGTTGGTTCTGATTCTTTTTACATTATATATCAATGATTTGGATGAAGGAATTGATGGCTTTGTTGCAAAATTTGCAGACCATATGAAGATAAGTGGAGGGACAGGTAGTTTTGAGGAAGTAGAGAGGCTTAGATTAGAGTAGAAGGACTTAGATTAGAAGAAAGGGGAAAGGAATGGCAGATGGATACAGTGGCAGGAAGTGTATGGTCATGCACGTCGGTAGATGAAAGGAAAGGGTAAACTTTTCTAAATGGAGAGAAAATACAAAAATCTGAGGTGCAAAGGGTCTTGTGAGTGCTTGTGCAAGATTCTCTAAAGGTCAATTTGCAGGTGGAGTCTGTGGTGAGAAAGGCATGGTTGTGCTGAAACTGGAGAGGGTTCAAAAGAGGTTCACAAAATGATTCCAGGATTGAACAGCTTGTCAAATGAAGAGCGTTTGATGGCTCTGTGCCTGTATTCACTTGAAATCTGAAGAATGAAGGGTGGCGTCATTGAATCCTATTGAATGGTGACAGCCCTTGATAGAGTGGATGTGCAGAGGATGTTTCCTATGGTGGGAGAGTCTAAGAAGACTAGAGGACAAAACCTCAGACCAGAGGGACATCCTTTTAGAACAGAGATGAGGAGGAATTTCTTTAGCCAGAGAGTGGTAAATCTGTGGAATTCCTTACCACTGGCAATTGTGAATGCAGAGGTTGATATTTTTTGATTGGTCAGTGCATGAAGGGATATGGGGATAAGGTAGAAGAATGGGGCTGAGAGGAAAAATGGATCAGTCATGATGAAATGGCAGGAAGACTCGATGGTCCAAATGGCCTAATTCTGTTCTTATGTCCAGTGGTCTTATTATGTGATCAGGTTGGTTAAGTATGAAGTAGTGTGATTCATGGGGATGGTTGGCAAATGAGTAATGGTTGGTGAAGGTTTGAATTTGTTCATGGAGCTGAATGCAAGTCCAGCAATACAGTTATGGGAATTAGAATTTATTGATGTCTTCATTGGCTGTGGCTACCTGTGCAAGATCACAAGAATTTTTTCTGGCGCAGTCCACATGTCCTGGGTGCTTCACTCCTGGCTTTAGCTCATTAGGCAAGTCAGGAGAGACCTAGGTGGGTTACTGAGTCCATGAGCATATGGATGTCTCTCCTCCTCTCCACCCAGTCCACTAAGTTGTCCAAAGCTATGTCAGAGTTTTGGAATGGCTTCTTTCTGTCCTGTTTTAGCATGGATCACTCAACCTTACCAAAATCTTGGAATAAGTTCAGTAGCAGCTGGGGAGATTGAGAACACCTCCATCCTTTAATTGTTGTAGGCATAAGTTTACTCAGCATGAGTGGTAACCATTCACAATATTGTGCATTGCAAAGGAACAGCAATGTGGTGTACTTTACAAGCATAACATCTGGATGGGAGCAGATATTTACAGTGCAACCTACACATAATCAGGTTGCCATGAATGAATTCTGCATTTCAATTCCCACCCACTTGCCAGTGCTTATTTCCTATCTTTTAATTGCCTCTCAAATCTGATTGGCTGTTTAAAATGACCAGAGCTGTTAGCACCTTGAACACCAGAGGTCAGCATTGACTGATGTAAGATAGGGGCAAGCTACCTGAAATCTATCAAACCAGTCTTGATACTTGTATATCTGTACTGCCCTAAAATCACACAACTCAACACACCATAGTGTCTTAAGCTAAATTAAAATAGCACAGCCATTTTAACATGGTGGCAGAGTGTACTGTGCTGCTACCTCACAGATCCAGTGAATGGGATTCATTCCTCAACTCTTGTGCTCTCTGCATATTCTCCTGTGATTGTGTGGATTTCTCCTGCATGCTCCATTTTACGCTCTCATTTCAAAGATATAATGGTTGGATGGTTAATTTGCCACAGTAACTCTGCAACTTACCCCTAGTGAAGTTGGGTGTAGATCTGGGTGGCATGGTGGCAGAGTGGTTAGCATAACCAGCTGTAAGATTGGGGTTCAATTCTTACCACTGTCTGTAAGGACTTTGTACATTCTCTCTATGACCCCACGGGTTTTCCTTTGGTGTTTACTTGATGCTTTCCAAAAGCTCAGCGCATCCTCTTTCTTAATATCTACATTCTCAAGCTTTTCAGTCCACTGCAAGTCATCCCTACAATCTTTTAGAAACATAGAAAACCTACAGCACAATACTGGCCCTTCGGCCCACAAAGTTGTGCCAAACACTTCCCTACCTTAGAAATTACTAGGGTTACCCAAAGCCCTCTACTTTGCTGAGCTCCATGTACCTATCCAAAAGTCTCTTAAAAGACCCTATCGTATCCACCTCCACCACCGTTGCCGGCAGCCCTTTCCACGCACTCACCACTCTCTGCATAAAAAAACTTACCCCTGACATTTCCTCTGCACGTACTTCCCAGCACCTTAAACCTGTGTCCTCTTGTGGCAACCAGTTCAGCCCTGGGAAAAAGTCTCTGACTATCCACATGATCAATGCCTCTCATCATCTTATACACCTCTATCGGGTCACCTCTCATCCTCCATCGCTCCAAGGAGGAAAGGCCGAGTTCACTCAACCTGTTTTCATAAGGCATGCTCCTCAATCCAGGCAACATCCTTGTAATTCTCCTCTGAACCCCTTCTATGGTTTCCATATCCTTCCTGTAGTGAGTCGACCAGAACTGAGCACAGTACTCTAAGTGGGGTCTGACCAGGGTCTTATATGACTGCAACATTACCTTTCGGCTCTTAAACTCAATCCCACGATTGATGAAGGCCAATGCACCGTATGGTATGGGATACAGAGAGAGATGATGAGAATTAATCTAAGGGAATTAGGGGTGCAGGAATTCACATTAAAAGGGTTACTGGGCATGGGTGAGAGAGCACAGGTCAGGTTACTTTTAGCTTTCTTAAGGGATACAGAGTTTTTTTTTTAATAGGATATGATGGATAAGCAGGAATAGGATACTAGGATGGCCAAAGAAGGAAGAATAAAGTATAGATGTGTGTGTGTGTGTGTGTGTGTGTGTGTGTGTGTGTGTGTGTGTGTGTGTGTGTGTGTGTGTGTGTGTGTGTGTGTGTGTGTGTGTGTGTGTGTGTGTGTGTGTGTGTGTGTTAGAATGTAAGTCTATCATCTGATCCACACTCCAGAACAGAAGTGGCGGTAGTGCACCATTAAGCTGGGTGCCAACTGCCGTAAAACAAGAAGAAGAAGAAGAATGCACCGTACGCCTTCTTAACCACGGAGTCAACCTGCACAGCTGCTTTGAGCATCCTATGAACTTGGACCCCAAGATCCCGCTGATCCTCCACACTGCCATGACAGCATGAGATAGAAATGAGGGTAGGGGAGCTGGCATAGACTCAATAGACCAAATGCCCTCCTTCTATATTGTGAGAAATATGAGCACCATAGACTGAATTTGAGATTAAAAACTGTGCAGTCCATTTTTTCTTGTGCTGTTTGAGCAATGACTGTTAGGAGACTGGGTAAGCCCCCAGTATAACTTTAAATGCTGACGGGAAATTCTTTTCAGACGGACAGCTCACCCAAATTTCAAAATGCAATTAAGTAAAATTCTTTACAGTTTGGCTGTGCATTCAAAACCATGCGTTGACAGATATAGCAACTCCTGACATACGAATAAAAACTCCATCAGTGTTGTGACATTGGATTTCTCTAAGCACCATTTCTGAATCAGAATCAGAATCAGGGTTAATAGCACTGGCTAATGTCATGAAATTTGTTGTTTTGTGGCAGCAAGCAGTTGTAATACATAATATAATAATAATAGGCTATAAATTACAATAAGAAAAATATAAAAATACAAATTAAATAAGTAGTGCGAAAGGAAAGCAAAAAAAGAGATAAAATAGTGAGGTAGTGTTCCTGGGTTCATTCTCCATTCAGTATCCAATGGTGGAGCGGAAGAAGCTGTTCCTAAGACATTGAGTGTGTGTCTTCAAGATTCAAGGTTGTTTAATTTCTCTTCAAGAAATACTGCAAATGCTGAAAATCCAAAGCAACACACACAAAATGCTGGAGTAATTCAGTAGGTCAGGCAGCATCTATGGAAATGAATAAACAGTTGACGTTTCGGGTTGAGACCCATCATCAGGTCTGGAAAGGAAGGTGGAAGAGGCCAGAACAAAAAGGTTTGGGGAGGGGAAGGAGGATAGCTAAAAGATGATAAGTGAAGACAGGTGGATAGAAAAGGTAAAGGGCTGGAGGGGAAGGAATCTATTTGGAGAGGAGAGTGGACTACAGGAGAATGGGAAGGAGGAGGGGACCCAGGGGAGGCGTTAGGCAGTTGAGGAGAAGTAAGAGGCCAGAGTGGTGAACAGAACAAGAGGGGAGAGGGAGGGAAATTTTTTTACTGGAAGGAGAAATTGATGCTCATGCCATTAGGTTGGAAGCTATCCAGGTGTTGCTCAACCACCCTGAGGGTGACCTCATCTTGGCACAAGAATGTCATTTCTGTAGAAATGTGCAAGAGTCTTTGGTGACATAATAAGCCTCCTCAAACTGTAAATGAAATACACCTATAGTTGCTGTTGTGCCTTGTAATTGCTGGACTCAGGATAGATCTTCAGAGATGTTGACACCCAGGAACTTGACACCACTTACTGAGTGAAAGACACTGATCTACATCAGAAGACCTCTCTACCATTGTGTCTTGTTGCTGCTGTCCTGGACCAGTGTTAGCTTCAATGCTTTTAATGTTCTACCATCTAGCTTGCAACGCTGATACTGAGCCTTGGGATGGAGACTCCACAGTTTTCAATCAGCTGCATAAAGAAAGAAATGTGATGTTCACTGATGATTGCACAAAGGCCAATCCATTTTATAAGTTCTTAGCACAAGCTAAAGTTGCTGAGTTCCCTGTTCTCAGTAACCTTCTTCTGAAAGCTGACAGATCTATCTCACTTCTGTATCGAAATTACCACAATTCACTGTTTACTGGCCTTCCAAAGCAATCATTGACAAACACCAACTCGTTCAGGATGCCGCTGCTAGACTTTTAATTAAAACTAGAATGAGGGAGCATATCACTCCCGTCCTAGCTACTCTGCATTGCCTTCCTCTATCTTTTAGAATTGATCTTAAAGTTCTGTTACTTGTTATTAAAGCACTTAATGGTCTGGGACTGGAGTACATCACAAAATCATTTTTGTTTTATAATCCTGCTCAAGCTCTCAGCTCTTCTACTGTTCTCTTAAATTTAAACAATCTCCCTCAAAAGAGAATTGGCAGGACAGCTTTTTTGAACTATATTCCTAAATGGTGGAATTCAATATTTAAAATTATAAGGGATGCACACTCAGCCCTTATACTTTTAAACAGCAGCTCAAAACCAATTTACTTAACCTAAGCTAACATCTTTTTCTTTTTTATTTTCATGTTTATTTATAGAACACAGAAATCTACAAGCCTTTCAGCTCACAAAGTTGTGCCAACTATGTAACCTGCTCTAGAAACTGCCTAGAATTTCTGTACCGCATAGCCCTCCGTTTTTCTAAGCTCTCTGTACCTAGCCAAGAGTCTCTTAAAACACCCTATTGTACCTGCTTTTCCACTGTTGCCGGCAGTGCATTCCATTCACCCACCACACTTTGTGTGAAAAACTTAGCTCTGACATCCCCCGTGTACCTTCTTCCAAGCACCTTAAAAGTATGACCCCTCATGTTAGCCATTCCAGCTCTGGGAAAAAGCCTCTGGCTATCCACCGATCAATGCCTCTCATCATCTTATCAATCTCTTATCAGGTCACCTCTTATCCTCCATCGCTCCAAGATAAAAGGCGAAGTTCACTCAACCTATTCTCATAAGGCATGCTCTCCAATCGAAGAAACATCCTTGTAAATCTCCTCTGCACTTTCTCTATAGTATCCACATCCTTCCTGTAGTGAGGTGACCAGAACTGAACACAGTACTCCAAGTGGGGTCTGACTAAGGTCTTATATAGGTTTAGCATTATATCACGGCTCTTGAACTCAATCCCACAGTTGATGAAGGCCATCACACCATATTTTATAATTAACATTAAATAAATTTTATTTTATTTTTGTGTTTGCACTTTATCCCCTTGTATAGCCAACATTTTGAACTACATCACCTGTGTGAAAAGTCTTCTATAAATAAGTTATTATTATTATTTATTTTTCGTCAGCTCAAGTTGGTAAAACTTGAAGTAAGGACATAGTCAAGCACGCTTATTTCTCAATTGCTAGGAATTTTTGGACCTTTGCTTCAGTATTTGCCAGTGAAAAGGACCTTGGAAATTGTGGGAGCAAACACGAGGAAATCTGCAGATGCTGGAAATTCAAACAACACACACAAAATGCTGGTGGAACGCAGCAGGCCAGGCAGCATCTATAAGGAGAAGCGCTGTTGATGTTTTGGGCTGAGACCCTTTGTCAGGACTAGACGAAGGGTTTTGGCCCGAAACATCGACAGTGCTTCTCCTTATAGATGCTGCCTGGCCTGCTGTGTTCCACCAGCATTTTGTGTGTTTTGTTTGGAAATTGTGGGGATGACTTACAGCAGACTGAAATACTTAGAAAGAGCATGTGCTGGAGCTTTTGAAAGGTATTAAGTTAGCTAAGTCCCTGGGACCGGACGAGATATATCCCAGGCTACTTTGGGAAGCGAGGGAGGAGATTGTTGAGCCTCTGCCGATGATCTTTGCATCATCGATAGGGACAGGAGAAGTACCAGAGGATTGGAAGTTTGCAAACATTGTTCCCTTGTTCAAGAAAGGAAGTAGAGATAACCTAGGAATTTATAGACCAGTGAGTCTTACTTCTTGGGCAAGTTGTTGGAAAAGATCCTGAGAGGCAGGATTTATGAGCATTTGGAGAGATGTTATCTGATTAGGGATAATCAGCATGGCTTTGTATTCTTTTAGGATGTAACAAAACATATTGATGAAGGTAGAGCAGTGGATGTAGTGTATATGGATTTCAGTAAGGCATGTGATAAGGTTCGCCATGCAAGACTCATTCAGAAAGTAATGAGGCATGGGATCCAAGAAGACCTTGCTTTGTTGATCCAGAATTGGCTTGCCCACAGAAGGTAAAAGCTGGTTGTAGATGGTTCATATTCTGCTTCTAGCTCTCCTAATTTCATTCTTGAGCTCCTTCTCAGCACCCTTGTAATTTTCTAGAACTCTAACAGTACCAAGTTTCTTGAACTTTTTGTAAGCTTTTCTTCTTAACTAGATTTTCTACATCCTATGTACACCATGGTTCTTTTACCCTACCATCCTTTCCATGCCTCAATGGAACATACCCATGCAGAATGCCTTGCAAATGAATTGTATATTTAATTGTTGCATATATTATATTTAGTATTTAATAATTGCATATATCAGAATTATATATGTTCAAGTGGGGTGCTGAATCTTGTTTTCATTGATGAAGGTATACTGTATCCTTAGAGGTTTTATTGGACTGTTGTGTAGATTTTTAATGTCTATTATTCCTCTTCCCCCTTCTGTCCTAGATAGTGTTAATCTAAGCACGTTCGAATATACATAATGTTTTCTGAAATTTGTCATTTCAGTTCTTACTTTGTAAATTTTCCAGATCGGTTTCAGACCAAGATATTATGCCAAAAGCATATGTTAATATGGATATAGCAAAAGTGTTTATTGCCTTTGTTACAGTTTTACTGTTGAGCAGTGTTTAGCAAATTTTAAGCCTTGAAGTAAAAAATTCATGTCAAATTATTATTATTATTATTATTAAAACTAATTGTGAACCTGACGTCGGCTTTGTGTGATTATTTGTTCCCTGCAGCAAATGGGCACTCAGTCCCTAAGCTGTCTGGCACTGTCTCAAGCTCCATTTTTAAGATAAGATGGAAACATTCATAACCATGTTCAGTCAGAACTGTGGAAACAGTGGATGATCCATCTTGGCTTCCTGCTGAGATTCCCATCTTTACAGAAACCAGACTGGAGCCAATTTAATTTACACTATATGATATGAAGATAGCTGATATCACTCGATTTAGCAGAAGCTATCAGACTAGACAATATCCTGTCTTAGTACTGAAGACTTCAACTCCAGAATTGACATTGGCATTATAGATTGAACCCTCTAGCCAAGCTGTTCCAGCATTCAACAATCACGTAATCATGGAATTGTTCCATCTCTTTCATGCCTATCTATGCTAACCCCACTAGCCTGCATTAGGTTTGTATCCCACTATGCCTAGCCCTGTCTGAATGCCTCTATCAACTCCTCTGGCAGCTCATTCCAGATAACTACCACATTCTGTATGAAAACCTACCCCTAGACCTCCTTTAAATTTTCCCCTTCTCAACCTAAACCTGTGGCCTCTATTTCTAGACTTCCCTGTCCCTGTCCTATCCTATCTTTGCCCCTCAGAATTTTATAACCCTTTATAGTGTCTCCCCTCAAGACTTCTAAGTTTCAGTGAGAGTAAATTCAGGGTATCCAATCTCTTCTCTTAACTACAGCCCTCCATTCCAGGTGAATTTCTTATGCACTCTGCTGCTACCCCATCCTTCTTGTAGTGTGGTGACCAGAATTATAAACAGTACTTTTAATGGAATCAAACCAATATTTTGTACATCTGTAACATGATGTCCAAATTCTATGGTATGGTTGATAAAGCCAGCAGTACAATACATCTTCTTCAACATTTATCTATCTTAGCTCCCACTTTCAGGGAATGGTATAATTGTACCACAAGCTTTCTCTGTTCAGTAACACTCCCTCAGGCCCTGTCATTCAATGTGTATGTCCTACCCCAGTTTCATATTCCAAAATGAATCATTGCGCACTTGTCTAAGTTACATTCCATCAGTCACTTTCCCAGTGATCTGGATCTATTTGTAAGCTTAGACAATCTTCTTCACTAATTTTGGTGTCATGGATTTGTTAAACCTGTCGTCATATTGTTAAATATTTCTATTTCTTTGAAGTACTCTCATAGAGTTTTACTGCAATGGCATAGTAATCTGTAAAATCACAGTGGACACAATCTCTGAGTGACATTCATGGAGCACGTTGAGGTTTTGCCACACTTTGGGTTCTCTACTGTCTAGTTTATTGCCATATGCGCAATTATATCTTTGCACAAGTTCAATGAAAAACTTATTAGCAGCAGCATCACAGACACATAACAATCATATAGGCAGCATTCACATGAAAAATCATAAATACAGGTGTATACTGTAAATTGTACACAATTTTTGAAAGAACACCAAGAAAACAAAAAAAATTTAGTGCAAAGTGGTGATAGTGATGCTGAACTGCATTGAGTAGTATTGGCCTAATGTGGGTATTATGTTAATGCTTGTCAAGGGTTAGTGAATGTGTGAGGAAAATGTAGAATGTAGTCGTGTGCAACACGCTACTAAAGAAACATACGGAGGCAGAGAAAGCTGAACTCAATGCCTTTACTGATTCAAAATTACGCGCTTAAATCTCCCCTCCCATGGGCCCCTGCAATCTGCGGGGCGGACGTGACGTCAGACTGTCCTCAGAAGGTCCGCCCCAAGTGGGTAGTTCCAAACGCGCTACCATGTGTCTGCCTGTGGCTCCCTATGGCGGTTTGAGTCCCACATGTGTGGGCCGCCACAAGAACATCATACATCATTGATAGCAAAAATAGGAAAGGAATATTTGGTTTCAATTGGTAAATAGTTGAAACATAATATATTCAGAACTCTTATATCCCTATAGAGAGATTATTTAAAGGTAACGTGCAAGTATATTGCTCTGTGATCAATGGTCTAGTTGTGTAGTGTTTAGCATAATGCTATTGCAGTGCCAATGACCAGGGTTCGGTTCTGCCACTGTCTGTAAGGGGTTTGTACATTCTCCCTGTAATTATGTGTGTTTCATCCTTGTGCTCCTGTTTTCTCTCACATTCCAATGACGTACAGTTTAATAGGTTACCTGGTCACATGGGTGTAATTAGGTGGTGCGGGCTTATTGGGCAGAAGGGCCTGTTACCATGTTGTATGTCTAAATAAATGAAAATAAAATTACAAGTGCAAAGACATTACTACACAAAGAAATACTGCAACTGAATTTTGTACACATGCCTAGCTTCTCATCCTAAGAAAGGATATACTGTGTTCTTGATAGAGCGAGCACAGCAAAGCTTAATCGGGTTGATTCTTGGGAAGGAATTAGGCAGAGAGACTAACCACACTGGACATATACATACAGTAGAATCTGGAAGTGTAGTATGGTACAGAAACAGGACCTTTTGGCCTAACTTGCCCATCTTTTACCTTCTCCTCTTCATGAAGTATTAAATAGGTGAAAACACATTACTCTTCTGTGTTGCTTCTCCTGTCAATCACAAGATCTCAATCTTCAAGCCACAATATCACTCCTAGAACAGTCAAATTCAGAACAATATTCTTCCAACATAGCTGTGTGCATAGTTGTACCTGGTAATTGAGGAAGGACCACTAGTTTGAAACGTTGACTGGTATCTTTTTTTCACAGACGTTGCTTGACTGTCTGATTTCTTCAACCATTTCCATTCTTCTTCCAGATTTGAGCAAGTGTAGTTTAATTTGTTTTCCAGACCTGGTAATGTGGCTGAAGAGATCAAGGGTGAGCAGCAGATGTCATTGGTTATTGTATCCACCCTGAAGGATGCAAATCTGTGTTCAGGGCCGTTGAGTTGGGAAGAGGAATTATATTATTAATATTTGATTATAATCCAAACCTGTTCACCATAATGGAATAATGTAAAAATATATACTGTGCAGAAGAAAGCTATTCAGCCCATTGTATGCTGGCATAAAGTCATCTTCATTTGAATTCTGGATCATGACACTATCCACAGTGAGAATGCATAGTGACTAGTTTGTTATTCTAAGCATTATGTATTCAGTTAAATTGTACAGCGTACTGGTGCCTCAATATTAGTCAATTGCATAGTTTAAAAGATTTCTCATCAATACAGAGTGACAGAAATGCAGCAACACTAAGCAGACCCTGGTAGAAATGTTCATCATTTTGCATTATTAGGAAAGGGAGAGAGAGGTCGAGACAGACAGCCTGGGCTGAGTGACCTAATTTTGCTTCTATGCCCTATTGTCTTATGGACAGAGGGACGAAGAGAGTAATGGAATCACAATATGCAATAGATGGCAACAAGCAGTTGGAGGAACTCACCAGGTCGAGCAGCATCAGTGAGTGGGGGGGAGGGGGCAAGGTATTGATGATGATTTAGGTTGAGACTTGCATCAGGACTGAGACGGAAGAGATCATAAGACAGGAGCAGAACTAGGCCATTCAGACCATCATGGCTGATTTATTATCCCTCTCAACCCCATTCTCCTGCCTTCTCCCCGTAACCTTTGATACCCTGCTAATCAAGAACCAATCAACCTCCACTTCAAATAAACTCAGTGAGTTGCCTTCCACAACCATCTGTGGCAATGAATTCCATGGATTCCTACCATCTGGCTAAAGAAATTCCTCCTCATCCCAATTTTAAATGGATACCCCTTTATCTTAAGGCTGTGGTCTTAGGTCTTGGACTACCCCACTGCAGGTAACATCCTCTTCACATCCACCCTATCTAGGCCTTTCAATATTCGATAGGTTTCAATGAAATTCCTTCCCCCATTCTGCTAAACTCCAGCAAGTATAGGCCCAGAGCCATCAAACATTCTTCATACATTTACCTTTTCATTCCCAGGTTCATTCTAGTGAATCTCTTCTTGACTGTTTCCAATGATATGGGCCCAAAACTGTTCACAATACTCTGAGTACAGTCTAACCAATGCTTTATAAAGCCTCAGCATTACATAGGGTCATAGAAAAATACAGATCAGAAACAGTCTATTTAGCCTATTTATTCAGCCTATTTAGTCCATGCTGAACCATTTAAACTGCCTACTGCCATCAACCTGCACCGGGACCATAGCCTTCCATTACCTACCATCCTTCTTTTAAACATTGGAATTGAGCTCGCATACACCATTTGCGTTGGCTGCTCATTCCACGTTCTCATGACCCTCAGAATGAAGTTTCCCCTCATGTTCCCCTTAAATGTTTCACCTTTCACCCTTAACCCATGACCTCCAGTTGTAGTCCCACCTAACCTCAGTGGAAAAAACCTGCTTGCATTTACCCTACCTATACCCCTCATAATTTTGTATACCTCAATCAAATCTCCTTTCAATCTTCTATGTTCCAAGGAATAAGGTCTTATCCTATTCAGTCTTTCATATAACTCAGGTCCTCCAGAACTGGCAAAATCCTTGTAGATTTTCTCTGCACTCTTTCAACCTTGTTTACATCTTTCCTGTAGGTAGGTGATCAAAACTGCATACAGGTACTTTGTTAGATCAGTAATAGCTCTATTTCTATCTTTGATATCTTTTTTTTTCCTTTTCAAGGTTCTTTTGAAGACCCTGACCTGAAGTTACACTCTGGTTTTTTGTGAGAACGAGAGAGATCTGCTCTCAGGGCCTCACAACTGGACACTTTTTGACATACCAAGGACTCGGCCTGGAAAGCTAGCAGGCTTTCAGGGTGCCGGGTTCTAGGCCGGTGCCCCTGACTGAGGTGTCGCGGGGGAACACAGAACATCGGGAGCAGCAGGTTAGCTGCCATGGGCTGTGTGTCCAGAGACCTGAGCCTTTCTGGGGCCGACTCTCTGGGCGCAGAGCTCAGAAAAAGCGATGCAACAGACTTTTAACATCATAAATCAGCGAGTTGTTTGTTGTGTCTCTGCTCTCGCTGTGAAACGGCGGCACCTCTTTTTCCCTTATTAGGGAGAGAGAGAGCCTGTGGTATGTTAAATTACTGGGTGAACAAGTAGTATTTGAGGTTCTGCGTCTGTATCTTTATTGATGCTTTGCTGCATGCTTGAGTGCTCAGTGGGAGGTGCCGATGCTTTTTTGCTGGTGGGATGGGGGGGCTATCATTGCCTTGCTGCTGCTTGTGCATGGGAGGGGGATCAGGGTGGGGGCTTTGGGGTTCTAACATTTAACTGTCATTTATTCTATTTTTGTGGATGTTTGCGAAGAAAAAGAATTTCAGGATGTATATTATAGACATTTCTCTGACATTAAATGTACCAATTGAAACAATACTTCAAATTAGACCTCATCAATGCCTTCTACAACTTCAGCATAACATCCCATCTCCTGCACTCTGTACTTCGATTTATGAAGGCCAATGAACCAATAGCTTTCTTTACAACCCTGTCTACCTGAGAGAAGATAACCAATATAAAGATCGGCAGGGGGCAAATAAGACACGGGCTGGTAGGTGATAGGTGGACCAAGAAGGGGTGGAAGATGACAGACAGATTGAGGGGGAGGTGAATGGACTGGGAGACAGAGGCAAGTGGATGATAGGTGGAACTATGGAACCATGTGGTGGTGGGGGGTGTGAAAGTGGAGACAGCTGATGGAGAGTGAAAGGCAGCTCACAAAGACTATTGGTGCTGGAGTCTGATGTAAGGAAGGTGATCATTTGGGGAGAGCAGAGGGTGCTCTATTTTCACTTTATATGTTAATGAGCTGAATGGCAGAATTGATGTCTTTGTGGCCAAATTTGCATATTGTGTTGAGAAAGCAGGAATTCTGCAAAAGGATGTCAAGAGGTTGGAAAAATGGACAAAAAATGGTATATGGAATACAACATACAAGATGGAATATGGGATGTGGGAAGGCAGGGAGACCTCTAGTGTCCTTGATGACTACAACTGCAAGAAGTGCATCCAGCTGCAGCTTCTAACAATGTACGTTAAGGAGTTGGAGCTAGAACTGGATGAACTGCAGATCATTTGGGAGGCTGAGGGGATGATAGATAGAACATAAACAAAGATAGTTACACCCAAGGTGCAGGACACAGGAAACTGGGTGACGGTCAGGAAGGAGAAAGGGTTAAGGAGCCAGTGCAGAGTACCCCTCAACAACAGGTATATCATGAGGAAATCTGCGGTTGCTGGAAATCCAAGCAACACACACAAAATGCTGGTGGAACGCAGCAGGCCAGGCAGCATCTATAGGGAGAAGCGCTGTCGACGTTTCGGGCCGAGACCCTTCGTCAGGACTAACTGAAAGGAAAGTTAGTAAGAGGTTTGAAAGTAGGAGGGGGAGGGGTAAAATGCGAAATGATAGGAGAAGACCGGAGGGGGTGGGGTGAAACTGAGAGCCAGACAGGTGATTGGCAAAAGGGATACAGAGCTAGAGAAGGGAAAGGATCATGGGACAGGAGGCCTAGGGAGAAAGAAAGGGGGACAGGAGCACCAGAGGGAGATGGAGAACAAGCAGAGTGATGGGCAGAGAGAGAAAGAAAATAAAAGGGAGGGGGGAAAAAGAAACTAAATATATCAGGGATGGGGTAAGAAGGTGAGGACGGGCATTAACTGAAGTTAGAGAAGTCAGGTATATCACTTTGGATACTGTTGGGGGTGACCTAACAGCAGAAAGTTACAGAGGTCAGATTTCTGACACTGAGTCTACATCTGACTCAGAAGGGAAAGTGGGGAGGGAGAGGCAGTCTGTGGTGATAGGGGATTTCTTAGCTAGGGGAATGAACAGGAGGTTCTGTGGGCAAGAACAAGATTCTTGGATGGTATGTTGCTTCACAGGTGCCAGGGTCCAGGATATCTTGTATCTTGTCCTCAGCATTCTTGAGTGGGAGGGTGAACAGCCAGAAGTCATGGTCCATGTAGGTACCAATGACATGGGTAGGGCGAGTGACAAGGTTCTGCATAGGGAGTTCAGAGAGTTGGGTGCTAACTTAAAGGGCAGACCTCCAGGGTTGTTATTTCAGGATTGCTACCTGTACTGTGTGCTAGTGAGGCCAGAACTAGGAAGATTATAAAGTTTAATACATAGCTAAGGAGTTGGTGTAGGAGGGAGAGCATAAGATTTTTGCATCATTGGGCTCTCTTCAAGAAAAGGTGGCACTTGCACAGAAGGGACAGCTTGCACCTGAACTGGAGGAGGACTAACATCCTAGTGGGAATGTTTGTTAATGCTGCACGGTGGGTTTTAAAGTAGAGTTGCAGGGAGATGGGAACCAGAGTGCCAGAACATTTAGTGGAGAGGTTGTGGAGGCAGATGTTGGTACGACCTCAGACAAAGTTAGGAATCAAAAGGTTGATCATAGTGTGACTAGTGTCCTGAACTGCATATATTTCAATGCAAGAAGTATCATAGGAAAGGCAGTTGATAGTGCTGAAGGTGAGGTAGCTGGTTTACAAAACAGAGGCAAGGTGTAGTGATGGACTGTTGATGGGGCAAAATTGCTGTCAACAAGATGAGCTGCAACATAAAAGGGGGACAGAATCGAAAAGGGTAAATACAGGACTGAAGGTGTTGTATTTGAATGCACACAGTATACGGAATAAGGTCAATGAACTTGCAGCACAGCTACAGATTGACAGGCATCATTGAATCGTGTCTGAAAGAAGATTAGAACTGGGAGCTTAATGTCCAAAGATACACATTGTATCGAAAGAACAGGCAGGAAGGCAGAGGGAGTGGCATTGCTCTGTTGGTCAAAAATGAAGTCAAATCATTCGAAAGAGGTGGCATCGAGTCAGAAGATGTTGAATCATTGTGAATAGAGCTAACTGCAAGGGTAAAAAGACTTTGATGGGTGTTGTATCCTCATTCATTCAGGTGCCTTGCCATTATGTCTCTCCATCCATCATGGTCCCTGACCCTCTGAATTATAGTTGTTGCCTCCCCTGTTTCTAACCACGATATTAATCCATCTATCAGCTTCATTCTCTGTCAGCCTCTGCTTCTTTTCACTTCCAGCTTTGCAGTTGTAACTAAATGTTCTAATGTCTCTGTGGTGAACTACATATACCTGTCTGGACACGCCCCCCCCCCCCCCCCCCGCTGACTGCTCCTGTGGCTCCTCCCACAGACCCCGGTATAAAGGCGATTGGGGCCTGAGCCCTGCCCTCAGTCTCCAGGATGTAGTATGGTGGTCAATTGCTGCTTGTTCTTTCTTCCAGTCAATAAAAACCGATATCTCGCCTCACGTCTCAGAGAGTTATTGATGGTGCATCAGTCTCTCTTCGCATGATGTGTCCTAAGAATTTTGATTGCTGTTTTCTGATTTTTTAAAGTAATGTACGTTTTGTTTTTGTTCTCTGTAGAACTTCTTTGTTGGGTATCCTGTCCGTATATGATATGCATAGCATTCTTCTGAGGAACCACATCTCTGCTGCATTGATTCTTTTTTCCATTGCATTTGTAATGGTCCATGACTCGCTGCCATACATCAATATAGGAAGAATGTACCAGCTGAAGGTTCTAAGGCGGATGCCAATTGCTATTTTCTTGTTCGTTAGGATGTTTCTTATTTCTGTAAATGCTGTTCTTGCCATTGCTATTCTTGCTTTTATGTCTGTTTCACATTTGCCATTAGATGTTACCCATGATCTAAGGTACTTGCAGTTGTGAATTCGTTTCAGGATTTCATTTCCCAATACGATCCTACAGTTTGGGATATCAGGTTTCTTTGATATTACCATTACTTCAGTTTTCTTTTTGTTTAAGGTTAGGCCAAGTCTTTCACTCACTGTGTTGATGGTAGACATGAGTTTCTGTAAATTTACTTCACTGTTTGCTATCGGTACTGTATCATCCGCATAGCAGAGGTTGTTGATATTGTATCCTCCTATACTTATTCCAGGTAGGCCTTGTATGGTTCTCATGATATTTTCACTGTATAGGGAAAACGGGTCTGGTGATAGAACTCAACCCTGTCTGACCCCTCACTTTATTGGCTGATACTCACCAATCTCGTTGTCTATCCGTATGGCTGCACTTTGTTGCCAGTAGAGATTCCTGATTATTCTTAGATTGAATAATAAATTTTTTTAGATTGAATCAATCTTAGATTGAATATTCAAGCATTTTCATAATGACTTGGTGTTTCACTGTGTCAAAGCTTTTGTGTAGTCAATGAAACAGCAGTATAGGTCTTGTACTCCTATTGACCTTTCGATAATATTCCTGAGAATATAAGTTGTGTTTGATGTTCCCTTGCCTTCGACAAAACCGCACTGTTCATCACTGATCTCTGGTTTAACTGATGATTCTAAGTAGAATTTTTGTGAGTGGCTTATTAAACTAATTGTTCTGTGTTGTCCACACTCTGTTGCACCTGGTTTCTTTGGCAGTGCAATGAATACCGTCTTTAAAAGATCTTCTGGTACTTTGCCACTGTTGTATATTCTATTCAATAAGATTGTTAATTTCTCTACACCAAAATCTTCTAGCACTTCATACAGTTCAACCAGAATGTTAACTGGTCCTGATGATTTCCCCTTTCACATTTTCTTCATAGCATGTTCCACTTCTTCTTTCAGTATTGCTGGGCCCTCGTTGTTGCCAATATCAAAGTTGTCCTCTCGGTCTTTGATGTATTCTGACCATCTTTGCATTATTTTTCCTTTTTCCATAATTGTAGAACCATCTTTTGCTTTTATACATACTGCTGTTGCCCCATCTTGCTTCTGATTTGTGACCTCTTTGATTTTGTGCATACGTTTGCTGTTGTTGGTCTTTTGCAATTGTTCTATTAACTCACATTTGCCCTTAAGCCACTTTTCTTTTGCTTCCTTGCATTTGGTTGTTATCTGTGCATGCAAGGTTACGTAGTCTTTTTCATTTTCCTTACATTTTCTTCTTTGTTCCATAAGATTCAGAATTTCTTCTGTCATTCATTTCTTTTTAGCATTTCTCTGTTGTTTAGGAATCACCTCTTGTGCTGCTTGTGTTATGCTGTCTCTGAGGTTATCCCATTGCTGTTCTATAATAGTGATGTTTTGTAGAGCCTCAAATTTGTTCTTCACTGTTATTTGGAATTCATTTTTGATGTCACTGTTTTTTCTCAGAAGTCCCAAGATCAGCTTTGGCTCTACTCTTGGTCTTTTAAGCTTTCTGAGTCTCAGGTGCATCATGCTGATTATTGGTACATGATCACTGTAGCAGTCTGCACCCGGATAAGTTCAATCATGAAATCAAATCAGCTACAGGAGTTGTATACAGACCCCCAAATAGTAGTAAGGATGTGGCCTACAGTTTACAATGGGAGTTAGAAAATGCATGTCAAAAGGGCAATGTTACAATAGTCATGGGGGACTTCAATATGCAAGTAGATTGGGAAAATCAGGTTGGTGTTGGATTACAGGAGGGTGAATTTCTAAATTGCATGCGAGATGGCTTTTTAGAGCAGCTCGTGGTTAAGCCCACTAGAGGATCAGCTATTCTGGATTGAGTGTTGTGCAATGAACCAGAATCGATTAGAGAGCTTAACGTATAAGAACTCTTCAGGGAAAGTGATCATAATATGATCAAATTCATCCTGAAATTTGAGAAGGTGAAGCTAATATCAGATGTATCAGTATTTCAGTGGAGTAAAGGGAATTACAGAGGTATGAGAGAGGAGTTAGTCTGAATTGATTGGAAAAGAACACTGACAGGGATGATGGCAGAGCAGCAATAGATGAAATTTCTGGAAGCAATTCAGAAGACACGTATCACAAAGAAGAAGAAGAAATATTCCAAAGGAAAGATGACACAACTGTGGCTTACAAGAGAAGTCAAAGCCAAAGAGAGGGCACATAATTGAGCAAAAAGTAAAGGGAAGTTGAAGGATTGGGAAACTTTTTAAAAAACTCAACAGAAGGCAACTGAAAAAGTAATTGAGAAGGTAAAGATGTAAGCTAGCCAATAATATTAAAGAGGATACCAAAAGTTTCTTCAGATACATAAAGTGTAAAAGAGAGGTGAGAGTGGATAGCAGACCACTGGAAAACAATGCTGGAGAGGTAGTAATAGGAAATGGCAGATGAACTGGATAGTATTTTGCATCAGTCTTCACTGTGGAAGACACTGGCAGCATGGTGGAAGTTCCAGGTTGTCAGGGGTTACTAAGTATGTGAGGTTACCATAACTGGAGAGAAGAATCTTGGGAAACTGAAAGGTCTGAAGGTAGATAAGTCACCTGGACCAGATGGTGGTCACCTCAAGGTTCTAAAAGAGGTGGCTGAAGAGATTGTGGAGGCAGTATTAATAATCTTTTAAAAATCACTAGATTCTGGAATGGTTCATAAAGACTGGAAAATTGCAAATGTCATTCCACTCTTCAGCAAGGGAGAGGGGCAGAAGAAAGGAAACTATAGGCCAGTTAGTCTGACCTCAGTGGTTGGCAGAATACTGGAGTTGATTATTAAGGATGAGGTGTCAGTGTACTTGGAGGCACATGATAAAATAGGCCGTAGTCAGCATGGTTTCCTCAAGGGAAAGTCTTGCCCAACAAAGCTGTTGAAATTCTTTGAAGAAATAACAAGCAGGATATTGAAAGGAGAATAGTTTGATGTTGTGTACTTGGATTTCCAGAAGGTCTTTGACAAAGTGCCACACATGAGGGTGCTTACAAAGTCACGAGCCCATGGTAATACGGGAAAAACTCTAGCACCGATAAAACAGTAGCTTATTGGTAGGAGGGAAAGAGTGGGAATAAAGGGGGCCTTTTCTGGTTGGCTGCTGGTGGTGTTCCACAGGGGTCTGTGTTGGGACTGCTTCATGATACATTATATGTCAATGATTTGAATTATGAAATTGATTGCTTTGTTGCAAAGTTTGCAGACAATATAAAGATAGGGGCAGGTAGTTTTGAGGAAGTAGAGATGCTACAAAAGGACTTAGATTAGGAAAATTGGGAAAGAAATGGCAGATGGGATACTGTGTTGGGAAGTGTATGGTCACGCACTTTGATAGAAGAAATGAAAGTTTGACTGTTTTCTAAATGGAGAGAAAATACAAAAACTGAGGTGCAAAGGGACTTGGGAGTCCTTGTGTGGGATGCCCTAAAGGTTAAGTTGCAATTGAGTATGTGTTGTGGTAGGCGAATGCAATGTTAGTATTCGTTTCAAGAGGACTAGAATATAAAAGCAAAGATGTAATGTTGAGACTTTATAAAGCACTGGTCAAGCCACACTTGCAGTATTTTGAGCAGTTTTGGGCTCCTTATCTTCAAAAGAATGTGCTGAAGCTGGAGAGGGTTCAAAGGTGGTTCATGAAAATGATTCCAGGATTGAATGGCTTGTCATACGAAGAACATCTGGTGGCTCTGGGCCTGTATTCACTAGAATTCAGAAGAATGAAGGGTGAACTCATTGAAACCTATCAAATGGTGAAAGGCCTTGAAAGAGTGGATGTGGAGAAGATGTTTCCTATGGTGGGAGAGTCTAAGACCAGAGGACACACCTCAGAATAGAGAGGCATTATTTTAGAATGGAGATGAGGAGGAATTGCTTTAGCTAAAGAGTAGTGAATTCTTTGCTAAAGACAGTTATGGAGACCAAGTCTTTATGTCTATTTAAGGCAAAGGTTAATAGATTCTTGATTGGTTAAGGCCTGGAGAGGTACAGGGAGAAGGCAGGAGTCTGGGGCTGAGAGTAAAATTAGATCAGCAATGATGAAATAGTGAAGCAGATTTGATGGGCCAAATGGCCTAAATCTGCACTTATATCTTATGGTCTTATAGGGAAGTGTGTGGTCCTGCACTTTGGTAGAAGGAATAAAGATGAAGGCTATTTTCTAAATTTGGAGAGAATTCAGAAATCAGGGGTGCAGAGGGACTTAAGAGTCTTAGTGCAGGATTCTCTGAAGGTTAACTTGCAGGTTTAGTCAGTAGTAAGGAAGACAAATACAATGATAGCATTCATTTTGAGAGGACTAGAATATAAAAGCAAGGTTGTAATGCTGAGGCTTTATAATGCATTGGTCCAAATGCGGAGAATGGTAAGTAGTTCTGAGCCTCATCTCTAAGGATGGGTGTGCTGGTGCAGGAGAGTGTCCAGGGAAGGTTCACGAGAATAATCTGGAAATGAAAGGATTGATGTATGTGTAGTGTATTGTTTGATGGCTCTCAGTCTGTACTCTAGAGCTTAGAAGGATTGGCAGGGGCAGGGGTTGGGAGGGTTGTGGTGGTTCTCATTGAAAACTACTGAATATTGAAAGGATTAGATAGAGTGGATGAAGAGAATGTTTCCCATGGGGGGGGGGGTGATGAGTGGGGAGTTTAGGGCCAGAGGGCCCTAACTCAGAATAAAAGAATGTCCTTGTGGAAGCTAAGTCATTAGATATTTTAAAAGCGGAGTTTGATAGGTTTTTGATTTAATCAGGACATCAAAGACTATGGGGCAGAAGGTAAGAGAATGGAGTGAATGGGGTTAAAGGAGAACAATAAATCAGCCATGATGGAATGGAGGAACAGATTTGATGGGCCAAATGGCCAGATTGTATTTTACGGTATTATGGAGAAGGCAAAAGAGAGAATCATAACCTGAAGGAGTGCATTGTTTTGGGTACAAGTGGTGGTGAAGTGAGATGAGGGGGAAAAACTAGAAATACTGCAGCAGGCTTGGGCTTCCAGAAACTCTACAGTGAGAACAAGATGCGCATTCTATTGCAATGGAGGGGTTTCTTGGAATTCTAGTCTAAATAATCTGTACACAGCTGCTTCCTTGCTTGCTGATGAAAATAGTTTGTTCACTAGACTTTACTTTTTATACTTTGAATTTCTTTCAAGACACATCAATTTGTGTGGAACCTTGTCAGTGTCAGATGCGATCTCAGCTCCGTGCTACTGAACTGAAAGTGGGAGGTGATAGGTGAAAACAACAAAGGGCTGAAGACGATGGCATCTGATAGGATTGATGGAATCAATTAAGGGAGGGGAGAGCATATGGCAAAAGTGAGGGGGGAGTGTTGTGTTTGGTGGGCAGAGTGGGTGAGGAGAGGAAAGAAGCAGGATAATGGCAGCTGTGGTGTATGGAGGAAGAACTGCAGCAATCATCAGGAAAGAGAAAAGGGACGGAAGGGGACCAGTTTGCCTGAAATTGGAGAAGTCACTGTTCATGCTAATGGGTTGTAGACTACCCAGATGTAATATAAGGTGCTGTTCCTTGCATTTGCATTTAGCCTCACCTTGACAGTGGAGGAGTCCAAGCGGTGTGCAAATGGGGAGGAGAATTAAAATGGCTCGTCTTGAACTCTGCCCAGTCTTTCCATAGACAATTGGGAGGAACAAATACTGACGCATGGTATCACTAAGAATGAAGACATTTTGAATACCAACTGTTCAACTATCCGAGTTCTCGTAGAGTCATGGAGAAGACTGCACAGAAAAGACCCTTCAGGCCATCCAGTCCATGCCGAAATGATTTAAACTGCCTCCTCCAATTGACCTGCACCATGAGCATATCCCTTCTATCCATGTCTCTATCCAAACTTCTCTTAAACATTGAAATGGAGCTCGCATGTACCACTTGTGCTGGCACCTCATTCCATACTCACACGACCACCTGAATTAAGTTTTCCCTCATGCTACCCTTAAAATTTTCAGCTTTCACCCTTAACCCATGACCTCTAGTTGTCCCACCCAACCTCAGTGGAAAAAGCCTGTTTGCATTTGTCCTATCTGTACCCATCACAATTCTGTATACCTCTATGAAATCTCCCCTCAATCTTCCACGCTCTATAGAATACGGTACTAACCTTTGCAATCTTTCCTTATAACTCAGGTCCTCCGGACCCAGTGACATCCTTGTAAATTTTCTCTGCACTCTTTCAACGTTGTTTACATCTTTCTTGTATGTAAGTGACCAAAACTACACACAATGCTCCAAGTTAGGCCTCATGAATGTTTTATACAACTTCAACAGAACATCCCATCTTCTGTAGTCAGTACATTGATTTATGAAGGCCAATGTGCCAAAAGCTTTCTTTATGACCTTACCTAACTATGATGGAACTTTCTACAAGTTATGTACCTGTATTCCCAGATCCCTTTGTTCTACCACACTCCTCCGTGCTCTACTGTTCACTGTGTAAGACCTACTCTGGTTGGTCCTGCTGAAGTGCAAAACCTCGCACTTGTCTGCATTAAATTCCATCTGCCATTTTTCAGCCCATTTTTCCAGCTAATGCAGATCCCTCTGCAAGCCATGATAGCCTTCCTCACTGTCCACTACACCCCCTAATCTTGGTGTCCTCCACAAATTTGTTGATTCAGTTAACCACATTATCATCCAGATCGTTGGTATAGATGACAAACAACAGCACTGATCAATGCAACACACCAATATTCACAGGCCTCCAGTCAGAGAGGCAACCCTCTACTACCAGTCTCTCACTTCTCCCATAAAGCAAATCTCTAATCCAATTTACTATCTCATCTTATGCCATCCCTCCTATACCAACTCTTTAGCCACATAGTTCTGGACTTATTAGCACGTGGTATGGGTAACAATCCTGAGAATACAACCCTGAAGATTCTGCCCTTTAACTTAGCGCCAACTCCCTGAACTCCCTATGCAGAACCTCATCACTCGTCCGACCTATGTCATTAGTACCTACATGGATCACGACCTTGTGCTGTTCACACTCTCACTTCAGAACACTGAGGATTTGATCTGAGGTGTCCCGGACCCTGGTAGCCAGGAAGGCAATATACCGTCCGGGAATCCCGTTCTCGCCCACAAAACCTCCTGACAATTCCCCTAACTAACGAATCCCCTATCACCACAGTGTGCCTCATCTCTCCCTGTCCCTTCTGAGTTACAGAGCAGACTCTGTCAGAGATCCAACCATGGTGATTTTCCTCTGTTGGTCATTTCCCCTAACAGTATCTAAAGTGATATATCTGATGTATACCTGTCTCCTTGCATTTTTTGTGACAAATTGTGTAAAACGTGCGCGTGCGCGTACACACACACACACACACACACACACACACACACACACACACACACACACACACACACACACACACACACACACACACACACACACACACACACACACACACACACACACACACACACACACACACACACACACACACACACCCCCCCCCCCCATAAGAGAAAGAGACAAAAGCACAAAACAAACAATTGATGCAATTTATATTTATCCCAGTTTGGCTCCCACTGCTCATCAAAACCAGTCACACACCAGTCATATCAGTAGAAATGTTAATAAATAAATGCAGCTAATTAAACATCATTAGGTACTGCATCCAGATAGAACACCCATCAAATTAGAAAAAGATTAAATTAAACCTAAAATCATATTAGGCAATCAGCACAATTCACCACTCTCTAATCTTGCTCAACATTACATCATAAATTAATAAAACTGGGTATCAAATGGCATCAATCCATCAGTGATTAGAAACAGAGATTCCTTATGCATTCTGCTTGCAAACTATCTCTGTCTGTTTCCCTCCTGGTCTATCACTCACTGTCTCCATTTCTCCATCCATTTCTTACTCTGTTTTTCTCAGTGCCAGTTTACTTCTCTATTTTCTAGCTCCAGTAGGTTTCATTCCCATTTTTGTCTCCCTTTTCGGCTTCTCCATTTGCTTGGCTCTCATTCTGGCCCAATCTCTTTCATGCCTGATTCTCACAATTCCCTTAGAGTCTAAAATTTCAACCTTGAATCCACTCAGTGAAAAGCATTTATTGTCCACAACAGAGTATTCCAAATATTAACAATCCTTCCTCAGTGACTGATTACTTATCATGTCCTGAGTTTCTTCATTCTGAAACTGAGGAAACAGCTTCTCCACATTTTTTTCTGTTAAACCATCTCAGAATCTTCTCAGTGGCATCAACTCTCATTCTTCTAAACTTACTACAACAATGATAGTTTTAATTTCTCCCTAAAGAATGATCCCTGTTCTAGTAATTAGTGTCCTTATTTCATTGGGTATGCAGTCTGTTGGCTACTCTCACCTGCTTTATCCAGTCTGTCAAAACAGTGTATGACAGTGGTCCCCAGCCACCGTGCCACGGACTGGTGCTGGACCGCAAAGCATGTGCTACTGTGCCGCGAGGAAACAATATGATTTGGCAATATGAAATGATATGAGTCAGCTGCACCTTTCCTCATTCCTTGTCACGCCCACTGTTGAACTTGAAATCATGCAAAGTCATTACCCACGTGAGATCATCAGTCGCCTAAACGTAGTGATACCCTCATGCCAGGGATCACTGGTTGGCCTTGGGTAACCGGCTGCCTTGTGCGGCCGGCGAGAAGTGCCGTTGATACTGGCTTGGAACGTGGACAGATGGGCGCCGCCTCTAAACCTGTTTAGCACACCAAATGTTCATGGGGAACCCGGTGCTAAAATATTTGCAGACAACCTAATTCGGGCTCAGGGTTTCATAAGTAGCACAGCAGCTACCTCGCTGCGATCAACTGTAAGTCATCCCGTGAGACAAACTTTTGTCAGCCGCTGTCTCTGGACTTCGACCGCCGCGGCCCTGATACGGGGACCTTCGGCCCTTACCTTGTCCTCTCACTGGTGTGTTGCAATGATTTTATATGTTCATACGAGGAAAATATGTGCTGTATGTTCAATATCCAAACGTTACTTAAAATGTTATGATGCTATTGACTTATAAGTGAGTTATAATTGACTTATCACTATATTCATGCGAGGAAAATATGCGCTATGTGTTTAATATTAAATTCGTTAGATAAACCCTTTTAGAAACGAAATTGAGTGTATTAGCCACTTATAAGTGACTTATAGTTGATTTATCACCTATATTCCAGTCGTGATTAACACCCTGACCCCCACTGTCGGCCGGTCAGCAAGAATATTGTCAATAATAAACCGGTCCACGGTGCAAAAAAGGTTGGTGGCCCCTGGTGTACGAGGATGTGGTTACTGTCAAATGCAAACAGTTATTTGGAGCCACAGGTGAATGCTGAGTGTCTGGTAGGGACCAAAGGTAAGTGAGCTGTTGCTGAATGAATGCATCAATCCTCTTCATCAGATGTACTACCTGTCTCTTGATACTTTATACATACCAGTACTAGTCTACTGACTACAAAATATCTATTTATTAGAACTTTCTGATTTCTGCCATTCAACCAATCCTTTGTTTGTTTTAAAAGGTACCCAGCCATGTAAGCCCTCACTCTGTTAAACTATATATTGCATTATAACTTATCAAATGCATTCTCTTACTATGCTTTCCAATTTGCTTCACTAACAACCTTCCCTTTGCTAACCGTACACCTGTTGACTTGGCAACTGTGACAAAACAATTTAAGACTTTGCCACTGTGGCTTAGGTTTTCTCAGTCTGTTGCAGTAATACTCATTGCCTTGGAAACCCCATGTTTGAAACAGGGTTATTTAATGGACAAATTTAACTGGAATTGTTGAGTATAGTGCTCCCTCTCTCTTTCTCTATCATCTCTCACTCTCCTCCCTCTCTTCTTCACTTACTCCATCTCCCTCTCAATCTCTCTATAACCCCTCTCTCTCTCCCCCTCCCTCCCTTCCTCTCTCCCTCTCCCTCTGTCCCTCACTTTCCATCTCTCTATCCCCTCTTTCTCTTTTTCGCTTTATCCCCTCTCTTTCTCTCCCTCCCTCTCTCTCTTTCCCTCTCTTTTTCTTTCTCCCTCTCTCTTTTTCCCTCTCTTTTTCCCTCTCTTTTTCTCCCTCTCTCTCCATCTCTCTCTTCCTCATTCTCCCTCTCTCTCTCTCACTCTCCCGCTCCCCCTCTCCCTCTCTCCCTCACTCTCTCCCACTCCCTTCCACTAACATAGCCTGACCTGCTAAACACTCCTTCTCTTCTGCATCTTACAGTTTTCTCTTGTTTGCATTTTCCCTTTTTAATTGCTCTCATTGACCTGTTATTCAGATAACTTCATCTGAAGTTCATCCCACACAACCCTGAGTTCACCCTATCACAGATATTCACTTAGTCCCACCCTTTCTTCTATCATCCTTCCTGCAACTTAAAACTAATTTGTATTCTGTTTTCCATTCTGACAAAGTGTCATCAATCTGTTTTGCTTCTTAAAGGTGTTTCAATAAGTGCATTTAATATCAGAGAAATGTATACAATATAAGTCCTGATTTTTTTTCTTCGTAGCCTTACCTTCCAAGTGTTTCCCTCACTTTTTATTTTATTTCAAACTTCCATCATTTACAAATGTTTTTGTTCATTTACTGATTATGGGAGAAAATGAGAGGTAATCACGCAGCCTCTCAGGATAGAACTGTTCCACAACAACTTAACTCGTATAGCCAATTATAGAGTTGACATAACAAGGTGACACACAAAATGCTGGAGGGACAAATGAATACAGAAGTGGTGAACCAGAAATCTGGAACATTAACATTAATCTGGAATGAGAGGAACATTCAGACACATATCCAGGGAAATGACTAAATACAAACTGGAGAAATGTGTAGCACAAAGCTGGAGTAATAGGGTATATCGGACTGACTCCTTTAGAGAACTGTTTTTCATCTTTCTTAATTTGAAGAGCTGCTTATCCATTGTTACCTTGATTGCAGTGACCTGTTTGTACTTAGTGCTGACTGGATGGCAACACTTGGAATTGCAAAAGTCTCAGCAACACCCAGCCTCTCCACTTCGCACTGTAGCACGCACTCGTAGCTGTGACACAATGTGAATCATTATCCGTTAATGAAGCAGTGGTGTCACATTACTGAGACTGCTCACTTCATTTAATATTTAAACTTGGTATTCCTTGAGTACTGTATGAAAATCAAAGCAATTTCAGTGCTTTTAATTAAATTTTCCTCATTTCCAATAAATATGTATGTGGGAATAATGTAAAATGGAATTACTGAGGTGACTGTAACACCAGCTTCAGTGTCTTATACATGCACATTTTTGGCAGGTTAGCATTTGGTGCATTTCCTTCCGTGGGTGGTATGTGGAATGGAATCTTCCCAATAGCCTGGTGTGGCCCTGAACTTACTGAATAGTGGATACATACTCATTTTCCCTTTCTTTGGTGACACACTGAAAAGCCAGACCAAGAGTTAACAGCCTAGAGTTGATCTCAAGCACCTTAGCCCTCAGGCTTTACAGAATCATGAAAACCATTCAGTCCATCAAGTCCAAGAGGTCTAAAAGAAATTTCAGGTTAATCTCATTTCCCAGTTCTTAGCCCTTAGTCCTGCATAATATGGCTCTTGAAGTAATCATTCATATACCTTTTAAAATTGATGAGGATTAATTTCATTGTCATTTTTTAAATAGATGAAGTTCAACAGCTTCCTGATCGCTGGAATGCAGGGGTAGAGTAGGATCAGATTTGAATTTACCAGAGAAAGCAGGAGTATGGGGCTGAAAGGGAAAATAAATCAGCCAAGATGGAATGCAGAGCAGACTCAGTGGGCCAAATGGCCTAATTCTGCTCCTGTGTACAGTATTATGGTCTATTTTGTTTCTAATGAGACAGTATTCAAGCTTGGGCTGAAAGGAGTGTGAAATGAAGAGCTTGCAAGATGCACAAGGAAATCCACACACTAATAGAAGTCCAAGCTTTCAGAAAGGCCGGACATTGTTTTGGGAAGCGTTAAATACATTGGTAAATTGGTATATTACTTTATATTTACAGAGTATAGTGAAAAACCTGTCTTACGTACCATTCATACAAATCAACTCATTACAACAGTGCATTGGGATAATACAAGGTAAACCAATAACAATATTATTATGGAGAAAATGCAGTGCAAGTCGATAATAAAGTGTAAGGTCAACAAGGTAGATTGTGAAGGCAAGAGTCTATCATATTGTAACCAAGGAACCATTCGTAAGTCTTATAACAGTATAATTGAAGCCATCGTTGAGGCTGGTGGTACATGTTTTCAGTCTTTTACATCTTCTGCCTGATGGGAACAGAGACGAGAGAATGTCCGGGGTGGGTGGGGTCTGTGATTATGCTGGCTGTATTACCAAAGCAATGTGAAGTATAGGCAGAGTCAGTGGAGGGGAGGCTAGTTTCTGTGTCCATAACTCTGTAGATTCTTGTAGTCACGGGTAGAGCAATTGCCATATCAAGCAGTGATACATCCAGTGTTGATAAAAATTGGAGAAGGTCCAAGGAGACATGCCAAATTTCTTTAGCCTCCTGAGAAAGTATAGGTACTGGTGAGCTTTCCATGTGGTTGGGGGAGGACAGGCTATTGGTGATGTTCACTCCAAAGTTCAAAGTAAAACTTATTATCATGGTACATACATGTCACCAAATACAACCCTGAGATTCTTTTTCTGTGGGTATACTCAGCAAATCTATAGAATAGTAACTGTAAACATCAGAAACTCTAAACTGCAAATGCAGATATAAATAAATAGCACTAAATAACAAACGTGAAATAACAGTATAACAGAGTCTTTAAATGAGTGTAACTATCCCCTTTTGTTCAAGAGCCTGATGGTTGGGGGGTAGTAACTGTTCTTAAACATGGTGATGCAAGTCCTGAGGTTACTGTACGTTCTACCTAATGACAGCAGTGAGAGAAGATCATGGCCTGGTTGGTGGGGATCTCTGATGATGGATGCCGCTTTTCTACTGCAACGTTTCATGAAGATGTGCTCAATGGTGGAGAGGGTTTTACCTGTGATGTACTGGGCTGAATTCACTACCTTTTGTAGGATTTTTCACTCAAAGGCATTGGTATTCCCATACCAAGCTGTAATGCACCCACACTTGCCTCCACACATCTATAGAAGTCTGCCAAGGTTTTCGATGACATGCTGAACCTCCGTAGACTCCTGAGGAAGTAGAGGCGCTGTGATGTTTTCTTTGCAATTATATTTATATGATTGGTTCATACATAAAACAATGTGCATTTTTGTCAAATTCAAATCAGTTGAACCCAAGGTCAAATAAAAATCTAATGATTTGTACTAACTATTTAGAGCAATGAACTTTCACTTATGTTATAGACCTCATATAACTAATTAGTTTAGATCTAATAGGTTCTTTCTAAAGTGAAATGTAGATTTATATAGTTCCTTTTATATTCAGCCAGTGAAAAACAAACAATCATGTTAGAATCAGGAATAATCACTCAATCCCTCAGTCATCCGTCTGCCTCCTCTGACACTGTCTGACCTTCTGAGTTCCTGTAGCCCTTCAGTTACTCAGGTACTACTTCAGTTACTGAAGTGTATTTAATATATTGAATTGACTTTATTACTTACATCCTTCACATACATGAGGAGTAAAAATCTTTACGTTACATCTCCATCTAAATGTGCAATTTATAGTAATTTATAGTAAATAGTATGTACAACAGGACAGCCAATATAACATAGAAATACAATTGTATCAGCATGAATTAATCAGTTTGATGGCCTGCTAGAAGAAGCTGTCCCAGAGCCTGCTGGTCCTGGCTTTTATGCTGTGGTACTGTTTCCCGGGTGGTAGCAGCTGGAACAGTTTATGATTGGGGTGACCGAGTGCCCAATGATCCTTCGGGCCCTTTTTACACACCTGTCTCTGTAAAATGTCCTGAATAGTGGGAAGTTCACATCTACAGATGCGCTGGGCTGTCCGCACCACTCTTTGCAGAGTCCTGTAATTGAGGGAAGTACAGTTCCCATACCAGGCAGTGATACAGCCAATCTGGATGCTCTCAATTGTGCCCCGGTAGGAAGTCCTTAGGATACCAAATTTCTTCAACCGTCTGAAGTATGTACAGACCATGTGAGATCCTTGGTGATGTTTATGCCAAGGAACTTAAAACTGTCCCCCTCTCAACCCTAGATCCATTGATGTCAATAGGGGTTATCCTGTCTCCATTCCTCCTGTATTCCACAACCAGCTCCTTTGTTTTTGCGACATTGAGGGAGTGGTTGTTTTCTTGACACCACTGTGTCAGGGTGATGACTTCTTCTCTGTAGGCTGCCTCATTATTATTTGAGATTAGTGTAGTGTCATCAACAAATTTAATTAGCAGATTGGAGCTGTGGGTGGTGACAGAGTCATGGGTATACAGAGAGGAAAGGAGGGGGTTTAGTACACACCCTGAAGGGCTCCTGTGTTGAGGGGCAGAGGTGAGGGAGCCCACTCTTACTACCTGTCGGCAATCTGACAGGAAGTCCAGGGTCCAGCTGCACAAGGCAGGGTGAAGGCTGAGGTCTCTGAGCTTCTTGTTGAGTGTGGAGGTAATTATGGTATTGAATGCTGAACTGTAGTCTTAAGAACAGCATTCTCACATAAGCATCCCTCTCTCCAGGTGTGTAAGGATGGTGTATAATCAGCTCTAATATCAGTAATAATTGAGTAATATTATAAATATATTGTTTGATTAAGCATTCTTTGTTTGTTTGTATAATTCATTGAGGGTTATATGTAAGAAGTACATGAATGGCATGCATCATTATGCCATCACGTCATATTTGAGCCCCTCACTAAAAGTAAAACAAAGTAGACCCATATCTCCAGCTCCTGTGTTTTCCTTTTGATTAGTTTCTGGAGTTACAAAACATAACAGTGGCAACGAGTAAGTTTTAAAACAAACCCAAGCCGACTACTTACCTGTTTTAAGCACAGCACATTCTTTTTTCTTCGTAAGCGGAGAGAGAGAGGTTTAAGTTAAAAACTGCCAAGCTGGTGTTTCTTTGGAAGAGGAGAGAGCTGGTTGAGTTAAAAAAAGGCAAAAATGGAAGAAATTCACAGATTCATAAACAATAAGTACAGGGTGATATTTAATTGATTAATTGATCGACTGACAGATAGATAAATAAATAGAGCAGAAACGGCTGACTATATTGGAAAGATAGATGTGCTTGATTGCACAACAGATAAATGAGTGATTCACACTGAATGAATTGAGCAATACTTTGAAGCAAATGAAATAGCCAATGCAAAACAAATGCCAGTGTTACTGAGTGTAATTGGTGGAAGAGCAGATAGTTTGCTTAGAAGTTTAGCTCTCCAACCCAAACTGCCAAAATGAGCTTTTCTGACATTGTCATGAAAGTAATGCAGGAATATTTAGAGCCATTGTTAATAAGCTGTATGAAATGAAAGTAGAGTCCATTTCAATGTACAAGGCTGAACTGAAGAATTTCTCTGAACATTATCAGTTCAATGATGGGCTTAATGATGCACTGAAAGATTGAACACGAGGAAATGTGCAGATGCTGGAAATTCAAACACACACACAAAATGCTGGTAGAACACAGCAGGCCAGGCAGCATCTATAAGGAGAAGCACTGTCGATGTTTCGGGCCGACTTCGTCAGGACTAACTGAAAGGAAAGATAGTAAGAGATTTGAAAGTAGTGGGGGGAGGGGGAAATGCGAAATGATAGGAGAAGGCCGGAGGGGGTGGGATGAAGCTAAGAGCTGGAAAGGTGATTGGCGAAAGTGATACAGAGCTGGAGAAGGGAAAGGATCATGGGACGGGAGGCCTCGGGATATTTTTCCAGAGATGGAGACAGAAAGATCAAGAAAGGGGAGGGAGGTGTCGGAAATGGACCAGGTAAATTTGAGGGCAGGGTGAAAGTTGGAGGCAAAGTTAATGAAGTCAATCTCAGCATACGTGCAGGAGGCAGTGCCAATGCAGTCGTCGATGTAGCTGTTTTTCCAGAGATGGCCTCCCGTCCCATGATCCTTTCCCATGATCCTTTCCCTTTAACCAGAAAGGTGGGGGTTTTGGAGACCGAATCAGGAGATCGCTCAGTAAAGCTCTCAGTGTGACGGCAGGGCCGGTGGGGACTTGTGTGTGTGTCCACTCATGCCAGAGTGACGAGTTCACCACAGAAGAACGGTCTAGCTAAAGGATGGAGGGGTCATAACTGAATGGCCACAATGACACGACGGATTAAGAAAGCCACAGAAGGTTTGCCTGCTGCAGCTGCCTAATCTCTCGCTCTCTCTCTCTCTCCAACGATTACAACACAACAACCATAATTACCTCAGCATGTATGAACCGAACTGAACTTCATACTTTTCTATAACAATTCATTTACCCCTAGACATAGATAGAGCTTGTTTATTATTGCTTATTATTATTCCTACACTTTTAGGTTTATTACTGCTAACTTGTTTTATATGTATATTTGCATTTTTGATATTGTATTGTGTAGTTTACTAATAAACACCTTTAGTTTTGGTACCACCAGACTCCAACAGATACTTCTATCTTTGCTGGTCTGACACCCAGTTACGGGGTACGTAACAATAGGTAGATAGGGTCGTAAAGAAAGCTTTTGGCACATTGGCCTACATAAATCAATGTACTGAGTACAGAGGATGGGGTGTTATGTTGAAGTTGTATAAGGTACTGGTGAGGCCTATTTTGGAGTATTGTTTGAAGTTTTTGTCACCTACCTACAAGGAAGATGTAAATAAGATTGAAAGAGTACATGAAAACTTTACAAGGATGTTGCTGGGTCTGGAGAACCTGAGTTATAAGGAAAGATTGAATAGGTTAGGACTGTATTCTTTGAACATGGAAAATTAAGAGAGATTTGATAGCGTTATATAAAATTATGAGGGGTATAGATAGGGTAAATACAAACAGGCTTTTTCCACTGAGGTTGGCTGGGACTACAACCGGAGATCATGAGTTGGGGGTGAAAGATGAATATTTTAAGGGGAATATGAGGGGAAACTTATTCACTCAGAGGGCTGTGAGAGTGTGGAATGAGCTGCCAGCACAAGTGGTGCATGCGAGTTTGATTTCAACACTTAAGAGAAGTTTGGATAGGTACATGAATAGTAGGGATATGGAGGGCAATGGTCTGATGCAGGCCAATGGGAGTAGACAGTTTAAGTGTTTTCAGCATGGATTAGATGAGCCAAAAGGCCTGTTTCTGGGCTGTACTTTTCTTTGACTCTCAGCCTGCAGATATCAAACTAAGAACGTATACTGGTGATAAGATAACTCTGAACGATATTTGTGACAGTGAAACACAATGGCCATCAAGCTACGTTGGGCTTGTATGTGGTAAAAACAGGAGAGCCAGCATTGCGGGATCATGATTGACTGAGACAATTACAACATGATTGGAGATCCATCTACCAGTTGCATGCCATATCCCCTACAATAGAGTCAACTGAAGGTGAATTAAGAAAGGTACTAGATGATGCCACAGTGATCAAGGATGGCTTTGGAAAACTCAAACATATCAAAGGAAAAGTAGTGCTTAATGAAAATGACACACCCACGTTTTAGAAACCCCAACCAGTTGTTCATACCATCCATGATAAAGCAGCCAGTGAGCTAGATTGCATGAAGCTGAAGGAATTGTTTCCAAGGTTGAGAACATTGCCAACATTAATGGTACCAGTATCCAAGAAGAATGGGTCTGTAAGGATCTGAGGTGATTTTGAGGTCATCATTAACCCAGTACTGAAGGTAGATAATACTCTCTGTCCGGGATAGAGAATATCTTTGCAAATCTTTTTGAAGGAAAACATTTCAGCAAAGTTGACTTATCTGTGTCTTACCTACAGATGGAGATGGAAGAAGAGCCCAAAGTGTTTCTCACCATAAGCACTCACATAGGGCTTCTTTGCTATAATAGGCTGATTTCTAGAATAGCATCTGCTCTTGCACTCTGGCAGAAGCTATGGATCAGGTGCTGCAAGGCTGCCCAGGCACTCAGTGTTACATGGATGACATCACTGTTACCTGTAAGGATGATAAGGAATATCTCAAAATCTCAAGATAGTGTTAAAAAAAATGAAGATTATTGTCACAATGTGACAAGTGTCAATTCTTTAACCCAAGCATCACTTACTGTGGTCACACCATTGACGCACAAGTATTTACACAAGTGTGCTGAGAAAATTCAAACAGAGGTGGATGCCCCAAGGCCAAAATACATGCCACAGTTGCTGTCCTTTTTAGGATTTGACAATTACTATAGCAGGTTCGTGCCAGACCTGGTTACTGTGTTCCACCGCTTGAACTCAGTACTACAGATCGGGAAGAAATGGCAATAAACAAAGCATTGTGAAGTGGCTTTCCAAAAGGCAAAGGAAGTGGTGATGGCAGACACTGTACTCACACATTATGATGCCTATAAAGCCTCACCTCATACATGCAATAATGTCACACGTTATGAGTGATGGAAGGGAACGCTGCATAGCCTTTACATCATGTTCCATTACCTCTGCAGAGAAAAATTATGCACAGATTGACAGAGGCCTTGAGTCTGGGTTGGGGTGTAAAGCATTTAGAAACATAGAAACATAGAAAATAGGTGCAGGAGTAGGCCATTCGGCCCTTCGAGCCTGCACTGCCATTCAGTATGATCATGGCTGATCATCCAACTCGGAACCCTGTACCTGCTTTCTCTCCATACCCCCTGATCCCTTTAACCACAAGGGTCATATCTAACTTCCTCTTAAATATAGCCAATGAACCGGCCTCAACTGTTTCTTGTGGCAGAGAATTCCACAGATTCACCACTCTCTGTGTGAAGAAGTTTTTCCTCATCTCGGTCCTAAAAGGCTTCCCCTTTATCCTTAAACTGTGACCCCTCGTTCTGGACTTTCCCAACATCGGAAACAATCTTCCTGCATCTAGCCTGTCCAATCCCTTTAGAATTTTATACGTTTCAATAAGATCCCCCCTCAATCTTCTAAATTCCAGTGAGTATAAGCCTAGTCGATCCAGTCTTTCTTCATATGAAAGTCCTGCCATCCCAGGAATCAATCTGGTGAACCTTCTCTGTACTCCCTCAATGGCAAGAATGTCTTTCCTCAGATTAGGGGACCAAAACTGCACACAAAATTCTAGGTGCGGTCTCACCAAGGCCTTGTACAACTGCAGTAGAACCTCCCTGCACCTGTACTCAAATCCTTTTGCTATGAATGCCAACACACTATTTGCCTTTTTTACCACCTGCTGTACCTGCATGCCCACCTTCAATGACTGGTGTACAATGACACCCAGGTCTCGTTGCATCTCCCCTTTTCCTAATCGGCCACCGTTCAGATAATAATCTGTTTTCCTGTTCTTGCAACCAAAGTGGATAACCTTACATTTATCCACATTAAATTGCATCTGCCATGAATTTGCTCACTCACCTAACCTATCCAAGTCACCCTGCATCCTCTTAGCATCCTCCTCACAGCACATTTCAGCCAGTACTTGTATGGGAGAGAGTTTACCCTCATTTTCTGATCATTACTCACTATTATCCATTTTCAATCCACAGAAAGATGCATTGCTAACAGTAGCAACACAAATGCAGAGATGGGCTCTGTTTCTTGGAGGGCACAATTACAAGATTGAATTCAAGAGGATGACCAATCATGGAAATGCTGATGGATTGTTCCGTTTTCTCTTGGAAATGGAAATAACTGAAAAATGTTCAAAAGAGGCCATTCCTCTTGATGTATTCTCCCTAACGCACATCGAATGTCTCCCTATTACAGCATTGATGATCCAAAGGGAAACCAGAAAAGACCCAACACTGTCTCAGGTCTACATGGTCACCCAAAATGGCTGGAATGTGCAGCAGAAATTCCAGATCCCCAATTTTTACCAGGATGAATTAGGATAAACTTGCCCTTGATGGAGGTTGCCTTGTGTGGGGCTTGAGAGATGTACCATCCACCTTGAGAGCACTGTTTGGGATGCCAAGAGCAGTGTTTCTCCATCCCTGGGAGTGGCCTGTATTGCCTTGGCAGGGGATTCATGTGGATTTTGCTGGACTGTTCAATTGATGTTTTGGGCCAAGACCCTTCATTCGGACTGGCAAGGAAGGGGATAGAAGCCAGAATAAGAAGATTGGGGGGGGGGGGAGCAGAATGGGAGTTCAAGCTGGATAAATAAGACCAGATGAGATGGAAGGTGGGTGGGTCGGGAAGGGATGAAGCAAGAAGCAGTGAAGTGAAAGGTCTGAGGAAGAAGGAATCTGATAGGAGAGGAGAGTGGACCATGGGAGAAAGGGAAAGAGGAGAGACATCAGAGGGAAGTGATGTGCAGATGAGTAGAAGAGAAGGGAACCAGAATGGGGAATGGATAAAGAGAAAAGGGGGAAAGGAGGAGAAGTTACTAAAAGTTAGAGAAATCAATGTTCATCCCATCAGTCGTAGGCTCTGTGGGAATGTGAATGTGAATCCCAATGTGGGAGTAAGATTGTCAGTGGAATAATACCATTTTGTTCATTTTTGGAAGATTGTTTCTGAGGTGGATTTGAACATGGGCGGATAAACAACCAGAGCATTCCACTTTCCAGGAAAGATGTGACTGCACACTGACAATGCAGAGGAGATTCACCAGGATATTGCCTGGTTTACTGGATTTCCATGGGAGGGTTATCAAAAACAAGACAATACAGGATTAAGATGAGAGAATGAGCTTTAAAGAGGATTTGATGAGAAAGTTGTTTTTTTGCACAGAGAAAATAATTGATATCTGGAACTCACTCCCAGAGAAGGTGGTAAAATCACATAGAATCAATATATTTGGATAGGCACTGGGATAGGTAAGGAATTCCAGGGTATGGACCTAATGTGGGCAAATGAGATTAGATAGCCAAAAAGATCAGCCTTGACATGATGCAGCAAAGGGCCTTTTTCTGGGCGTATCCATATTAATCATGAGGCAGTAACCAAGAAGGTGCCCATGGTGGCACTGTCATTTCTACCACCCCTGCTCCTTGATGTGGTCCTTCTTCACATACAGTTGGTACTTAGAATATATTTGATCCCTTCAACCACATGAAGCTCAGCTGAGCTGTCAGTCACAATGCAGTAGTGTTAGCTTGATGTTTTACACTGAACATGACAAACAATTACACTCATGCTCTTCTCACGTCTCTTTTGATTATTTTTGTTATGTGAAGAAAGCATTCCCTTAAACCACATAGTGACATAATCAAACTTCATTTTAAGAAGAAAATCTCAGCTCCCTAACTCCAAATGTCAAACGTCAGCAAATATAGGCTGCCTTATAAACAACATGACCCATTTCAGCACTATCCTGGATGTAAAATGGGCACATTGGATTAAGACTACTGATTGTGAGGAGGACACAAAATGGGTGGGCCATGTGATCTCGTTCCCTATAGTAATCTCATGTAATTGCAGTAAATGAAGTAGATTAATTAAAACTCAAACCTTCTGTAGTTATCATAAGTGAGATTGTAAATTGTAATGCCCTCCTTAGACTATACTTACTGACACATTGCCATTATTATCAAGATATATGGGTTTTATAATCACAGACTGTTTAGAAAATGAACAAAGGACTTGTGTTTATAATTATAATAATAGGCTACACAGCAATATCAGAATCAGGTTTATTATCACCGGCATGTGACGTGAAATATCTATGTAAATCTTCAGAAAGGCTGTATATTACACACCACTGGGATAATCTGAAAGTTCCTAGCAATTGACAAATGAGCATGCCTGGCTATGCCCATACTTCAGGTTTTACCAGCTTAAGCTGAGAAAGAAAGTAATAACAATAACTTATTTATAGAGCACTTTTCATACAGGTGATGTAGTTCAAAATGCTTAACAATGGAAAAAAGTGCAAACATTAAAATAAAATAAAAAATAAGACAACATGAAAATAAAAGACAAAAAGATGTTAGTTCAAAGCAAGGTTAAATAAATAAATTTTGAATTGGTGTTATAAGTGCTTACTGAATCTGTGTCCCTTATAGTTTTAGATGTTGAATTCCACTGTTTAGTAGCGTGGTTCAAAAAAGATGACCTGTAAATTCTCTTTTGAGGGAGGTTGTTTATATTTCAATTGGGCTTTCACTATTTCAACATCCCCCAATTGTTTCACTAAAGGGTGATAACTCTGGTTAATCATTAAATCTATGGAAATATTTATTCAACTGTTGTGGAGTCATGTCTTCACCTATTCTTCTATCAAAAGTTTTTCTGAGTAATGCCCTAGTAAACTGTAATAAAAGTCCCCCTGGTGAAGTGGCATTAAAATAAAGGTTTCTCCAATGCAGCAACCCAAATATATTTCCTGTGTTAGACTTTATAATATTGGACAGTATGACATTATTTTCACTATTCCCCAGAGGGCTCATTAGGACTCTCTCTGAAAGTGTTTTAGACTTTTGTACATTGCTATGCACCTCAGACTAGAATTGTGCTATTTAGTATTGTCACTGCTAAATTACCAGGAACAGCCGAAGCAGTAGATGTCAATAATTTATTTAACAAACATGGCAATGAGAAGAATTTTTAAAGAATACAGTAAGTAGATGGTGAAAGGGACTCTATGTTGCCTTGTACAGAGCCAGTTACAGTACAATGAGAATCAACCGTGTGATGACACGTAAGTACAGTATGAGTGTACATTGACAGTTAAATGCACATTAAATAAACATGGCACTGTTACTCATGTTCTCTCAGACTGCAGCGTCATGTTTAATTATTGGGCATTCTTATGGGGAAATTCTGGATTAGTGGTGAGGATGTTTCATATGGTGGGTGAGCCTAGGACCAGAGGGCACAGCCTCAGAATAGAAGGAGGTCCCTTTAGAACAGAGGTGAGAAGGAATTTCATTAGCCAGTAAGTTGTGAATCTGTGGAATTTATTGCCAAATACGGTCATGGAGGCCAAGTCATTGGGTATATTTAAAATGGAGTTTGGTAGGTTTTGATTAGTCGGGGCATCAGAGGTTACAGGGAGAAGGTAGGATAATGGAGTTGAGAGGGATAATAAAGCAGCCACGATGGAATAACAGAGCAGACTCGATGGGCCAAAAGGCTTAATTCTGCTCTCGTATCTTATGGACTTATGAAAGACCTCATAGATTGAGAAAAGGTTAATAATTTGGGAAGTGTACGTAGACTGAGACTAAGCCCGCATGAGGCTGTCTGAGGGTGAAGAAACCACAGGAGCTGTACTGCTAGGAATGAAAAGTCAAGGAAAGAAGTAACAAAGAGGCCGCTTAGCTTGAGGAAAAACTAGGGCCAAGTCATGAACATTTAGTTTTGGCTCTGTACACAACTCCAAATCATAGCATGATGATCCAGAAATGAAACATCTAATGGATGACTGATATAATTGCCAAAAATAAACACTAGAAGCCAGAAACTATGATTAGCACATTATTGTAGTGTAATGGAATCTGTAACCCAATTGTTTGCCTGCTCCATTACTGTTCCATGAATCCAATGTGATTAAAGAAACTAAAAGGTTTCTAATTAATCTTTTGAGAGTCATTTTCAATGTAAGTGCTATGGGACAGACTGTAAACACATTTAGGATTATTGATTCAACCCCAGGCATCAGCAGGATTGTGGAGCTGTGAGGGAGATACTGGGAAGCAGGCTGCCAAAAGGGTACCACTTAAATACCACCACAAATTGTCCTCTGCAGAAGAAAATTTCCTGAGGAATGGCATGAACAGGAAAACAGATGTTCTGAGTAACAGGTACTAAAAATTGTTAATTAAATTGGTAAATCAATTTATTATTGTCATGTGTACTGGGGCACTGTGTAAAACTTGTCTTGTGTACCATTCCTACAGAACAATTTATTCCAACAGTACATTGAGGTAGTACAAGGTAAATAAAGGCAGAGTACAAGTTAAAGTGTTACAGCAACAGAAAGTAGACAATAAGGTTCAAGGTCATAACAACGTAGATTGTGAGGTCAAGCGTCCATCTTATACTAGGAAAATGTTAAATACTCTTGTAACAACAGGGCAGAAACTGGAGTTTGATGGTACGTGCTTACAGGCATTTGTATCTTCTGTCTGATGAGAACAGGGAGAAGAAACAAATTTCGATGTGGGTGGGGTCTTTGATTACGTTAGCTGTTTTACCAAGGCAACAAGAAGTGTACACAGTGTCCATAGAGGGGAGGCTGGTTTCCATGATGTGCTGAGCTGTGTCCAATACTCTCTGCAGTTTCTTCTGGTCTTGGAGGCCAAGTCAGTAGGTATGTCACAGTTGGCATTTCAAACTGTGATGCATTTGATTAGGATACTTTTTTTTGTTTTTTTAATTTCCAAAATAAACTTTATTCATAATAAAAAATATACACATGGGAAGAAATAGTTTACATTTCATAAAAGGTTTACATTTATTGTCCTTACCTTCAATAGTATAAATTTCTTAAAAGAAAATAAATAACATTTGCCATTCGTGTGTTCCTCCATGTGCAGCAGAAGAAGGACCCTTGGCTATGGTTCTTCCCCACATAGACTTAGTAGTGACTGCACCCAGTTTCAGTTCATCCCTCGGTATGTACTACTGCAGCCTGAACTGTGCCAACAAGATTCAGACAGACAAAAGAGCGATTTTCACCAAACTGATGACCATCCATTTGCACTTAATGTCTATCTTGGTGTGTGTCCTTGAGAACAGGCCATAATCAGAGAGTCCTGTGGTACACAGCTGTTTTGGGATGAACTGGGACATGGGCACTTTCATTCATCTCCACATCCTCTTTGTAAATCCACAGTCTGCAAAGAGGTGGCCGACCATCTGTCTTCACCATAGCTGTCCCAGCGGCAGAGTGGGTTAGGGATGATGGTTTGTCTGTACAGGAAGGATCTGTTGTGAGGGACCTTTTCACCGCCAACCAAGTGAGATCTTTGTGTTTATTGGTAAGATCTGGCAATGAGGGCCAACTCTCATCCTCACAGGTAGAAGGAAGAAAGGTGTAGACTGTTTTCTAAGTGAGGAGCGAATTCAGAAATCAGCACTGGAAAGGGACTTAAGAGCCCTAGTGAAGGACCACCAGAGATAGGAGCAGAATTAGGCCATTTGGCTGTTGTAAATCTAGTCAAGAAGAAAAGAAGAGCTTACAAAAGGTTCAAAAAATTAGGTAATGATAGATTTGGAAGATCATAAGGCTGGCAGGAAGGAGCTTAAGAAAGAAATTAGGAGATCCAGAAGGGGCCTTGAGAAGGCCTTGGCAGACAGGATTAAGGAAAACCCAAAGGCATTCTACAAGTTATGTGAAGAGCAAGAGCATAAGACATGAGAGAATAGAACCAGTCAAGTGTGACAGTGGAAGAGTATGTATGGAACTGGAGGAGATAGCAGAGGTACTTAATGAATACTTTGCTTCAGTATTCACTACGGAAAAGGATCTTGGTGATTGTAGGGATAACTTACAATGGACTGAAAATCTTGAGCATATAGACATTAAGGAAGAGGATGTGCTGGAGCTTTTGGAAAGCGTCAAGTTGGATAAGTCACCGAGCTGTGCCCCAGGCTACTGTGGGACGTGTAGGAGGAAATTGCTGAGCCTCTGGCGATGATCTTTGTATCATCAATGGGAACGGGAGAGGTTCCGGAGGATCGGAGGGTTGCGGATGTTGTTCTATTATTCAAGAAAGGGAGTAGAGATAGCCCAGGAAATTATAGACCAGTGAGTCTTACTTCAGTGGTTGGTAAGTTGATGGAGAAGATCCTGAAAGGCAGGATTTATGAATATTTGAAGAGGCGCAATATGATTAGGAATAGACAGCATGGCTTTGTTTAAGGCAGGTTGTGCCTTATGAGCCTGATTGGATTTTTTGAAGAGGTGACTAAACACATTGATGAAGGTAGAGCTGTAGATGTAGTGTATATGGATTTCAGCAAGGCATTTGACAAGGTACCCCATGTAAGGCTTATTAAGAAAGTAAAGAGGCATTGGATCCAAGGGGACATTGCTTTGTGGATCCAGAATTGGCTTGCCCACAAAAAGCAAAGAGTGGTTGTAGACTGGTCATATTCTGCACGGAGGTCAGTGACCAGTGGTGTGCCTCAGGGATCTGTTCTGGGACCCCTACTCTTCGTGATTTTTATAAATGAGCTGGATGAGGAAGTGGAGGGATGAGTTAGTAAATTTGCTGATGACACAAAGGTTGAAGGTGTTGTGGATAGTGTGGAGGGCTGTCAGAGGTTACAGTGGTACATTGATAGGATGCAAAACTGGGCTGAGAAGAGGCAGATGGAGTTCAAGACAGATAAGTGTGAAGTGGTTTATTTTGGTAGGTCAAATATGATGGCAGAATATAGCATTAATGGTAAGACTCTTGGCAGTGTGGAGGATCAGAGGGATCTTGGGGTCCGAGTCCATAGGACACTCAAAGCTGCTGAGAGATGACCTGATAGAGGTGTACAAGACGATGAGAGGCATTGATCGTGTGGCTAGTCAGAGGCTTTTCCCCAGGGCTGAAATGGCCAGCATGAGAGCGCACAGGTTTAAGGTGCTTGGAAGCAGGTACAGAGGAGATGTCGGGGTAAGTTTTTTATGCAGAGAGTGGTGAGTGCATGGAATGGGCTGCTGGCGACAGTGGTGGAGGCGGATACGATAGGGTCTTTTAAGAGATTCCTGGACAGGTACATGGAGCTCAGAAAAATAGAGGGCTGTGGGTAACCCTAAGTAATTTCTAAGGTAAGGACATGTTTGGCACGGCTTTGTGGGCCGAAGGGCCTGTATTGTGCTGTAGGTTTTCCATGTTTCTCTGTGTTTCTATTTGGCCCATCACATCTGCTCTGCCATTTCATCATGGCTGATCCATTTCCCTCTCAGACCCAATCTTCTGCCTTCTCCCTGTGTCCCTTCATGCCCTGACTAGTCAAGAATCTATCAACTTCTACCTCAAATATACTTGGCTCCACAGCCGCCTATGGCAACAAATTCTGTTAGGAGATGCTCCCAACTGTGCCAGTTTCCAGGACTTAGACACTCTAACTCTCCAGAGTATGGATAGCTGGTGCAGCCCCTTTAAGTATTCGGGACAGTCCCACTAATTGGCCTAATTTTGGGCACCAAGAATTGAGTATTTATAGAGCACTTGAACTGAGGTTTAGTATTCAGTCGTAAGCCTACTAATGATATCATCTAGTATTTGTTCTATGCTTAGTTCTCAATCTAGTTTGATACCATGTCTCAATCCTTGCTTCAGATACTCCAGTTTTTGGGTCCAAACCATTGTCGTCAAGGACTCTCGTCACAGAATTCCACAGATTCACCACTCACTGGCTAAAGAAATTCCTCTTCATCTCCATTCTAAGTGTATATCCCTCTACTCTGAGGCTGTATCCTCTGGTCTTAGACTCCCCCACCACAGGAAACATCGTCTCTACATCCACTCTGTCAAGGCCTTTCAACATTCAATAGGTTTCAATGAGATTCCCCCTCATTCTTCTGAGTTCCAGTGAGTACGGGCCCAAAGCCATCAAATGTTCCTCAATCCTAGGATCATTTTTGTGAACCTTCTTTGAACCTCTCCAATGTCAGCACATCCTTTCTAAGACAAGGGACCCAAAACTGCTCACAATACTGCAAGTGAGGCCTCACCAGTGCCTTATAAAGCCTCAACATTACATCCTTCCTCTTGAAATAAATGCTAATATCACATTTGCCTTCCTCACCACAAACTCAACCTGCAAGTACCGGTGCTGGGTACAGCAGTCAGCTGCCTTCACAACTCCAACTACAGATTTTTCCTTGGGGTTTACTCCTGAAGCCTTTCCCATGAGTGGATATAGCCGCAAGGCAGCGGAGGTTTGTAATCGGAGTTTCCCTCTCCTAGATGAGCTACCATCCGTGGTTAACAAGCCCCATGTGCCTGGAGCAACTGGTTTTAAGGCACCATTGGCCCGCCTTTGCCCCTTCTCCTGTCAGTGAGAACAGCTCTGCCAGGCATAAGAACTATGCCACACGTGAAGGGCAGGAATTGGACTTAGTTGTCAGAGGCTGTTTGAGACGCACGCTATGAAGAGCTAAGCAAATGCTCTTCATGGCATGCATCTCAAACATTGAATCACAGTAGATTTAATTTGGCTTTTTTTTAACACTGATCTTTTTTTAACAGAAAAAAGACTTTTGTGTCAAATGGAAAACAGATATCTACAAAGTGAGCTAAATTAATTACAAATACAAAACACAAAATAATTGATTGCATAAGTATTCACTCCTTTAATATGACACATCAAATCATCACTGGTGCAGCCAATTAGTTTTAGAAATCACATAGTTGGTTAAGTACAGATCACCTGTGTGTAGTCACGGTGTTTCATAGAAACATAGAACTACAGCACAATACAGGCCCTTCAGTCCACGATGCTGTGCCGAACATGTACTTACTTTAGAAATTACCTAGGGTTACCTATAGCCCTCTATTTTTCTAAGCTCCGTGTACTTACCCAGGAGTCTCTTAAAAGACCCTGTTGTATCTGCCTCTGCCACTGTTGCCGGCAGCTCATTCCATGCAGTCACCTGTCTGCATAAAAAACTTAGCCCTGACATCTCCTCTGTACCTACTTCCAAGCACCTTAAAACTGTGCCCTCTCATGTTAGCCATTTTGTTTCATTGTTTCAATTGATTGTATTAAAAATACACCTGTATCAGGAAGTCCAGCTGCTAGTGAGTCAGTATCGTAGCAAAAAATAAACCATGAAAACAAAAGAACACCCCAAGCAGCTCTGCAAAAAGATTATTGAAAATCACAAGTCAGGTGATGGATACAAGAAAATTTCCAAGTCACTGAATATCCCTTGGAGGACAGTTAAGTCAATCATCAAGAAATGGAAAGTATATGGCACAGCTGTAAACCTGTCTAGGGCAGACCATCCTCAAAAACTGAGCAACAGTACAAAAAGGGGACTAGTGAGAGAGGCCACCAAAAGACTTAAGACAGCTGTGGAGGAGTTACCAGCTTCGGGAGCTGAGATGGGAGAGGCTACACATATAACAACTGTTGCCTGTATGCTTCACCAGTTGCAGCTGTATGGGAGACTGGGAAAGAGAAGGCCACCATTGAAAAAAATTCACATGAAATCTGTGAGACTCTGAAGTCAGCTGGAAGAAGGTTCTATGGTCTGATGAAACCTGAAAACCTGATACAGTCTGTAAGAAGACTTACTTGGGAGATTTGTTTTCGAGCAAGACAATGACCCCAAGCATAAGACCATAAGATTTAGTAGCAGAAGTAGGCCATTCAGCCCATCGAGTCTGCTCTGCCATTCAATCATAGGCTGATCCACTTCATCCAGTCATCCCCACTCCCCTGCTTTCACCCCATACCCTTTGATGCCCTGGCTAATCAAGAACCTATCTCTGCCTTAAATACAGCCAGTGACTTGGCCTCCACAGCCACTCGTGGCAACAAATTCCACAGATTTACCACCCTCTGACTAAAGTAATTTCTCCGCATCTCAGTTCTAAAAAGATGTCCTTCAATCCTGAAGCCATGCCCTCTTGTCCTAGAATCCTCTACCATGGGAATTAACTTTGCCATATCTAATCTGTTCAGGCCTTTTAACATTTGGAATGTTTCTATGAGATCCCCCCTCTTTCTCCTGAACTCCAAGGAATACAGCCCAAGAGCTGCCAGATGTTCCTCATACAGTAACCCTCTCATTCCTGGAATCATTCTCTTGAATCTCCTCTGAACCCTCTCCAATGTCAGTATATCCTTTCTAAAATAAGGAGCCCAAAACTGCACACAATACTGTGGTCACACGAGTGCCTTATAGAGCCTCAGCATCACATCCTGGCTCATATATTCTATATCTCTAGAAATGAATGCCAACATTGCATTCACCTTCTTCACAACTGACTCAACCTGCAGGTTAACCTTTAGGGTATCTTGCATAGGGACTCCCAAGTCTCTTTGCATTTCTGCATTTTGAGTTCTCTCCCCATCTAAATAATAGTCTGCCCATTTATTTCTTCCACCAAAGTGCATGACCATACACTTTCCAACATTGTAATTCATTTGCCACCTCTTTGCCCATTCCCCTAAACTATCTAAGTCTCTCTGCAGGCTCTCTGTTTCCTCAACACTACCCACTCCTCCACCAAGCCAAAGCTACATAAGAATGGCTTAAAAACAACAAATTTAATGTCCTGGAGTGGCCAAGTCAGAGTCCAGACCTCATTCCAATTGAGAATTTGTGGCAGGACTTGAAAAGGGCTGTTTACTCACGATCCCCATGCAATCTGACAGAGCTTGAGCAGTTTTGTAAAGAAGAATGGGGAAAAATTACAGTATCCAGATGTGCAAAGCTGATAGAAACCTATCCACACAGACCTGAGACTGTAATTGCTGCCAAAGGTGCATCTACTAAATACTGACTTGAAAGGAATGAGTAATTATGTAATCAAAATTTTGTGTTTAATAATTCTAATAAATTTAGACCAATTTGTAGAAATTTGTTTTCATTTTGATACAAGATTCTTTTTATGTTGATCAGTGTCAAAAAAGCCAAATTAAATCCACAGTGATCCAATGTTGTAAAACAATAAATCATGAAAACTTCCAAGGTAGGTGAATACTTTTTATATTTCCACAGGACTGAGAAGGAAGGGGAAAATGCCAGAATAAAAAAGGTGGGAGGAGGGGAAGGAGGCAGTTGGGTGGGAAAGGTCAAGGGCTGGAGAAGAAAGAATCTGAGAGGAGACCATAGGAGAAGGGGAAGGAGGGGACCCAGGGGGAAGTAACAGGCAGGTGGGAAGAAGTAGGAGGTCTGAGTGGGGAACATTTCCAATGGTTTCTTCCTCTTGTACGTTATCATGCACGTTAAAATCAAATTATCTGTAACTCCCACTATAACCTGTCCTTCCAGTTAAATATATAAACTTGTAATTTCCCTGGTCTTTGGTTGCATTTTTGTAAAAACACTCAATGCTCAGATGTATTTTGACAGACCCTTATTCAGGATGGTATCTGTACTGGACTCAGCATACAAATACAAACTAGTTGTACCATGAATATTTAATGTGCATTGACCAACAGAATCCTTTTATGTGTGGTGCGAACTGCATTGACTCATATATTCAAGTGTAATTTTTGACTCTGTGTTGGTTTTCATTAATTTGCTTAAAATAAAACAGTTACCTGAACATGCCAATGTTTATTACAATTAGCTTAAAAGTAGCTTCCAGCTGACTAGGGGAGAAGCCATACTGAATCTAGTACTGGGCAATGAACTTGAACAGTTGACAGATGTCTTGATGAATGAACATTTCAGATACAGTGACTACTAATCTCTGATCTTTAGCATAGCCTTGAACAGGGATATGAGCAGATGGTATGGGAAATTATTTAATTGGTTTCAGAGATACATTTAATGTCAGAGCAATGTATACATTATACATCCTGAAATGCTTTTTCTTCACAACTTTCGCAAAACAGAGGAGTGTTCCCAAAGAATGAATGACAGTTAAATGTTAGAACCCCACAGCTCCCCCCTCCCACGTGTAACAGCAGCAAAGCAATGATTCTGCCCCCTGCCCACCCTCCCCACCAGCAAAAGAAAGCATTGACATCCACCACCAAGCCCTCAAGCGTGCAGCAAAGCATCAATAAAGACACAAGCTTGCAGTACCCCAAAGACCACTCGTTCACCCGGTAATTTGACATACCACAGATTCTCTCGCTCCCTAATAAGGGAGAAAAAGCTGTCTCTGTTTCACAGAGGAGGAGAGACATAACAAACAACTCGCTGATTTATGATGTTAAAAGTCCGTGTGTCACTTTTTCTGAGCTCTGTGCCCAAAGATCTCGGGTCTTTGGGCACACAGCCAGAGAACCTCCGTCTCCCACAACACACTGATTTCCTGCCAGGACACTGATCTTTGGTCCGCCCATCTCCAGAGCCATGAGATCCCGGAACTCTGAACGCGAGCTAATCTCTTAGGCCACATCCTTGGCATATCGAATATGTGAAATCCCGAGAGCAGATCCCATTTCCACAAAGAACTGAAGTCAGCATGTAACTCCAGGTCAGGGTCTTAAAAAGAACCCTGAAAAGGAAAAATAGAGATATTAAAGATGGAAATAGAGCTGTTTCTGAAGATGCAAGCAAAGGAGTCGCCGTTAGGCGCCATTGTCTCTTCCTAAGGGTCAATTATGATGGTATGAGGCAGAAACTTGGGAGCAAAAATGGGGAATAGATGTTCTCAAGGAAATGTACAATGGAAATATAGAAGTTGTTTAGGGACCATGGCATCCTGGATAGTTTTTTTTTATCCCATTGAGACAGGGAAAGGATGATACCGTATTGGAACCATGATTGACACAAGAAGAGAAACATCTAGTCAAGAGGAAGAAGGAAGCATGCTTAAAATTTAGCAAGCAAGGATCAGACAGGATTCTTAAGAATTAAAAGTAGCCATGAAGGAGCTTAAGAAGACACTTAGGAGAGCTAGAAGAGAACATGAGAAGGTCATGGTGACTACAATATAGGAAACCCCAAGGAGTTCTACATAAAATAGGATCACTAAATGGAGGGTAGGACCAATCAGGGATGAGAGGAATAGTGCCTGGAGGAGGTAGTGGAGGTCTTTAATGAGTACTTTGCTTCAGTATTCACCAAAGACAGAGACCTTGATGAATGAGAGGTCAGTGTAGAGCAGGCTGATATGCTGGAACATGTCGAGGTTAAGAAAGAGGATATTCTGGAGCTTTCAGGGGAAATATACATTAGGATAGACAAGCCCCCAGGATCAGATGGGATATACCCCAGGTTACTCCAGAAAATGAGGGAAGAGATGGATAGGCCTTTTGTGTTGATTCATGCATCCTGACTGGCAGCAGGAGTCGTACCAGAAGATCAGAGGGTGCCAAATGTTATTCATTTGTTCAAGAAAGGTAATAGGAATAATCCTGGGAATTATAGACCAGTGATTCTTGTAAGGTGGTGGACAAACTATTGGAGAAGATCCTTCAAGACAGGAGTATAGTCTGATTAGGAATAGTCAGCATGGCTTTGTGAGTGGCAGGGCATGCTTCACAAGCCTGATTGACTTTGAGGAAGTGACAAGACAAAATGATGAAGGTAGAACAGTGAACCTGGTGTATATGAAGCATTCGACAAAGCTCTCCATGGTAGGCTTATCGAAAAAGTTAGGAAAGTGAGTGGTAAGTTAATGAAATGTACTGCCAAGAGTGGTGGTAGAGGCAGATACATTAGGGATATTTAAGAGACTTTTAGATAGGTGCATAGATGGCAGGGAAATTATCTTGTACACCACTAACAAGGCAACCTCTAACTATTGGGATTGAATTCCCACTATTGTGTGTAAGGAGTTTGTAAATTCTTCCTGTGATTATGTAGGTTTCCTCCAGGTGCTCTGGTTTCTGCCCACATTCCAAAGACATATGGGTTAGAATTAGTAAATTGTGGGCATGCCATGTTGGCGCTGGAAGTATGGCAACCCTTGCAACTACCTCCAGCACATCCTTGGACTGTGTTGGTCATTGGCACACCAACGCATTTCACTGTATGTTTCAATGTACATGTGACAAGTAAATAAAACTAATAAAGCTAAAAGCAAAACTGGTATGTTGACCTTTATTGTAAGAGGATTTCAGTGGTAGAGTGCAGAAGTTGTGCTTCAGTTGTACAAGGGCCCTGGTGATATCTGAAATACTGTGCCCAGGTCTGATATCCCTTCTTTAGGATGGGTATACTTGTGAAAGGAGTGCTGCAAAAATTAACCAGAATTATTGCTGTGGATGGTGGGTTTGTCCTTTGGGGGGGAGATTAAATAGATTGGGTCTGTACCTTTTGAACCTAGAATAATGAGAACTTTCAGGGTCACTCCTTCCTGGCTTTGTCAGATGTACCCTGGGATCACAATGAAAGAGTCTGCCTGTAACTTAATTAGGCAAAGGTCAGTTTTCCTAACTTAAGCATAATTCAAGATACTGTGAGCCCTGTCCCATGTTTTCTGACAAGCAACCCAGTTGAAACTAATCATGAGCAATTTTAAGGGAGGAGATTGTGACAGAAATAAATGGGGGACTCTACAGTAGCATTTACACACCAAAGATGAATTTCAAGGAAGCATGAACTAGCTTTCTGGTTGATTAGTCAATAATAATGAAGTAATTAGGTAATAGTAGATGTACTTTGCATAAAGAGGTCCACTGGGTTGGAAATGTATTGGACTTCAGAGATTAGAAAACACAATTAAGGATGAATTTGTATCCATTATTTATATGGAGAGCTTTTTACATGCTATTACTTTCATGATGTCATCAATAGTTGGCCAGAATTATTGTCTTTAGTACCCAGAGCAATCAGCTCAGGAAGCAAACTGAAGTTGAAGTCATTGATATTAACTGGACATTTTGTTACAGTAAAAATTGACTTACTGTTAAATTTGAATAGCTTCAATTTACTGTAAACCTTAATTTGTAAACTGATAAAGCTGGCATGGACCAACAGCCTTCTTTAAATGTTCGATGTGTAAAGCAGGTTGACAGAAGTCTATTAAACGAAGTATCTCATTGAGGGGGTGACTTTATCTAGAGTTGCAATATGGGATTGTGCTATGCAAAAATTTAGAGACCTACAGGTACAAAGGTTCACAATGAGGTATTTGTATGGAATTAAAAGGTCTGTTCTGATATGATGTTATACTCCAACTCAAATATGGCCAGTCTCAACCCAACTGGAACCTTGCTGGAAGGTGACTTTAAGAGTGAGAAAACAATTCCAATTGAAATTAGAGATGGAATCGGATGCCTGCAAGCTCTGGCAGAGTTTTCAGACCATTACTTTCTACAAGGCGAAGCCTAACATCATCAATGGCTGTGATGTTTCACTCCCAGATGAGCTGAATGCCTTTTATGCACAAATACTTTGAAAGGGAGAATAAAACATGCAAATCCCAGCAACATCTGGTGACAGTGTGATCTCTGTCTCAGAGGGCAATGTCAGGACATCTTTTGAGAGGGTCTATCCTCGCAAGGTGTCAGGCTGTGATGGTGAACCTTGTAGGGCACTGAAAACTTGTGCCAAATCTGGTGAGAGTGTTTAAGGACATAATCCATCTCTGCTGCAGTTGGAGTCCTGCTTCAAAAGGGCAACAATTATGCCAGTGCCCAAGAAGAGCAGGGTGAGTTGTCTCAACGACTGCTACCCAGTTACATGCACATCTACTGTGATGAAGTGCTTTGAGAAGTTGGTTATGGCTAGAATCAATTCCGGCAATGCCAGGACCTGGACTCACTGCAATTTGCTTATTGCTACAATAAGTCTACAGTGGATACAATCTCAATGGCTCTCCAATTGGCTTTGGCTCACCTGGACAATAACAATACCTACATCATGCTGCTGTTTATTGATCATAGTTCAGCATTCAACACTATTATATCCTCAGTTCTAATCAGCAAGCTACAAAACTGGGCCTCTGTACCTCTCTCTGCAACAGTGACTGCGGATTGGAAATAGCACCTCCTCCACTCTGACAATCAACACTGGTGCATCTCTAGAATGCGTGCTTACCCCACTGCTCTACTCTCTCTACACCCATGACTGTGTGGCTAGGCACAACTCAAACACCATCTATAAATTTGCGAATAATTCAACTATTGTTGGCAGAATTTCAGATGGTGATGAAGAGGCATATGGGAGTGAGTAGTTCAGCTGGTTGAAAGGTGTTGCAACAACAACTTGGCACTCAAAGTCAGTTAGACCAAGGAATTTATTGTGGACTTCATGAAAGGGAAGTTGAAGGAATGCACACCAGTCATCATTGAGGCATCAGCAGTTCCTGGGTGTCAACATGTCTGACTACCTATCCTGGCCCAACGCGTAGATGCAATTACAAAGAAGGAACAACAATGGCTATCTTTCATCAGGAGTTTGAGACTTGGTATGACACTGAAGACTCTTGCAAATTTCTACAACTGTACTATGAGAGCTTTCTAACTCTTTGCATTACTGCCCTGTATGGAGAGGTGACTGCATAGGATCAGAAAAAGCTGCAGAAAGTTGCAAACTCAGCCAGCTCCATCATGGACACTAGTCTCCCCAGCTTCATCTTCAAGAACATTTTCAAAGACCGATCCCTCAAAAAGTCAGCATCCATCATTAAGGACCCCAGTCACCCAGGATATGCCCCCTTCTCATTGCTACTATTAAGGTGGAGGTACAGGAGGCTGAAGACACACTCTCAATCTTTAGGAGCAACTTCTTCATCTCTGCCATCAGATATCTGGATGGACAATGAGCCCATGTACACTAACTCAATTTTTTGTGCTTTTTTGTATTACTTATTTAATATCTTTAAATGTATTTCTTAATTTATGATTATTATGTACTGCTGCCACAAAAAGACGAGTCCCACCATGTATACAAGTGATATTAAAACTGATTCTGTTTCTAATATTTTTCCATATCTAACACAGCATATCTTCATAGTGCCAACGATCATCAATTGAGGTTTGATTCCTGCCAGCCTGTAAGAGTTTGTACATTCTCCCCATTTCCTCCAGGTGCTCTGGTTTCCTTGCGCAATCCAAAACAGTATGGGTTAGGGTTAGGATTAGTAAATTGTGGGCATGCTGTGTTGGCACCAGAAGCATGGCAACACTTGCAATTCTTGGGCTGTGGTCGTTGATGCAAAAGGAAACATTTCACTATATGTTTTGACATACATGTGAGAAATAATAAAGCTAATCTCACTAATATCAGCCTCAATGTTTGTTTGTGTTTGTTTGTTTATTCATTTATTTATTTAGGGAATGGTGTAGAACAGGCCTTTCTGTTCCAACAAGCCACACCACCCAGCAACCCCCCTATTTAACACCAGCCTGTTCACAGGCCAGTTTACCTTCTGAACCACACATTTTGTGGGAGGAAGCTACGCAGCTCACAGGGAGAACGAACAACCTCCTTACAAACAGTGCCAGAATTGAACTCCAAACTCTAGAGCACCCTGAGTTTTAATAGTGTCATGCTAACCACTACACTATCAAGGCATATTGTACATATAATAATTTCAAATTATTGAAGTTATTCTGGTTGAAGACAAATCAACAAATATTAATCAAAAACTGTGGAGCACATTCAGTAACGCCAAGATATTCATAAACTGATGAGGTGCAGTGAAAAACTTTGTTTTGCATACCATCCACACAGATCATTTTGTTACAACAGTACATTGAGGTAACACAAGACAAACAATAAAGGTTCAGAGGACCAATTCAATGTGAGAGAAATGTATACAATATACACCCAGAAATGCTTTTTCTTTGCAACCATCCACAAAAACAGAGGAGTGCCCCAAAGAATGAACAAGTTAAATGTTAGAACCCCAAAGCCCCCCCCCCCCCAGTTCCCCTCCCTTCCGTGTGTAAGCAGCAGCAAGCAACAATCCCCCCTTCCCCCACCGGTAATAAAAGCATCGGCACCTGCCACCGAGCACTCAAGCATGAGCAAAGCGATAGCAAAGACACAGACTTGCAGTTACCCCAAAGACTACTTGTTCACCCGGTATACAACACACCACAGGCTCTCTCTCTCTCTCTCCCTAATAAGGCAGAAGGAGGTGACTCAATTTTCCCAGCGAGCGGGGTGACATTAATAAACAACTCGCTGATTTATGATGTTGAAAGTCCGTTATGTTGCTTTTTTCAAGCTCAGTGCCCAAAGATCTCGGGTCTCCAGGCACACAGGTGTAGATATTTCAATTCCCCCCCCCAACAACATTCAGGTCTCCTGCCGTGACACCAACCCTTGATCCACCCTTCTCCAGAGCCCCGAGATCCTAGGCTTCCAAATCTGAGTTGGACTCTTAGGCCAAGCCCTTGGCGTGCCGAACAACAACAGCCAGCTGTGAAACCCCAAGAGTGGGTCTCATTCCCCCAAAGAACCAAAGTCTGCATGTAACTCCAGGTCAGGGTCTTCAAAAGAACCCTGAAAGGGAAAAATAAAGATATTAAAGATGGAAATAGAGCTGTTTCTGAAGATGCAAGCAAAGGAAGTGCCATTTAGCCCCATCATTACTCCGCTCCACCTCCTTGAGTGCAGAATAAGACCATGAGACATAGGAGCAGAATTAGGCCATTTGGCTCATTGAATCTGTTCTGCTATTCAATCTTGGCTGATCCTTTTTTCCCTCCTCAGCCCCACTCTCCAGCTTTCTCCCCATAACCTTCGATGCCGTGGCCGATCTAAAACCTATCAATGTCTGCCTTAAATACCCAATGACCTGGCCTCCACAGCTGCCTGTGGTAACAAATTCCACAAATTCACCACCCTCTGGCTAAAGAACTTTCTCTGCATCTCTGTTTTAAATGGACGCCTCTCTATCCTGAGGCTGTGCCCTTTTGTCCTAGACTTTCCCACCATGGGAAACATCCTTTCTACATCTACTCTGTCTAGGCCTTTCAATATTCAAAAGGTTTCAATGAGATCCCACCCCCCCCCCCCGTCTTTCTTAATTCCAGTGAGCGTGGGCCCAGAGCTATCAAATGTTCCTCGTGTGATAACCCTCTCATTCCTGAAATCATCTTTGTGAGCCTCCTCTGAACCTTGTCCAATACTAGCAGAGATAAGGAGCCCAAAACTGTTCACAATACTCAAGGTGAGGCCTCACCAGTGCCTTATAAAGTCTCAGCATCACATCCCTACTCTGATATTCTAGACCACTTGAAATGAATGCTAACATTACATTTGCCTTCCTCACCACCCAGACAACCTGCAAGTTAACCTTCAGGGTATTCTGCACAAGGACTCCCAAGTCCCTCTGCATCTCAGATTCCTGGATTTTTTTCCTGTTTAGAAAACAGTCCGTTCATTTATTTCTACTACCAAAGTGCATGAACATGCATTTTCCAGCATTGTATTTCATTTGCTATTTTCTTGTCCATTCTTCTAATCTAAGTCCTGTAGCCTTCCTGTTTCCTCAACACTACCTGTCCCTCCACCAGTCTTCATATCATCTGCAAACCTGGCAACAAAGCCATCTATTCCATCATCTAACTCATTGAGATACAGCGTAAAAAGAAGTGGTCCCAACACCAACCCCTGCAAAACACCACTAGTAACTAGATAGATAGATAGATACTTTATTCATCCCCATGGGGAAATTCAACTTTTTTTCCAATGTCCCATACACTTGTTGTAGCAAAACTAATTACATACAATACTTAACCCAGTAAAAAATATGATATGCATCTAAATCACTATCTCAAAAAACATTAATAATAGCTTTTAAAACGTTCTTAAGTCCTGGCGGTTGAATTGTAAAGCCTAATGGCATTGGGGAGTATTGACCTCTTCATCCTGTCTGAGGAGCATTGCATCGATAGTAACCTGTCGCTGAAACTGCTTCTCTGTCTCTGGATGGTGCTATGTAGAGGATGTTCAGAGTTTTCCATAATTGACCGTAGCCTACTCAGCGCCCTTCGCTCAGCTACCGATGTTAAACTCTCCAGTACTTTGCCCACGACAGAGCCCGCCTTCCTTACCAGCTTATTAAGCCAAACAGAAAAGTATTTTTCTATTCCCACTTGCTGCCTCCTATAAATCAGCCAATGCTCTAACCATGCTAGTAACTTTCTTATAATACCATGGGATCTTAACTTGATAAACAGCCTAATGTGGCACCTTGTCAAAGGCCTGAAAATCTAAGTGTACATTATCCACTACATCCCTTTTATCTAACCTACTTGTAATCTCTTCAAAGAATTTGAGTTGGAATGTTGGAATAAAGAATAAATTCCAGGGATGACAGTGGGATAGAAGTTGTCCTTGAGCCTAGTGGTACGTGCTTTCAGGATTTCCCATCTTCTGCCCGATGGGAGTGAGGAAACTGGAGAATATCCAGTGTGGGAGGGCTGTTTGATTACATCGGCTGCAAGGAGTTTGGACAGAATCAATGGCGGGAGGCTGGTTTCCATGCAACTCTCTGCAGTTTCTTGCAATCTTGGGCAGAGAAGTTGCCATACCAGGCCGTGATGCATTTGGATAGGATGCTTATAAAGATACATTGATAAAACTTGGTGAGGGTCAAGGGGGGAAGCCACATTTATTTTTTTCCTGAGGAAATTGAGGTGTTGGTTGGACCAGGACAGGCTATTGGTGATGTTCGCTCCCTCTCGACCTCAGCACAATTAATGTACATAGAAGCGTGTGCACTGTCCCACTTCCTGAAATCAATGACCAGCTCTTTTGTTCTGCTAACATTGAGGGAAGGGTTGTTGTCATGACACCATGCCACTAGGGTCTCAATTTCCATCCTGTGCTGGATAGAGTATGCAGCTGAACTGACAATGACCTGCCCTTACTCAACCCGAATCCAACTGTTTTTTAATCAGAAAATCTATTCAGCCTGATGTGAATCTGAATCAAACAACTGGATTCTGTTGGGTAGCTGTACTCTGTAACAGCATCATATGTGATACCGCCACAAGGTGAAGGAGTGTTTTTCTCTAGAGTTGATTTGAACGGTGGTGTGTTAACATGGAGATTAAATCTGCATGTAGTAATGGTACTGTGGTCTTAATAGAGGCATTTCATTTTCCACATACGCTGGGCTGAGAACAGATGATGGTCAGAAAGCTAGTGTTTTTTTTCTACAAAAATAAAGTGTAGAACCAACAAGGAGACAGTCCTTAAATTTAAAAATAAGCAAAGAGCCAGATTTAGTCAATAGTCTAACCTAGTGACGATTGTGTGATAATGAAGTCAATATTATGTTTAAAAGGGAAAAAACATGAAACAGCTGCTAACATTCTAGATTGACCGCAACACAGTCAGACAGAGACAGACTGGGAAATCTGATAATGGGCAAAATTGTCACCGGTGAGAGGAAGCTGTCCAAAAAAAGGATTTATCTAATTTAGAACTAATTAACACCATAAAGAGAAGAGACTGCTTGCTAAAAGCAATTCAGTTATGGACAACTGAAGAAGGAATCACACTATCTTTTCTTATTTGAATGTTGACAGACACAGTGTGCAGTCAGAATTTCCTGCTTGATTTCACATTTTCAGTGATCACGGTCTTTCTCTCTGGGTCATCGAGCTCACAGATACAGATTGCTGCTCTTGTATCTAGTTTGTCTCAGTTGCTTTTACAGGTTTTCCCATTCCCATTCAGAAATGTCAGTCCATGTCCTCCACTACTGTTGCAATAAGGCTACACTCAGGTTGGAGGAGGAACATTTTACCTGATGGCATGAACATTGATTTCTCAAACTTCCGGTGATGCCTCCCCCCTTTGCTATTCCCCATCCCCCTTTCCCTCTGTCACCTTATCTCCTTACCTGCCCATCACCTCCCTCCCTCTGGTGTTCCTCCCCCTTTTCTTTCTATCCTCTCCTATCAGATTCCCCCTTCTCCAGCCCTGTATCTCTTTCACCAATCAACTTACCAGCTCTTTAATTCAGCCCTCCCTGTTTTACCCATCACCTTGTTTCTTCCTCCCCTCTCCCCACCTTCTTACTCTGACTCCTTATCTTTTTCTTTTCTCCAGTCCTGATGAAGGATCTTGGCCCAAAACGATGACTGTGCTCTTTTCCATAGATGCTACCTGGCCTGCTGAGTTCCTCCAGCATTTTGTGTGTGTTGCTTGGATTTCCAGCATCTGCAGATTTTCTGTTGTTTACTTCTACAGGTGTTTGTCACAACCAGAAAAATGTCTCACATCTAGATACTCAGGAGGGAGATTGTCAGGATGTATATCAGAGTAATATTGGTGAGGGGTTTTCCATAGGGTCCATTTGATCCATTGTATAAATGCTAGCCAATACTGGACTTCAAGATAATCCTATTTCTCAGCTTTTGGTGAAAGTGGTTATCAGACCACTGGAAAATGACATCAAATGTTACAGGGAAAAGGCAGAAGAATGGGGTTGAGAGGAGTAATAAATCAGCTATGATAGAATGGCAGCACAGACTCAGTGGGGCAAATGGCTAAATTCTGCTCCTATGTCTTTAACTGCAGGTTATGCCTCTTCAAGTATTTTCCACTTTCAAAATGACCCAACTACACTTTCAAGCAGTAAATTCCTGACCCCATCACTCATCAAGTGGATTTTCTTAGTTTCTATTCATTTCTTTTGCCAATTAACAAACACCTCTGCTGCCTACTTAACTGACTCTGTTGGACTGTTTTTGACTCTCATAGTTTTATATACCTCAGTTAAATTTCCTTTGGTCTTCCTTGTATCAGAGAAGAAAGAGGAATTAGCATTGGGTTATGTTCCAGAATTACTAGCAAGAAAGTCATTACTTAAAATCTTCTCACCTTCTGTAGGATGAATGAAAACAAATCTCACAACTTAGATCCTTGGATATCAGGGCATTGTAGTTTTGTAATCAGTATGGTAAGGTTCAAAAAGTTCAAAATAAATTTAATAATAGCGTATATAAATGTCAACATATTCAACAGTAAGATACGTTTTCTTGTGAGCATCCACAGTAATGCAACACAACAGAATGAATAAAAGACTGCACACGACAAGGTGGCAACTAGTGTGCAAAAGACAACAAACTGCAAATATAAAAGGAAAAAATATATAAACAGTAAATATTGAAAACATGAGTTGAAGAATCTTTGACAATGTGTCTAAGATTGTGGAAAGAGTTCAATGTTGAGGTGACTGAAGATTCAGGAGCCTGTTGGTTGAGGGGTGATAACTATTCCTGAACCTGGTGGTGTGGGACCTGATGGTTGAGGGGTGATAACTGTTCCTGAACCTGGTGGTGTGGGACCTGATGGTTGTAGGGTAAGAACTGTTCCTGAACCTGGTGGTGTGGGGCCTGTTGGCTGAGGGGTGATAACTGTTCCTGAACCTGGTGTGGGACCTGATGGTTGTAGGGTAAGAACTGTTCCTGAACCTGGTGGTGTGGGATCTTTTGGTTGAGGGGTAATGACTGTTCCTGAACCTGGTCGTGTGGGACCTGATGGTTGAGGGGTAAGAACTATTCCTGAACCTGGTGGTGTGGGACCTGGTGGTTGAGGGGTGAGAACTGTTCCTGAACCTGGTGGTGTGGGACCTGATGGTTGAGGGGTGATAACTGTTCCTGAACCTGGTGGTGTGGGACCTGTTGGTTGAGGGGTATTGACTGTTCCTGAACCTGGTGGTATGGGACCTGTTGGTTGAGGGGTATTGACTGTTCCTGAACCTGGTGGTGTGGGACCTGATGGTTGAGGGGTGATAACTGTTCCTGAACCTGGTGGTGTGGGACCTATTGGTTGAGGGGTGATAACTGTCCCTGAACCTGGTGGTATGGGACCCGTTGGTTGAGGGGTGATAACTGTCCCTGAACCTGGTGGTATGGGACCCGTTGGTTGAGGGGTGATAACTGTTCCTGAACCTGGTGGTGTGGGACCTGTTGGTTGAGGGGTGATAACTGTTCTGAACCTGGTGGTGTGGGACCTGAGGCTAAGATTCTAGATTGCTGAAGTGAACTTTTGTCTTGTTTCAAAGGGAAAATGAAGGCAAGGGATAAGTGTCTTCATATCATTTAATCATTTATGAAATTGGTGCCTGAGGAACATGATGTAGAGCTATAGCTGCTGTAATGACAAATCTTGAATTAAAGGTCACGCACAAGTATAAAATTGTACAACTGGAAATAAAGTTTAAAGAGATTAGCTTTATTTGACACATGTACATTAAAATGTACCGTGATATGTATCATTTGCATTAACAACCAACACATCCAAGAGTGTGCTGGGGGCAGCCTGCAAGTGTCGCCATGCTCCCAGTGCCAATATCCCACAACTTACTAACCCTTATTAACCTGTATGCATTGGAATGTGGGAGGAAACCTTATGCTCACATTTATACTCACAAACTTCTACAGATATGCAATAGAGAACATCATAACATGCTGCATCACTGCATGTTACGGAATTGAATTGAATTGACTTTATTTCTTACATCCTTCACATACATGAGTAAAACTCTTCACTTTACCTCGCCATCTGAATGTGCAATGTGCAAATTGTGGTAATTTGTAATAAATAGTATGTACAGTAAGATACACAACAGAACAGTCAATATAGCTCAGAGATACAATTGTGTCAGTCTGATGGCCTGATGGAAGATGCTGTCATGGAGCCTGTTGGTTCTGGCTTTAATGCTGTGGTACCGTTTCCTGGATGGTAGCAGCTGAAATTGCACTATGGCAGACAGGAAGGCTACAGTATTGATAGTCAAAACTGCCTAATGCATCACTGGCACCAGCCCACCCGCTGTCAAAGATACACCAAGAGAAAGGTGCTGGAAAAGGTTCAAAGGTTCATTTATTATCAGAGCATACCGCTCTGAAATTCTTCTCCAGATAGCCATGAACCAGGAAAGAAAAGAACGGCAGCATCAACTCTCAAACCCCTCCTCCCTGTACAAAAAAATGAACAGAAATAGAACAGGCATATTGACTCCCCCCCTCCAATCCCCCTCTCCCACGCACAAAAACATGAGAAAGATTGAGCGAAAAACACAGAATATACAAAAATGTAAGACTGAAATGCAGAAAACCTGTGTAACATTCTCTGGGCACAGTGTCAGGTCTTTTCTTCTCTGGTAGCACAGTAATCCCACCAGCGATCAAAAGGCAGTCTCCCCTCTCTGTTAGCAGAGCGATCCCACCAGCGATCAAAAGACAGTCTCCCCTCTCTGTTAGCAGAGCGATCCCACCAGAGATCAAAAGACAGACAGCTAGCGCTCACCTTCCTCATTCACCTTGATGTTTCAATCTCCATTGTCGCTTTAATCGGCAAACAATGGAAGGGCCAGTAACATCATGAAGGATCCCATCCACCCTGCTCATGGACTGTTTGTCCCACTTCCATCAAGGAGGAGGGTACATAGCATCCACGCCAGGACCACCAGACTCAAATACAGGTACTTTCCTCAGTAAGGCTCCACCCACTAACCCACCCCTCCACATCCCCAACCACCACTACTTTATCATTTCCTGTTAGAGTCACCTTGTGTGCCGACACTCGTATGCCAAGCGTCACTCTATGGATATAATTAATCTATGTATATAAGCAATCATATATATTTATATTTAATGTACTTTTTAAATTATTGTATTTTTATTGTTTTTTCGTGCCACACCAAACCTGGAAACAATTCTTTTGTTCTCTTTTACGCTTGTATACTGGAAATTACATTAAACAATCTCAAATCATGAATCCTTACAGGTGGGATTTACAATGATTTAGATTTACAGATTTTTTTAAAAATCAGAAATGAAAATACTTGTAGCAATAAAGGCACTGAGTGTGCTGTGACTGAGATGCCCATGTACTTATTCTGTCTTTGTTAAAATGGCCACATGTGCCAGGAAGCACTGTCAGCTTTAGCTTCCCTTTGTGACACACACAGGTGCCGAGCTTGATGCCTGAGACTTTACACACAACCAAGCTGCTGAATGGAGTGTCAAAGTAATCACAGTGCATTAACTCACCATTTGAGTAACAATTTTAATTCCTGCCATTGGGAATAAAGATGTCCTTTCAAATTAGTGCATGTGAAATGCACAAATACAGGGTGGGAAGCAATGGAGCGCAGGACACCAATTGTGCACTCAGAACTGTGGTTTATTTAAAGTATTTTAACACTGCAGATGCTAATTCTCATTTGATGGGATAATCACAGGCGAAATAAATTTGTTTTTAATTAGGTTTGGCTGCCAGCAGGCTTTTCCTTCGGCATCACTCACATCCCTACTTCTTGTCCCACTCTTGTTCCACTAAACAGAGGCAACTCCCTCTCTAATTCTCAACTGTATTAATTATGAAAACAGAAACAGCTAGCTCAACATAACAAGTCCATCAGAAGAACTTTTTGAACTTTGAAAGAAGTGCAGGTAACAGGTTTGTGTAGGACGCGTCTATTCAGTCTTTGCCTTTCAATGTTGTCTGTTGTGTTCTGCCAGAATTCCAGCAGCTGTGATCTTTTCTCTTTGGGGGTATCTCGATATGAGCCTCAGATTGCTCTTCTAAAGATTGTATTTGGAATGTCTTGGTTTCTTGGTGAAGGATCCTATGACCCATGGAAAGATCTCATATCGAGAGGTTTAGGAGGGAAGCCAGGTATTTTCCCAGGTTGTTAAAGGGGTTTTAGATAGGAAAGTCAGCATCCTTATCAGGTAATGGTTTTCCATTTGGTAATTACATGGATTTATCTTGTAATCACATGAGCTGATGTTACGTAATTGGAATTGGTTTATTATCGTCACATGTACTGAGATACACTGAAAAGCTTGACTTGTATACAGTTCATACAGATCGAATCGTTGCACAGTGCATTGAGGTAGAACAAGGTAACAATAAAAATGCAGAACAAAGTGTAACAGTTTACAGAGAAAATGCAGTGAAGATGAACAATAAGGTGCAAGGTCATGACGAGGTGGATTGTGAGGTCAAGAGTTCATTTTATCATACTAGATAACTTATGTTTTGTAACTTCAATACATTAAACTAATTCAAAGGAATTAGTGAATGCAGGTCTAACTGTATTTACTCTAAGCGAGGCTATCATGTGGTAGTGTGAAAAACGAGAATGCTTAATCAACCAATATATATACAAGATTATTCAAATATTACTTAGATATTAAATACACAACACTCCTCCCTGCTTAGCTATAAACTCCAACTCAGTTGAAGATGCATCAACTATATACACAGTATACGATGTAATACAACTACTATATGCAGACATCCACAGCATAGTAACTTTTAAACTATCCCATTCAGGCCTGAAGATTTAATCGCCATGGAGGATTTCTTACTCTTCTGGGATAATGTGTTTCCTGACAAGAGAGGTCACTCTACTTGGCAGGTGAGACTCGTGGCTGTGAAACAATCTCGGCTTCTGTTGGAGTTGACTCTGAGAATGCAGGAAGTGATTCTGACAGTGGTAAGATACTTTCTTCTTTTTTCTTCTTTTAGTTTGTGTATCTTGATCTTGGGAAGGTGCATTTAGTTCACTGGAGTGTTCTCTTATAAATCCTGCTATGGCTCCCTTTACGATCTGATTTGTCCTCTTGGTTTCCTCATCCACAACATCATTTGACAAATCCTCTGTCTTCATATCTGCATTGACTCCATTCTTTTTGATTACCTGGGCTTTGGTCTTTGCATCTACTTTACAAGCAGCTGTTTGTCTGCATGTAATAATCTTAATGCACACAGAGAAGATTCCGTTTCTTTATACTCACAAAATTCAAATGCTTGCAACCTTCCTGAACCTCCTAGTACTCTCTTCCAGCTTAAAACCAAGATGAATGATTAACATATCAGAAGCTTGCTTAGATACTGTATGTTACCTACAGAAACTGTTACAGTCAGATCACTGCTTTCCTCACTTTCACAATTCCTCTGAGCGGCACGGTCCCTCCTTGGTCCAATATACTTTCCAACCAGAGGCACAGGGGTTGGCACCAACACCTGTTTGTCTTCTGTTTGGCAATGGTTCATTGTGTTTGGCATGGAGACATTTGTGGCATCATCCAGTATCTTTCTTAATTCACTTTCATTTGGCTTCATTACTCGAGATGTGGCATGCAAATGGTAGATGGATCTCCAATCAAGTTATAGTTGCCTTGGCCATTCATATCCCCAAAATGCTGGTCCTCCTGTTCTTAAACATACAAGTTCAATATCAGAATCAGAATCAGATTTATTATCACTGGCATATGTTGTGAAATTTGGCTTGTTGGTTGTTGTATTTCAGTGTTATGAATGTCATTCCCACAGGAATTATCTTTTCTCCATAATAAGTTCTTAGATGGATATCTGCAGGCTTCAGTTTAGTATCTTTGAAACGCTGTTTAAACTCATTTTGTGGAATGACTGAAACATCTGAACCAGTGTCTAATTCCATTTTAATTAATTTACTGTTACATTAATAGCTATATTGCTTATCTATTGCTAGTTTTCACATTGTAAATCTCAAGGCTACATAATCTTTGTCACTCTCATCATTATCAGATTTTTCATCAAAAGCATGCAAATTAGTGCTCTTTTTGAAGCTGCAACTTAACTTTTTAGCTTTTTCTCTTCCCTATGCAATACATCTATTTTTGTCTGTCTGACATGCTTCTTGTATGTGTCCTACTTTGTTACATTTTCCAAAAGTTTAATCTTTAAACCTGCATTTGTTTGGTGTATGAGCTCCTGCCACAATGGTAACATAATTCATTCATTTGTTTCTGTTAAGATGCTGCAATTTTGTTCACACTCACTTTCATTCCGGACTGCAACTCAGGCTACGTACACGCTAGACCGGATAATTTTGAAAACGCCGGTTTTGCATAAAAATGATAGGCGTCCACACCAAGCATTTTTGAAAATGCCTCTGTCTTCATTAAAACAGGTATTTGGGCGAATCTCTTCCTACTGGGCATGTGCAGGACACATCTACAGAAACAAGTGACAAGTTTGGTGTCAAATCTCACTGTGAAAGTGCACATTTGTGCAGTTCCAGACTAGAAAAACTTAAAAGGAAATTGCCAAACAATGGGCAGCTGTTGGCTCTCGCGTAGGAGGACTTAAAACTTTAAAAAAAACAAATACTGGAGTGTATGGAGGCAACTGACAGGGAGTTCACAGATAGTATGACCGGCTGATGATGAATACTGAAAAACTGACTAACTCTATTGCATTAATAAAGCACCTTGTTAAATGTATAAAACATGTCTGCATCAGTGTTATCTTGTATTTCCATACAATGTTACATTAGGCTGTTACACATCTATTGTCAGAGAAGTACTTGCCTAAATAGGTAAACCACCTTCATACAAGCAAGGACTGAAAACAGGGCAAAGTGAGTATACTTACTTATTCAGTAAGTTATGGGTCAAAGTATTTGGTGAGTACATTTCTAACTCTTCTGGCTTCAGTCTCATTTCCGTCTGTTCTGAAATTGTTAGGTTGTGTGGGAGGTTGCATTCAGGAAAACAATGAAATGCCGCGCTGCCGACACCCATTTGTTCTGGCAAGTCATGACAGCGTTTTTAAAAATCTCTGGTTACCCCGTCCACATTACTCTGCACAATCGGCGTTTTCAAATTTACACACTCTGGAGGGTGTTTTAGAAAAGCTCCATTTTCAGGGGAGGAAAATGCCATTTCAGTGTGGACGGAGGGTCAAAACGAAAAGGAAAAGCTTTGGTTATGGATTTATCCGGTCTAGTGTGGATGTAGCCTCAGTTGAACATCTGCGGTTTCCATTGAAAAGGTGATTTCAACTGCTCTTTTAAATTGTACGCTATTTAGGAGCCATTTTTGAATGCTTTTTTGTAAGATTCTGCAAACTAAAAGACTTCTTAATGTGCCATTAGGCCAGTTACTGAACTGACAATGCTCAGACATCTCTTCAATTCAGCCACAAATGCGGAAATGGACTTAGTTTCCTTTTGATTCCCACTTATGAAACCTAAAACATTCCGCACTTTACAATAGCTTCAGTTCAGTTCTAAGGCATTACTTTGACAATGTCAGCAAAGCTCATTTCTGCTAGTTTATTTCGAGCAGTTAAACTTTGAAGCAAACTGTATGCCTTTAAACCCACTCCTTTCAGCAAAATTTATATTTGTTTTTCATTGGTTATTTTATCTGCTTCAAAATACTATTCAATTTGCTCAGTATATAAAATCCATCTATTTGTTGTGTAATTAAACATGCCTGTCCTTCTGTTGTTGTCAGTCATTTCTGTGTTTTTATGATATTATCACCCAATACTCACTCTTTATGAACCCATGAATTCTTCTGTTTTCTGCCTTTTTTTAAATTTGACAGTCCCTGCACGTGCTGGGCTGTGTTTTACCTACGGTTCCTCACTGTGTTTTTTTTTAGTTCGAACATCTCACTGCACTTCAACTTCAACAGGCCAGTAGCCATCTCAGGTTAGTTTTAAAAATATCTTGTCGCCAATGTTACGTTTTGTTACTTAAAAATATTAAACTAATTCAGAGGAAGACATGGGAGCTCGGGAATGCAGGTTTAACTACATGCTTACTTGAAGCAAGGCGTGCACGTATCCCGTGGTAGTGCATTGATGTATGCAATTCACTTATTTATACATATAACTTGTAATGAATTATCTAAAAGAGCAAGAATGTTTAATTTATATATGTGTGTGTATATATATATATATATATAAGATTACTCAAATATTACTTAAATATAAACACACAGCTAACCATAATGATCTTAGAACAGCAGGGTAGAAAGCCTGGTAAGTGCTTTCAGGCTTTTGTGTCTTCTGCCCGATGGAAGTTTCTTGCAGTCACATGCCATACCAAGCTGTTATGCATCCAGATTGGATGCTTTCTGAGGTGCATTGAAAAAGAATCAGTAAGAGTTGACAGAGATACAGTATGCCAAATTCATTTCAGCTTTGAAGGAATTAGAGGCTGATGAGCTTTCTTGGCCATGGCATCCACATAGTTGGACCAGGACAGGCTATTGGCGATGGGTGAATCTAGGACCAGAGGATACAGCCTCAGGACAGGGGGACATCCATTTAGATCAGAGATGAGGAATTTCTTTAGCCAAAGGGTAGTGAATCTAAATGGCTGGGAAGCTAAATCATTGGGTATATTTAAAGCAGGGATTATTGGGTTCTTGATTAATCAGGGCGTCAAAGGTTACGGGGAGAAGGCAGAAGAATAGGGTTGAGCGGGATAATAAGTCAGCCATGATGGAATGGCAGAGCAGATTTGATGGGCCAAGTGACCTAATTCTGCTCCTTTGTCTTAATTTATCTCCAGGAAACACCGGATGACTTTCTCCCTTCTGTATGTTGTTGTTTTTCCTACAGCATCTGTCCTTCATACCACTTCCCCCAGTGCCTACATGTCCCTCAGATTATCAACAAACCAGCAAACATACTGTTGACTGCCAGCCTTAACCATCAAAAGATCTGAAAACATTTTGGCATTCATTTTACAGGACTTTGTAAACCAGGGGTTGAAACACATAGTGCAGAAAACAAGGTTCCCTGTTGACAGAACAGGCTCATTAATTTATTTTTAATACTCAAGGATTTAACTTCAAATTCAGTTCTCCCTGCTAGATTGGAACCTTGGCTATGCTAATAAACAGATACATTTTCCTCTAAAGATTCCTATAGTGAAGAAGTCAGTGTTTTGTGGATGCAGCTGCCACGGAGCTAGTTCACGGAGCTAGTTAATACCTGCGTGTAGTAAAAGGAAGGCAATTAGCTAAAAGGGTATTCAATTGGTACAGAGTCAGCAGATGATGAAAGTCACTGAACTTGATAATCATTGGTATTGGTTTATTATTGTCACATGTACCAAGATACAGTGAGGAGTTTGTCTTGCAAACTGTTTATACAGATCAAATCATTACACTGTGCATTGAGCTAGAATAAGGTAAAACAATAACAAATGCAGAATAAAGTGGAAAAGCTACCAAAAAAGTGTAATCGATAAAGTGCAAAATCATAAGCAGGTAGATTGTGTGACCAAATCCATCCTATCATACACGAGGTCTGTTCAAGAGTCTGACAGCAGCACGATAGAAGCTGTTCTTGAGCCAGGTGGTATGTGCTTTCTGGCTTTTGTATCTTCTTCCCAATGGCAGAGAGGTGGGTGAGGTCTTTGATTATGCTGATAGTATTTCTGAGGCAGCGAGAAGTGCAGTCAGAATCTATCGATAGGTACACAAACAAGAGAAAATCTGCAGATGCTGGAAATCCAAGCAACACGCACAAAATGCTGGAGGAACTCAGCAGGTCAGGCAGCATCTGTGGAAAAAAAGGACTGCCGAAGGGTCTTGGCCCGGAACGTTGACTGTACTTTTTTCCGTAGATGTTGCCTAGTCTGCTGAGTTCCTCCAGCATTTTGTGGGGGTTCCATAGGTAGGTGGCTGGTTTCAGTAATGTGCTGAGCTGTGTCCATAACTCTGCAGTTTCTTGTGATCACATGCAGAGCAGTTGCCATACCAAACTGTTATGCATCCAGACAGAACCAACCATTGTCAAAACGGATAGAGAGTGGTCAGAGAGCAAATTAAACGTGATGCCAGTATGAACAGAAATATACACTCAGTGGCCATTTTATTAGGTACAACTTTACACTTGCTCATTAATACAAATATCTAATCGGCAACTCAGTGCATAAAAGCATGTAGACACGATCAAGAGGTTCAGTTATTGTTCAGACCAAACATCAGAATAATGAAGAAATGTGATCTAAGTGACTTTGACCATGAATAATTGGTGGTGCCAGATGGGGTGGTCTGAGTATCTCAGAGCCTGCTGATCTCCTAGGATTTTCACACACTATAGTCTCCAGGATTACAGAGGATATTGTGAGAAACAAAACAATCCAGTGAGCGGCAGTTCTGTGGATGAAAATGCCTTGTTAATGAGAATGGCCAGACTGGTTCGAGCTGACAGGAAGTTGGCTGTAATTCAAATAACCACACATTACAACAGTGGTGTGCAGAAGAGCATCTCTGAACGTACAACACATCGAACCTTGAAGTGGATGGGCTACAGCCGCAGATGACCACAAACATACACTCAGTAGGAATCAGTGGACTAATCTGATCTAAACCTGATATCATTAATAAATGAGGGACTCTATTCTGAAGGCCAGACTGGACAGAAACCTGTAGATAATAGCAATAATGGCAGTCTGACACTGAGTTCATTCAAGTCAGAGATCAATAGATTATTGGATATTGAATGAATCAACTGATAATACACTGTGGTATTTGAGGAAGAAGATAAGATACGATCTTATTGAATGACTAGAAGAGCTGAATAGCCTCTTGCTCCTATTTCTAATGCTCTTATTTCTTGTGCAGTATCTATTTATTAGCTCTAGTCTAACAAATTCCAGCTTCCATGACTCCACGGAACTCCCTATGAGATTGTTTATTTAATCTCAACACCATGTCTAAATTGTGAACTAAAAGTAGGCTAGAAGTCACAGGAATCTAGAATAAAACCTAATAAAATAGGTTAAAAATAGGAAACAGAGACTATCAAGGAAAGATATAATGTCAGAACAGGGGCAGGTGTTGAACAGAGTTCTGCATGAGATTAGCAGTAGGATCCATATTATTTTTAACCTCAATATACAGACCAAATGCTTAAACAGGTTTGTTGACAGTACAAAAATGGGCAATAGAGAAGAAAAAAGCAACCAAAGATGGCAAAAAAGACTGAAGTTTAACATTGATCATTCCTGAAAAGTTTCACACAGACCAAGAATGTGCCTTAGTGTGTGATGAAGGGAATCAAATTAAGGGCACAAGGCAAAAAACATCCTGGGATATTTGTATTCATTTTTATTCTCCAGACAACGTGAGAAACCAATTAGCACTAAATATTATAATTTATAGACCAGACCATAGAATATACAAAGAGGGTTAACAAGGTGTAGGGCAAGTGTGTCAGATCCTTCTGATGAAGGGGATGCAAAGGTGATCAAGACTCATTCCAAGTACGTAGCAGATCTAAGGTAACATAACTGGAAATAACAGTATATGTATTTATCCAAAAACTGTTACATTCTTAGTGTTCTAAAGCTATTTATTTGCTTCCAAAGTGCAGATAATATTGTTTTCAAGGAAAGTTGGCAAACAGTTTGTGATCAGCGGTGGCACGGCACAGCAGCAGCAGCCTTTCAGACCTAGTTTTATTTGAATTTAATTTAAGTTTGATACACAGTTTTTGATTAGGGCACATGGATAACAGAGCAACTATCTACCGTCACGAGATACTACTACAATACAGAGATCACCCAAAAACAAACCTTCACAAAGATCTGCTGGTCAAATAACGTGACCTCAGCTTGCTGAGGGGATCAGGCCTACAATCCTCGGAGTTGCCTGATGTTGGTGGCCGGAGATGGAGATGTCGTAAGTGATGTGTGAGGAAGTGGAAGCGAGGTAAACGGGCAGGGGTCCGTGCCAGGCAAAAAGCGAACCCTAGCTGGCCGGCTCTCCCATCCATTCTGCTCTCCACTGTCCGCTCCCTGGACAATAAAATGGATTACATCCGACTCCAACAAAATACTCGGTGGGACTACAGAGTCTGCTGTGTGTACGTTTTCACCAAGACTGTGGCTCACTGAGGGAATTTCGGACGCTGCTGTTCAGCTGGACGGGCTCGCCTTGTTTCGAGTGGACAGGGACGCAGCTCTCTCCGGTAAGACTTGCGGTGGTGGCTTGTGTGTTTACATCAATACGGAATGGTGCAAGAACTCTGTGCTGATTTCCAGATACTGCTCATCACAAGTGGAGTTTGTGGCTGTTAGATGCAGACCATTTTATTTGCCACGGGAATTCACCTCTGTCCTTATATTCAGTGTCTACATTCCCCCAGCACTAATGCTAAGGAGACGCTCCATGAACTGTACGGGGCTGTTAGCGAACTGCAGAACACACACCCTGATGGACTGTTTATTGTCGCCGGTGATTTTAACCATGCGAACCTCAAGTCAGTGCTCCCCAAATTCCATCAGTATGTGGACTTTGCAACGAGGGGGGAGAACGTGTTGGACATGGTTTACACAAACATTCCCGACGTGTACCAGGCAGAGCCCCGCCCCCACCTCAGTTACTCAGACCACATCTCTGTTATGCTAATCCCAGCATACAGACCGCTCGTCAGGCACTTCAGACCAGTTCAGAAGCAGGTGAAAACCTGGCCAGCAGGAGCCATCTCTGCTCTTCAAGACTGCTTTGAGCACACTGACTGGCACATGTTCAGGGAGGCTGCAACCAATGGCGACTCTACCAACTTAGAGTACACAGCATCAGTGACCAGCTACATCAGCAAGTGTATTGATGATGTTACTCTGTCCAAGACCATCACTATATGCAATAACCAGAAGCCATGGATGACCGTGGAGGTGCGTGCGCTGCTGAGGACCCGCGATTCTACCTTCAGAGCAGGCGACAAGGCAGCCCTAACAACAGCAAGGGCCAAACTGTCCCGGGTCATCAGAGGGGCAAAGCGTGCACATGCTCAGCTAATCCACAGCCACTTCCAGGACAGCGGCGACACGCGGCGCATGTGGAAGGGCATCCAGGACATCACCAATTACAGGACAACATCACCTGACTGTGCGGATGATGCCTCCCTCTCAGATGTGCTGAATAACTTCTACGCCCGGTTTGAGGCTGAAAATGACGTGGCGGCGAGGAAGTCCACCGCTCCTACAAATGACCAGGTGCTGTGTCTCACTGTGGCCGATGTGAGAAGACCCTTGTGCAGGGTCAACCCACAGAAGGCTGCTGGACCAGACAACATTCCTGGTAGAGTGCTCAGAGGATGTGCAGACCAGCTAGCAGATGTTCTCATTAACATCTTCAGCATCTCCCTGAGCAGCGCCACCATTCCACCATGTTTCAAGGCTGCCACCATCGTCCCCATGCCGAAGAAGTCTTCAGTGACCTGCCTAAATGACTACCATCCCGTTGCACTCACATCCATCATCATGAAGTGTTTCGAGAGGCTCATCATGAGGCATATCAAGACCCTGCTGCCCCCCTCATTGGACCCCCTGCAGTTTGCGTACTGTCCCAACCACTCAACAGATGCCATTGCCATCACCTGGCCCTAACCCACCTGGGCAAAAAAGACACGCACGTTCGAATGCTGTTCATAGATTCCAGTTCAGCATTCAACACAGTCATCCCTCAGAAACTGATTGGAAAGCTGAGCCTACTGGGCCTGAACACCTCCCTCTGCAACTGGATCCTAGACTTCCTGACTGGGAGACCTCAGTCAGTCCGGATCAAGAGCAGCATCTCCAACACCATCACACTGAGCACGGGGGCCTCCCAGAGCTGTGTGCTCAGTCCACTGCTGTTCACTCTGCTGACCCACGACTGTGCTGCAACACACAGCTCAAACCACATCATCAAGTTTGCCGATGACACAACCGTGGTGTGTCTCATCAGCAAGAACGACGAGTCAGCTTACAGAGAGGAGGTGCAGCAGGTAATGGACTGGTGAAGAGCCAACAACCTGTCTCTGAATGTGAACAAAACAAAAGAGATGGTTGTTGACTTCAGTAGGGCACGGAGCGACCACTCCCTGTTGAACATCGACAGCTCCTCGGTAGAGATCGTTAAGAGCACCAAATTTCTTGGTGTTCACCTGGCAGAGAATCTCACCTGGTCCCTCAACACCAGGTCCATAGCAAAGAAAGCCCAGCAGCGTCTCTACTTTCTGCGAAGTCTGAGGAAAGTCCATCTCCCACCCCCCATCCTTATCACATTCTACAGGGGTTGTATTGAGAGTATCCTGAGCAGCTGCATCACTGCCTGGTTCGGAAATTGCACCATCTTGGATCGCAAGACCCTGCGGCGGATAGTGAGGTCAGCTGAGAAGATCATCGGGGTTTCTCTTCCTGCCATTACAGACGTTTACACTACACGCTGCATCCGCAAAGCAAACAGCATTATGAAGGACCCCATGCACCCCTCATACAAACTCTTCTCCCTCCTGCCGTCTGGGAAAAGGCACCGAAACATTCGGGCTCTCACGACCAGACTATGTAACAGTTTCTTCCCCCAAGCTATCAGACTCCTCAATACCCAGAGCCTGAACTGACACCTTACTGCCCTATTGTCTTGTTTATTATTTATTGTAATGCCTGCACTGTTTTGTGCACTTTATGCAGTCCTGGGTGGGTCTGCAGTCTAGTGTAATTTTTTTCTGTGTTGTTTTTTATGTAGTTCAGTCTAGTTTTTGTACTGTGTCATGTACACCATGGTCCTGAAAAACGTTGTCTCATTTTTACTGTGTACTGTACCAGCAGTTATGGTTGAAATGACAGTAAAGAGTGACTTGATTTGACTTGACGGAGAGGTTAGGTTAGGACTTTATTCCCTGGAGCATAGGAGTATGATGGTAGATTTGACAGAGGTAGACAGAATTATGTGGGGTATAAATAAGGTGAATACTGTACATACGGGCTCTTTCCCTTGAGGTTGGGTGAACTAGACCTAGAGGTCGTAGGTTAAGGGTGAAATATTTAAGGGAAACTTGATGGGGAAACCATAAGAGGATGTTGCGAGTGTGAAATGAGCTCCCAGCAGAGGTGATGGATATAGGTTTAATTGCAATATTTAGGTACATTAATAGGAAGGGTTTTGGTTTGATGTGTGGGTCGAAGTCTTGGCTAGCATGGATTAGATGGGCTGAGGTGCCTGATTCCATGTTGTAGCGATCTATAAAAAAGAGTGATGTAGCATATATGGAGACCATTTGATCCACCATAGTATGGTTTGGTAGAACTATCCAATTGGCTCCAGTCCCAATATTTTTCCCTATAGAAAGGTCAAACTCTTGTAGAATGTGACAGAGTAGAATGCAGAGATGATGACTAGGAGCCATATTCTTCAACTAAGCAGTTGGTTTCTGAGGACAAACAAAGCTCCTTAGCTCTGATTTCCCTAGTAACCAGAATCTTATCAATCATTTTGTTAATTGCAATCAGTGCATTAATTCACTAACTTCTGGTTGAAGAAATTCCCTTCTGACCTTTTCTGACCTTCCCCCGGTCACTGGGCAGGTGGGTGAGGCAGAATGACTTAAGAGTGGAGTGGATGAATGGCGATGGTGGTTGTGAGGGCAGATGAAGGGATTGAATGTGAGTGCAGGTGGAACAAGTGATGTGGGTGGAGGGAACATAAGGTGGGGATGATGAGGAGTGGAGAGGGACAGGGCACAGGTTGCAGTCACACTGGCTGCCCAGGCCTGGAATGTGGATTCAATTCTATTCACCTAATCTTCCCAGCTTTTTGCATGAATGATCAGCCACCTGCCTCTGCCTGCTCTACCTTACCAAGCTCACTGCTGATCTTATGTATTGGCATCATTTCCTCTCCCCAAGACTATTTCCATTGTTTTCCTTAACATTCAAAAAGCTATCAGTCACACTTTTGAAAAAACATTGACTGACCTCCACAGCCCTTTTGCACAGAGAATTTCAAATGTTCACCACCTTTTGATGAAGAGATTTTGTTCTCAGATTGGACTAAATGGCTTTCCCTTTATTTTGAAATTCTGACTCCCTGGTTCTCATTCTTAATGCCTGTAGATTATTGAGCTCTGTAAGAATTTTGTAAGTTTCTATTACATCTTTTTTCATTCTTCTAAATTTTAGAGATCATAGGCCCAGTCTACTCAGTTACTCCCTGTACGGCAATCCCATTGCTATGTGAAAATGCAACCATCCAACATCAATTTACAGAACAGAGAACAAAGTCTACAACACAGCACAGGCCCTATAGCCCACAAAATTGGGCCCATATTTTATCCTAACCCTTCCCTCCTACATAGCAACTTCACACACATCCCTGGCATCTTTGTAGCACTTCCTTTATTTTTATATCCATTTTAGGTAAGGAGACCAAAACTGTAAAACTGTCTCATCAAAGCCCATTAAAATTGCAGTAAAACACCTTTGCCCATGTACTTAAATCTTCTAACATAAAGGGCAATATACCATTTATTTGCTTAATCAATTGTAGCATCCAAATATTACTTCCAGGGATTTGTATTCAAAGACACCCAGGTCACTTTGAATGTCAACATTACTAAATCTTTCAGCATTTAAAAATGCTTTAGTTGTCTACTTTGTCCACCAAACCAGATGACTACATTTTTTTACATTATACTCCATTTGCCATGTTCTCTACCCACTCAGTCAGGTCTTTCTGCTTTCCACAGGGATCGCTCCCTACGCGACTCCCTTGTCCACTCGTTCCCCCCCCCCCCCCCCCCATCCCTTCCCACCGATCTCCCTCCTGGTGCTTATCCTTGTAAGTGGAACAAATGCTACACCTGCCCTTACTCTTCCTCCCTCACCATCAGTCAGGGCCCCAGACAGTCCTTCCAGGTGAGGCAACACTTCACCTGTGAGTTGGCTGGTGTGGTATACTGTGTCCGGTGCTCTCGGTGTGGCCTTTTATATATTGGTGAGACCTAACGCAGACTGGGAGACCGTTTCGCTGAACACCTATGCTCGGTCCGCCAGAGAAAGCAGGATCTCCCAGTGGCCACACATTTTAATTCCACGTCCCATTCCCATTCTGATATGTCTATCCATGGCCTCCTCTACTGTCAAGATGAATCCACACACAGCTTGGAGGAACAACACCTTATATACCGGCTGGGTAGCCTCCAACTTGATGGCATGAACATTGCCTTCTCTACCTTCCGTTAATGCCCCTCCTCCCCTTCTTACCCCATCCCTGACATATTTAGTTGTTTGGTTTTTTTTTCTCTCTCTCTGCCCATCACCCTGCATGTTCTCCATCTCCCTCTGGTGCTCCCCCCCTCCCCCTTTCTTTCTCCCAAGGCCTCCCATCCCATGATCCTTTCCCTTCTCCAGCTCTGTATCACTTTTGCCAATCACCTTTCTCTAATCACTTTTCCAGCTCTTAGCTTCATCCCACCCCCTCCGGTCTTCTATCATTTCGCATTTCCCCCTCCCCCCACTACTTTCAAATCTCTTAGTATCTCTCCTTTCAGTTAGTCCTGACAAAGGGTCTCGGCCCGAAACGTCGACAGTGCTTCTTCCTATAGATGCTGCCTGGCCTGCTGCGTTCCACCAGCATTTTGTGTGTGTTGTTTGAATTTCCAGCATCTGCAGATTTCCTCGTGTTTGTCTATATCCTTGTCTTTTTACATCCTCCTCTCCTCCCCACCCCCCATAATCTACACCTCATTTTATATCATCAACATACTTGTAGATGTGATTCAAAATACAGTAAATGCTGGAAATCTAAAATTAAAATAGAATGGGGCGACATGGTAATGTAGTGGTTAGTGTGATGCTATCATAGCTCGATTGGAGTTCAATTCAAAGTACAAGGTAAGTTTATTATCAAAGTGTATGTATGTCACCAAAAACAACCCTGAAATTTGTTTTCTTGTGAGCGTACTCAATAAATCCATAATAGAAAAATGTCCATAATGGAATCAATGAAAGACTGCACCAACTTGGGCATTCAGCCTCTGTGTGTCCTCTGTAAGAAGTTTGTATGCCCTCCCCATGAATGGTATGTGGTTCCTTCAGGTGCTCCAGTTGCCACACACAGTCCAAAGACATACGAGTTAGTAGGTTAATTGCTCATTGTTAATTGTCCTGTAATTAGGCAAGGGTTAAATCAGTGGGTTGCTGGGCCTGTACCTATGCATATAACTCTATGACTTCATGAATATGTTGGAAACACTCAGCAATCAGACGGCATCTGTGGGAAGAGAACAGTTTACATTTCAGGTTGAAGATTTTTCATCAGTACTGTTGTTTGTTGGTATGGTGAGACCGCTTTACAGGATCGGAAAAAGCTACAGAAAGTTGTAAATTCAGCCAGCACTAGCCTCCCCAGCATCAAGAACACCTTCAAAAAGTGATGCCTCAAGAAGGCAGCATCCATGATAAAGGTACCCTATCATCCAGGACATTCCCTTTTCTCATTGCTACCATCAAGGAGGAGCAATCGGAGCTTCAGGACACACTCAACATTTCAGGAACAGATTCTTCCTCTCTGCCATCAGCTTTTTGAAAGGACAATAAACCCATGTACACTACTACACTTTTTTTGCTCTCTTTTCACACTAATTTAATTTTTGATATATACTTCTGCTCATATGCATCATGGTAATGTATAGTTCTGTTATTATTTATGTACTGCTGCTGCAAAACAACAAATTTCACAACAATATGCAGTTGTTATTAAACCCAGTTCAGATTCTGATTCAGTTTTACCTGACCTGCTCAGTGTTCCCAGTATATTTTTATTAACAATATGACATTTGGTACAGAGAAGTATGAACTTCATTCAGACTTGCAAAACATCACACCAATCGGACCAAAAGACAGAATTGGGCCACTTGCCCCATCAAGTCTACTCTGCTGTTCAATTAAGGCTGATTTATTATTCCTCTCAACCCCATTCTCCTGCCTTCTCCCAGTAACCTTTGATACCCTGATTAACCAAGAACCTATCAACATCTGCTTTAAATATACCCAATGATTTGCACTCCACAGCTGTCGGTGGCAATAAATTCCATAGGTTCAGCACCCTCTGGTTAAAGGAATTTCTTCTCATCACTGTCCTAAATGGGAGTTCCTCTGGTCTTAGATTCACCCAATATAAGAAACATCCTCTCCCAACCACTCTGTCCAGGCCTTTCAATATTTGATAGGTTTCAATAAGATACCACCTCATTCTTCTAACCTCCAGCAAGAACTATCCCAGAGTCATCAAATGTTCCTTATGCATTTTCTCTTTCATTACTGGAATTATTCTCATGAACCTCTTCTGGAACCCTCTCCAATGTCAGAACATCTTTTCTTAGATAAGTGGCCCAAAGCTGCTCACAATATTGCAAATGCAGTCTGACTAATGCCTTATAAAGACTCAGCATTACATCCTGGCTCTTACAGTATATTTTAGTCCACTTGAACTGAAATTTAATATTGCATTTGCCTTCCTTACCATCGACTTAACCTGCAAGTTAACTTCTAGGGAATCCTACACAAGGACTCCCTAGAATCTTTGCACCTCTGAGTTTTGAATTTTCTCCCCATTTAGAAAATAGTCAGCGCCTTTATTAATTCTACCAAAGTGCATGACCATACACTTTTCTACACTATATTCCATCTGCCACTTCTTTGCCCACTCTCCCAATCTGTCCAAGTTCTTCTGCAGACTCACTGCTTTCTTAATAAAACCATCAACTCTGTCACCAAAATCGTTGACATATAGTTTGAAACAAGGCAGTTGAAACACAGACGTCTGTGGCACACCACTGACCACCGTAGTTAACCGGAATAGGCTCCCTTTTTTCTGACTTTTTGCCAGTCAGTCAATCTTCTACACATGCTACTATCTGAACACGTAGGCATACTGGGGGTTCGCATGAAGTAGGTGAACCCTCTCAACCATCGGGGAGTATTTATTGCTCCGCGCATGTTTCTGGAGCAGCACTGGCCCTGGGGACATCAGCCAAGCCGGTAGGGTGGTCCCAGTGGCAGACTTCCTGGGAAAAGAAAAGAGTCGCTCATGAGGGGTGGCATTGGTGGACATGCGTAACAGGGAGTGGATGGAGTGGAGTGCCTCGGGGAGGACCTCCTGCCAGCGAGAGACTGGCAATCCCTTTGACCTAAGGGCTAAGAGTGTGGCCTTCCACACAGTGGCATTCTCCCTCTCCACCTGTCCATTCTCCCGGGGATTATAGCTCGTGGTCCTACTAGTAGCAATGCCCCTAGCCAGCAGGTACTGGCGCAGCTCATCACTCATAAACGAGGACCCTCTATCACTGTGGATATAGCAGGGATATCCGAACAGAGCGAAGATCTGGCGCAGGGCTTTTATGACAGATGTGGCAGTGGTATCGGAGCAGAGGATGGCAAAGGATGACCGCGAGTACTCGTCGATTATGTTGAGAAAGTAGACATTGCGGTCAGTGGAGGGAAGGGGGCCCTTAAAGTCGACACTCAGTTGCTCAAAGGGGCGGGTGGCCTTGATAAGTTGTGCCTTTTCAGGACGGTAGAAGTGCGGTTTGCACTCAGCGCAGACTTGACAGTCCCTGGTCATCGTCCTGATTTCCTCAAGGGAGTAAGGCAGGTTCTGGGCTTTCACAAAATGGTAAAGTCAGGTGACCCCCGGGTGGCAAAGATCTGCATGGAGGGCGTATAGCTGATCGAGCTGCGCGCTGGCACACGCTCCCCGGGATAGGGCATCAGGGAGCTCATTGAGCCTTCCAGGCCGGTACAGGATATCATAGTTGTAGGTGGAGAGTTCTATTCTCCACCTCAAAATCTTATCTTTTTTGATTTTGCCCCGTTGTTGGTTGCTGAACATGAATGCAACTGAGCACTGGTCGGTCAGCAAGGTGAACCTTTTGCCGGCGAGATAGTGCCTCCAGTGCCTAATAGCTTCCACTATGGCCTGGGCTTCTTTCTCCGCCGTGGAGTGCCGAATTTCAGGGCCTTGAAGGGTACAAGAGAAGAATGCTATCGGCCTTCCTGCCTGATTGAGGGTAGCAGCCAGCGTGAAGTCAGAGGCGTCACTCTCTACTTGGAAGGGAATGGTCTCGTCCACCGCATGCATCGTTGCTTTGGCAATGTCCCCTTTAATGCGGCTGAAGGCCGCACAGGCCTCGGCTGAGAGGGGAAATGCGGTGGACTTGACCAGGGGGCAGGCCTTGTCTGCGTAGTGAGGGACCCATTGGACGTAATAGGAAAAGAAGCCCAGGCACCGTTTGAGGGCTCTGAGGGTGGTGGGAAGAGGGAGTTCCAACAGGGGGTGCATACGGTCGGGGTCAGGGCCAATGACCCCGTTCTCCACGACATACCCAAGGATAGCAAGTCGGGTGGTTCCGAACACACACTTGTCCCTGTTATAGGTAAGGTTAAGAGCTTTAGCCGCTTGGCAAAGTCGTTGGAGGTTGGTGTCGTGATCCTGCCAGTCGCGACCGCAGATGGTGATGTTATTCAGATATGGGAACGTGGCCTTCAGTTGGCACTGGTCCACCATCCGGTCCATTTCCCTCTGGAAGACAGAGACACCATTTGTGACACCGAAGGGGACGCGCAGGAAGTGATAGAGCCTGCCGCCCGCCTTGAAGGCGGTGTAGGGTCGGTCCTCCGGGCAGATGGGGAGCTGATGGTAAGCGGATTTCAGGTCTATGGTCGAGTACACCTTGTACTGAGCTATCTGATTGACCATATCCGCGATGCGGGGTAGGGGGTACACGTCAAGCTGCGTGAACCTATTGATGGTCTGGCTATAGTCCACGACCATCCTATTTTTCTGCCCGGTCCGAACAACGACCACCTGGGCCCTCCAGGGACCTGTGCTTGGCTCAATGATCCCCTCCCTGAGCAGCCGCTGCACCTCTGACTGAATGAAGGCCCTGTCCCCCGCGCTGTACCTCCTGCTTTTAGTTGCCACAGGTTTACAGTCGGGGGTCAGGTTGGCAAACAGCAGTGGGGGAGTGATCTTGAGGGTGGAGAGGCTGCAAGTGGTGTCAGTAGCGCAGCTGTCGGCATGCTGCTGGGTGGGATGTGTGGGTCGGTGTGTGTGTGTGGTCAGTAGCGGAGTATATGACGAAGTCCCACAAAACTGAGGATTTCTGACAGTGATTGGTGGGAGGGGCCCGTCATACTCCATTGTCACACTTTTCAGGTGGCTCTGGAAGTCCTGCCCCAATAGCACAGGGACACACAGTTGAGGCATGACCAGTAATGCAAAGTCCCGATATTCTATGCCCTGCACAACCAATGTCGCTACACAACCCCCCCCCCCCCCCCCGGATGTCTGTGGAATGCGATCCAGAAGCCATGGTGACCTTCTGGCTTACCGGCCGTGTCACGAGTCCGCAGCGTTGCACTGTGTCCAGGTGAATAAAACTCTCAGTGCTGCCTGTGTCAAACAGGCAGCTAGTCCTGTGCCCCTCCACCAGGATGTCCATCATTGACCTTGTGAGCTGGTGTGGAGCACTTTGGTTGAGGGTCACGGAGGCCAGAGTTGAATTGCCGCCTTGGTGCCCGGTAAGCACCCGTGGGTCGGAGGCGGGGTGAGGTGGCACCGACAAAGATGGCCGTCCCCATGCCTCGCACGAGGTGGGCAGGCAAGATGGCGGCGACCAAGGTGGCGACCCCCATGCTTTGCACACGGCGCTGCTCTGGACTTACAGGCCTTGGCGAAGTCGCCCTTCTTGCCGCAGCTGGAGCAGGTAGCTTCTCAGGCCGGGCAGCGTATTCGGGGGTGCGTTTCGAGTCCACAGAAGTAACACTGCGCGGACTCGTGACTGGCAGCAGCCGTGGTTGATTCGCCGACGGGTTGCGGGGTCTGCAGTGTCCATGGGGCCAGCGGGAGATCGCGCGCCTGGACAGCGTCAGCATCGTGCAGAGCGGCCTCCAGCATGTCGGCCAGCTCGATCGCCGAATGTAAGGTAAGATCGGCGTGTTCCAGCAGCCGCTGGCACACGTACACTGACCTGATCCCAGTAACGAAGGCGTCCTGTACCAGGAGCTCCGCATGCTGTTCCGCTGTCAGTCGCCTGCAGTCGCAGGCCTGCACGAGTGTCTGTAGGGCCCGGACAAACTCAGCGCTCGACTCTCCGGCCCACTGCCGCTGTGTCGCTAAGATCGCTTAGCCCCGTCTTGAATAGATGGTGTTCACCGGCCACCGGTATTGTCTTTTGAGGGCATCCATCGCACCCTGGTAGTCCGTTTGGTCTCTGATCATGGAGTAGGCGCTTGCACTGACTCTGGAGAGGAGAACCCTGCGCTTTGTGGCAGGGTTGGTCACATGAATCTCCTCCAGGTACGATTCGAAGCACGATAGCCAGAGTTCGAAAGCGTCGCCGGCTTCCTGGGATTGTGGGTCCAGATCCAATCTGTCTGGTCGTAAAATGCTCTCCATGTTTTAAAATTGCTGCTAATAAAATTGATGCACCATCAATAACTCTCGGAGACGGGAGGTGAATGATAGGCTTTTATTAGCAGCAAAGGAGACCACGACATCCTGGAGACTGAGGGAGGAGCAGTGCCTCCAATCACCTTTATACAGGGGTCTGTGGGAGGAGCCACAGGAGCAGTCGGCAGAGGGGCGTGTCCAGATAGGTATACATAGTTTACCACACTATCTTCCTGTAATGCCATGAGCTCTTATCTTGTTAAGCAGCCTCACGTATGGCACCTTGTCAAAGGCCTTTTGAAAATCCAAGTAAACAACTTCCACTGTCTATCCTGTCTGTTATTTCCTCAAAGAATTCCAACAGACTTGTCAGGCAGGATTTCTCCTTAAGGGAATCATGCTGACTTTGGCCTACTTTATCATGTGCCTCCAAGTACCCCAAAACCTCATCCTTGATAATGACACTCTGAGTGTAGAGAAGGCTTACAGTTCCTGAAACAAGTCAGAGAGGAGTAACAATTTTCTGTTCTTAACAACCATTTCTCACTGCAGTTAGGTGCAAGTTCACAGATATCAGAAACCAGATAGAATGGTTCTAGATGATTTCAGCTAATCATCTATAAAGGAAGTTGGAGTTTAACACTGATTTTTACACAGAGAGTGGTGGGTGTGTGGAACACCCTACCAGGGTGGTGGTAGGAGCAGATACATTAGGGACATTAAGAAACTTATGTGTAAGCACATGAATGATAGAAAAATGTAGGCTATCTAGGAGGGAAGGATTAGATTGATCTTAGAGTAGGATAAATGCTGACCTACAAGGCCTATACTATGCTAAACAGAAAGTACACTGCAGAGCTGTGGTCAAAGCAACATGTACAAACAAGCTGGAGGAACTCAGCAGGTCGGGCAGCATCCGTGGAAACGAGCAGTCAACGTTTCAGGCCAAGACCCTTTGTCAGGAATGAAGAGGAAGGGGGCAGGGGCCCTATAAAGAAGGTGGGGGAGGGTGGGAAGGAGAAGAAAGCTGGTGGGTGAACATTGAATTCTCCAACTTCCGGTAATTCTCTCCCTCTCCCTTCCCCCATCCCAGTTTCACTCTGCCTCCTCTTCCTGCTGCCTATCACCTCTCTCATGATTCTGCCTTCTTCTACTACACACAGTGCTTTCCCCTTACATTCCTTCTTCACCTTTCCTGCCTATCCCCTCCCTGGTTCCCCTCCCCCACCCCTTGATCTTTCCTCTGATTGGTTTTTAACCTGACAGCCACCAGCCTTCTCCTTCCCACCCTCCCCTCACCTTCTTTGTAGGGCCCCTGCCCCTCCCTCTTCAGTCCTGACAAAGGGTCTCGGCCCGAAACGTTGACTGCTCGCTTCCACGGATGCTGCCTGACCTGTTGAGTTCCTATACTATGCTGTTGTCTATGTTCTGTTTTATAAGTTGATGTTGGATGGTTGTATTTTCACATAACATTTTAAGCTTCTTTTACATCTTCTCACCCACACTTACCCCTGTCATTCTCTCATTCAATTCCTTCCAGCAACTCTCCCTTAAACCCACCCCTACTCCCTTTTCTACACTATATTCCATCTTTCATTCCTGTGATCTATTTATTTATTTATTTATTTATTTTATTGGCATACGGTGTGGAGTTGGCCCTTTGAGCCACACCACGCAGCACCCCTCCCCTGATTAACCCTTATCTATTCACAGGACAAGTTACAATGACTAATTAACCTACCAACCAACATTTCTTTGGAATGTGGGAGGAAATTGGAGCACTCAGAGGAAACCCATGGAGAGAAGGTACAAACTCCTTATAGGCAACAGTGGGAACTGAACCCGCGTCACTGGTATTGTAAAGCATTGTGATAACTGCTAGGTTACCATAAATGCAAAGTACTCTGCAGATGCTGGGGTCAAAGCAACATGTACAAACAAGCTGGAGGAACTCAGCCAGATTGGGCAGCATCCATGGAAACGAACAGTCAACGTTTTGGGCCGAGACTCTTCATCAGGACTGAAGAGGGAGGGGCAGGGGCCCTATAAAGAAGGTGGGGGGAGGGTGCGAAGGAGAAGGCTGATAGGTGCCAGGTGGAAAACCAGTAAGAGGAAAGATTGAGGGGTGGTGGAGGGGAAGCAGGGAGGGGATAGGCAGGAAAGGTGAAGAAGGAATGTAAGGGGAAAGCACTATGGGTAGTAGAAGAAGGCAGAATCATGAGAGAGGTGATAGGCAGCTGGAGGAGGAGGAGGCAGAGTGAAACTGAGATGGGGGAAAGGAGAAAGAGGGAATTACCGGAAGTTGGAGAATTCAATGTTCATGCCGAGGGGCTGGAGACTACCCAGAAGGTATATGAGGTGTTGCTCCTCCAACCTGAGTTTGGCCTCATCATGGCAGTAGAGGAGGCCATGTATGGACCTATCTGAATGGGAATGTGAAGGAGAGTTGAAGTGGGTGGCAACCGGGAGATCGTGTCTGTTGTGGCGGACGGAGCAGAGGTGCTCAACGAAGCGGTCCCCCAATCTGCGTCGGGTCTCGCTGGTGTAGAGGAGGCTGCACTGGGAGCACCGGATGCAATAGGTGACCCCAACAGACTCACAAATGAAGTGTTGCCTCACGTGGAAGGACTGTTTGGGGCCCTGAATGGTGGTAAGAGAGGAGGTGTAGGGACAGGTGTAGCACTTACGCTTGCAGGGATAAGTGCCAGGTGGGAGATCTGTGGGGAGGGACGTGTGGACCAGGCAGTCGCGGAGGGAACGATCCCTGCAGAAAGCTAGGTTACCATGTGCCTGATTAGATGCATTATATGAGGCAGTCTTAGAGAGTGAATGAATGCCTGCTAGGTCACAGTCCAAGAGAGGAGCATTCATTTGGAAGAAAAACAGAGTGAAAAGCACCGATGACAAACTGTCAGAGATCAACCTGTCTGTGATAGATGCAATAATAGTGCTCCATTGATTACTGGATCTGTGGGAGACCGACTGTGGATTGAGACTGTCCAATCACTCTGCTGAAAATCAATTGACTCAATCAAGCCATAGGGTTTAGTTTCCAAAGTAGCAGGGCCACTCTTGAAGAACATTCAGCTGCTCTTGTTAAGAAACATGAACTATTAATAGTAAAATATTGGAAATCCAACAAGAAATCCATACTGCCATTAAACATTCTGTTGGTCCATCCTCTGCTTTAATTTCAGATCTCATCTGTGACTTTTGCACCGGTGACTTTGAATCTGAACTCTGATGTACATTGTCAGCTTCACTATGGGCTGAGGTGTCAGTAGTCATATTGTAACACCGTCATGCCCTTCACACACAGCCTGGAAATGATTTACTGTTCACGATTTACAATGAATGCTGATATTGTCATAGACAACTATTGAAGTTTAACCTGAGTGATTTGAGCGGTGGCATGCATTGTAAACTGCCCTACAGTGTTCGTTTCAGTCAATCGTTCCTTCATTTGCCTAGACTCAGCTCCCCAAGCATGATAAGGGTACGGGAGTGCACCTAGTAAAGTGCCACTGAGTGTATGTAGAAACATAGAAAACCTACAGCACAATACAGGCCCTTCAGCTCACAAAGCTGTACCGAACATGTACTTACTTTAGAAATTACTTCAGGTTACCCATAGACCTCTATTTTTCTAAGCTCCATGTACCTATCCAGGAGTCTCTTAAAAGACACTATCATACATGCCTCCATCACCGTCACCGGCAGCCCACTCCACGCACTCACCACTCTCTGCGTAAAAAAACTTACCCCTGACATCTCCTCTGTACCTACTTCCAAGCATCTTAAAACTGTGCCCTCTTGTGTTAGCCATTTCAGCCCTGAGAAAAAGCCTCTGACTATCCACACAATCATTGCCTCTCATCATCTTATACACCTCTATCAGATCATCTCTCATCCTCCGCAGCTCCAAGGAGAAAAGAGAAGTTCACTCAAACTATTCTCATAGGTCATGCTCCCCAATCCAGGCAACATCCTTGTAAATCTCCTCGCACCCTTTCTATGGTTTCCACATCCTTCCTGTAGTGAGGTGACCAGAAATGAGCACAGTTCTCCAAGTGGGGTCTGACCAGGGTCCTATATAGCTGCAACGTTACTTCTCAGCTCTTAAACTCAATCCCACGGTTGATGAAGGCCAGAACAGAGTCAACCTGCGCAGCAGCTTTGAGTGTCCTATGGACTCGGACCCCAAGATCCCTCTGATCCTCCACCCTGCCAAGAGTCTTACCATTAATGCTATATTTTGCCATCATATTTGACCTACCAAAATGAACCACCTCACACTTGTCTGGGTTGAACTCCATCTGCCATTTCTCAGCCCAGTTTTGCATCCTATTGATGTCCCACTGTAACCGTTGACAGCCCTCAACACTATCCATGACACCCCCAACCTCTGTGTCATCAGCAAATTTACTAACCCATCCCTCCACTTCCTCATCCAGGTCATTTATAAAAATCATGAAGAGAAGGGGTCCCAGAACAGATCACTGGTCACCAGCCTCCATGCAAAATATGACCTGTCCACAACCACACTTTGCCTTCTGTGGGCAAGCCAATTCTGGATCCACAAAGCAAGGTCCCCTTGGATACCATGCCACCTTACTTTCTCCTTACTTGCATGGATTACCTTATTAAATACCTTGCTGAAAACCCATATTCACTACTTCTACGGCTCTACCTTCATCAATGTGTTTAGTCACACCCCAAAAAATTAAATCAGGCTCGTAAGGCACGACTTGCCTTTGACAAAACCATGCTGACTATTCCTAATCAAACTATGCCTCTCCAAATGTTCATAAATCCTGCCTCAACTTACCGACCACTGAAGGAAGATTCACTGGTCCATAATTTCATGGACTATCTCTACTCCCTTTGTTGAATAAGGGAATAACATCTGCAATCCACCGGAACCTCTCCTGTATGTGTGTGGTCTTCTGCTGCTTTTGCCCATCCACTTAAAGGTTTAACTGTTGTGCGTTCAGAGATGCTCATCTGCACACCACTGTTGTAACCCATGCTTATTTGAGTTACTGTTGCCTTTCTGTCAGCTTCAACCAGTCTGCCAAATCTCCTCTAACCCCTCTCATTAGTAAGGTGATTTCACCTACAGAGCTGTGTTCACTGGATGTTTTTTTTTGTTTTTCACACAATTCTCTGTAAACTCCTAGAGATTATTGTGTGTGAAAATCCCAGGAGATCAGCAGTATCTGAGATACTCAAATCACCCCGTCTGGCACCAATAGCCATTCCATGGTCAAAGTCACTTAGATCACGTTTCAAAGTTCAAACTAAATTTATTATTGAAGTACATATCTGTCACCGTATACAACCCTGAGATTCATTTTCTTGTGGGCACGCACAGTAAATCCAAGAAACACAAATGAATCAGTGAAAAACCACACCCAACAGGACAGACAACCAACCACTGCACAAAAGACAACAAACTGTGCAAATACAAAAGAGAAACAAATAATAAGTAAATAAGAAATAAATACTGAGAACATGAGATGAAGAGTCCTTGAAAGTGAGTCTATAGGTTGTGGAAACAGTTCAGTGATGGTGCGAGTGAAGTTATCTCCTCTGGTTAAAGAGCCTGATGGTTGAGGGCTAATAACTGTTCCTGAGCCTGATGGTGTGGGTCCAAAGCAAAGAGAAGATGAGACATTTCTTGGGGATGGTGACCTACCTGGCTAAGTTTAACCCTCAACTCTAGACTGTGTCAATACCACTTAGGCTACCCCATGAGCAGCAAAATGAGTGGATTTGGTCTCACAAGCAAGAGTGTTTCCAGATGCTGAAAATAGTCCTAACTGAAGAACCCTTGCTGAAGTTTTATGATTCGAAAAAAAGGTATACTAGGATCTCAGCTGATGTGTCCCAGTATGGCCTTGGAGCAGCACTACTGCGGCAGCATGATGACACATGGCAACCTGTGGCCTGTGCATCAAGAACTTTAACAAGTGCAGAAGTCAACTATGCACAGATAGAGAAGGAGCTTCTCGCTAGCACATATGCAAGTGAAAGGTTCCATCAGTATATCTATGGACGAGTTTTTGAAGTGGAGAGAGACCATAAATCACTGGTCTCAATTATATCCAAACCACCAAATGACGGTCCTGTGAAGATACAGCATGTGTTGATAAGGCACACAAATATGACGTGAAGATGATCTACACAGCAGGAAAATACGTTTGCCGCAGATGCATTGTCTTGTGCAGTCAACAAGAAAGAAAAGAGAGACCTAGTGATTAATGCTGATATACAGACCTATGTTGACATGATTGTCAACTCTCCACCTCTAATCCCCTGATGAGGACTGGCTCATGGACCTCCAGTTTCCTGCTCATGAAGTCAACATTCAGTTCCTTGGTCTTGCTAACATTGAGTGAGACGTTGTTGTGGCAGCACTCAGCCAGATTTCAGTCTCCTCCCTATAATGCTGATTCATCACCACCTTTGATTCTGGAATTCATGGCCCATAGAGCTGGTGGAAATGGAAGGAAATTGAGTAGATATTTGAGAAGGAATAGTTATGAGCCAAATTACCTCCTTCTACGCCACAACAATTACTTATTTCTTTTATTTTTTTCTCTTACAAGCTCAGACTTGAATATTAAGACCTGTTCCCTTGATTCCAAGGGACATTGTGCCTTGAGAAATGATGCAGATGATCGTTTGTTAGACCCTGGGGATGTAGCTGAATGGGGCTGGCCAGATTATTAGTTGTACCTTCACACCCTCTCACCCTCTCACCCTCTCACCCACACCCCTTTGATTCCCCCTCTACATTGCCCTGCTTTCTTTCTTCCTTCTTATTTGATCCCTCATCTTTTGCTCTCTCTGCTTTCAATCCTCCAAGTCTCTATCCCTTCTCGTCACTCTCTAATTTTCTCAGTTGTTGGGGCTGCATTTTGTAAACCCATGACTCTTCTGTTTTTCTGGGGACATTTGCATGGACACACAGCTCATTCAGGGATGTCTTTGGGAGATAGGGATGTTCAATAGGGATCAATATCAGCTTCTGGTGTGACATAGGGTGCCACAGTAATGTAGTGCTTAGCATAATGCTACTATAGCTCAGGGCATCAGAGTTTGGAGTTCATTTATATAAGGAAGTTGGCACATTCTTCCTGTGAGCACCTGAGTTTCCTTCAGGTGCTCCAGTTTCTTCCACCCCCCAAGTCCAAAGATGTACCAGTTTGTTGATTAACTGGTCATTATAAATTGTCCTGGGGTTAGGATAACATTAATAGTTGGGTTGTTGGGCGGCCTGGCTTGTTGGGCCGGAAGGGCCAGTTCTGCACTCAATAAAAACAAAAAGAATAAAATAAAATAAAACATTATCAGATTCCCGCTTTGTGTGTCAATAAAATCAGCTGGGTTGTTTCTTGAATGTTTTCAGTGATATTTTAATGAGTGTTGTTCTAAGCTATACCATATTCTAGAGTTTTTCCATAAGGTATGTACGTTTAACTGTAACACAGGATGGAATAGCACAAGCTAAGATCAGATTGACATAATAGCACCAGAGATTCTGTAGATGCTGGAAATCCAGGGCAACACGCACAAAATGCTGAGGAGCTTAGCAGGTCAGGCAGCATTTATGGAAATGAATAAACAGTCAATGTTTTGGGCCAGCACGCCTCATCAGTACTGGAAAGGAAGGGGGAAGATGCCAGAATAAGAAGGTGGGGGGAGGGGAAGGAGAACAAACTAAAAGGTGATAAGTGAAGTCAGGTGGGTGGGGAAGGAGAGTGAAGTAAGAAGCTGGGAGGTGATCAGTGGGAAAGGTAAAGGACTGGAGAAGAAGAATCTGATAGAAGAGGAGAGTAGACCATGGGAGAAAGGAAAGGAAGAGGGACACCGGGGAGGTGATAGGCAGGTGAGGAGAAGAGGTAAGAGCCCGGAATGGGGAGTAGAAGGAGAAGGGAGAAGAGGTACCCCTATAGCAGAGTGCAGCTTCTAGTGAGCAGACATCCACAGTTTGCATCGGGGGGATTTGTATATTTTGCAGTGAGGTGTGCATACTTCTCTTCGCCAGTGTAGCACTCGGGGAGGGTAGCTTATTATAATAATAGCTTATTATTTCTGGAGTTAATATGATTTGCATTTGAGGTTGCCAGGTTTCAATCCAGTGCCTGCAGGAATGGCAGAAGTGAGGGCAGTGCAGGTTTCACAGTGACACACAGACAGTGACAAACTAGCTAAAGCCACAAAGCTGCAGAGAAATGCAGCTCGAAAGACACAGCAGGGAGCTGGCACAGAAACAGTAACCGCTCTTACCAGTAGCAATCTCCTCATAAATAATTATAAGGCATGTTGAATGTGAGCTGCGATTCCACAGGACAAATAGGACAGTAAAATCCATTAGCCATTCACACTCAAATGCACTGTATTTATACATGTCTTCAGTTAGGCATTTTTGGAACTGGTATAATCTTCAATGAACTGTTCATTTGACAGGAATAAAGTGAATAGGTGTTTTCTTTATCAGGAAGCCTGCAAGGCAATATACGGAGTACCCCACATGTTCGTGTCCATGTGTTGTATGTGTGGCATTGGGATTCATGTATATCCCCTGTGATTTGGATGTGTGATACCCTGCAGATGTGCTTGTATGTGTGTATCTTTCTTTTGGAGGTCTATGCCTTAGACTTGTGTGTTAATGATTTTTGTGTTTCTGCATGTGCGTGTGTATGTATGTGCACTTATATACATGGCAGCACTCTGGTATCCTCTTACCTCTTCTCCTCACCTGCCTATCACCTCCCCCTGGTACCCCTCCTTTCTTCCCATTCTCCCATGGTCTACTCTCCTCTCCTATCAGATTTCTGTTTCAGCCCTTTACCTTTCTCACCCACCTGGCTTCATCTATCACCTTCTAGCTAATCCCCCTTCCCCTTCCGCCACCTTTTTATTCTGCATGTTCCTCCTTCCTTTCCAGTCCAGATGAAGGGGCTCGGCCTGAAACATCAACTGTTTATTCATTTGCATAGCTGCTGCCTGACCTGCTGAGTTTGTACCTGCTGAGTGTGTACCTGCAGCATTTTGTGTGTACATCACTCTGGATTTCCAGCTTCTTCAGAATCTCTTGTGTTTATGATATTGAACAGAAGTTACTGTTTAAAAGATGATCAGTAAGCAATATTGGTAAAAGTATTCCACTCTTATTTCTTATCGAAACATATTGTGAGAAGTGTTGTTTGTGTTAACAATCAACTCACCCAACTATGTGCTGGGGGCAGCCCGCGAGTGTCACCAAACATTGTGGCACCAACAGAGCACATCCACCATGTTCAGCAGAACAACACACAGCTATCATACAACAAGGAACAACAGCAACACAAATGCCTTCCCTCCCCCCACACACATATAAATGGGCCTCCAACCCCATGGCAAGTCACCTCCAAGCCCCTGACCTCAAGATCATGGCCTTGGACTCACAGACATTGGGCCTCTGACCTCTGGATTTGCCAGCCTAGGGGCTTTGATCTTCACACTCACTGATATTGGGGTTTGGCCTTCAGACTCATCGATCTCGAGGCTTAGACCTCCAGTCTTGCTGATCTCTAGGTTTCTTAAATGGGCTAATAAAAAAATGACGAATTACTAAATAATGCAAAAAACTTGAAAGCAACAAATGAGGGAGTAGGAACCTGAGAAGGAAATCAAGAGAGTGAGAAACCAAGCTATAAATTACCAGAAATTTGCCTCTTTCCCTCAGAACAGAGCACAGCAAACACTTCGCTTTCTGTGTAAGCACCTTATAGCTTTATTTATTATTATGTATTTCTATTTTATTTTTATGTATTGTAATGTACTGCTGCCACAAGACAACAAATTTCATGACATATGCCAGTGATGTTAAACCTGATTCTGATTCTGATTCAAGTATCTGCAGTCTTTTGATTTTCATTTACTGCTGTTGTTTACTCTTTCCCACTCTCCTTCACATCAGTGCCCTTCTTTGTACATTGTCCATCCAAATTCAATCTTATGCTGATGATAACAAATTGACTGAATTTATTACAGAGCACATGACCTGGTATCATACCTGCAACCTTGAAATTTTGCTCATTGTCAAGCTGGTTTCCTCCACACCCTGCAACAAATTTGTTTATTTGTGTATTTTACAGATGCTCTTCTCCTCTACCCTACAACCATTGTCATCTGTTTTTAGAGTCATAGAGCACTGCAGCACAGGAACAGGCCTTTGGCCCTTCTAGTCTATGCTAAACTGTTACACTGCCTAGTTCCATTGACCCACTCCTCAGTATAGCCCTCCGTATTCCTCCCACCCATGTACTTATCCAAACTCCTCTTAAAAGTTGCAATCGAACCTCCCTTCTCCACTTCCTCTGGCAGCTTGTTCCACACTCTCACCACTCTCTGAGTAAAACAGTACCCCTCTGGTTCCTTTTAAATCAAAGGTTGAGCATGGTATGACTTGTGTCCCAAGCTGTGTATATTTCAATGCAAGAAGTATCGTAGGAAAGGTTCCATTGTTTTAGATGTGACAGAGCAGCAGGAATTAAAGGAGGAGTGGTGTTGCTAGTCAGGGAAAATGTTATGGCAGACTCTTCTAGTTAGGCTTTATGGGTGGAAGTGAGAAATAAGAACGGTATAACACGTTAATGATGCTATATTACAGACCACCCAATAGTCCTAGGGATTTAGAAATATAGATGGAAGAACCATATTGACTGGGAATCCCAATCTGTAAAAGGACTAGATGAGAAAAATTTGTCAGATGTATTCAGGAAAGTTTCCTTCATCTGCACATTTAAAGTCTCTGCAAGAGTGTGCGATTCTGGGTCTGCTATTAAGGCAGGTGACAGAAGTTTGTGCACGGGAACACTTTGCATCCAATGACCACAATGTCATTAATTTCAAAGTAAATACGCAAAGAGATAGGTCTGGTTCACGGGTTGAGATTCTAAATTGGAGAAAGGCCAATTTTGATGGTATCAGAAAGGATCTGGCAAGTGTGGTCTGGGACAGGCCGTTTTCTAGCAAAGGTGTACTTGGAAAGGGGGAGACCTTCAAAAATAACATTTTGAGAGTACAAAGCTTGTATGTGCCTGTCAGAATAAAAGGTAAAGATAACAGGTGTGGGGGACCTTGGTTTAAAGAGGCCCTAATTAAGAGAAAAAGGGAGGTGCATAGCAGTAATAGGGAAGCAGGAATAAATCACTGCTTGTGGAGTACAAGAAATGCTAGAGAAAACTTAAGAAAAAAGTCAGGAGGGCGAAAAGAAGGCATGAAGTTGTTCTAGCAGATAAGGTGAAGGAGATTCTACAGATATGTTAAGAGCAAAATGATTGCAAGGGACAAAATTGGTCCTCTGGAAGACCAGAATGGTAATCCATGTATGAAGTCAAAGCAAATGGAGGAGATCGTAAATGCATTCTTTGCATCTGTATTTACTCAGGAGATGGATACAGAGTCTATGGAAGTGAGGCAAAGTGGCATCAACTTCGTAGACCCTGTACAGATTACAGAGGAGGAGGTGTTTGTTACCCTGAGGCAAATCAGGGCGGATAAATCCCCAGGGCCTGATAAGGTGTTCTTTCAGAGCCTACGGGAGGCAAGTGCAGAAATTACTGGAGCCCTAGCAGAGATATTTAAAACATCCTTAGTGACAGGAGAAGTGCTGGAGGATTGAAGGATAGCCAGTGTTGTTCTGCTATTTAAAAAATGCACTAGACAGAAAACAGGAAATTATAGGCTGGTGAATCTGACATCAGTTGTGGGAAAGTTATAGGAAGGTATTCTAAGGGACTGGATACAAAAATATTTGGATAGACATGGACTGATTAAGGATAGTCAGCATGGCTTTGTGAGTGGTAGGTCATGTCTAACCAGTCTTATAGAGTTTTTCGAAGAAGTTCCCAGGAAAGTGGACGAAGACAAGGCAGTGGATGTTGTCTACATGGATTTTAGTAAGGCATTTGACAAGGTCCCACATGGGAGGCTGGTCAAGAAGCTTCAGTCACTCGGCGTTGAGGCTGAGGTAGTAAATTGGATTAGATATTGGCTTTGTGGGAGAAGCCAGGGAGTGATGGTGGAGGGTTGCCTCTCTGACTGGAGGTGTGCTGCAGGGATCAGTGCTGGGTCTTTTGTTGTTTGTCATCTATATCAATGATCTGGATGTTAATGTGGTTAACTGGATCAGCAAATTTGTGGATGACACCAAAATTGGGGGGTGTAGTGGACAGTGAGGAAGGCTATCATGGCTTGCAGAGGGATCTGCATCAGCTGGAAAAATGGCAGATGGAATTTAATATATACAAGTGCAAGCTTTTCCACTTTAATAGGACCAACCAGGGTAGGTCTTACACAGTGAATGGTAGGTGTGGTAGGACAAAGGGACCTGGGAATACAGATCCATAATTAATTGAAAGTGGTGACACTGGTAGGTAGGGTCATAAAGAAAGCTTTTGGCATATTGGCCTTCATAAATCAATGTATTGAGTACAGGAGATGGGATGTTATGTTAAGACGTTGGTGAGGCCTAATCTGGAGTATCGTGTGCTGTTTTGGTCACCGACCTACAGGAAAGATGTAAATAAGGTTGAAACAGTACAGAGAAAATTTATAAGGATGTTGCAGGGTCTGGAGGACCTGAGTTATAAGGAAAGATTGAATGGGTTAGGCCTGTATTCTTTAGAACATAGAAGATTGAGAGGAGGTTTGATAGAGGTATAGATAGGGTAAATGCAAACAGGCTTTTTCCACTGAGGTTGGGTTAAGGGTGAAAGGTAAAAAGTTTAAGGGGATCTTGAGGGAAAATTCTTCATTCAAAGGGATGTGAGTCTGTGGAATGAGTTGCCAGCTCAAGTGGTCCGTGTGTGCTCAATTTCAACACTTGAGAAGTTTGGATAGGATCTTGGATAATAAGGATATGGAGGGCCATGGTCCTGGTGCAGGTCAATGGCAGTAGGCAGTTTAAATGGTTTCAGCATAGACTAGATGACTCTAAATATTTCATCTTTCACCCTTAACCTATGATCCCTGGTTGTAATCCCACCCAACCTTAGTGGGAAAAGCCTGCTTGCATACACCCTATCTATACCCCTTGTAAGTTTGAATACCTCTATCTAATCTCCCCACATTTTCCAATGCTCCAGGGATAAAGTCCTTTTTATTCTTCATTATTGGCTATCATCTCCCACAAGCAAGCTATTTCATTCAGATAGTTTTGCTGTTTGTTAGTGTTGTTGAGTTGCTCTTATCCAAGGAAGTAGTGAGTTTTCCATCCTGTTCCTGACATACCATGTAGATGGTGGAAAGGCTTAGGGATTTTCAAGAAGTGAATCTTTCAGTGCAGGGCAGTCAACTTTGAATCTGCTGTTGCAACCGTATGTTCCTGTTGGTGTCTGACAATTGGTGACTCCAAGGATGCTTATGACAAGGGACTTATCAAAGGTTGAATATTGCCAGTCAACATCGTCTCTTTGAGGAGGGCCATTCCTTTGTGTTTTGTGGTGCCAATATTACTTGGCTTGACAGTTGACTAGGTCTTGCTTATCGTGTCTTATTTATCATCAGTTGCTTCAGTTTCTGTGAATGGATGTAAACATTGTGCCCTGATGAAGAAATAAAAGGTATTGATGAAGCAGTACATGCTGTACGTCGAGCTCACTCGTCACGCTGTGCATTCATGCACATATTCTGAACCTTCCTTACGAGATGCTTCCTTCTGCATAACTGTCTAAGATCCCCACTCCTCTTTGCATCAGAATCAAAATCAGGTTTATTATTACCAGCATGTGACGTGAAATTTGTTAACTTAGCAGCAGTAGTTCAATGCACTACATAATCTAGCAAAAAATAATAATAAATAAAATAAAACAATAAATAAACAAGTAAATCAATTACGTATATTGAATAGATTATTTAAAAAATGTGCAAAATCAGAAATACTGTATATTTAAAAAGTAAGGTAGTGTCCAAAGCTTCAAAGTCCATTCAGGAATCAGATGGCAGAGGGGAAGAAGCTGTTCCTGAATTGCTGAGTGTATGCCTTCAAGCTTCTGTATCTCCTACCTGATGGTAACAGTGAGAAAAGGGCATGCCCTGGGTGCTAGAGATCTTTAATAATGGATGCTGCCTTTCTGAGACACCACTTCCTAAAGATGTCCTGGATACTTTGTAGGCTAGTACCCAAGATGGAGCTGACTAGATTTACAACCTTCTGCAGCTTCTTTCGGTCCTGTGCAGTAGCCCCTCCATACCAGACAGTGATGCAGCCTGTCAGAATGCTCTTCATGGTACAACTATAGAAGTTTTAGAGCGTATTTGTGACATGCCAAAGCGCTTCAAGCTTCTAGTAAGGTATAGCTGCTGTCTTGCCTTTTTTATGACTGCATCAATGTTTTGGGACCAGGTTAGATCCTCAGAAATCATGACACCCAGGAACTTGAAGCTGCTCACTCTCTCCACTTCTGGTCTCTCTGAGGATTGGTATGTGTTCCTTTGTCTTACCCATCCTGAAGTCCACAGTCAGCTCTTTCGTCTTACTGACGTTGAGTGCCAGGTTGTTGCTGTGGCACCATTCCACTAGTTGGCATATCTCACTCCTGTAAGCCCTCTTGTCACCACCGGAGATTCTACCAACAATGGTTGTATCGTCAACAAATTTGTAGATGGTGTTTGAGCTATGCCTAGCCACGCAGTCATGTGTATACAGAGAATAGAGCAGTGGGCTAAGCACACACCCCTGAGGTGTGCCAGTGTTGATCGTCAGCGAAGAGGATATGTTATCACCAATCCGCACACACTGTGGTCTTCCGGTTAGGAAGTCGAGGATCCAATTACAGAGGGAGGTACAGAGGCCCAGGTTCTGCAACTTCTCAATCAGGAATATGGGAACGATGGTATTAAATCCTGAGCTATAGTTGATGAACAGCATCCTGAATTAGGTGTTTGCATTGTCTACGTGGTCTAAAGCCATGTGAAGAGCCATGGAGATTGCATCTGCCATTTACCCATTGTGGTGATAGGCGAATTGCAATGGGTCCAGGTCCTTGCTGAGGCAGGAGTTCAGTCTAGTCATAACCAACCTCTCAAAGCATTTCATCACTGTCAATGTGAGTGCTACTGGGCGATAGTCATTGAGGCAGCCCACATTATTCTTCTTTTGCACTGGTACAATTTTTGCCTCTTTAAAGCAAGTCGGAATTTCTGCCCATAGTAGTGAGAGGTTGAAAATGTCCTTGAATACTCCCACTAGTTGGCTGGCACAGGTTTTCAGAGCCATACTAGGTACTCCATCAGGACCTTCTACCTTGCGAGGGTTCCTTTCTCTCAAATATTAGTGCCCATTCATCTGAATGACTATTAAAAGTTCAAATTTAATTGTCATACAACCACAGCCAAATGAAACAGCACTCCTCTGGGGCCAAAGTGCAAAACACAGAGCCAACAATCACACAAAGCACACAGCACATATAATTATGATAGCACAAAAACATACAGTTACAGAAATAGATAAGAAAATAATAATAATAATATAGCGCAAGTCCCTGAGCATCATGGCCTATAGATTGATAGTGCATGGATGTTGGCCTGCGATTTTTTGCAAGAAATAGCCCACAGCAGTTCAGCATATCATGCATTGCAGCCATCAATGAACGCAATCCAGCTTGCCTCCCACAGAGCAAACACTAGAGGGCAGTACCGAGTTGGAGAGCCCAGTGCAGAATCCAGCAGCTTGCAACCACCCCCAGTGTCTCCTGCCTCAGCGGCTGCAACAGGTAACCCCAAGACATCAATGGGGGCCTGGTCCACGGCACAACCAAGGCCACGCAGATACTCTTGCCATTGGTCTTGCCAATGTACCAGTGAATCGGATTCTACATTACCAGTGTCCAACAGGATCTTGCAATCACAATGTCTGAGACAACCACTCACACCATTTGTTTGACCATGCAACACCTCCGATGCCATCTTCCTTTGGTTACTGACGCAGACCATAACACAGTACGGAACAAGTCCAGTTCCACCGCTACTGAGCAACATGCTGTGGGGTAGACCTGCAGTTCTTGATGTTCTTGATAACTAGTTGTGACAAAGACGTAAAGGACGAACAATTACACCTTTTGTTGGACCCAGAGACACCACTGCATCCAAGTGCACTGCCATCTTACTGTAAAAAGATGCAGATGTTTGAAATCAGAAATAATTTCAACTCTTCCTAACAATTCAACTGAACCTTCCTGTCAGGGCATGCATCTGTTACACTGTAAATGTAAAACTCTGCAGGTTCTGAAAATGAATTAATTCAGAACAGTTGGAAATGCTCAGCAGGTCAGACAACATCTTTGGAGAGAGAAAGGTAGTTGTCAGATAAATGAAAGAACTGTTTGTGGTTTTCGGAAGCAGTTTAGTCTGTGACACTTTTTTAGTTGGTGACTCTATATTGCCAATGTCAGTTCTGTCAACTTGTGACTCAGTAAACTCTCCTGCACTGTCTCAAAGCTTAGATCCTGTAGCTCTACCTTGTCTTTTCTGGCACAGTATTGGCCACCTGCTACATGAAGCATAAAAGCAATGGAACAATGTACTCATCTTAGATGCTTTCTGAGCTTTGTGCTAATAAAAAGCTAAGTCTAAGGAAGCAGTGTTTCAAAGTTCCAGTACTGGCCTGCAGGATTGTTGAGGATTCCTACCACCCATCCCACAGTCTCTTTGACTGACTTCCGTCAGGAAGGTGGTACAGGAGCATCAGGACTAGGACACTGTGAGTGACACAATTACGAAGAAAGCACTGAAGGACCTCTACTGCCTTAGGAGTTTGCAGAGATTTGGCATGACATCTAAAACTTTGACAACCCCCCTAGATGAGTAGTGGACAGAATATTGACTGGTTGCACCTCAGCCTGGTATGGAAACATCAATGCCTTTGAACGGAAAATCCTACAGCAAGTAGTGGATACGGCCCAGTCAGTCATAGGTAAATCCCTCCCCACCATTGAGCACATCTACACAAAGCATTGTCGCAGGAAACTAGCATCCATCATCAGGGCCCCCTACCACTCAGGACACACTGTTGCCATCAGGAAGTAGGTACAGGATTGTCAGGACTCACACCACCAGGTTCAGAAACAGTTACTACCCCTTAACCATTAGGTTCTTGTACCAAAGGGGACAACGTCACTTACCCTGTCATTGAAATATTCCCACAACCAAGTACTCACTTTCAAGGACTCTTCATCTCATGTTCTCAATATCTGCTGATGATATTAAGCTGGGTGGCACTGTGACATGTGATGAGGATGTTAGGAGAATTCAGGGTGACTTGGATAGGCTGGGTGAGTGGGCAGATACTTGGCAGATGACGTTTAATGTGAATAAGTGTGAGGTTATCCACTTTGGGAGTAAGAACAGGAAGGCAGATTATTATCTGAATGGTGTAGAGTTAGGTAAGGGAGAAATACAAAGAGATCTCAGGATCTGAAGTGGGAGCAGAACATCAGCTCCATCCTGAAGAAGGCCCAGCAGCGGATGTATTTCCTGCGGCTCTTGAGGAAATACGGTCTGCCTCAGGAATTGCTGCTGCAGTTCTACACTGCAGTCATTGAGTCTGTCCTGTGCACCTCCATCATTGTGTGGTTTGGAGCCGCCACCAAGCAGGATAGAACCAGACTACAGCGCACAGTGAGGACTGCCGAGCGCATTATTGGAGCCTCCCTGCCCTCTATTGTGGACCTGTACTCTTCCAGGTTGAAGAAGAGGGCGGGGAACATCATAAAGGACTCCTCCCATCCTGCTTCCGTCTGGTAGGCGCTTCAGATCCCTCCAGACTAAGACTAATAGGCACTGGAGAAGTTTTTTCCCTACTGCGGCCACTTTGCTGAACAGTTAACTGCCGGTTAATTGTCGGCTAACTATTACTTGGATTGCACTACCTGTATGTATAATCTATATTTTCATTTATATTTATCATTATTATTGTTATGAGCAGAGAGACAACATCTGCCGGAAGTAAATTCCTTGTATGTGCATAAGTACTTGGTGATTAAAGTCTGATTCTGATTCTGATTCTGATTCTGATCTAGGAGTCCTTGTTCATCAGTCACTGAAGGTGAATGAGCAAGTGCAGCAGGCAGTGAAGAAGGCTAATGGAATGTTGGCCTTTATTACAAAGGGAATTGAGTACAAGAGCAAGGAAATCCTTTTGCATTTGTACAGAGCCCTGGTGAGACCACACCTGGAGTATTGTGTACAATTTTGGTCTCCAGGGTTAAGGAAGGACATCCTGGCTGTAGAGGAAGTGCAGCATAGATTTAATTCCTGGTATGTCTGGACTGTCTTATGCAGAGAGGTTAGAAAGACTGGGCTTGTACACACTGGAATTAAGGAGATTGAGAGGGGATCTGATTGAAACATATAAGATTATTAAGGGATTGGACAAGATAGAGGCAGGAAATATGTTCCAGATGCTGGGAGAGTCCAGTACCAGAGGGCATGGTTTGAGAATAAGGGGTAGGTCATTTAGGACAGAGTTAAGGAAAAACTTCTTCTCCCAGAGAGTTGTGGGGGTCTGGAATGCACTGCCTCGGAAGGTAGTGGAGGCCAATTCTCTGGATGCTTTCAAGAAGGAGCTAGATAGGTATCTTATGGATAGGGGAATCAAGGGATATGGGGACAAGGCAGGAACCGGGTATTGATAGTAGTTGATCAGCCATGATCTCAAAATGGTGGTGCAGGCTCGAAGGGCCAAATGGTCTACTTCTGCACCTATTGTCTATTGTCTATTTGTTGTTTATTTATTTATTATTATTATTTCTTCTTTTTGTATTTGCAAAGTTTGTTGTTTTCTGCACTGTGGAAAACAAATGCCCTAGTTGGGCGGGTCTTTTATTGATTCTGTTACAGTTAGTATTCTATAGACTTATTGAGTATCCCCGCAAGGAAATGAATCTCAGGATTGTATATGGTGCTATATATGAACTTTGATAATATAAGTCAAGTAAATGTACTTGACTTTAATCAATACCCTGCCACCACCAAGATCTTGTCAGTAGGACAGTGAGCTGTTTACGGTTTACTTGTGCTGTGCACTACATGCATTTTGAATTATATTTTATCACCTTATTTATGGTAATATTTTGATTTATGTGCTGTGTGTAATGCATGGTGAGTGGGTGCACCTTGGTCTGAAGGGCCATTGTTTCATTTGGTTGTATATATGTACACTCAGATGTCAATAAACTTGAACTTAATATAAAAGGAAATGAAGTACACGGTGGGTCCATCAGTATCCTTGTGCAGTGATGACAAGTGAATGTTAGGATTGGAGACCGTTGCCTGCCTTTCTTTTCTCACCCTAACATTAACTTTTCTGGGATGATGTTGTGAATTTCCATATTTCCTCTGCTGTGCCCTACCTTACCTGGTGACAGGTGCCATGTGAGGCATGCTAGGATGCTGGCCTAATTGGATGGCAGCAGGGGGCCCCGTGGGATAATGCTGTGTCCTCATTCTGATAATAGCACCTGAGCCAAGAGCAGGAACAGATAGCAAACAGCCAAGGACTCGGCATATTCATCTCTGTCAGAATCCAAAAATAAACCAGGCAAAATGAAGGATTGCGGGCAGCACACAGCTTCTGAGAAGTGAAAGCTGCTGAGTGGTGGAGTCAAAGTCCAAACATATTGGGGCTGCTCCAAATATTCAGTGCGTCTGTCCACAGGCAGCAACCGTTCTTACAGCTTTCCCAAATCTTCACAGCTTGTGGCATCTCGGGAGCTTCTACACCCAGTTTGTTCTTCCTTTAGGATTATTTTAGTTCTTAACGTTGTCATAGCCAGGGGGAGAGGGACATGGTAATGGGGATAAGCTCCCACTATCTATTAAATGCTCCCAATGCCATGTGTCTCAAAAAACCTCTGACAACCTAGCTCCTGGCCTTCATATGTGGCTTAGTAAAGGCCGGTTACTGGCACCTTAAAACTAGTAACTCTGGGTAGATGGGCTTGTTAGCAGTGGTTGACAGCCAATCTAGAAGAGGGAAAACTCTGATTTCAAATCTCCATTGTGTTGCAGCTATACCCACTCATGGGGAAGGCTTCAAGGGTAAACCCCAAGGGAAAAGTCCGGAGCTGGAGTTCCTAGGGCAGTCCTACATTGAGTTCAATGCTGACTGGCAACTCCTGCAATGATGCCAAACCGCACCGGTCTCTGCCATTCCTTTGGGTTCATCAGCTGCGTGGAGGCGAGGAGCCTGCTTCATGGGCAAAAGCTTGTTCTCCATATCATACTGCTCTGCCTTGCCTATCAACTGAATGTAGACAGCTAGGATTATTGTATTACTAACAGGGTACTAGAACAAACAAAAAATACCCCTTTTAATACCTTGGTGTGACTCAGTCCCAACTCTATCCTCTGCTTCTCCCCTTTTTTATCCTGTCCACCTGGCCATACTCCATCCCGTCACTCTGAGTTCCTCTGCACTTGCACTCCTTACAGAGGAATTCAGGAGACTGAAAGCCCATGTGTTCTCCAGCAGAGCAGAGACAATGTGCAAAGTTGCAGTGAGAAGTTTGTGCAACTCGGTTAATAGGTTGGAGAGCTGCTTGTGTATGTCCACCCACAAACATAAACCCGTAAAGATGCTCAAATCACAGCTTATGTAGGTCAGCTAGCGTTTACAGGCTTCTGTGAATCTGGAGCAGCGTATGTCGGCCAGACGGGATGCACGGTAGAAACACACATCAAGGAGCACAGGAGGTGTAGCCATTTGGGTTTCCAAAGAAATCGGTGGTGGCAGAACATCGCATTTGCAATGGCCATGAGAGTGACTTTTGAGAGCACAAAGATACTGTGCCATGCCAATGGCTTTTGGGACTGCCTAGTAATGGAAGCCATTGAAATAAAATTAGGAGAAAAGAATTTTAATAAAGACAAAGGTCTCACTCTAAAGAATTTGATTATAAACAAAGTGAGAAAGCAGAAACCTGATTGGATGAGGACTAACCAATCATGAGGAATGGTCTACAAGGGTATAAATACCACTGGACTAGACATGCCCAGGCATCAACCCTGATGAAGATGGCGGAGTTGGTCATTGAAATGTTGGTTAAAATCGATAACTGTACCCGGCTGGAAGTCTGAAAAGAGTTTATTCATCATAAAAAAAGTCAGTGCAGGAAGATGGCACTGAAGTAAAAGGTCAGCTGTGATCTTATTGAAAGGCAGAGTAGATATTGGGGTCTAATTGACTTTTTACTTTCAGTTCTTTTGTTTTCCAGTGGTTTTGGACTTCCTACTATTGGCCTATGGTTTTGGACTTCCTACCATTGGTCTATGGTTTTGGACTTCCTACCATTGGCCTATGGTTTTGGATTTCCTATCATTGACCCAGTAGTTCTGGACCTCCTACCATTGGCCCAGTAGTTTTGGACTTCCTACCATTGGCCCAGTAGTTCCGGACCTCCTACCATTGGCCCAGTAGTTTTGGACCTTTTACCATTGGCCCAGTAGTTCCGGACCTCCTACCATTGGCCCAGTAGTTTTGGACCTCTTACCATTGGACCAGTAGCTTTTAACCTCCTACCATTGACCCAGTAGTTTTGGACCTCCTACCATTGGCCCAGTAGTTTTGGACCTTTTACCATTGGCCCAGTAGTTCCGGACCTCCTACCATTGGCCCAGTAGTTTTGGACCTCTTACCATTGGACCAGTAGCTTTTAACCTCCTACCATTGGCCCAGTAGTTTTGGACCTTTTACCATTGGCCCAGTAGTTCCGGACCTCCTACCATTGGCCCAGTAGTTTTGGACCTCTTACCATTGGACCAGTAGCTTTTAACCTCCTACCGCTGGCCCAGTGGTTTTGGACCTCTTACCATTGGACCAGTAGCTTTTAACCTCCTACCATTGGCCCAGTAGTTTTGGACCTCCTACCATTGACCCAGTAGTTTTGGACCTCCTACTGCTGGCCCAGTGGTTTTGGACTTCCTACCATTGGCCCAGTGGTTTTGGACTTCCTACCATTGGCCCAGTGGTTTTGGACTTCCTACCATTGGCCCAGTAGTTTTGGACTTCCTACCATTGGCCCAGTGGTTTTGGACTTCCTACCATTGGCCCAGTGGTTTTGGACTTCCTACCATTGGCCCAGTAGTTTTGGACCTCTTACCATTGGACCAGTAGCTTTTAACCTCCTACCGCTGGCCCAGTGGTTTTGGACCTCCTACCATTGGCCCAGTAGCTTTGGACCTCTTACCATTGGCCTAATGGTTTTGGACCTCCTACCAATGGGCCAGGATCTTACATTGTCAAGTCCCTGTAGGAGCTGGTGTGTAGCACTCATTCCTAGTTAAGAGACCACCATGTGTAAGCATCTTCACTCCCGGAACTGAAGTAAAAACGAGCCTTCTCTGAGCCCGAGAAGACATCTGTACTGTTTGTCCTAACACCTTGTCCACACTAGTATGTTTGAAACTGTTACCACATTTTGGATGAAGAAGTGTCTTCTGAACACATTAGTAACTTCTTATGTTTATGTTACAGTATATTTATTTTATATTTATGTCCCTTATTTCTGATTTTCCACATAAGTAGAATAATCATCAACTTGTCTACCCTGTCAAGCACTTCCATTATTTTAAGAACCTTGGTCTGTTTATGAAAAAGTCACAGAACATTCAATCTTTCCTGATATTTTTCTGACAGGAGAGCATCACTGAAACTTCCAAAAAGGTGACTTGTCAATATAATTGGGCTGGGAGAGCAATGGAATTTGCATGTTATGGTTATCGCTGCAGGTTCATTTGTGACTGTGTCTTGGTAGTCATGTAATCAGACCGGTGTCTCAGTCTTCATTCTTTTTTCATGATGTATCTCAGTCCTCAATAGCAGACCAAGAGCTAAAGAACTGCTAGAAAATAACATCTGTGATCATGTCGCTTTATGAAGTGAGTTCTGCTTGACATTACACTTGTTTTATGATCAACAGAGGTGGATGTGGCTCTAGCTATTCTCACTGTTCATTTTCTTGCAAATCATATTCAAGTATATGTTATACACACATTATGAGAAAAGAGCTCCTGTAATGGTTGTATATTTCAGTTGTATTTTACAGTATAGTTAATATATATAATCGGAGAAGAAAGCTTTGAGTCCACTGAGAGACTTATAACAGATAACTGCTTGACCCACTGCCATAGGGAGGAGGCTATGTAGTATCTACACCAGGACCACTAGGCTCAAGAGCAGTTACCTTCCCCAAGCAGTAAGGCTGATCAACACCTCCATCCACTAACCCACCCCTCCACACCCCCAACTACCACTACTTTATCATTTCCTGTTAGAGTGACCTTATGTACAGACCCTCCTGTGCCTAACATCACTTTATGGAGATAAAATCAATCTATGTGTATGTTATCTTGTGTATTTATATTTAATGTGCTTTTTATTATAATTGTGTTCTTTATCTTATTGTTTTTTTTGTGCAACATCAGATTCAGAGTAACAATTATTTTGTTCTCCTGTACTGGAAATGACAGTCTTGAATAAATGATTCTGTGCCCTTCAGTGAAGGACAAGGCTGAACTGTGGAATTACGTAAAAACAATCTCTGACTGAACTGGGCCATGGGCATTGACTGAGGAAAAATTCATAGAACGCTTGTTCACTGCTTGAGACCCTGCTGACCTTGAAAGACCATACTTGGAGACTAATGATGAAATAAGTCAAAGGCAGCACAGTTTCTGTAAAGGGAAATCTTACCTGACAAATCTGTTAGAATTCTTCGAGAAAGTAACAAGCAGGGTGGACAAGGGAGAAGCAGTGGATGTCATTTATTTAGACTTTCAGAAGGAATTTGATAAGGTGCCTCATGTGAGTCTGCATAACAAGATAAAATCCTATGGTGTTACAGGAAATATACTGGTATGGATAGAGGAATGGCTGACAGGTAGGAGGTAGTGAGTGGGAATAAAGGGGGCATCTCTGGTTGGTTGCCAGTGACTAGTGGTGTTCCTCAGGGAACAGTATCCAGTGGTATTGGGACCGCTACTTTTCACATTGTTTGTCAATGACTTAGATAATGGAATTGATGGCTTCGTGGCAAAGTCTGCGCATGATACAAAGATAGGTGGAGGGGTAGCTGGTACTGAGGAAGCAATGCGATTACAGCAGGACTAATACAAATTGGAAGAATGGGCAAAAAAGTGGCAGATGGAATACAGTGTTGGGAAATGTATGGTCATGCATTATGGTAGAAGGAACAATAGTGCAGACTATTATCTAAATAGGGAGAAAATTCAAACATCAGAGGTGCAGAGGGACTTAGTAATCCTCGAGCAAGACTCTCAGAAGGTTAATATATAGGTTGAATCTGTGGTAAAAAGGCAAATTCAATGTTGGCATTTATTTTAAGGGGAACAGAATATAAAAACAAGGAGATAATGCTGAAGCCTTGTAAAACACTAGTTTGTCAGGCTGCACTTAGAATATTGTCAACAGTTTTGAGCCCCTTATCTCAGAAGGGATGCGTTGTCATTGAAGAGAATCCAGAGGAGGTTCACAAGGATGATTTTAGGAATGAAGAGGTTAACATATGAGGAGCATTTGGCAGCCTTGGGCCTGTACTCACTGGAACTTAGAAGAATGCATGGGGATCTCATTGAAACCTACCAGATGTTGAAAGGACAAGATAAGGTGGATGTGGAGAGAATGTTTCCTCTGGCTGGGTGTATCCTGAACTATAGGGCACAGCCTCAAAATTGAGAGGCGACCTTTTAGAACAGAAGTAAGGAGGAATCTTTTTAGCCAGAGAGTAGTAAATCTGTGGAATATTCTGCCACAGAGTGCAATGGAGGCTAAGCTCGGGGTCTAGTTAAAACGGAAGTTGATACTTTCCTGACTGGTCGGGGCATCAAGGGGTATGGTGAGAGGGCAGATGTATGGGGTTGAATGGGATCTGGGATCAGCCATGATGAAATGGCAGAGCAGACTCGATGGGCTAAATGGCCTAATTCTGATTCTATGTATTATAGTCTTATCAGGTGCCAGAGTTTGTCCCTGTCTTAAAATGTAACCCATGGGTTTCAGGGATTACACTGGTAACAATCACAAGCCTCTCTGTCTCTCTCTGCATTTTACTCTCCACCTTCTCCTTCACCTCCCCCCACCTGGCTCCACCTACCTTTGAGTTTACAGATGTACTTTCATCGATCAGCCAGCAGCCTCTGTCTCCTCACCCCCTCTAGGTTCCACCCGCTTGTCATCCTTCAGCCCTCGTCCCATACAGTCCAGTTCATCATGGGTAAAGCCCTCCCCACCACTGAGCACATCTACATGGAACACTGTCACAAGAAAACAGCATCCTTCATCAAGGACCCTCACCAACCAGGCCATGCTCTCTTCTTGCTGCTGCCATCAGGAAGGAGGTACAGGAGCATCAGGACCCACACCAGCAAGTTCAGGAACAGTTATTACCCCTCAAACATCAGGTTCTTGAACCAGAGGGTTCACTCAGCTTCACTGTACAGCTTCACTGTACTCTTCCCAGTGCCTATAGACTCACTTTCAAGGACTCTTCATCTCAAGTTCTCAATATTTATTGCTTATTTATTATTAAACACCATAGAATCAATGAAAAAACCACACATGACAGAGATGGAGAAACAACCAAGTTATTTTTTGTATTTGCAGTTTGTTGTCTATTGAACATTGTTTGTTTATCCATCTCTGTTGTGTGCAGTTTTTCACTGATTCTATGTTGTTTCTTTGTATCTACTGTGAATACCCACAAGAACTTGCATCTCAGGGTTGTATATGGGTGACATATATGTACTTTGATAATAAACTTACCTTGAACTTTGAACTATCGCCTTCTGCCTACATAGGAGATTAGTGGGCAAAATTAGGGCACGTGGTATTGGGGGCAGAGTACTGACATGGATTGAAAATTGGCTGGCTGACAGGAAACAAAGAGTAGTGATTAACGGGTCCCTTTCGGAATGGCAGGCTGTGACCAGTGGGGTACCACAAGGTTCGGTGCTGGGACCACTGCTGTTTACAATATACATTAATGATTTAGATGAAGGGATTAAAAGTAACATTAGCAAATTTGCTGATGACACAAAGCTGGGTGGCAGTGTGAAATGTCAGGAGGATGTTATGAGAATGCAGGGTGACTTGGACAGGTTGGGTGAGTGGGCAAATGTATGGCAGATGCAGTTTAATGTGGATAAATGTGAGGTTATCCACTTTGGTGGCAAGAACAGAAAGGCAGGTTACTATCTAAATGGAGTCAAATTAGGAAAAGGGGAAGTACAACGAGATCTAGGTGTTCTTGTACATTAGTCAATGAAAGCAAGCATGCAGGTATAGCAGGCAGTGAAGAAAGCTAATGGCATGCTGGCTTTTATAACAAGAGGAACTGAGTATACGAGTAAAGAGGTCCTTCTGCAGCTGTACAGGGCCCTGGTGAGACCCCACCTGGAGTATTGTGTGTAATTTTGGTCTCCAAATTTGAGGAAGGATATTCTTGCTATTGAGGGAGTGCAGCGTAGGTTCACAAGGTTAATTCCCGGAATGGTGGGACTGTCATATGTTGAAAGATTGGAGCGACTGGGCTTGTATACACTGGAATTTAGGATGAGAGGGGATCTGATTGAAACATATATTATTAAGGGATTGGACACGCTGGAGGCAGGAAGCACGTTCCTGCTGATGGATGAGTCCAGAACTAGAGGCCACAGTTTAAGAATAAGGGGTAGGCCATTTAGAACAGAGATGCGGAAAAACTTTTTCACCCAGAGAGTGGTGGATATGTGGAATGCTCTTCCCCAGAAGACAGTGGAGGCCAAGTCTCTGGATGCATTCAAGAGAGAGTTAGATAGAGCTCTTATAGATAGCGGGGTCAAGGGATATGGGGAGAGGGCAGGAACGGGGTACTGATTGTGTATGATCAGCCATGATCACAGTGAATGGTGGTGCTGGCTAGAAGGGCTGAATGGCCTACTCCTGCACCTACTGTCTATTGTCTATTGTCTATTGCCTCAATCTCATCCCCTCCCCCTCCTCTTTATTCTGCCTGTCTACCCTTTTCACACTCAGCCCTGATCAGGGTCTCAAATCAAAATGCTAACAATTCCTTTCTCCTCCACAGATGCCACCCAACCTGTTGAGTTCCTCCGGCACTTTGTCTTTTGCTCCAAAAATTACCTCATGTTCTTTTACATTTTTCCACAGCCTGCATCCCAAGAACAATTCAATATTTCTTTGATCTGAGCATCATTACACGTGAGGAATGTAAAAGTGAATGCAAGCAAGATGCACTTGGCACACTCCCGGAATAAACCGTGAACAGAACAGCTGAGCTTGTTCAACCATCATTTGAAAATCTCTTCTTTCCCTGCTTCCAGACTGTCCATAGCTGATCCAGCTCAAACAGGCCAATGTAGCCAGAAGTGAAAACATATTATACCTAAACAGCAAACACAACAAAATCTGCAGAGGCTGGAAATTCAAACAACACACACAAAATGCTGGTGGAACACAGCAGGCCAGGCAGCATCTATAGGGGAGAAGCAGTGTCGACATTTCGGGCCAAGACCCTTCGTCAGGACTAACTGAAAGGAGAGATACTAAGAGATTTGAAAGTAGTGGGGGGGAGGGGGAAATGTGAAATGATAGGAGAAGACTATGGCCTCCTCTACTGTCAAGATGAAGCCACACTCAGGTTGGAGGAACAACACCTTATATACCGGCTGGGTAGCCTCCAACCTGATGGCATGAACATTGACTTCTCTAACTTCCGTTAATGCCCCTCCTCCCCTTCTTACCCCATCCCTGACATATTTAGTTTCTCCCCCCTCCTTTTTTTTCTCTCTCTCTGCCCATCACCCTGCCTGTTCTCCATCTGGTGCTCCCCCCTCCCCCATTCTTTCTCCTGAGGCCTCCTGTCCCATGATCCTTTCCCTTCTCCAGCTCTGTATCACTTTCGCCAATCACCTTTCCAGCTCTTAGCTTCATCCCACCCCCTCCAGTCTTCTCCTATCATTTCACATTTCCCCCTCCCCCCACTACTTTCAAATCTCTTAGTATCTCTCCTTTCAGTTAGTCCTGACGAAGGGTCTCGGCCCGAAATGTCGACACTGCTTCTTCCTTTAGATGCTGCCTGGCCTGCTGTGTTCCACCAGCATTTTGTGTGTGTTGTTTATACATAAACACATGAGATTATGCAGTTGCTGGAAATCTAGAGCAATGCACACAAAATACTGGAGGTCAGCTAGCATCTATGGAAGTGAATAAAGAGTTGACATTTCGGGCCAAGACCCTTCAACAGGACATTATATAGCTGTGCACTAAAGCTCACTGCTCATCAGCACATCCATTCACAGGCAAACAGCTGATGGTTTCTTTGCAGTTTCTTTCTTCTTGTGTGCAAGCTTCAGCCCATGTTACTGCTTCCACATGGCCACCCCATGATTGTCACTACAATTCTGTCAAAATCTAGTCTGTAACGAGGATCAATACATTGCAAACACAAATCCTCACACCCAGAATGGTGTTCAAACCAGAAAAATGGAAAATGTTATGCTTTGAAACATCTAACTAAAAGGCAGAGTATAAGTTAATGGTAAGATTCTTCACAGTGTGGAGCAACAGGGGGATCTTGGGGCCCAGGTCCATGGATATGTCAAAGTTGCTGCATGTTGATAGGGTGATTAACAAGGCATATGGAGTGTTGTCCCTCATTGGGCAGGTGACAGAGTTCAAGAGCCGTGAAGTAATGTTGCAGCTCTATAAAACTCTGATTAGACCACACTTGGAGTTTTAGTTGCCTCATTGTAGGAAACATGTGAAAGTTTTAGAGAAGATGCAGAGGAGATTTATCAGGACGCTGCATGGATTAGTGAGCATGTCTTAGGAGAGGTTGAGTAAACTAAGGGATTTCTCATTGGAGCAAAGGAGGATGAAAAGTGACTCGATAGAAGTGTATAGGATGACAAGAGGCAAAGATAGAATGCACAACCAGAGACTTTTTCCCCAGGGTAATTTGAGGGTACATAGTTTTGAGGAGATTGGAGGAAAGTATGGGGGGGTGATGTCAGACGAAGGTTCTATGCACAGAGAGGAAAACCTTCTGTGTATAGAACCAGCTGTAAGTGTGATGGTAGAGTCAGAATCAGAATCAGGTTTAATATTATTGACGTATGTCATGAAATTTGTTGTTTTGTGGCAGCAGTACATTGCAACACCTAATAATTAAAAAGTCTATAAATTACAAAAGCAATATGTTTTTTAAAAATTAAATATGAAATAAGTAGTGCAAAAAGAGAGCAATAAAAATAGTGAGGTAGTACCCACGGGTTTATTGTCTATTCAGAAATCCAATGGCAGAGAGGAAGAAGCTGGTCCTGAAAAATTGTGTGTGTGTTCAGGCCCCTGTACCACCTCCTTGATGGAGGCACTGAGAAGAAGGCACATCCTAGGTGACAGGGTCCTTAATGACGGATGCCGGCTGTTATGTTTTGTAACATCAAAAAATTAAACTAATTCAAAGGAAGACACGAGTCCAAAATGTGAATCTAACTTTGTGTTTTACTTTAAGCAAGGAGCAGTGATATCACATGGTAACCAATTACGTGCCCAATTCATCTATTTTTACATATAACTTGCAGTGAATTATTTTATCAAACAAGAATGCTTAATCAACAACATATTTGCAATATTAGTCAAATATTGAATACACAGCACCGCATTTTTGAGGCATCGCCTTTCAAATATGCCCTCGATGTTGTGGAGGCTGGTGCCCAAGGTGGAGATGGCTGAATTCACAACTTTCTACAGCTGTTCAGAGACCCCTCTATACTGGACAGTGATGTAACCAATTGGAATATTCTCCACAGTAGAAATTTGGAGAAATTATCGACTGGTATCACAGTCTGGTATGGAAACATCAATGTGCTTGAATAGAAAATCCTACAAAAAGTAGTGGATATTGCCCAGTCCATCATTAGTAAAGCCCTCCCCACCATTGAGCACATCTACACGAAACGTTGTCACATGAAAGCAGTATCTATCATCAGGATTGCCGAGCCCCACCACCCAGGTCATGTTCTCTTCTCACTGCTGCCATTAGAAAGAAGGTGCAGAAACCTCAGAACTCACACCACCAGGTTCAAGAGCAGTTATTACCTGTTAACCGTCAGGTTCTTGAACAAAGGGAATAATTTCCCTCAACTTGCCCCATCATTGAAATGTTCCCACAACCAATGGACTCACTTTGTAAGGATTCTTTATCACAGGTTCTCATTATTTATTGCTTATTAATTAATTATTATCATTGCTTTCTTTTTGTTCTTGCATAGTTTGTTGTCTTTTGTACACTGGTTGAACGCCCAGTTGATGCGGTCTTTCATTGATTCTATTATGGTTGTTATTCTATAATGGATTTATTGAGTATGTCCACAAGGAAATGAATCTCAGGGTTGTGTATGGTGACATATATGTACTTTGATAATAAAGTCACTTTGAACTTTGAGTCTTTAGTGCCCATACCATGTCTCCTCAGACTCCTGCTGAAATATAGCTACTGTCAGGGCTTCTTTGTAATTGCATCAATATACTGGGCCCAGGATAGATGTTCAGAGATGTTGACACCCACGAACTTGAAACTGTTCATCCTTTCCACTGCTGATCCCTTGATGAAGACTGGTGAGTGTTCCCTCTACATCCCCTGAAGTCCACAATCCATTTCTTGGTCTTACTGACTTCGAGAACAAGGTTGTTGTTACAACACCACTCAACTGGATGATCTACCTCACTGCTGTACACCTCCTCAACATCAAATTAAATTCCTTCAACAATAGTTGTGACACTGGCACATTTACAGATGGTGTTTGACATACAGTAGGGGCATTTAAAAGACCATCTGAAAGGCACATAGGTGACTATAAAAAGGAGGGCTATGTAGGAGGGAAAGATTAGATTGATCTGAGAGTCGATTAAAAGGTTGGCCTATCATTGTGGGTTGAAGGGCCTGTACTGTGCTATAGTGTCCTGTGTTCTTATTCAGAGATACAAAGGAAAACCATGCAATCCTTATCATCACTGAGGTTAGCAACTTCAGTGTAGGCTGGGGTTTGTAGTTGGAAAACTCAATGGATGAATACAGGCTCTTCCATAATCAAGAGGTTTGAGGATTAAATCATTTTAGCAAGTAATAGAGTCTCTGTTTAAACAAGTTTATTGCAAATACAGTGTTAGTAATCATATCGACAGGACTAGAATATAAGAGCAAGGATGTGATGCTGAGGCTTTACAAGGCATTAGTCAGACTGCACCATGAACATCATGAGCAGTTTTAGGCCCCTTATTTAAGAAAGGATGTCATGCATTCAAGAGGGTCCAGAAGATGTTCCCAAGAATAATTCTAGGAGTGAAAGAGTTCATGTATGAGGAACCTATACTCATTAGAGTTTAGAATGGGGGTGCGGGGGTCGGGGATCTTATTGAAACCTACTGAATGTTGAAAGGTCCAGATAAAGTGGATATGGAAAGGTTGTTTCCTATAGTGGGGAGTGGGGGAGTCTAAGATCAGAGGGCACAGCCTCAGAATAGAGGGATGTCCCTCGAGAACAGAGATGAGGAGGAATTTCTTTAGCCTGAGTGTGATGAATCTGTGAAATTTTTTGTCACAGATGGCCGTGGAGGCCAAATCATGGGTATATTTAAAGCAGAGGTTGATAAATTCTTGATTAGTCAGGGCATAAAAGGTTACAGGGAGAAGGCAGGAGAATGGGGTTGAGAGGGATAAGACATCAGCCAAGGTGGAATGGAAGAGCAGACTTAATGGGCTGAATGCCAATTTTGCTCCTATGTCATATGATCTTATCGTCTTCAGTTGAATGATTCCCATTTCTGTATAGTTTTGAGTGTTGATGTGGGTGTGAGTGTGCTGGGGTGAGTTGATCCATTATGAATAAAAATGTTCATTCATAATGTATAATTCATAATGAACATAAGTGTATATTGTATGAGATTAAGTAAGGTGAATTTAGGGAGAAATGGCATGAAATCTCCAGGCTGCATCAAAGGTTTTTGCAAGAAGTACAAGTTCATGGTGTAGGAGGTGGCGTATTGGTGTGGTCAGAAGACTGACTGCCTAATAGGGAACTGTGGCATAAGTTTTTTCTCTATGCCTGTCTGAAAATAGGTCCTGTGCCACAGCAATCACTGCTGGGGCCTCAGCTTTTCACAAAAATAACCTGGATGAAGGCATTGTTGCAAAATTTGCCGATGAAGCAAAGACAAGGAAGAAAGTATTTGTGAAAAAGAAATTGTGAGTCTATAAATAGTTATAGATAGGTTAAGATGAGTGAGTGAAAATCTGGCAATTGGAGTATAAAGTGGTCACATGTGAAATTATCCATTCTGGCAGAGAAAAAATATTATCTGCAAAGTAGATTGCACAGCTCTGAGACAATGAACTCAGGTTTCCTAGGGCACAGTATATAGAACAGGCTATTTGGTGCACAATGTTGTGCCAATCTTGATGCCAATTTATACTAAATGTCCTCCTGTGTATCATCCATATCCCTCCATTCCCTTCATGTTCACATATCTATCTAAAAGCCTTTGAACTCTGTGTGACTGCTCGATTCTGCGACTACTCCAAGTAACCTATTCCAGGCACCTACCACTCTTAGCATAAAAATTTTGACACTCATGTCACCTTTAATTTTCCTCCTGTAACCTTAAAGGGATGTCTTCTGGTGTTTGACATTTCTACCCTGGGAAAAATAATTTGACTGTCTACCCTATCTTCAAAGTTCAAAGTACATATATGTCACCATATATATCCTGAGATTTGTTTTCTTGCTGGCATACTCAGTTATTCCAAGTAACATAATCGAATCAATGAAAGACTGCACCCAACAAGAGAGACAGACAACTAATGTGCAAATACAAAAGAAAAAATAAATAAATAAGCAATAAATAATGCGGGCATGAGATGAAGATTCCTTGAAAGTGAGTCCATTGGATGTGGGAATTTCAATGATAGGGCAAGTGAAATTGGGTGAAGTTATCCCCTTTGGTTCGAGAGCCTGATGGTTGAGGGGTGGTAACTGATCTTGAACCTGGTGGTGCGAGTCCTGAAGGCCCGATGACAGCAGCAACAGGAAAGCATGGCCTTGGTGATGGAGGTCCCCGATGATGTATGCTGTTTTCCTGTGACAGCGCTTTGCATAGATGTGCTCAATGGTGGGGAGGACTGGATTGTATCCTTTTTTTTTGTAGCATTTCCCATTCAAGGGCATTAGCGTTTCCATACCAGGCTGTGATGCAGTAACTCTCCACCACACATCTATAGAAGTTTGTCAAAGTTTTAGATATCATGCTGAATCTTCGCAAACTTCTGAGGAAGTAGGGTACTACCATGCTTTCTTCTAAACTGCACTTGCATGCTGGGCCCAGGACAGGTCCTCTGAAATCTGGGCCTCTCATCACTTTAAAAATTCTATCAGGTTTCCTCTCATGCTGCAGGATAGATGTGATGGGGCGCTACAGTAGCATAGTGGTTAGTGCAATGTTATAACCACTCAGGCCGTCAGAGTTTGGAGTTCAATTCAGGTGCCATCTATGGGAGTTTCTATGTTTTCCTCATGACCACATGGGTTTCCTCCGGGAGCTCTGGTTTCCTCCCACAGCCCAAAGACCTACAGATTAGTAGGTTAATTGTTCATTGTAAATTGTCCCGAGATTAGGCTAGTGTTAATTAGGTGAGTTGTGCAGCTTGTTGGGCCAGAATGGCTTGTTTCGCACTGTATCTCTACATAAATAAACAGAGCTAGAGGGGGTGCAGAAAAGTGTCTGGTGGACTCATTGTTTGTGATCTATCAGTGATCCGGATGAAGGGATCAATGTCTTGGGATGGAATTTCCTACAAAAGTAGTGGATTTGGCCCAGTACATCACAGTTAAAGCCCTCCCAACCATTGAGCATATCTACATGAAACATTGTTCTAGGAAAGTAGCATCCATCATCAGAGATCCCCGCCACCCAGGCCATGCTTATTTCTCACTGCTGCCATTGGGTAGAAGGTACAAGAACTTCCAGACGCACACCACCAGCTTCAGGAATTGTTTCTACCCCACAAACATCAGGCTCTTGAACTAAGTGGATAACTATACTCACTTGCCCATCCATTGAAATGTTCCCACAACCCATGAGCTCATCTTAAGGACTCTTCCTCATGTTCTCTCGTTATTTATGTTCTTGTTATTTATTGCTATTTATTGCATAGTTTGGTGTCTTCTGCACCCTGGTTGATCTTTCATTGATCCTGTTATAGTTACTGTTCTATAGATTTACTGAGTATGCCTGCAGGAAAAGAAATCTCGAGGTTATATACAGTGATGTATATGTACTAAATATTAAAATTTACTTTGAACTTTGGATTATATATGTTAGGTGTGACTTTGTTAATGATCCAAAGGTAGGTTAAGGGAATATAGTTCAACTCATCTCAAATCAACTTTATTCACCACACACATCTACATATATTAGGAATTTGCTGTGATGTTATGGTGTGGAATATGACAAAAATGCAACATTCAACAATTGCATAGAATAAAGAATTAAACTGCGGCGACCCACTTTCTGCGCAGGAATAGCCAGCGCGAGGGGGGAGACTTTGGTCATGCACCTCTGACGTCATTTCCGCCCGGGGAGGGCGGGCGCTGGGGATTAAATGCCAGCGCCGCGAAGTTTGAATAAACTAGTCTCCAAACGACTTACCGACTGCGTGACGTCTCTAGCTCTGTGTGTAGCACATCGCTACAATATAAAAAATAAAGTTAGCAGTTAAAGTTCAGATATGGAATAAAATGTGCATAAATACCGGCAAATAATTACAATGTAAACAGAATTATAAACAGTTGAATGAGTGGACAAGGCCATGGTAAACAGAATATAATTTAAAATGGTGTTTAGGGCAGCAATGAAGGTCTTCCATCTCTAGCGGCATTCTCGGCTTCCTTCATTGTGTCAGTAGCTTCCTCTCGGTTTACTGTCAGTCATGCAAGTCCCAGGTGGAGACTTGGGAATACCGTCACACTGAGATGTAGAGGGATTCTTCTTTGCTGTTTCCATAACAGGTTTTTATTTTGACCAGTCAGGGTTGATAGATACTTCATTGATCCCAAAGCAAATTACAGTGTTACAAGTGCACAGATATACAAATGTTAGAAGAGAAGTAAAGAATCAAAAAAAGTTACCTGAAACAGTCTTACTGGAGGGGGCCATCACTTTCCTGGCTATAGGTTGACTCATTCTAGAGCATAATGGCCGAGGATAAGAATGACCTCATATAGCACTCTTTGGAGCAGTACAGTTATCTTAGTATATTACCAAAAGGGCTGCTCTGTTCAGCCATGGTGGCATGCACAGGGTGAGGAACATTGTCCAGAATGCCAGGATTTTCCATAGGGTCCTTTGTTTTACCACAGCCTCCAGTGTGTCCAGTTTGACTCCTATAACAGAGCCAGCCTTTCTAATCAGTTTACTGAGCCTATTGGCATCGCCTGTGTTGATGCCATTGCCCCAGCACACCACCATATAGAAGGTTGTACTAGTGACAACAGACTAGTAGAACATGTGAAGGAGAGGCCTGCACACTGCAAAGGACCTCAGTCTCCTTAGGAAGTAGAGTTACTCTGGCCCTTCTAGTACACAACATTCGTATTGATGCTCCACTCAAGTCTGTCAGCCCTGAGCTGAACCCCCAAACCTGGAGGATCGGTGGACCACTCTTCGTCTGGTCTCTACCCTTTGACCTCTTTGGCATGGGCGACCCTACCAAGAGCCAAAGCTTAAAATCCTGACTCCAACCAACATAGCTCTCCAGGTCATTGAGGCATGCAAGACTCCAACCATGATGAGGTTGTGCTCCTCTTGAAGGTGAAAGGTGTTGGTGTACAGAAACACTGGGTGTTTCCAGACATTAATTCCTAAAAGTAAACATGCAGGTGCACCAAGCAGAATATTGGTCATTGTTACAATAGGGTTTGAGTAGAAAGAGTAGTGATGTCCTGCTCCAGTTATAAGACTGCATCTAGAATATTGAATACAAATTAAGCCTCTCATCAAAGAAGAAGCATACTTGCAGTGGAGGGAGTTCGGCAGAGGTTCTCAGGATGACGGAAAGGTGAATTTCTTACATTAGGAGATATTAAAATGATGACCCATGCTGTCCTGAATTTAGTAGAAGGACATCTAATTGAAATGAACAAAATTCTTATTGAGCTTATAACAGCACTGATGTAGAGTTGATGTTTCCTTTGGTGAGCTATCGGTCTCAGATTAAAGAGTTAGCCATTCAGGGGAGACATGGGAAGAAATGCCTTCACCCAGCATGTAGCCAATCTTAGGAGTTGTCTACCCCAGGAGGTTCTGAAGGCTCAAGACAAATTGATATATGTTTAAATATTTAGGGATTTGAAAGATATGGAGTTGGTGCAGGAGAATGGTACTGAGATAAAAGATTAGCTATGATCGAATGTAAATAGCAGATCAGGCTCCATGGGCTGCATTACTAACTTCTACTTCCAGTTCTTAGGTATTAACATCCCAGGAGAGATCGAAGCTATACTACATTGAGAAAATCATGATATATTATTATTACGCTCAGAAATAGCCCAACATGCTTCAGATACTGAATTAATCTGCAGTGAAGTGACTGCCATTATGTCAGGGAACAGAAGTACCATTTTAAGCACAGCTGCCTTCTGTACCATTACACTACAGCCTGGTACAAATCTGCCACCTTCCTGGCCGTGGAATATAGAAGAGAAGTTTACTGTTTGCCAAGCCAATTACTCCAGCTTCAGTATTGAATCAGTGACCCGCGAATGAAGTTAAAAATGACGGATTAGGTCCCATCATGCCTTTGCTATGACTCAACCCAAGTTGTTTTTTTCTCTCATTGTTATCAACTATTGGCCATGTATTAAACTCAGTTTGACACATGCAACCTTTATAGTGAAATATCAAAGCCTTTTCATCTTGTGATCACTGACATTTTAATAATGTTTCTGTGATGATTATCCCTAAGGCTTTGCTTTGCTTGCTTTATTTTCCTTTAGTCAGGTTCTCTACTTTAGCTCTCTACATCCCAAAGTGAGATGTCCATAGCATTGTCAATGATCCCTCCCATCCATCCAAAAATTTCTTTGACCCCCTACTATCAGGCAGAAAGTACTGTAGCATTAGGACGAGAACTATTAGGGTGGGAAACAGCGTCTTCCTCCATTATGTAAGAATATTGAACTCCCTGTCTCCACCCAGGTCTCATCACATGTGAAGTGCCAGTAATGTTATATGTTTACTTTTTAGTTTAGAAACATAGAAAACCTACAGCACAATACAGGCCTTTTGGCCCACATAGCTGTGCCAAACATGTCCTTACCTTAGAAATTACCTACGGTTACCCATTGCCCTCTATTTTTCTGAGCTCCATGTACCTGTCCAGGAGTCTCTTAAAAGATTTGTGGCACAAATGCACATTATTTGTTAACTTACTAGTGGTAATATAACTTTATATGTTATGTGAGTAAGTTATGTATATGTACTGTTGTGCACCTTGGTTCAGAGGAACATTGTTCCATTTGGCAGTGGACATGTGTACAGCTGAATGACAATAAATTGAACTTGAACTTGATGTCAGTTCCTAAGCTCTCTGTTACAAGGCCATTTGAAACTCTACTCTGAGGTAGTTGAATCAATCGCAAGATATGCAGACCTGCATCAGCTGGATAACAACCATGTTTTCCTTTCTTTTGATCTTCAAGGCGAGGCCTGGCTGCAATGAAACAAAATCTTTCAATGTCATTTTAAACTCATCTTCTAGCAATGATTTTCAATTTCCTTGAATGTTGGAATCTCCTTACAGCTTTCAGAATAATCAATTCTTCAGACAAATAATTCTCCAAGTTTTACCTAAAGTTCACAGGGGAAACTGTTTGAGTAGCGCAATTCCACTGGGAAAAATGTCAGTAATCAGTACTTCTGTCTCAGCCACGTCTGTAATTCAACAATGGAAGTCTGTTCACAGTTAAAAATATTGGTGAATATTTGGATAAGAGGCTTCAATGTTTCTCAATAGACAACTTTTACCTGCTGATTCAAATTCAAACAAATAGAACTTGTATAACACACTGTAAAATGGACCATAAGACATGGGAGCAGAATTAGACCACTCAGTCTATTGAGGCTGCTCCGCCATTCCATCATGGCTGATTTATTATCCTTCTCATCACCATTCTCCTGACTTCTCTGCGTAACCTTTGACACCCCGACTAATCAAGAACCTATCAACCTCTTCTGTAAATATACCAAATGACTTGGTTGTCACAGCTGCTTGTGGCAATGAATTCCACAGATCACCACCCTCTGGCTAAAGAACTTCCTTCTCTCTCTGTTCTAAATGGGCATCTCTCTATCCTGAGGCTGTGCTCTCTGGTCCTAGACTGCTTCACTATAGGAAACATCTCCACATTCACTCTATCTAAGCCTTTCAATATTCAATAGGTTTCAAAGAGATGACCACGCCCCGCCCCTGTTTTTCAAACTCCAGTGAGTACAGGCTCAGAACCATCAAACATTCCTCATATATTAACCCTTTCATTCATTGGATCATTCTCGTGAGCCTTCTCTGGACCTTCCCCGAAGCCAACATGCCTTTTCTTTGATAATGGGCCAAAAACTGCTCACTGGATTGAGTTGGGAGTCCACAATTTATAATATGCTACCCCAGCTGATGATTCCTTAGCATTGTCATAGCCAGGAGTTGGGGGGGGGGGGGAGGTAGTAGGGATAAGCTCCCATTATCTATTAAGTGCTTCCAAAGGCATGTGTCTCAAATAGCCTGTGACAACCAAGTCCAGCTCCTGGCCTTCACATGTGGTTTAGTTACCAAGCCCAGCTGAACCGTTTCTACCTACAGGAGAAGGGGCAAAGGTAGATTACTGGCGCCTTAAAACCAGTCACTCTGGGCAGATGGATCTCATCAGCTGTGATTGGCAGCTCATCTAGGGGAAGGAAAACTCTGATCTCAAACCTCTGCTGTCTTGCACTATACCCACTTAGGGAGTAAACCTCAAGGAAAACTCCAGAGCTGGAATCCCTAAGGAAATCCTACATTGAGCTCAACGTTGACTGGCAACTCTGGAAAATCCAGGTTCTTTGGATTCGTCAGCTGCATGGAGAAGGGAAACCTGCTATGTGGACAACAGCTTGCTCTCCATATTGTCCTACCCTGGCTTACATACAGCTGGGATGCAAAGTCCATGGTTGACCCTGACCAACAGGGAGCCTCTATAAAAGATCCACACTAGAAGTGAATGTACGGAGAAGGCAGGGTAAGAACTAGAGTACAGGGTGTTTAATCTGTCACAATTTTGCACACAGAGTTGGAGCTCTCAATTTACATGATAATATGCTACCTCAGTTAATGTTAATTGTTGGACTGAAACAGGTAGCTGAATACAAAGTAACCCAACTCTTTGCTACTGCATTAAATCTAGAAAATGTTTGCAACCTGGATTTGTGCTGGACGACAGATCAGACACAGACTGCTGACCTCCTTCATCCTGGTATACTGTTGGTTTGATCTCACGGGGCATCGGAGAATCTTAACACTGACCCAAAGAAGATAACAAGTGAGATGGCTGACAGGTCTAAGTTTGCCAGTACATGGTGCCTGGCCCATAAGGAATGAGGACTAATAATAAGGGTGAGTAGATGCTCTTGAGTTTAAATTTGTCTTTTGACATTGTAAATTTAATTACTTTTACCTTGACTTGACATTGAACCAAGGTTTCTCAGTTTCCCAGCAGATTTGGAAACTGAAACTTATTTAGACTTTAAGAGAATTGTGATCAATAATGAAAGTCAATACAGGCAGCTTTCTCCTGATCACCACAACCAGTGAGAAGAAATCCCTCAAAATATTATATTTGATATTACTTATTACTTGGTTCCAATGACAAATTGATGGCATTAAACGAATAACCTCTGTACTTCCTGCTGTTCCTGTAATAGAGTTCTGAATTCCCATCCCCATCTTAATGCACGAGAGTACATCTCTCGCAGTACATAGAGAATCAATGATAGTCCATCAGAATGTTCTCCTATCACTGTACATCTCTCACGGTACACAGAGAATCAATGATAGTCCATCAGAAAACTCCCCTCCTATCCCTGCACACTTCTTGCAGTACATAGTAGATCAATGATAGTCCATCAGAACATTCTCTTCCTAGCACTGCAAATCTCTTGTGGTACCTAGAGGGTTCAGTTTCTGCTCATGTTACTATACTTCTACCTGTATTCTCACCATAGTTTGCATGTTTATCTTGGATTTGAAAAGTTTTATCATTTCCAGGTATTCCTGTCTTCGCCTGTCTCCCCCCTCCTGTCTTCTCCTATCATTTCGGATTTCCCCCTCCCCCTTCTACTTCCAAATCTCTTACAATCTTTTCTTTCAGTTAGTCTTGACAAAGGGTCTCACCCCGAAATGTCAACTGTGCTTCTTCCTTTAGATACTGCCTGGCCTGCTACGTTCCACCAGCATTTTGTGTGTGTTACATAGCTTAAACAACTGTCTTTGTCAACGAATTCCACAGATTCACCACCCTATAGCTAAAGAAATTCCTTTTCATCTCTGTTGTAAAGAGATGTCCTTCTATTCTGAGATTGTGCCCTCTGGTCCTAGATTCACCCACTATGGGAAACATCCTCTCCACATTCACTCTATCTAGGCATTTCAATATTCGATAGGTTTCAGTGAGATCCCCCTTATTCTTCTAAACTCCAATGAGTACATGCCCAGAGCCATCAAATGCTGCTCATACAGTAACCCTTTCATTCCAGAATCATTCTCACGCACTTCCTTTGGAGTCATATACTGGCATTCAAGAGTCTGGACCAATTTCAATGCCAACACATCCTTTCTTAGACAACGGACTCAAGACAGTTTACAATACTCCAGCTGCAGTCTGATCAATGCCTTATTATGTCAGATGACACAATGAGCTATACACTTCCTTATACCATATTCCATCTGCCACTTCTTTGCCCATTCTCCCAATCTATGTAAGTTGTTATGCAGACTCTTCTTCCTCAACGCTATCAGCCCTTCCACCTATCCTTATATCTGCAAACCAGGCCACAAAGCTATCAATTCCATCTTCCGAATCATTGACATTCAATATGTAAAGAAATGGTCTTAACAAAGACCCCTGTGGAATAGAACAGTCACCAGCAGCCAATCTGAAAAGCATCCCCTTATTCCTATTCCTGCCAATCAGCTACTGCTTTATCCATGGTAGTATCTTTCCTGTAATACCCTGGGATCTTATCTTGTTAAGCAGCCTCATGTGTGGCACCTTGTCAAAGGCCTTCTGAAAATCCAAGTGCACAACATGCACTGATTCTCCTTTGTCTATCCTGCTTGTTATTTCTCTAAAGGATTCTAACAGATTTGTCAGGTAGGATTTGCCCTTCAGGAAACCATGCTGGCTTTGGCCTATTTTATCAGCTGCTTCCAAGTATCTCAAAACTACGTCCTTAATATTGGACTCCAACTTCTTCCTGATCATTGAAGTCAGGCTAACTGGCCTATGATTTCATTTCTTCTGCCTCTCTCCCTGCTTGAAGAGTGGAACGACATTTGCAGTTTTCCAGTCCTCATGAACCAAGCCAGAATCTAGTGATTTGTGATGGATAGATCATTAATAATGCCTCCACAATCTCTTCAGCTTCCTCCTTCAGAACCCTGGAGTATGGTCCATCTGGTCCAGGTGACATATCTAGATGTATGGGGTTGAGTGGGATCCGGGATCAGCCATGATGGAATAGTGGAACAGACTCAATGGGCTGAATGGCCTAATTCTGCTCCAAATTTTTATGGTCTTATGGTACTTTCAGACCTTTCAGCTATCCGAAAACCTTTTTGCTAATAATAGCAACTACACTTACTTCTGCCTCCTGACATGCAAACTTCCAGCATACTGCTAGCATCTTTGACAGTGAAGACAGATGCAAAATACTTACTACCTCTTCAGCATCATTTTCTAGTGGTCCAATATCTACTCTCACCTCTCTTTTACCCTTCATGTATCTGAAAAACTTTTTATATCCTCTTTGATATTCTTGGCTAGCTTGCCTTCATATTTCATCTTTTACCTCCTTAATGGCTTCTTTAGTTGCCTTCTGTCGTTCTGTTGTTTTTAAAGCTTCTCAGCCCTCTGGCTTCCCATTAATTTTTGCTCATTTATATGTCCTTTCTTATGCTTTTATGTTGTCTTTGACTTCCCTTGTCAGTCACGGATGCCTTGAGAATACTTCTTCCTCTGAGGGTTGTATCTATCCTGTGCCTTCCAAATTGCTCCCTGAAACTCCAGCCATTGATGCTCTGCCATCATCCCTGCTAGTGTACCCTTCCAATCAACTTTGGCCAGCTCCTCTCACATGCCTCTGTAATTTCCTTTACTCCGCTGTAATACTGATACACATGACATTACCTTTTTCCTCTCGAACTAAAGGGTGAATTCTATCATATTATGATCACTGTCCCCCAAGAGTTAGTTTACCTTAAGTTGTCTAATCAAATCCGGTTCATTACACAACACCCAAACCAGAATTGCCTTTCCCCTAGTGGGCTCAACCACAAGCTGCTCTAAAAAAGGCATCTTCTAGGCATTCTATAATTTTTCTCTCGTGATCCAGCACCAACCTGATTTTCCCAATCTACCTGTGTATTGTAATCACCCATGACAAATTGTAACAATGCCCTTTTATCAAATAATGCATATTACATTATATACCAGAGCAACACACAAGTTGCTGGAGAAACTCAGCAGGTCAGGCAGCATCTTTGGAAGGGAATAAATAATTGATGTTTTGGGCTGAGAGCCTTGATCAGGACCGTAGGGTCTCAGTCCAAAACATGGACTGTTTATTCATTTCCATTGTTGCCTAACCCCCTGAGTTCCTCCAGCATTTTGTATGTATTCTTCAATGGTAACTCTCTTTTTTCTAAACAGCATTCAATATAGACCCTGTTGAAATTTACAACAGGCTCCCTATTCCATCAATCTGTCTAATGAATCTATACCACAGATTCATGAGCCAGTGTATTGTTTCTTAAATACAAAGACCAAAAATCAGAAGTGAAGTAATATCAGCAGAAGTTTTTTATGTATCCCTAATCCTTGGCAGTAAGGCCAACATATCATGTGCCTTCTGAATTGTCTGCAGTAGAACACTACAGCACATAAACAGGTCCTTACCCTGTCAGCCTGAACCTGGACCACAGCCCTCCACACCCCTCCTATCCATGTACCTATCCAAATTCCTCTTAAATGTCGACATTGAACGTGCATCCACCACTTGCATTGGCAGCTTGTTCCCCACTCTCACCACCCACTGAGTCAACAAGTTTTGCCTCATGTTCCCCTTAAACATTTCACTTTTCACCCTTAACTCATGACTTCTAGTTCCAGTCTCACCCAACCTCAGTGCAAAAAGTCTTCATGCATTTACTCTGTCTATACCTCTCATAAATTTGTATACCTCTATCAAATCTACCCCCATTCTCCTACGCTTCAGGGAATAAAGTCCTACCCTTTCCCTATAAATCAAGTCCTCAAGTCCCAGCAATATCCTTGTAAATTTTCTCTGCACTCTTTCAGTCTTATTGATATCTTTCCTGTAGATAGGTGATCAAAACTGCACAGAATACTCCAAATTTGGCCTCACCAACGTCTTAAACAACTTCAAATATCTGTATGTTTATTTTCAGAAACAGAATCAGGTTTATTATCACTAACATATGACATGAAATTTGTTGTTCTGCAGCAGCAGTACTGTGCAAGACATTAAAAAATTACTGTAAGTTACAATAAGAAATATAAAAAATAAATAAGTACAGAAAGAGAACAAATATTAAGGTATTGTTCATAGGTTTATGGTCTGTTCAGAAACCTGATGGCGGAAGGGAAGAAGTTGTTCCTGAGACATTGAGTGTGTCTTCAAGCTCCTGTACCTCCTCTCTGACGGTAGTTGTTCGAAGAGAGCATGTCCCGGATGGTGGGTGTTCTCGGTGTTGGATGTCACCTTCTTTAGTCAATGCCTCCTGCAGATGTCTTTGATGACGGGGAGGGTTGTGCCCATGCTGTAGCTGGCTGAGTTTACAACCCTCTGCTGCTTTTTCTAATCCTATGCGCTGGAGCCTCTGTACCAGTTGGTCAGAATGCTCTCCTCGTTACATCTGTAGAAATTTGTTAGCATTTTGGTGACATACTAAATCTCCTCAAAATCTAAACGAAGTATAGCTGGTGCCTTCTTTGTAATTGCATCAATAAGTTGGGCCTAGGAAAGGTTTTCAGAGGTGTTGGCACCCAGGAACTTGAAGCTGCCCAACTGTCCACAATTCAAAGAGAATTGCTGTGTGTTCTCTTGATTTCCCCTTCCAGAAATCCACAATCAACTCCTTGATCAATCAATTCCTTTTTAAAGACTTATTGAAGATTTATTTATATATTTATTTTATTTGGAGATATAGAATGGAACAGGCCCTTCTGGCCCAACGAGTCACACTGCTTAGCAACCCACCTATTTAACCCCAGCCTAATCACAGGACAATTTACAATGAGCAATAAACCTACTGACTGGTACATATTTGGACTATGGGAGGAAACCCACACGGTCATGGAGAGAAGGTGCTGGGATTGAACTCTGAACTCTGATGCACTGAGCTATAGTAGTATCACACTAACCACTGTGGTGCCCCATTTTCTAATGAAAAGAAAATGGAGGGCTGTGTGGGAGGAAAGGGTTAGATTGATCTTGGAGTAGGTTAAAAGGCTGGCACATTGTGAACCGAAAGGTCTGTACTTTTCTGTGGTAATCTATAATTTCAGCATTTTTAGGGAAGCAAGGGAGGAGATTGCTGGGGTCTTGATCTCCTTCTTAGTAACTGGTGAGGTGCCAGAAGACTAGACAATAACCAGTGTTCCTTTGTTTATGGGCTCAGAGACAAACCTGGAAGTTATAGGCCTGAGAGCCCTTCATAAGTGTAGAGAAATTATTGGAGAATATTCTTAGGAAAAGTAACTTAATTTTATTATCCACTACACCTGTCCAGTCTTCATTAACCATCGGCCTGTTTGTCAGGAAGTGTTATCACAGTGCACTGCTCACACAGCTCCACTGTAAAATTTCTTTTAGGAATGAATGATCTAAAGTAAGTTTAGCATTGTCTGCAAGTTTGGAAATTGTGCACTATACTCTCAAGTCCAATCATAAACATATATTAAGAATTCAAGATGTCACCATCCAAACTGCACCCCCTATAATTTGCCTACCGACACAACCGATCAACAGGTGATGCAATAGCCATGCTCTACATACCGTCCTTACACATCTGGAGAAGGAGGATGCTTATGTGAGAATACTGTTCTTGGACTACAGTTCAGCATTCAACACCGTAATTCCATCCAGGCTCGACAAGAAGCTCAGAGACCTCGGCCTTGACCCTGCCTTGTGCTCCTGGATCCTGGACTTCCTGTCAGATTGCTAGCAGGTTGAAAGAGTGGGCTCCCTCACCTCCAACCTTCTGACTCTCAATACAGGAGCCCCTCAGGGCTGCGTACTGAGTCCCCTCCTTTACTCCCTGTATACCCATGACTGTATCACCACCCACAGCTCCAATCTGCTAATTAAATTTGCCGACAACACTACAGTGATTGGCCTAATCTCAAACAATAACGAGGTGGCTTACAGGGAAAAAGTCATCTCTCTGACACAGTGGTGTCAAAAAAACAAACTCTCCCTCAATGTCACAAAAATAAAGGAGCTGGTTGTGGATTAATGGAGGTGGGCTAACCCCTATTGATATCAATGGATCTGGGGTTGAGAGGGTAAACAGTTTCAAGATCGTCGGCATCCACATCACCAAGGACCTCACATGGTCTGTACACACCAGCTGTGTAGTGAAGAAGTTTTTCTTTTGTAAGCACAAATTTCATTGTTTACAAGGTACAATGATTCAAGGACATATTTCAAACTTACTGATGGTGTACTGGATACAGAATTGGGATTAAAGCTGCCATATTTTCCATGGCCCCAGGTTTTAGGTAAACATGCAGAATGGCATCTTAGTTCATCTTTCTAACCTTGAACGGGGATTTCATTGGTTAATACAAAAAGAGAAAATGATGGAAGTACTTAGTTCAGGCAGTATCTGTGAAAAAGGAACCAACCTAACACTTCACAATGTCATGGAGTTATACTACAGCATTAAAACACTCCCTTAGGCCCACTGCATCTCCTCTGACCATCATCCCCATCTCTATACTCCTACTTGTCTGCATTACTTCCATATTTCTTTGTGCCTTGTACCCGTCCTGATGCCTCTTCAACATTGATACTGCTCCTGCCTCCAACACCATCTCTGGAAGCTCATTCCTGATTTCAACTATACTTTGTGTGAGAAATTTATTTCTCAGATTCCCTTTAAACATCTTTCCTTTCACCTTAAACCCCTGCTTATACGTGCCTTGACCAGGGGAAACAGACTCTGGCTGACTACCCTCTGGATGTCTTCATTATTTTACATGCCTCTGCCTTGTCACCACTCAGCATCTTGTGCTTCTGGGAAAGCAGATCCAGCCTATCCACTCTCTCCTTATAACTTAAGCTAGGCACTATCCTTGGATTTCTTTTCTGCACCTTCTTTAGCTTAATCACATCCTTCCAAACGTGTGGGGGACCAGAACTACACACCAAACTCCCGTTGCAGTCTCACCAATGCTCCAGACAGCTGCAACATGATATCCCGACTTTTGTGCTCAATGCCCTGGCCGTTGAGGGCAAACGTGCCATACGCTTTCTTCATAGGAGTGGAATCAGGCCATTCAGTCCCTCAAATCTGCCCTGCCATTCCATCATGGATGATTGATTTATTACTCTCTCAAACCCATTCTCCTACCTTCTCCCTGTAACCTTTGACGACTTGACTAATCAAGAACCACTTTAAATATACTCAGTGACTTGGCATCCGCAGCTGTCCATGGCAATGAATTCCACAGATTCACCACCCTCTGGCAAAAAAATGCTCCTGATCTCAGTTCTATATTGAAGCTGTACGCTCTAGTCCGAGACTCTCCCACTCTCTCCATATCCACTCTATCTAGGCTTTTGAATATTCGAAAGGTTTCAATCGTATCCCCCTCATTCTTCTAAACTCCAGCAAGTACAGGCCCAGAGACATCAAATGCTCCTCAAACACTGAGCCAGAATCATTCTTGTGAACATTCTTTGGACCCTCTCCAATGCCAGCACATCTGTTCTTAGATAAGGGACCCAAAAATGCTCACAACACTAAACATGTGGTTTGACCAATGCTTTATAAAGCCTCAGCGTCATATCCTTGCCCTTATATTCTAGTCCTCTTGAAATGAATGTTAACATTGCATTTGCCTCCTTACCACTGACTCAACATGGAAGTTAACCTTTAGGGAATCCTGCACAAGTTCTCCCAAGTCCCTTTGCACCTCTGATTTTTCAATTTTCTCCACATTTAGACAATCATCTACACCTTTACTCCTCCTACCATAGTGGATGACCATACACGTCCATACACTTTTTCATCTTCCACTTCTTTGCCCATTCTCCCAATCCATCTAAATCCTTCTGTAGACACCCTGCTTCCTCAGCACCACCTGTGGATCCACCAAATTTTGTATCATCTACAAACTTGGCCACAAAGTCATCAATTCCCTCATCCAAATCACTGACATACAAAAGAAGTGGCCCCAACACCAAACCCTGAGGAACACCACTAGTCAATGGCAGCCAAGCAGAATAGGCCCCCTTTATTCCTACTCTTTGCCTCCTGTCAGTCAGCCAATCTTCCATCCATGCTGAAATATTGAAGCCATCAATTCATCATCCAAATCATTGACATAGAGACATAGAAAAGTACAGCACAGAAACAACCCCTTCAGCCCATCTATTCCAGCCACACCATTTAAACTGCCTACTCCCTTCAACCTGCACCCAGACCTTAACCCTCCATACCCCTGCCATCCATGTACCTATCTAAACTTCTCTTAACAGTTGAAATCAAGCTCGCATGCACCACTTGCTCTGGTACCTCATTCCAGACTCCCACAGTCTTCTGATTGAAGAGGTTTCCCCTAATGCTACCCTTAAACTTTTCTCTGCTCATGCTTAACCCATGACCTCTATTTGTAGTCCCACCCAATCTCAGTGGAAAAAGCCTGTTTGCATTTACCCTATCTATACCACTCATTATTTTGTACCCCTTTATCAAATCTCCTCTCAATCATCTATGTTCTGAAGAATGCAGGCCTAACCTATTCAGTCTTTTCTTATAACTCAGAGCCTTCAGTCCTGGCAACATCTTTGTAAATTTTCTCTGTACTCTTTCAGCCTTGTTTACATCTTTCCTGTAGGTACATGACAAAATTGCACACAATACTCCAAAGTAGGCCTCACCAACATCTTATACAACTACAACATAACATTCCATTTCCTGTACTCAATACATTGATTTAAGTTAAAGTCTGACCCGAGCCTTATAGTCTCATCAGGTCAGTGCTTATGCTGGTTTCCGTGGCGTGAAGCGACTGTGAGTATGAGATTCCCCTTCCACCCCCCAGATAGGCCGCCAGTCTATCACGAGGTTAACCCCCAGCATTTTGCTGGTACCCATTTTCATGCTGGGTGAACTGGAGAAATGTGTGGTTCAGTGCCTTGCTCAAGGACACTACACGCTGCGTCAGCCGGGGCTCAAACTCATGACCTTCAGATCGCTTAGTCCAACGCCTTAACCACTTGGCCATACGCCACACACATACATTGATTTATAGAGGTCAATATGCTAAAAGCTTTCTTTATGCCCCTATCTACCTGTGCCACCACTTTCAATGAATTATGGATCTGTATTCCCAAATCCTTTTGTTCTACCACTCTCCTCAGTGCCCTACTGTTCACTGTGTAAGATCTACCCTGGTAGGTCCTACCAAAACGCAATTCCTCATACTTGTCTACATTAAATTCCATCTGTCATTTTTTCAGCCCAGTTCTTCAGCTGATCCAAATCCCACTGCAAGCTCTGATAGTCTTCCTTGCTGTCCACGACACCCCCGGTCTTGGTGTCATCCGCAAATTTGCTGATCCAGCTAACCACATTATCATCCAGATCATTGATATAGATGACAAACAACAATAGACCCAGCAATAATCCCTGCGGCACTCTCTTAGTCACAGGCCTCCAATCAGAGAGGCAACCATCCATTACCACTCACTGGCTTCTCCCACAAAGCCAATGTCTAATCCAATTTACTACCTTATCTTGAATGCCAAGCGATGAACCTGCTTGACCATCCTCCCACGTGGGACCTTGTCAAATCTAACGTGTAAGTAAGCAGTCCCTGAGGAGCACCACTAGTCACCAGCAGCCAACTATAAAAGGACCCCCTTTACTTCCACTCTTTGCTTCCTGCCAGTCAGCCAACTTTCTAATCATGTTAGTATCTTCCCTGTATCACTTTGGCTACTTATACCTGAATGTCTGTCTGCTCAACAACATTACAAAGGCCCTATTATTCACTTTGTTTTCATTTCCTACAGTGCATCACTTTCACATGTGTGAGTTAAATTCCATCTGCCAATCTATTGCTGCTTTCCCACTTGATCAATATCCTGTGCACAATATACATACCAATATATACAGTGGAGAGTTTATTCACTGGTTGTACCATGCCCTGGCATGGAAATACCAATGCTGAATGGAAAAGCCTACACAAAGTGGTGGATATGTCCCAGTCCATCACAGGAAAAGCCCTTCCCACCTTTGAGCACATTTACAAGGAGCCCTCTTGCGGGAAAACAGTATCCATCATCAAAGACTCCACTACTCAGGCCATGCTGTCTTCTTGCTGCTGCCACCAGGAAGGAGGTACAGGATCCTTTAGGTCCCACAGCACCAAGTTCAGGAACAGTTATTACCCTACAGCTACCAGGCTCCTAAATCGCATGGATAACTTCAGTCACTTCAATACTGAACTGATTCCACAACCTACAGACTCACTTTCAAGGGTTCTGCAATTCATGTTCTCAATATTACCGGTACTTATTTAGTTATTATTATTTTTGTCTTTGCACAGTTTATCATTTGTACATTGCTTATCATAGTTATAGAGAAGTACAGCACAGAAACAGGCCTTTCACAACCCTCTGAGTGAAGACATTTACCCTCATGTTTCCCCTTAAACCTCACCTTTCACCCTTAACCCAAGACCTCTGATTGTAGTTCCACCCAACCTCAGTGGAAAAAGCCTGCTTGTATTTACCCTATCTACACCCTCATAATTCTGTATACCTCTATCAAATCTCCTCTCAATCATCTATGTTCTAAAGAATGCAGTCCTAACCTATTCAGTCTTTTCTTATAACTCTGGTCCTCCAGACCTGGCAAATTTTCCTTGTAAATTTTCTCTGTACTGTTTCAACCTTATTTACATCTTTTCTGTAGGTAGGTGACCAAAACAGCACATAATACTCCAAATTAGGCCTCACCAACGTTTTATACAACTTAGTAGATGACAAACAGCAAAGGACCCAGCACCGATCCCTGTGGCACACCATTTGTCACAGGCCTCTAGTCAAAGAGAGGCCACCCTCTGCTACCACTCTCCCACAAAGCCAATGTCTAATCTAATTTACTAGTTCATCCTGAATGCTCCCACTCCAACCTCAGCTTTCCACCTCCTATACTGTTTCATCAAGGTATGGAACATCTCTCAGAAATTAACACTGCATTCGGTAATTGCAGATAACCAACTACACAGTTCTGGTGAGATGTTACCAACCCTTCACATTAACTTGGTTTTTCTTCATTCCCACAGGTGCCAATAGCTGCTGAGGTATTTCCAGCATTCTCTCTTATTTCAGTTTTATAGCCAGCAGTTAATTAATTGGTTTTACTTTATTTAGAGATACAGCACAGTACAGACCCTTCCAACCCAACAAGGTATGCTGTCCAGCAACCCACCTATTTAACCGTGGCCTAATCACATGACAATTTACAAAGACCAATTAACATAAGAACATAAGAAATAGGAGCAGGAGTAGGCCGTTAACCTACTAACCCTAACATCTTTGGACTGTGGGGAAAAAACCGGAACACCTGGAGGAAACTCATGCATTCCTGGGGAAGACATAGAACTCTTTACAGATTGTGACAGAATTGAACTCTAAATTCTGACCCTCTGAGCCGTAGTAGCGTTCCACTAACTGCTATACTAGTATTGTTTCATCACTCTCCTTGGTCCTCATTCAAGTTGTATTTATACCTCCTGTAGACAGACCAGCTATGACTAGCAATCTTTATCCTCCTCTACATTCTTCATTATCTTCTCCTATCTTCACCATCTTCTAATATATTCATCATCCTTTACATACTTTATCATCATCCCTCACTAAAGTCACCATCCTCTACTATCTTCACCATCCACTACTGTCTTCACCTTCCTCTAATGTATTCATCCTTTTCTAACTTTTTCATTATTATCCTCTACTATCTTCACAATCCACTACTATCTTCATTATCATCATCCTCTACCATTTTCATTATCCTTTACTATCTTCACCATCCTCTACAACCTTCACCATTCTCTATTATCTACACCATTCTGAACTATCTTCATAATCCTCTATCTTCACCATCCTCTATCATCTTTATAATTCTCTACTGTCTTCACCATCATCTACAATCTTCATCATACTTTTCTATCTTCACGATACTCTACTATCTTCATCATTCTCTATCTTCACTATCCTCTACTAACTTAATCATCATGCTCTGGTATCTTCAGCATACTCTATCTTCATTATCCTCTACACCTCTATCATCCTTTTCTACCCTCACCATCCTCTACTTTCTTCATCATCCTTTACTACCTTCACCATCCCCTAACTTCATCATCATCCTTTATTATCTTCAGCATGCTCTACTCCCTTCATTATCATTCTCTAATGCCTTCATCATTCTCTACTAGCTCACCATCTTCTACTATCTTTATTATCCTCGACTACCCTCACCATCCTCTACTATCTTCATCAATTTCTACTTACTTCATCATCCTCTATCATCTTCACTATCCTTTTACTATCTTCATGATCCGCTCCTATCTTTATCCTCCTTTTCTATCTTCACAATACTCTACTCTCTTCATTGTCCTCTGCTATCTTCATCATCACCCAACATAAGAACAGAAGAGATAGGAGCAGAAGTAGGCTATCTGGCCCATAGAGCCTGCTCCGCCATTCATTTAGATCATGGCTGATCTGACCATGGACTCATCTCCACCTACCTGCCTTTTTCCCATAACCCTTAATTCCCCTACTATGCAAAAATCTATCCAACCTTGTCTTAACTATATTTACTAAGGTAGCCTCCACTGCTTCATTGGACAGAGAATTCCACAGATACACCACTCTTTGGGAAAAGTAGTTCCTCATCATCTCCATCCTAAATCTACTCCCCTGAATTTTGAGGCTATGTCTCCTAGTTCTAGTCTCACCTATCAGTGGAAACAACTTTCCTGCCTCTATCTTATCTGTCCCTTTCATAATTTTATATGTTTCTATAAGATCTCCTCTCATTCTTCTGAATTCCAGCGAGTACAGTCCCAGGTGACTCAATCTCTCCTCATAGTCTAACCTCCTCATCTCTGAAATCAACCTGGTGAACCTCCTCTGCACCGCCTCCAAAGCCAGTATATCCTTCCTCAACTATGGAGACCAGAACTGCATGCAGTACTCCAGATGCGGCCTCACCAGTACCCTGTACATTTGCAGCATAAACTCCCTGCTCTTGAATTCAATCCCTCTAGCAATGAAGACCAACATTCCATTTGCCTTCTTGATGGTCCGTTGCACCTGCAAATCAACCTTTTGTGATTCATGCACAAGCACTCCCAAGTCCCTCCGCACAGCAGCATGCTGCAATTTTTTACCATTTAAATAATAATCTGCACTTTCATTTTTCCTTCCAAAGTGGATGACCTTGCATTTATTAACGTTATACTCCATCTTCCAGACCTTTGCCCACTCACTTAACCTATATATATCTCTCTGCAGACTCTCCATACCTTCTGCACAAATTGCTTTTCCACTCAATTTAGTATCATCAGCAAACTTAGATACACTACACTTGGCCCCCTCTTCCAGATTGCTAATGTATATCATGAACAGTTGCGGGCCTAGCACCAATCCCTGCTGCACAGCACTCCCCACAGATTGCCAACCAGAGAAACACCCATGTATCCCAATGTGCTGCTTTCTATCAGTTACCAATCCTCTATCCATGCTAATACATCACCCCCAACTCTATACATCCTTATCTTATGGATAAGTCTTTTATGTGGCACCTTATCGAACACCTTCTGGAAACCGAAGTAAATAATGTCCATCTGTTCCCCTCTATCCACTGCACTCATTCTATCCTCAAAGAACTCCAGTAAGCTTGTCAAACAGGACCTGCCTTTGCTGAATCCATGCTACATCTGCCTGGTGGATCCATTTCTTTCCAGATGCCTTGCTATTTCTTCTTTAATGTTAGCTTCAAGCATTTCCCCAACTACAGATGTTAAACTAACTGCCCTATAGTCACCTGCCTTTTGCCTACATCCTTTTTTAAACAGTAGCGTGACATTCGCCTTCTTCCAATCTGCTGAGACCTGCCCAGAGTCCAGAGAATTTTGGTAAGCTATCACCAAAGCCTCTATGAAACCTCTGCCATTTCTCTCAGTATTCCAGCAGGACCAGGGGACTTGTCTATCTTTAGACCCACAAGTTTGTTCAGCATTACCTCTTTAGTGATAGCTATCGTACTGAGGTCCTATAGAGGCCCCTAGATCTTATATCATCTCTTACTATCGCCCTGGTTTCATCCTTACATAACAGCGCTACCCCACCTCCCTTACCTTCCTGCCTATTCTTCCGTATTATCTGATATCCTTGGATATTTAATTCCCAATCCTCTTCACTCTGCAACCATGTTTCTGTAACAGCCACTAAATCATACCCCTTTAACTGATTTGTGCCACAAGTTCACTGACCTTGTTATGAATACTATGGGTATTCAGATAAAGTGCCCTTACATTCATTGTGCCTTTAAAATCAAGTCATCTTTGTCTCTTTTGCACTTGACTTTTCTGCACTCCTTTTCTTTTTTTTAAAACTTTTGTTTTTTTCTTTATCTTTATCCACACTTCTCTGTTTTACTTTATCCATACTTCTCCAATCTGTTGAATTCCACCGTCCACCCCTACTCCCACCCCTATCAACAGCCCTAGTTATGTGATTCACCAGGATCCAGGTCCCATCACGGTTCAGGTATCCCTAGCTGCTCAAATTCCCTCAGCAGAACCCCTTTCCTCATTCTACCTATGTTGTTGACACCCACATGGACCACGACAACTGGATCTTTCTCCTCCCGCTGCAAATTTGTCTGCAGGTCAGATAAGATTCCTCTACTATCTTCACCATCTTCTATTATCTTCATCATCACCATCATCCCCTACTACCTTCACCATCCTCTTACTATCTTCCGCTGTTTTGTTTCACATTCTTTGGCCAGTGCTTTCTGCTCAACTCTGCAGGTTGAGATTTTCATTTGTAGACTGTCCAGTTTGTCAGATTGACTTTAAGATAGAAATAAGGACACAGAAAGAGCATTTTAAACCAAATCATTTTTATTGTATTCACATGAAAACATGGGAAAATTTCACATCTGCAGAATCATTGCCAACACAACTAAGTGGCCACTTTACACTCAGAATACTCGAGGATAACATATCAATAGTTCATGTTCTGCATATATCAGTGTAGAATGGGATATGATTGCATATGGTTATTATTGCATTAACTGTCTTCAGAACAGCACATGCTTTTAACTGATTATAAGGCCAGGGGTGCTGTAGATCCCTGGAGTTGACTGATATCCTGTTGTATAAAGACAACAGACTCAGCTAAGGTGGCTATTTAATATCTGTGCATATCCTATGAAGCTCGTAATACAAATATAGAGATGTTTCTTACATACCTCTATGTATCTATTAATTTGAGATTATTTATGTTATTGTTATTTGGAGATAAAGTGTGGAACAGACCCTTGCAGCAGCCCACCTATTTATCTCTTGCCAAAACACAGAACAGTGTACAATGGCTAATTAACCTGCAAACTGGCTTGTCTTTGGACTGTGGGCACTGGAGCACCCTGAGGAAAACCACGCGTTCACAAGAAGGACATACAATGTCACCAGAATTGAACTCCAAAGTCTGACATCCCGAGCTGTAATAGCATTGTGTTTACTGCTACGCTACAGTGAGGCCCTAATTATATGACTATACTTGTACTTTGGAGACAGATAACCATCATTCATCCTTTGAATGATGTGGAGAAAAAACAGTGAAATTCATCAATTTCACTGAGTGTCTTTGAATTTACTAAATCCCTGTAACCCCACTTTGAAATGTTGCATCATTGGTAATGAATCTAGTGATTATTGGAGACCATTGCTTTTCTCATTCATTCTGTCAGCTGCTTGTGAATTGGCGTTTCAGACAGAAAGATATTAGACCATAAGACATAGCAGCAGAATTAGGCCATTCAGCCCATTGAAACTACTCTGCCACTCCATCATGACTGATTTATTTTCCCTCTCAACTCTGTTCTCCTGCCTTCTCCATGTAACCTTTGACTAATCAAGCTCCAATTCGCTCCACTTTAAACGTACCCAGTGACCTGGGCTCCACAGCTCTCTGTGGCAATGAATTGCACAGGTTGACTGAGCTGAGCTTATAGTAAATCAACCCCAAGATCTTATCAGATTTCAGAGTGAGTTCTGTAAAATCTCATGAAGAGGTTTGGAAGGAACCTTACCATTAACTGAGATGCCTGTGTACCCCAGGCTCGGAACCCCTTCCATTCAGGTACTATCGGTCATGCGAAAATGCTAGCTCCTGATATTAAAGTGGAGACAGGGCACCTGTAAGATCATAGGACTAAGCAGAATCAATGTGGATGTTTGAAAGGAATATTTTATTACACAAGTCCTCTAGTTTTTTTAGATTATAAGTTGCAAGACTAGCAGTAAATCTTGTGCATTTGGCCGTGGCTGTGGACTCTCTTTCATGGAATCTGTGGCTCACATTCTGTGTGTTGCATGTTTACTTTTTATTGCACATTGGACATTGTCGATGTTGGCTGTGTGGGGTTTTTCGTGGATTCTATCGTGTTTCTTTGTTTTGTGGCTGTCTGCAAGAAGATGAATCTCAATGTTATATATGGTGTACATACTTTGATAATAAATGTTCATTGAACTTCAAAATCTTCAATATGCTGCCACATAAATAAAACCACAACACAGTATCGGTGGTGATAAATTGATGTGAATTACAGAAAACAAAGAGTAAACAGGTCAGGAGACAGTGGCCATTGGGATTGGCACTGGATCCTCTGCTACTAACAAGCCAAGAGTTGTCTCAAAATGAGGGGTTGGCTGTTCAAAGTAAATTTTATTATCAAAGTACATACATGTCAGGAGAGAGGTGAGAAGAAATTTCTTCATCTATTGGTGAATCTGTGGAACTCTGTCCAAAGAGGGCTGTGGAGTCTCAGAGTCTGGTTACTGGACAGTGACTGATATTTGGATATTAGGTTGGTTAGGAAAGTGGCATTGAGGCACAAGATCAGCCAGGGTCTTCCTGAATGGTAAGATGTATTTTAATAATAATAAACTTGATTTTGATTCTGGTGGAGTATTCATACTGATCCTCCTGCTTTTTCTCAATGGTAGGTAAACTACACACCACCGTAGTGTAACAGTCAGTGCAATGAATTCAATTCCAGCACCGGCTCTGAGTCTGCGTGTTCTGCCCATAACCATGTGAGTTCCCTCCCACAGTCCAAAGACTTACCGGTTAATCGCTTATTATAAATAGCTCTATTTTATAGAGGTCGACACAATATCATGCTTAAATGGGAGGGTTGCTGGGCATTGGGCCAGAAGGGCCTGTTGTGTGCTGTAAACAAAATAGAAATTATATTTTATTAACTTATTTATAGTAATATTTTGGTTAATGAGCTGTGTATGATGTTTTGTGGGTGCTCGTGGTCTGGACAAATGTTGTTCTGTTTGGTTCTATATATGGACATTCAGATAACAATGAACTTTGAACTTGAAAGTGGGGATTTGAGGGATGTGGGGAACTGGCACAAAAGAGGAGTTGAGGAGGCCAGTATAAACTAACCACAATCATATTGAAAGGTGGGGCAGACCCAGACTCAATATGATCACGACTCTTGTAAGCATGGCCAGGCTAGATATAGAGTGTAGTCCTCTCAACATTGTTACAGGGATATGACAATTGTAATGTCATGGAGTATGATCAGTAAAACCCTCCTACACAGCCCATAACCATCTTTTTTTTAATATCCATGTGTCTATCTAACTACAGCATGGGTGGATTGAAGCCCAGCTGCAAAAAAAAAGGTTGTGCAAACCCAGCACTATAGAAAGCTCAATAGAAGCTCATTCCTGGGAGAATAGGGTCTTTGATGGGTTACACCTGGGACAGCTCGAAGGACAGGCCCAGGACAGGGGCCTCTGGCGAGCTGCTTCGGCAGCCTATGTCCCAATAGGGGTGAAGTAAGTATGTGCTTATCTAAGAATCTTTCAAATGTCCCTAATGTATCTGCCTGTCCACCACCCTGGGCACTGCGCTGCAGACACCCGCCACATTGTTTCATTGAAAGAAGATTCCACTGAGCAGATACCGACTTTAAAAAATTCGCATGTGCATAGAAGTATGTAAGAACTGGTCATAAGCTACAAGTAGGAGAGTTTAGCAGTTGTTTGTTGGATTCAGGAGAGAGTACTGTAAGGGCTGTTGTGTCTCTCAGCAACATGAGCAGAACTACCACAACTTTAGATTAGTTCTTAAAACTCGGTTAACATTCAATATATTTACTTTCTCTTCCTAACACAACGATATTGAGGTCAGTACATATTCCAAACTGAGGTAAAAGGAGCCTTGTTATACAAGTAGATCTACAAAAGCTCTATTTCTAAAATTATTGCAAACCACACGCACGCACGCGTGCACACACACACACACACACACACACACACACACACACACAGGGACCACAGTCCTTTGTAGCAGCGCTAACAGTTATAGTCTTCTCTACACAAAGTGCTCTATTTTAAATTCTCTCTTCACTACATTGCTAATACCACAGTTCAGTGTGCGTCCAAAAACGTGGTGTAATGTATTCCATCACCTCCGCCGAGGCCAGGCCAAGCCCGGCTGTAAAAGGAGTCTTGGGCATAGGCCTAGCAACCCTATCCCACAGAAGTCCAGAGCTACAAAAACACCAACAGAAGCTCCAAAGACCTCATCCCTTGGAGAGGAAGGATCTTTGATGGACAACTTGAAAGACTGGTCCAGGAAAGAGGACTCTAGCGAGCTACTGTAGGCAGCCTATGCCTCGGTATGGGTAATGAGCTTAAGGAGAAATATATATTCCAATGGGGCTGGAAACATTTGACCACAGAAGCAGTCACAGTAATCCTTGTAACACCACCTTTCCTTTAAAAAGTGTTTCTAGCCTTACACTTAAATTAATATTAAACCATTGATATAAATTTATACACATCCTGTTAACAGTATTTTAATATTATCATAGTGAAAAGGAATGAGGTTAAAGTTTAAGCTCCATGTGTTACTGATGGACCAGTCTACACAGAAAGCTGCCCCAAACAAGGGCAGCTGACCCTTTGCCTGCATCTCTCAGGGTCAGCCTCAGCTGCTGAATGCAGCAAGTTTCTTGAGGATAAACAAGAATGGCGAGTTTTGATTTGACAGAAGTTCTTGGCAGTAATGTCCACTTTAACAAGGACTGTTGCAATGGCCGGCAACTCAGGTGTCAAAGAGTAAGGGCCTGTATGGTGCTGTTCTGGTCTGTGTTCTATTAACAGCAAATTGGTGAAAGCAAAACTTGTTTTTGAGCCTTCTACTTCCTTTTTTCTTCCTTGCCTGAAAATATCCATTCTCTGAAGACCAGTCATTCAACATCTCATCCAGCCACTATTCTTAACATTGGCATCAAGCTATCAAACTGCACATGGAGTGTGCCATTGTCAAACCAACTCCCACACATGTTGCTAGAATAATCAGAAGTAGAACTCTAGGTTACCAAAGCAGATTCAAAAATGCTGATGAAGATCAGGGATTGAAATTGGATCATTCTGATGCACTTACGTCACTCGTGTTCCTGTAAAATCTCAGAGGTGGTGGGAAGGGTTTCTCTGGTATGGCCACAGCACTTGGGTTATTATTACAAAACCCTCCCAATCTCAACACCTATTACTTTTAACTGATAATAGTATCTTCATTGTGGCCAAGTGATTGCAATTCCAACTATTATTTTGATAGTGATGGCACAAGGGTGTAATAAGACCATAAGATATAGAAACAGAATTAGGCCATTTGGCCCATCGAGTCTGCTCCGCTATTTCATCATGGCTGATCCAATTTTCCTCAGCCTCAGACTCCTACGTTCTCCCCATATCCCTTCATGCCCTGCCCAATCAAGAATCTATTAATCTCTGCCTTAAATATATAAAAACACTTGGCCTCCACAGCTGCCTGTGGCAAAGAATTCCACAGATTCACCACTCTGGCTAAAGAAATTCCTCCTCCTCTCCATTCTAAAAGAACACCCCTCTATTCTGAGGCTGTAACCCATTCTAGCCAGAGAGCACACAGTCAGGGTTCATGATCTTTTCAATTTTCTGAAAACTCATTTTAATAATAGATAAAATATCTCAAGACTAGCTGTTATCGCACTTTCCAAAGCATATTCCCAATAAGCAAAGCACATTCTACACTATCAGGAAAGCTCACCGATGTCTGTACTTTCTGAGGAGGTAGAGGAGAGCTGGACTTTGCAGATCTATACTCACATCATTCTACAGATTCAAAGTAGAGAGCATTCTAAAATGCTGTATTACTGCATGGTACACAACTTCAATGTGATGGACAGGAAGGCTCTTCAATGGGTAGTCAAAGTTGTCCAAGCATCCCCAACACCAGCCTACCCACCAAGGACATATATACAGAAAGGTGCCAGAAAAGGGCCAATAACATCATAAAGCATCCCACCCACCTTGCTCATGGACTGCTTGTCTCATGGGCAGCTCATTTGTGGTGGATTGATAATAAGACCATAAGACATAGGAGCAGAATTAGGCCACTCGGCCCATCGAGTCTTCTGTCACCCCACCATGGCTGATTTATTTTCCCTCTCCACCCCATTCTCCTGCCTTATAATGATACAAAGTATGATTTCTGATTTGCAGGGAAACACCAGGAACCCAATTCCTTATGGTAACTGCTATCCACTGCTGGGCTTTTACATATCGAGTGGATACAGAAAACAATTTCCTAAAGCCCACTGCTGCATATTATTGAAATACTGGTGTGATTAACTCTAAGAATAACAAATATAAATCTTACAAATGTAACACTCTTGACACAAGTGAGGCTTATTGATGAACACTACTGGGCTATATGTATTTCATAGAATCAAGAACAACACAGCACAAAAGCAGGCTCTTTGGCCCATCTATGCCGTGCCAAACTCTTACTCTGCCTAGTGCCATTAATCTGCACCCAGACCATGGCCCTCCATACCCTTTTCATCCAAATACTTATACAAATTTCTCTTCAATGTTAAAATTAAACTGTATCCACCACATCCATTGGCAGCTTGTTCCACTTCTCACCACTCTAGAATGAAGGTGTTCCCCTTTCCCTTAAATATTTTACTGTTTACCCTTAACCTACAACCTCTAGTTCTAGTCTCACCCAACTTCAATGGAAAAAAGTTGCTTGCATTTACCCTATCGATAGCCCTCAATTTTGTGCACCTCCATCAAATCTCCCCCATTCTCCTACACTCGTGGGAATAAAATGCCAACTTATTCAACCTTTCCCTCCAGGTCAGGTACTCAAGACCCAGCAACATCCTTGTAAATTTTCCATGTACTCTTTCAAAGTTATTGATATTTTGATATGTGATCAGACTGCACACAATACTCTGCAAATTCTAAAGTTAAGCTTACAGGACTGGAGTTTGGGCAACATGATGTCCACCTTTACCTGGCATCATCCTTCACCCCACTTTCTGTCCGTCTCCACTTGCTCTTTTGTCTTTGTCAGACAGGGTCAATGTCATTTTTCAACTACCAAGCCCCTACCTGTTCACACAACATAATGCTGTGCTGGTACCCAGCAGAAGGGACACATCCAGAACAGGGTAGAAAAAGAGGTAGAAAATTAGTGACTCATTCCCCAATCAGTAACAATATTATAATTGGGGAGTTTTCCCTTGGAATGGGATATGTGAGCAGGCTGTAAACTTCATTTCATTATCAGAGCATCTGTCTTTGGGAGGGTGGGGATTGGGAGACATGTTGTCAGTATGTAGCATCTGTTTGATCTTGTCCTCGCTTTCCAAATGTAGGTTAATCCTGTCCTGCAGAAACGTCCCTCAAAAGCCATTTTTCTTCAAATTGATGCCTCATGTTTACATTCTCATGGCTCCTACTACTCGACATTAAAAATAGTTGATAACTTTCTCACCATCATGTATCCACATTTTCAACTACACCTACATCACCCTGTTCATCACCAGCTGCCTTAGAGATTTCACCCTCCCTGTTGAAGGCCTGTTTGCTATCACCAATACAACAGACAACTTGTATCCCCTGTTTGCCAACTTCAGCAGAACACCGAGATTCATAGTATCAAGCATGAAACAGGCCCTCCAGCCCAACTTGTCCATGCTGGCCATGATACTTATTTAAACTAATCCTGTTTGCCTGCATTTGGCCCACATCTCTATGAATCTTTCCTATCCATGTTCCTGTCTATTTTTTTTTCTTATCAACCTCTATCTCTTCCTTTGGCAGCTCACCCAAAGTACAGAACCCACCAACAAGAGAAAACCCACAGATGCTGGAAATCCAAGCAACCCGAAATGTCGACTGTACTCTTTTCCATAGATGCTTCTCCAGTGTTTTGTGTGTGTTACAGAACACACCACCCTCTGTGTGAAAAACTTACCCCTAGACTACTTTAAATTTTCCCCCTCCCCCATCTTAAACCTATGCTCGCACTTTTTTAAAAAACTTCCCTGTCCTGGGGAAAAAAGATTGTGACCAACTACCATATCTCCACCCCTCAGTTTTATAAATCTCTACAAGGTCACCATTCAGCTTCCTTTACTCCAGGGATTACAGTCCCAGCCTATCCAGTCTCTCCTTAATGCTCAAACCCTCCAGTTGCAGCAAAACCTCTGTGAATCCTCTGTACCACTTCCTTTCTACATTGTGGCACCCTGAACTGCATGTGATGCTCCGTGCAGTCTAACCAGCATTTTGTAGAATTGCAGTGCCTGTTGCACTCAGTGCCACCGTCTATGAAAGCAAGCATGCTGTATGTCTTCGTCAGCACCTGTGTTGCCACTTTCAGGGACTATGTACTTGTCCTCCTGCATCTGTCCGTTCTAAAGCACAACCCAAGGCCCCGCCACTGGCTGTGCGTGTCATTTCCAGAGTTACCCTCCCCAACTGCATCACTTCAAACCTGTGCAAACCAAGTTCCATTTGCTATTCCTTTGCCCAACTTCCCAGTGATCAATACCCTGTTGTAACCTAAGACAAGGTTCTTTACTGCCCACCATACCAGGGATGTTGGTGTTGTCTGTAAACTGATTAATCATGCCATCTCCACTGCAACAACAGTGGCACACCACTGGTCCTAGGCCACTGATCTTAAAGACACTTTTCCACTACTAACTTCCATCTCTTACCACCGAGACAATCTTAGATTCAATCATCTATCTCACCTTAGATTATATGTGATCAAGCCTTCTGAATCAGCCTACCCTATAGGACCATGTCAAAAGCCTTGCTAAAACTCATGGACAATATCCACCTCGTTGCCCTCGTTAATCCTTTTGGTCACCACCTCAGAAAATCATTCCTGAGACATGGTTTCCAATACTCAAAACCACACTATCCCTAATCAATCCTTGCCTTTTCAAATGCAGATAGATTCCACCTCTCCAGTAACTGATGTTAGGCTCAGCAGCTTGTATGGCTTCCATGGCTTGTCCTTGAGCCTTCCATAAACAATAGCACAACTTTATCTATCCTCCAGTCTTCCAGTACCTCCCCTTGACGCCAATGAAGGTACAAAATTCTCTGTCAGGGTATAATAATGTCTTCCCTTGCTTTCCTGAGACATGCCTGGTCAGATCCTCGGTTTGCCAGGGATATCTCATGTCCTTTTTTACTTTCTAAGTGTACTCAATCAAGCACCTGAAGGCACTTGCTTCCCATACCTAACATATGCCTCTATTTTCCTGACCAATGCCTCCATATCTCTCCTCAGCCAGGGTTCCTTAATCCTGCCAAACTTGTCCTTCACTCATTACACAGACATGTTGACCCTGAACACTTCCTATTTCACTTTTAAAAGTCCCCCACTTGCCAGATATCCCTTCACCTGCTAACAGCACCTCCCAGTCAACCTTTGCAAATTCCTGTCCAATGACAGCAAAATTAGCCTCTCCGCAACATGGGACTTCTGACTTGTAGACCAGTTCTATCTTTCCTCATAGCTATTGTAAAACCAAGAGAATAATGGTCACTGTTCTAAAGTGCTCCTCCACTGACACATCAGCCACTTGCCCAGCCCGTTTTCCTGAGATGAGATTCAGTGTAGCCACTTCTCTGTAAAGCCATCTATGTACTGTTTCAGAAAATGTTCCTCAACACACTTGCATACTGCCTAGCACTATGACAATCCCTATCAATATCAGAGATTACCTACTATTTAACCCCTATTCCTACACCAGTCTTCAACCTCCCTACGTATTTACTCCCTTTATTCTCGCTGTCAGGGACCTATTATACAATCCCATTAATGTGATCACCACTTTCTCAGCTCTAACCATATATTTTCATTGGACATTTCCTCCTGAACATCCTCTGCCATGATGTTCTCCTTAATAGTGCAACTTCCTTTCCTCTCTTACCACAAAAATCTCAATGTAAATTGAGATTTGGGATAGCCAAAGAGGCTCTAGAAATGCCAGCAATGTAAATCCCTTTGTCCAAATTGAATGTAAACTAGGTTGCTGAGGGATGTGAAGTAGAAAATAGCAGAATTTTGGATTGCATATTTTCCCCAAGGACCAAAAAACTGCAAACACCACCTCCTCATTCATAAAAGAGTATATGGAGAGGGTCCATGAGGGAATTGTTATGATAATGGTGTATATGGACATCCAAAGAGCCATATGATAAGATGGTGTTTAATCAGTTTGTTTTCAAGATTGAAGACCATGAAATAAAGTGACTGAAAGGCTTCTTCACCACCCTGTCTATCTGTGACTCCACTTACAGGGAATCATGTACTTATTCTCTAAAGCCCCTCCTCTTTGTTCAACCATACTGCCCAGGGTTCTTCCATTCGCAGAGAGTCCTACCTTACTTTGACTTTCCAAAATGTAACTTCTCGCTCTTATCCGAATTAAACTGCAACTGCCATTCCTTGGCCCACCTACCTACAGTAGCTGTACAGGATTCCCCTATAACCTTCCTCACTGTCCACTACACCACCTATCTTAGAGCCATCAGTCTTTAAAACTATCAAAGGAAAATGCTAGGACCAGAACAGGAACTGTGAACATCAGGTAATGACTAGTAAATCCAACAAAAACCTCAAGTAAAATACTTGTCCAGAAGGTAGTGAAATGTGGACCCCACTGCTCCAGAGAGTGGGTTGTCCATACAACAGCGTCAAAACAATTTAAACAATTAAAGACATGAGAAAGAAAAAGTGACATGGTCTAAGAGGGAGATGAAGATTGGGGCAGTTGAATCAAATGGCATATTTGAAATCTATTAATACTTTGTACTTCTTTGAAAATGATGTTCAGGGTAATCAGTAACACACCGTGCTTTAAACCATTCCTAAGAGCTTCACCTAGGGAAAGCAGTGAGTCACTGACCCATACTGACCAGTTGGCTTCACGTGACTGCTGTGTGATGGACCTCCTCTCTCCTACTCGCTGTTGACCATCTAAGAAGACCATGCACATTTGTGTCAGGGACTGGACTCGACTGCAATTCCCTTCGTAGTCAATTTGCCTCACGAGATGAATCTGAAGAACAGCCTGTAGCATTAAGGCAGGGACCACTTTATGCTGCAGGCTCAAGATTAAGCAGTGGCTGGGCCAAAATGGTATCAGTACCCCTGAAGTTGGACCCTCAGAGCCAAAACACTGCATTTTTAATCCATGAACTGAGTTTAAATATTGGTCCCAGAGATCATCTGTTTAATTGAGGTCTAGTTTTCCAACCCCCACCCCCAGCACTCTGCCACACTTGTCCAAAAGTAGATTGCACCTCTGAAGCAGACTGTAAACCTGGGGCTATGAGGCCTTCTACACAAGACACATCTCAAATAAATCCTCCTGGATTGTTTCAACATATTACAAGTTTCAAGTGTCTTTGAAGAAGGACCCAGCAGCATCCAAGGACTGAAAGTATTAGCAGACTAATTCTCTTTACCAGTGCAACACCTACTAGTGGATCAGGGGATTAAACACAGATTTCAATTGCAGTTGCACCAATCATTCGGCCTTTGCTCTTGTCCTGTCTTCCGTCCATCCTGCTCCCAGATGTTTGCAAACTCGACTCAGTTGATGTGGATGTGAACCTGGATCCCGGTGCTTCTGACAGGAGGTTTCTTCTCAAAGGTGTGGGCATGTTGGGAGCCGATCCCTCACGTCTGTGTGCGGACACAGCTGATTTATCAGAGGAGTGGGTTCTGCATCGGTAAGAAGCCCTTCTCCTCAATTCCACCATCAAGTCGCATTTCAGGAAATAAAAGACTTCCTTAACAGAGCATCTTTTGTCAGGATTGACAGCCAGCAACCTTTCGAACATCTGGAGGGCCCCATCTGTGAACCTTTTCCACTGCGAAGGAAACCCATTCAGACGACCTCTTTGCCACCGCACAAATTCCTCATAGAACACGTCAGATGGCATGGCAGCTTCCCAGGGGAAGTTTCCAGTCAGCATGCAGAAGATCAGGACACCAAAGGCCCAGATGTCAATACTGCAGTCCACCAGGAAGCCCTCAGTCCTGTTGGCCTGGCAGACCTCGGGAGCAGTGTAGGGGATGGTGCCACTGATACGCTTCACTCTGCACCCTACCTTGCGAGTCATCCCAAAGTCGGACAGCTTGACCCGTCGACACTCTTTGTCAAACAGGAGCACATTCTCTGGCTTGATGTCCCTGTGGACCAGGTTTTTGCTATGCATGTAATCAATGGCCAATCCCAACTGCTGAACACAGCGCTTCACCATTTCTTCAGGCAGACCCACCTGCACAGAGAGAGGGAACAGTCAGATTCAGCCAGTCCTGGCTTCCACCTCTACCATGGGAAGACCTCTATGACTGTGCAACCAACTAGTACTCGAGAGTCAAAGCATTTCATGATTCTTGGATTCACATACAAGGCAGAGCAGCGTAGTGGACAGATCTCGCAACTATGGGTCAATCCTGACCTCTAGCATTGTCTGCACATTCTTCCTGTGACCTTGTAGTTTCCTCCAGGTGCTCTGGTTCCACCCCCCCCCCCCCCCCCACATCCTGAAGACGTGCACATTGGTAGGATACTTGTCCAGGGTGAGGTACCCCATGGCAGAATCTAGGAGGAGTTGATGAGGATGTAGGGAGAATAAATTACAGGGAATATTTGTGCGGGAATGGGATTATTCTAGCAAGGGCTCGATGGGCTGAATGGCCTCCTGTGTCATTTGGGAAAATGAAACTATGTAAAATCTTCTGCTCAAGAAAATAGAACCAAGAACATTACAGCACTGTACAAGCCCTTCAGCCCACAATGTTGTGCCAAATTTTTAACCTACTCCAAGAACAATCTAACCTAGCCCTTCAGTATCCTATCATCCATCTGCCTATCCAAGAGTTTCTTAAATGCCTATAATGTATCTGCATGTTGCACTCATTACTCTCCAATAGTAAACTTACCTCTGACATCCCTCCTATACTTTCTTCCAATTACTTAAAAATTATGTCCCTCATATGAGGCATATCTGCCTTGGGCAAAAGGCTCTGGTTATGCACTCAATCTACGCCTCTTGTCACCTTGTACATTAGTCTCCAGACCAGCAGTGACAAAGACTGAACTTTTATTGTTACACCTGAAGCTAACTGAATTCTACTTGATCTGAGCACATATCCATTCTGCAACTGGAGATCCATAAACAATCTGCTGGAGGAGCTCAGCAAGTCAACAGCACCTGTAGAGGTGGGGGCGCGGGAGAGGAATTGTTAACGTTTGCCGGTTGGTTTAAGAACTGAATGGTTGAACGGGAACAACTGTTCTTGGACCCAGTGCTGTGAGACTTCAGGCTTCTGTACCTACTGCCTGTTACAGCCGCGCTGGGGCCTCTGCTGGGCATGTTGGAATTGTGTTGGGTTGGGTGCCGCCCTCCAGTGTTTGCTCAGTGGAAGAACAAACTGGACCAGGATAATCTATAGTCATGCCACTGAGGGACGGGCTATATATATTTTTTCTCTTTGTAACTGTACGGTTTACTGAAATCATAACGTTATGACCCATTTGTGCTAAGTGCTATTCACAGCGTGCTGTGTGCTATGGGTAATGCGTTTTGCACCTTGGCCCCAGAACAACGCCATGTATAGTTGAGTGATAATTGAATTTGAACTTGAACTTGATAGGGGCTGCACAAAAATGGTATGGCCCAGATTGTGGGGATCTTTGATGATAAATGCTATATTCTTGAGGTAGTACATCTTGAAGCTACTACCAATGGTGGGGGGAGATATGCCTGTGATGTACTGAGCAGGCTCCACTACTCTATAGCTTCATAAATTCAAATTGCTGTACCCAGATCATGTGCAACCAGTCAGGATACTTTCAACAGTACATCTAGAGAAGTTTGTTGTATGGGAGAAGGAAGGAGGGATAATTATATCTGAGGAAGAATGGACAATAATATGGAGGTATCAATGGAAGTGTACCAGTTCACAGAAATGGAGGGAGTTTGGATGGAAAAACTTGATAATATTTTATTACACCCTCTCAGAAATACCATTATGATAGTAACCTCCCTGTTTGCTGGAGAAATTGTGGAAATCAAAATGCAAATCATATTTTTTGGGACTGCCCTGTTATCAAAGACTATTGGAGGGGGATACACAATGCCGTACAAGACATCTTTAAATGTGAAATACCCTTAGAGAGTAGACCATAAATTTTGGGTATATACCTCAAGAATGGTTGAAAAGAGATAAATATTTAATGAAAATACTGTTAGTGGCTGGTAAAAAAAAAACTCTTATTAGGAAATGGTTATCACAGGAGAGCCCAACTTTAAATGCATGGATGGAAATTACAATGGACATTTACAAAATGGAGAAGATAACAGCATCTGTTAATAATAAGCTGGAACAATTTAATTCAAACTGGGAAAATGGTTTAACTACATAATGCCTCATAGGCCTGATTTTATTCTCACAAATCAATGAATATGTTGTAAAAAAAAAGATCACTCCCTACTTTTTTCCTTTTTCTTGTTTTATCTTTCCACTCTTTTCTATAAGTGTATACCTCAGATAAATACTTTGTGGAGATTTGTGACATATATGATTATATGATATATATGTACAATGTCTGAAATACATCTTATGGAAATGTTCGTTTAATGATGAACTTCAATAAAAAAAATAAATTACAAAAAAAAAGTTTGTTGTAGTGTTCGGCGACTAGCTGAACCGCATTAATCTAAGAAAGTACAGAAGCCTTCCTTCTGATTGCCTGTACGTGCTGTGCCCAGGACAGATCAACCAAAATGTTAGCATGCAAGAATTTAAAGCTGTTCACTCTCTTTCTAATATTGACCAGAATTGTCCTTGTGTCCGGAACATCAAAAGGATGGCGCACACAAAATACTGGAGGAACTCAACAAGTCTGGCTGCATCTATAAAGGGGAATAAATAGTCAATGTTTCAGGCTTCTTATTCTGACTTCTGCCCCCTTTTCCAGTCCTGATGAAGGGTCTTGGCCCAAAACTTCATAGATGCTGCCTGATGTGCTGCATTAGACCATAAGTAACAGGAGTTGAATGCGGCCACTCAGTCCTTCAAATCTGCTTGGCCATTCCATCATGGCTGATTTAGTATCCCTCTCAACCCCATTCTCCTGCCTTCTCCCTGGAATCCTTGATGCCCTGACTATTCAAGAACCTATCAAACCCCACTTTAAATATACCCAATGACTTTGCCTCCACAGCCATCTGTAGCAATGAATTCCACAGACTCACCATTCTCTGGCTAAAGAAATTCCTCCTCATTTCTGTTCTAAATGGAATCCCTCTCTTCTGTGGCTGTGCGCTCTGGTCCTAGACTCCTCCAGTATTAGAAACATCATCACATTCACTCTGCCTAGGCCTTTCAATATTCAATGGGTTTCAGTTAGATTTCCACCCCGCGCCCCAATTCTTCTAAACTCCGGCGAGTACAGGCCCAAATTGATCAAATGCTCTTCATATGTTAACCTTTTATTCCCAGAATTATTCTCATGAACCTCCTCTGGACCCTCTCTAATACCACCACATCTTTTCTTTGATATGGGGCCCAAAAATGATCCAAGTGCAGTCTGATCAATATCTTATAAAGCCTCAGCATTACATCTTTGAGTTTCTCTAGCATTTGTGTGTGTTGCTAAAAATTTCCAGCAACTGTAGAATCTTTAGTGCTTTCAAATAAGGTGAAATTTGTAAAATGCATTTTTGCCCTATTATTTTTGTAATTCATAGGAAAATTTATGTCTTTGCACTCTACAGCTGCTGCATAACAAATTTCACATCATATAAAACTGTGATAATAAACCTGATTCTGAGAAGCTTTTTAAAGCGACAATGTAGGCAGTTCTACAGTACATAAACTTATGTGAGGGAATGTGGATGGGTAAATGGTTCAAGTGCCCTGAGGGAACAGTGGCCATAGTTTGGCAAGTTTCAAGCTTGCCATGAAAAAAAAATACACCGGGTAATAGAATTAGGCAAAGGCTGATTTCAACAGTATAGGGCTTCACCGGGCAAAAGGAGATTGCGAGGAGCTGCTGGAGAGGTGAAAACATCCATTAAGTGAGGGAATTTAAAAGCAAAATCGCAAGAGTTCTGGGTCAGCATGTGAGTGCTATGGTAGCATAGTGTGGGGCGTCAGAGTCCAGATTTCAATCCTGGCGTCCTCTGGGAGGTTGTAAACCCACCCCACGGAATGCACGGGTTTCCTCCGGGTGCTTCGGCTTCCTCCCACAGTCCAAAGACGTACCGGTTGGTGGGTTAATTGGTCATTGTACATTGTCCCGTAATTAGACTAGGGTTAAATCAGGGTTTGCTGGTGGCACAGCTTGAAGGGCAAAAGGGCCTATTCTGTGCTGTATCTAAATAAAAATAAATGTCTTTGTATGGGTAAGAAGTGAAGATGGTAAGATTAATTTACAAAGGTCTGAACTAAAACAAAAAGGAACTATAATTCAGGGACTTGGTTTTGAGGCAATCCTTTGAGGTTTATAATGGATGTAGGAGAGAACTTAAAGAAATTAGAACATAAAGCAGATATGAAATGGCCTTACATGCAGAATTCCCAGAGATTCCCAAAACTTAGGGAAAAGAGTAGGATTGGAGTGGATCCACAGGTGGAGTATTGTGTGGGGTTCTGGTCACGCACTGCAGGCAGACTGAAGAGAGGAGAGTCACAGTATGTTGACTGGAGTGGACAGATTGGATGGGCCAGCTTTATTCTGAGAGATAATTTTATAGAATAACAGGTACCAAAGGACCTGTTCATGTTCTGTAGACGGGTGTGGAGCCTAATACTAGGGAGCACGGTTACACAGCCAATGAAGTGGCAGAGGCAGATACAATTACAGCATTTAGACAGGTACATGGACAGCCCTAATATGGGCAAATGGGATTAGCATAGTAAGGCATGGATGAGTTGGGCTTCTGTTCTGCATGACTGTCTCTAATACCCTCATTGGGCATGATGCTGGATGTGCTGGTGACTTACCTGAGGGGGAATGATGTCAAACAAGTCGCCTCCTGGAGCGTACTCCTGGCCAAACACGTAGCAGTCTTCTGTCTCAAAGATAACGTCAAAGACCTTGATGATGAAAGGGTTGGAGGAGAGGTTGTTGGTGACACTATACTCTCTCAGAAAATTCTTCTGCTTCGTTTTACTTTTATTCAAAAACTTTAAAGCCATTTTCATTCCTGCAGAGAGACACAGAAAGAGAGCAGCTATATCAGACAGAAAATGCAAAGATGGCCGTTGCAGTAAACTGTGCCTGATTGAGAAAGAGAGGCTTGTAATCTTTAACATTATTGTACAACTAAAGCCAAACCTTAGTGTGGACAACAAGCAACAGGCACAGAGCTAAAGGAAAGGGATGTAGCAATTAAACTGCAGCTACAGGTTGTACAGGTTTTTGGGGTGTATGGGGTGTCCAGGGATGGGTAGTACCTCTGGCGATGTGGCTTGTGGTGTCCATTCTGGGGCCGCTCACTCACCTTTGGGCCCCACCAGATGCTCAGCTCTCACCCGTGGCTCCAAGCAGCTGTTTGCATATGACAGCAGCTACTCCCTGTACGCTGCATCGACAGGCTGGCTAAATCACGTGAGGGTAGCATCATACCTCAGTGAGATGGGACATGCCTGCCCTAGCACGCAAAGTTAGCTCTGGCGGATGAGATCCAACGGCCAGGAAAGTGGTTCTGCAACACCTCATGGAGAGCGAAGGGCATGACAAGGCACAGAATTAGTCATAGACATCCAGAGCAAGTAAGGAAGACCCCTGTTTGTGAAGACTGCTCGAACCACTGGACCCAGATCTCTGAGGTGGAGAGTGGAATTGCCCTGGTGCTATGGCTTCTCCCACTTTAAAGACTCTCCCGTACAGTGTTCCAGTCATTGTTTAAGACGACAGACAACCAACACAGGTTGTACAAAGTACGCCCCCAGGGTAGAGACAGACTCACACATTACCCAGTTCGAATTCTTTCACAAGATAACAAACTGCAAAGGAGAATTGACTACGCATCATTTATACAGGAGCAGGAGATGTTACATTAACATTTCACACACATCACTAAACACTTCGCACTAATGTACTTTAAGGTTGTAGTGCCAGAGAGCAAGGCAGCCGTCATCCTGTACCAACAACATTCCGTACATAGCAGTCGGATGGTAACAATTAATTTGAACATTTCTATGGGAACGTTTGCTGTCAGGACTCCAGCTTTCATGTTAAGTTTCAAAGCATAAGGCCAACAACATTGCTCAGAGCAGAGAGGGAAACAGACAATATAGTTGTGGATTGTGGAATCTGATTAACATTGAAAGGAGAAATATTAAGAAACTGAACTTCTTTGAAATGAGATGTATCACAGGCAATTATAAGATGCCAGAAAGCAAAGAGCGGAGGCTCTCAATGCCATTTTCAAATCCTCTCTGGCCAGAGGCACTGTGCCAGAAGTCCAGAGGACTATGGAGTCAGATTGGAGAGGTGAAAAAGATCAAAGCAATCTTAAAGAAGTAACAAATGTCAATAAGAGAAAATTTTTGGAAAATGTTCTGAGGGACTGTATAAATCAACATCTGGAGAGTTACATGTTAATCAAAGTCAAGCAGAGGGGTTTGATAAGGAAAGGTTGTGTATGATCAATGGCAAGTTAGGGTGGGCACGTTTGCTGTAGTCAAACTAAACCTGTTCTCTCTGGATAATTACTGGTATTTACGTTAGCTTCTCGCATTTGAGCAAGGACAAAGCTCTTCTACTCCATTTGTTCTGACAAATCTTTCAATACTTCCCCTGGCTTACCAGCTCAGTTTCCACAGCCACTTTATTTTCAGAGGACACCATTTCTTGCTTGCCTATAGAAGGCCATCATTAAGGAACCCCATCACCCAGAGCATGGCCTCTTCTCATTGTGACATTGGGAAAGAGGTACAGGAGCCTGAAAAACACACTCTGCATTTCAGGTACAGTTTCCCTTCTGCCATCAGATTTCTGAATGGACAATGAAGCCATGTACGCTGCCTCATTTTTTTTGCTCTTTATTTGCACTAGTAATTTAATGTTTTAGTATATTTTGTACTTTTTTATTATTATGTATTGCACTGTACTGCTGTCACAAAATAACAAATTTCACAAGGCATGCCAGTGACATTCAACCTGATTCTGATTCTGTTATTCTAGTGATGAAAGCAGTTTCCACCTGAAGCACATGACCAATCTGCCTCTCATATTCCTGGCATTATCTTCCAGACTGCATTGTTTCAATAGGTACGGGTTTAAGGCTGTTCTGTGTGGAAAAGGCACAGAAATTTTTCTTTGTGCGATACTATACCATTCACCAGTAGAACACAAGAAGTGTTGAGGCTTATCTGAGCTGTTCCTTTTCAAGTTTGGTTTAAGAACATAGAAAAGTACAGCACAACACAGTAAAGGCCCTTCAGCCCACAATGTTCAGCCCCAAAGTCCAAGATCAATTGAACCCTTCCCTTCCACATAGTCCTCCACTTTCCCTTCATCCATGTGCTTATCTACGAGTTTCTTAAATGTCCCTAATGTATCTGCCTCTACCACACACCTACCTACCTCTGACATCCACAAGGGTACTTCCTTCCAACCTGAAAATTACACCCCCTTTGTATTAGCCATCTCTGTTCTGGGAAAAGGTCTCTGGCTGTCCACTCTTTCTATGCCTCTTATCATCTTATACAACTCTACCAAATCACCTTTCATTTTCCTTCACTCACACAACTGTCCTGAGAAGACATGCTCTCCCATCTAGGTGGCATCCTGGTAAATCTCCTCTACACCCTCTCTAAAGATTCCACATCCTTCCTATAACAAGGTGACCAGAACTGAACATAATACTCCAAGTAAAGAGAGCTTTTGGCACGTTGGCCTTTGTAAATCAGGGCACTGATACAGGAGTTGGGATGTTATGTTGAAATTACAATTGAAGTTAGTGACGATCAATAAGATGGAAAGTGTGCAGAGAAAATTTACAAGGAAGTTGCCAGGACTTGAGGACCTGAGTTGTAGGGGAAAGTTGAATGGGTTAGGAACTTATTCTGTGGAGTGTAGGAGAATGAGGGGAGATCTGATACAGTTAGACAAAATTATGAAGGATATAGATAGGGTGAATGCAAGCAGTCTTTTTCCACTGAGGTTGGGTGAGGCTACAACTAGAGGTTATAGGTTTAAAATGAATAGTGAAATATTTAAGGAGATTATGAGGGGAATTTCTTTACTCAGAGGGTGGTGAGTGTGGAACAAGGTTCCCCCAATACGAATGCAGGTTCAATCACAACATGGAAGGGAAGACAGTATAGATAAATGGATGAGGGAGTGTGGTGGGCTACAGTCCAAATGCAGGAAAATTAAACAAGGCAGAAGACCAAGCTAGCAAAGAATAGATGGGCCAAAGGGCTTGCTACTCTGCTGCAGTACTCGATAATCATCATGCAAAGGTGAAGAACCTTTTAATGACATTGAATTCAGAGTAGAGAGGATTTCACAAGCCCACAGATTGTGCAGAAACTAGTCCTCTGATTCCTAACTTTCTATTCCTACAGATTTCTATAAGGTTTTACAGCAAAGATAGTCATTCTTCACCCCGATTTGCAAGGATACTGGCCTGTCACACAGATTTGAGGTTTGTACAGGGTTTTACAACAAGGATACTGGCCTGGCACCCCAATTTGAGCTTTGTATAGGGTTTTCCAGCAGGATATTCACTCCTAAACCCAATCTGATGTTTGTTAAGGGTTATACAACGAGAATACTGGTCCTTAACAATGATTTAAGGTTTTTATAGTACTTTACATCAAGGATCAACATTCTTCACCCCGATTTGAGGTTTGTATAGGCTTTTACACCAAAAATATTGGCCCCTCACCCCAATTTGAGATTTGTGTAAGGTTTTACAACAAGGATACTGTCCCTTCAGCCGGATTTGTCTGCACTGACCAGTACATCTTCCTGAGGTAAGTCTCATTTGCCTGCGTTTGGTCCACATGCAACTGAAACTTTCCGAAGCATGTCCCTGTCCGTAGCTGCAACAGCCACTCTGAATTATTATACAATAGTTCAGTCTTTGCATTCATGCTTTCATAGAAAGCCCTGAGGCCTCTGAGTATCAGTTGTTTGCTCAAGCCATTTCCAGAAATGTATCGATGCACAGATCTAATCTCCGCAGAATACGAAAGATGAAATTTCTACATCACACCCCTTACTGCAACAATAATCTTCACTCTGACCCCACTGGTCCATAGCTCCCTGAAAGTGGCTGCACAGGTTGATAGGGTGGTTAAGGCAGCAAATGCCGTGCTTGCCTATGGCATGGAGTTCAAAAGTCAGGAGGTGACATTGCAGCTTTATAAAACTCTAATTTGGCCACAACTGGAGCATTGCATACAGTTCTGGGGACCCCATTATAGGAAGGACGTCAAGGCTTTGGAGAAGGTGCAGAAGAGGTTTACCAGGATGCAGACTGAATTAGAGGGTATGTGCTATACTGAGAGGCTGACAAACTTGGGTTGTTTTCTCTAGAGCGGCAGAGACTGATGGGAGATCTGATAGAGGTTTATGAAATTATAAAATGCATAGATAGACAGACGGAACCTTTTTCACAGGTTGAGATGTCTAATACCAGAGGGCATGAATTTAAGGTGAGAGGTGGTCATTTCAAAGGAGATATGAGGGGTGTTTTTTTTATTCAGACAGTGGTGGGTGCCTGGAATGTGCTGCATGGGATGGTGGTAGAAGCAGAAACATTAGGGGCTTTTAAGAGACGTTTAGATGGGCAAATGAGTGTGAGGAAAATGGAAGGATGTGAACTTTGTGGTGGCAGAAGGTCAGTCACTTGATTACCAAGTTGATTGGTTCGGCACATGGTGGGCCAAAGTGCCCGTTCGGGTGCCGTGCTTTTCCAGCTTCCCTTTGGATAGAGGGGTTAGGATCAATCTCTAAACTCAGGATTTCGAACAATCCTGTCTTAATGAACTCACACCAGGAGGTTTCCCATTTCTGAAGGATTTTGTTAGGTTGCAATCTCTTCCATTGTTCATCTATCTGCATTGATATCAAAATCGTTCTCTGCCTCCCGGATGTTTATTTCCTCCTCAAGTAGCTCCCTGATGAGCAATTCTTTGTCCATCATGGTTCATCTTTTACTGTTATCAGTTGGTGGTCTTATCATCTCCAATGGGTATGATGCTTTCAGATCTGCCTTTTCCACAAATAAGCTATGTAATTTGTTTTTTTTAGACAGACAGCTGCATTTTCTGCTTCTGTTGCCAAGATATTCCCAAAAAATAATTTATCCACTCTCACAGGCCACTCGATTTCTGATGTGCCTTGCAGTGCTGCTTGTGGCTTTAGCATTTTAACCTTTAAAAGTTGGGACCGTGCCACAATTGGAAGCAGTAAGCAGGAACTTGTAGAGGTCAATCTGGAGTGACCACTTGCAGGGAAAGGGCCAGCTAGTGGCAAGTGGGATGTGTTTCAAAGTACAACATCAAGTGTTCTGGGACAAAATGTTCCTGATAGAGTGAAGGACAAAACTGGCAAGTGTAGGGATCACTGCTTCAATGTGCTCAGGAAAAAGGAGGCAAATAGCAGGAATAACATGAGGGAAATCAGGAGGGCAGAGAGAGGGCATGAGCTGAATGTGGCAGGCAAGATTAAGGAAATTCTATAGGTATATCAAAAGTAAAAGGAGAGAACAGGTCCCCTTAGGGACCAGCATGGCCATTTAAGTACGGAGTCACAGGAGATCATCTTAATGAATACACGGAGAAGGTCATGGAAGCTAAGGAACTGAGGCAAATGAGGTGTGATGTCCTGGACCAAATATGGAATATCAAAGGCAGGGTGTTAGTGATCTTAAAACATTTCTTCCCTACTGCCATCACATCTCTGAACAGTCCACGAACTATTCTGAACTACTCCTCTTTTTATTCATGTATCATTGTAAATTATAGTCATTTTAGACCATAAGTCAGTGGAGCAGAATTAGACTAGTCTATCCCACTATTCCATCATGGCTGATTTATTATCTTTCTCCAGCCTTCTTCCTGAAACCTTTGACGCTTTGACTAATCAAGAAATGCAGTATGGTCAGGCCCTTCGGACCTAACAAGCACGCGCTGCCCAGATACACACGGCCAACTAACCTACCAATCCATTTGCCTTTTGGATGTGGGGGGAGTGCAGAGCCACGCGGTCACGGGGGAGAATGGACAAGCTCCTTACAGACAGGAAAGTGTTGTGATGTGGGGGGAGTGCAGAGCCACGTGGTCACGGGGGAGAATGGACAAATTCCTTACAGACAACGGTGGGAATCGAACCACAGGAAAGTGTTTGATGTGGGGGGAGTGCAGAGCACCCAGAAAGAGCCATGTGGTCACGGGGGAGAATGGACAAGCTCCTTACAGACAACGGTGGGAATCGAACCACAGGAAAGTGTTGTGATATCGTGCACTGTGCCACCCCTTGCACTGTACTGCGGTCAGAAAACAACATATCAGTGATAATACGTAAACCTAATTCTGGTTGAGTTATAGGGAAAAGTGGGGCAGATGAGGGCTTTAATCCTTGAAGTGCAGGAGACTGAGGGACGACCTTACAGAGGCATATAAAACCATGAGGGCACAGATAGCGTGAGTGCTCTCAGTCTCTTCCCCATGGAAAGGAAATCAAATATTACTGAGCATGGGTTTATGCCGAGAGGGGTGAGATTGAAAAAGGCACCAGAGGGGAAACATCAGAATCAAAATCGGAATTAGATTTAATATCCTCGGAAAACATTATGAAATTAGTTGTTTTGTGGCAGTAGTATATTGCAATACATCATAATAAAAACTATAAACAACATTAAGAGTATAGAAAATTAAATTAAATAAGTAGTGCAAAAATAGTGAGGCAGTGTTCATTGTCTATTCAGAAATCTGATGGAGAAGGGGAAGAAACTGTTCCTGAAACATTAAGTGTGTGAGTGGCGTACACAAGGGAAGAGCAGCTTCAGGCAGGGACAATAACAACATTTCGAATGGAAGGTATGTATCTAGGTAAAGTCCAGAGCGATATAGGCCAAGTATGGGCAAATGGGAATAACTTGGATGGACACCTTGGTTCACACAGATGAGATGGGCCAAAGGACTTTGGTAGAAGAAAGAGTTGACTATTTTTTAAATGGAGAGAAAATACAAAAATCTGAGGCGCAAAGGGACTTGGGAGTCCTTGTGCAGGGTTCCGGAAAGGTTGATTTGAAGGTTGAGTCTGTGGGGAGGGAGGCAAATGCAATGTTAGCACTCATTTCAAGAGGACTAGAATATAAAAGCAAGGATGTAACGTTGAAACTTTATACAGCACTGGTGAGGCCTCACTTGGATATTGTGAATGTGTTTGGGCCCCTTACCTTATAAAGGATTTGCTGAAACTGGAGAGGGTTCAAAGGAGGTTCACAAAAATGATCCCAGGATTGAATGGGTTGTCATATGAGGAGCATTTGATGGCTTTGGGCCTGTATTCACTGGAATTCAGAAGAATGGGGGTGACTTCATTGAAACCTATCAAATGGTGAAAGGTCTGGTTAGAGTGGATGTGGAGAGGATACTCCTTACAGTGGGGAAGCCTGGGACCAGAGGGCAATGCCTCAGAATTGAGGAACGTCCATTTAGAACATTTGAAAAAAAATTTATTTACCCAAAGAGATGGCTACAGATGGCTGTGGAGACCAAGTCTTGGTGTATATTGAAGGTGGAGATTGATATGTTCTTGATTAATAAGGTTAACAAGGATCATGGGGAGAAGGCAGGAGACTGGGGTTGAAAGGGATAATAAATCAGCCATGATGGAATGGCAGAGCAGACTCGATGGGCTGAATGGCCTAATTCTGCTCCTATGTCTTCTATTTTAATGGTGTAACAGTATCATCCTTTGGCCCTCTCTCACCACTGCACGCTGCCTTAGATCTGGAATGCTGCTGATGTAGTTTGGTTGTGAAAAGGGATCAAAGGAACAGACAGAGTAACTAAAGTTGATCAGCCCAAAAAAAGACAGTGGGAATTATCTAGACAAAAATGTAAGTGAACATTTACAAAAGGACAAGCTAATGAACATAGAACATTACAGTAGAGTTCAGGCCCTTTGGCCTATGATGCTGTGCCTACTCCGACCAATCTACTCCTTCCCTCCTACAAACCCTCTAGTTTTCTATCATCTGTTGCCTAAGAGTCTAATGTACTGATTCTACCACCACTCTGGCAGTACATTCCATATGTAAAATCATCCATTCAGTCTACACCTCTTGTCAAGTCACCTCTCATCCTCCTTTTCTCCAAACCAAACTTACGAAGTGGGTTGAGAGTGGGCAGGGTCTGTGACACATACTGGTTTGATAATGCAATTGAGAACCAAGCTGACTCTTGAAAGCTCAGGAAAGTAACAAAGGAAGTAATGAAGGCCAAGGAAATGAGAGTAGACTAACATGAAATGTATAGAATGTTTGTCCCACTCCCATCAGGGGCGAGGCTACAGAGCATCCAGGAGCACCAGACTCAAAGACAGTTACCTTCCCCAAGCAGTGAGGCTAATCAACACCTCCACCCTCTACCCCACCTCTCCACACCCCCAACCACCACTACTTTATCATTTCCTGTCAGTCACCTTGTGTACAGACACTCCTGTGCCCAGCATCACTTTCTAGACATACAATCAAGGTATATAAGCTATATTATTTCTATTTATTGTGTTTTTCTTTATTATTGTGTTATTTATCTTTTTGTGGGTTTTCTTGTGCTGTGTCAGATCCGGAGTAATAATTATTTCATGCTCCTTTACACTTGTGTACTGTAAGTAACATTAAACAATCCTGAATAGAAATTGTAAGGAGAGTTAGGGACAAAAATAGAGATTTATTCATGAAAGCAGAGGACTTGCCTGAAGAATTAATTGAGTATTTTACATGTTGCTATAAAGGAAAAAGATGATTCCTCACTTGCGATAAAAGGAGATGGTGGCTAGGCTGGGAGATGATAAAAGAGGAAGTGTTGAAAAGGCTGTGGTGAAAGTCAGCTGCATTGGCTGAGGTTATACCTCGAGGATTGCTGATGAGCATAGCCAGCACTGCTGCTGGGTACTGACACCCAACTATATCTCGGAACAAGCACTCCTGGACTATGGTGTATGGTTCTGAACAGGCTACCTATACCAGTATTCACCAGACTGCCTCCTGCCAATATGGGTCTTCCATAGAGGAGGGATGAAGTAGTTCACGGCAGGAGAGTAACAACACTTGCAGCCGCAACCACGAACATCTCGAACTGTGTTGGTCAACACAGTCTGAGGATCGTGCTTGGACAGCTTACAAGCGCCATGCTCCTGGCACCACCCTAGCATGCCTGCAACGTGTTTACCGTAACCTATACACCTTTGGACTGTGGAAGGAACCTGGAGCTCCTGGAGGAAACCCACTTGGTCACGCGGAGAACATAAAAGCTCCCTACAGACAGCGGGGGGAAATAGAACCCCTATCACTGGAATTATAAAGTTTTGCACAAACTGCTACACTACTCTGCCACCTCTACCCTCTGTTCATTAAAGTTCAGTCTGATGGCAGATGGGAGACTCAAGTGTATCATTTGTTTCACAAGCGCAGTTCAGGATGGGTGTCAGGAGGTCATATGCCCTGGAGGCGGTCTAGATTTAGAGGTTAAAGTCTCAAATGAAGCTGTAGGCCATTTAGGACTGAAATACAACCAGTCCTTGGGTTATATTGAGATCCTGTCCCCAAGAACTGTTTGTCAATCAGAGATGAACAGAACAGTATGTGAGAGAGGATGAGAGAATTATCTGTGATGAAGAGATACAACCCGAAATCTCAACTGTTCATTTATGCCCATTAATGCTTCCGGACCTGCTGAATTCCCTCAGCATTTCGTGTGCTGCTCAAGATTTCCAACATCTGTAGAATCTCTTGTGTTACAAAGTGGAACTACTAATCTTTATTTCATTATCTTCACATTTTGAACTCTCTGCTGCAATTAACCAACTCGTCATGGCTTGGAAACAGTGAAAGCCTTTTGCAGGGCTGTTTTACACTCGAGTATCTGATTTACTCCTGCCTCTCGGACATCTTAGCACAGAGCTAGATTGGAATAAGTGTTGCTATGAGTTTGCGAGCAAGGCCCAGGGTTCAACAGCACCACGATAGTGTAGCGGTTAGTGCAACGCTACTGCTGCTCAGAATTTAATTCCACCGCTGTCCGTAAGAACGTTTGTACAGGGTAGGTGTGTGTGTGTGTGTGTGTGTGTGTGTGTGTGTGTGTGTGTGTGTGTGTGTGTGTGTGTGTGTGTGTGTGTGTGTGTGTGTGTGTGTGTGTGTGTGTGTGTGTGTGTGTGTGTGTGTGTGTGTGTGTGTGTGTGTACGTTTTTCCTCTGGCATCTCCAGTTTCCTCCCACATTCCAAACATGTAGGTTAATTGATCATTGTAAAACAGTCTTCTGATTAGGCTAGGGTTAAATAGGTCGGCTGCTGGGAAGGTCAGTTCTGAACCAGGGTCGCTAAATAAAATAAATAAAATTGAGCTTCACAGCTCTAACAATCTCTACTTGGTCAGAGCAGTAGCCATGCCAGGAGGAAGCTCTAACTGACCTACATACAGCATCTGTCTTACATCATTGAAAAATAGGCTACCGGTAATTAAAAGGAGCTAAGGAATTCAGAGCATAGTCAGAAGCAGAGGCGTCAATTGTACAATCTCTTTCAAACATTTAGAATTCTCCCTTTGTTGACAACATTCAGCCAGCTCCCCGCCACAGCCAGCGAGTTAACAATGGGCTTGGAGGAGGCGAGGCTGTGTGCATTGACAGGGAGTGACCCTCAGTGCATTCAACACTGACACACGACACCCTTGGACCCTTTTACATGTCCGGGCTGTGACTGTGTCAGGTTGCTTGGCAGAAGTGGGGAAGCGAGTTGAGAGAAATTCAGTGGCTTCACCTCTGATCACTGTTTGAAAAAGTCCAAGTGGTAAACTCAGACAGGGTACTGACCTGGGTCTTTGACAAGCAAATCCAGTGAACACGCCTTGCAACAACACGTAGACCAACTCCAACATCCCTCAGCCTCATCCACCCGGTCGCCACAACACGGAACTTAGGACAGTACGTCACAGAACAGGCCCTTCGGCCCACAATGTTGTGCCAACCTTTTAACATTCTCCACTTAGCCCTCCATTTTTCTTTGCCTAAGAGTCTCATAACTGTCCCTAATGCAGTGGTCCTCAACCACTGGGCCATGGACCAGTCACCGGGCCATGAGGAAACAATATGATTTAACGATATGAGTCAGCTGCACCTTTCCTCATTCACTGTTGAACTTGAACGCACGCAAGGTCATTACGCACATGAGGTCATCAGTCGCCTAAACACAGTGATACCCTCGCGCCAGGGATCACTGGTTGGCCTCGGGTAACCGGCTGCCTCGCGCAACCAGCGGGAAGTGCCATTGCTACTGGCCTGGAGCGCGGACAGATGGACACCACTTCTAAACCCGTTTAGCACACCGAATGTTCGTGGGGAACCCGGTGCTAAAATATTCGCAGACCTAATTCGGGCTCAGGGTTTCATAAGTAGCAGAGCAGCTACCTCGCTGCGATCTACTGAAAGTCATCCCTCGAGCCAAACTTTTGTCGGCTGATAGATCCTGCCTACAAGGAGGGTGGGCATGCACCCTGTCGCATTTCTCACTCAGTCAGTCGCTCTCCCTGGACTGCGACCGCCATGGTCCTGGTACGGGGACCTCCGGCCCTTACCTTGTCCTCTCACTGGTGTGTTGCAATGATCTTATATGTTCATACGAGGAAAATATGCGCTGTGTGTTTAATATCCAAATGTTACTTAAAATGTTATGATGTTATTGACTTATCACTATGTTCATGAGAGGAAAATATGCGCTGTGTGTTTAATATTAAATTTGTTAGATAAACCCTTTTAGAAACGAAATTGAGTGTAGCCATTTATAACTTATCACCTATATTCCGGTTATGATTAACACCCACACCACACCCCCCCACCCAGTCTGCAAGAATATTGTCAATATTAAACTGGTCCACAGTTTACAAAAGGTTGGTGACCCGTGCCGTAATGTATCTGCGTCCACTACCACCCCTGGCAGTGCATTCTACACACCCAGTCCTGTGTGTGTAAAACATACCTCTGACATTCCCCCATACATTCCTCCACTCACCTTACAAAGTCCAAATTCAAAGTACATACGTATATGCCACCACACATCCTTGCGGGCATTCACAATAGAATGAAAGACCACACACAAGATGCACAAACAACTAATGTGCAAAGGACAACAAACTGAGAAATAGCAACAATAAATAGAGAACACGAGATGAAGAGTGCTTGAAAGTGAGTCCACAGGTTGGAGGAACAGTTCATTATTGGAGTGAAGTTGAGTGAGCTTGTCCCCTCTGATTCAAGAGGTGATGGTTAAGGGACCTGATGGTGGGGTGGTTGATGTTGGATGCTGCTTTCCTGCGATGACACTCCGTGTAGATATGCTCAATAGTTGAGACGCTTTACCTGTGAAGGACTGAGATATATTCACTACTTTTCATAGACTTTTCCATTCAAGGGCTTTGGTCTTTCCATACCAGGCCATGATGCAACTAGTCAATGTAGTCCACTAGTCATCACATCTATAGAAGTTTGTCAAAGTTTTAGATGACATGCCAGGAGATTTCCCCTCTCATTCTTCTAATCTCCAGTGAGTACAGGCCCAGAACCTTCAAATGCTTCTCATTCCCAGGACCATTCTCATAATTTTCCTCTGGACCTCCTCCAATGCCAGCACTTCATTTCTTAGACTTGGGCCCAAAACTGCTCAACACTCCAAGTGCGGTCTGACCAATTCCTTATAAAGCCTCGCATTATGTGCCTGCTTTTATATTCTGATACAGTAACCTTGGCAGGGATCTGGGCCTAAAATGTCAACTCCTTGAGTCTTGATGAAGATAGATAAATACTTTATTGATCATGAAGACAATTACAGAGTCATGGTAGCATTACACAGTAGCACAGATACAAATATCAGAAGAATTTTAAGTTACTTTAAAAATAAGATGTACAAGATTTACAAGTAAAAAAAATTGCAAAAATTACAGTGATAAGATGGTAGTGCAAGAATCAGCACATTATACAGTAACAGGTGCACATTCACACCGTCCAGATACGAAGAGATGGCAAGATTACACAGGGTTTTCTGAAATGGAAGTATGTGGTAAACAGAGGTTAATAACAGGCTAACAAGAGGGGTCATCACTTCTCTGGTGAAGGGTTGACTTATTACAAAGCCTAATGGCTGAGGGCAAGAATGGCCTCATATCGCTCTTTGGAGCAGCGCAGTTGTCTTAGTCTATTACTAAAGTGCTCCTCTGTTCAGTCAAGGTGACTTGCAGAGACTGGGAAACATTGTCCAGTTTTGCCAGGATTTTCTGGGGGGTTCTTTGTTTTACCAGAGCCTCCAGTGTGTCCAGTTTGACTCCTATAACAGTCTTTCTAATCAGTTTATTGAGCCTGTCGGCATCACCCGTGTTGATGCCATTGACCCAGCACACCACCGCATAGGAGATTGTACTGGCAACAACAGACTGGTAGAACATGAGAAGGAGAGGCCTGCGTACTCCAAAGGACCTCAGACTCTTCAGGAAATAGAGGCAACCCAGGTCCTTTTTGTACACAGCCTCTGGGTTGGTGCTCCACTGAAGTCTGTCATCACGGTACACCCCCAGGTACTTGTAGGTCCTCACCACATCCACGTCCTCACTATCAATAGTAACAGGGAGCTGTGCTGGCTTAGTCTTCCTAAAGTCCATCACCATCTCCTTTGAGCTGCAGATGATTCAGCTTGCACCATTTGACAAAGTCCTCCACCAGGGCCCTGTATTCATCCTCCCATCTGCCCTTTATACACCCAACTGTTGCTGAGTCATCAGAGAGTTTCTGCAGATTGTATCTGAAATCTGAGGTACACAGTAAACAGGAAGGGGGCCAGTACAGTGTTGTTTCTAGCCTTGTCTGACACACAGCTCTGAAGCTGCACAAGCTGTGGTCTGCCAGTCAGGTCGTCCATTATCCAGGATGCAATGGAAGTGGTAACCTGCACTGAACAGGGCTTTTCCCCCAGCAATGAGGTCTACATGGTATTGAAGGGTCTCAGCCCGAAATATCCATTGTTCACTCTTTTCCACAGATGCTGCCTGGTCTGCTGAGTTCCTCCAGCATTTTGTGTGTTGCTCGGATTTCCAGCATCTGCAGATTTTCTCCTGTTTCCAAAAACGGCATATCCTGTTTCCTTTCATAACTGCCACTGTCTTCTTGTCTTACTTTGTGCAGTGACTTGTGGATAGACAATCCAAGATCTCACTACACTTCTTTAATTTTATACTTACCTGTCTTGTGTGTCCTCCTCACACTTCCCTAGAATGACTTCAAGTTCAAGTTTATTATCATGTAACCAAACCAAACGAAAAACATTCCACCAGACCACGGTGCACCCACACATGTACACACACAAAATATTATACTATAAATGAGTTAATAAAATATAATTCAAAATGCAAGTAATAAAGCGCAGCGCAGGTAAACAGCTCTCTGTCCTAGTGACGAGACCTCGGTGATGGCAGGGTATTCATTAGTCTCACAGCCTGGGGGAAGAAGCTGTTCCCAGTCCAACATTCCTATCCACCATTCACTTATGAACTTCCTCTTGTCCCAAATCTTCTGCTCCATCTTTCCCAGCATCAGTACCCAGACCCTGCAGCTCCTCACCACCCTCCTCTTACACATGCTCAGAGGCTCTGTCCTATTTCACACACCCCCATTTTGTCAAGTGCCCAGTCAGGTGCTGCAGAGAAAGGTTTGCCAGAGGCTGGCAAACACCATACAGTTGCTTCTGTGTGGTCTGTCTCTGCCTGCGAGGCTCTGCTGAAAGACAGACCCATCAGAAACTCATGGCATTCACTCATGTTAGAACTGTTATCTGGTGTGTTGTTCACACTTACAAGCCCAGCTGAGCCTGTGTATGGAACCGACTGTCTCACATTACCTGCGACTCTATGAATGACGAGTTCCACCTTGCCATACGTCCCCTTTCCCAGCTCTCGAATGAACTCGTAGTGTCTGTGGATGTCCGAGGTCGGCAGGCTTCGCACGGTCAAACCCTGCGTGTCATCGGTTACGCCCACCATGCTGTGCGAGCTCCGATTTGGTTCCTGCTCGGTCCCACAAACATTCATCCTAGCACTGGAAATTTGTCAGAAGATAAGCGATTAGCAGGCCAGCAATGGCAGGGGACAACTTTGACACAGTAATCCTGGACATTGCATTTCTACCTCCCCTCTTTCAGTCCAGACACCTTCCCTCAGAAGAGATTATACAGATGCTGGAAACCTTGATCAACACACACACACACACACAATGCTGGAGCAACTCAGCAGGTCAGGCAGCATCTATGCGGGGGGGGGGAGGAGGGGATTAAACAATTTATGTTTCGGGCCAATACCCTTCTTCAGGACTGGAAAGGAAGGGGGAAGAAGCCAAAACAGAAGATGGTGGAAGAGGAGAGAGTACAAGCTGGCAAGTGATAGGTGAACCTCAGTGAGGGGGAAGGTGGATCGGTGGGGGACGGGGATGAAGTGAGAAACTGGGAGATGGTGGGTGGAAAAGATAAAAGGTTGAAGAGGGAATCTGATAGGAGAGGAGAGTTGCCCATGTCCACTGGGAGGAAGGAAGAGCACCAGATGGAGGGTAGAAGTGGAGGGAGAGGAAGGAAGGGAGTGCCTTTTTTTTAAAACCACAGGAACAATCTCATTCACTATAACATTACATGCCATTTCAGTGAGGAGTTTATAAGCACAGGCAAAAATCTTAGATGTGTAAAGAAAGTCCGTAAAGCAAAGATGCCTTGAAAACTAGAGAAATGAAAAGTTTCTAAATATCAACAAAAAATTACTATGAAGAGCAGTAAACAGTAAAAGAACTAAATCAAATCATTATTAGATATGACCACTCTTTGCCTTTAAAACTACATCAGTTCTCTTAGTGCAGTTTTATAAGAAAATCAGCTGGTAGGATGTTCCAAGCATCTTGGAAAACTTGCCTCAGCTCTTCTGCAGACCTTGGCTGTCTCACTGGCTTCAGTCTATCCAGGTAATCCCAGACAGCCTCGATGATGTTGGCATCAGGGCTCTGTGGAGCCCATTCCATTCCTGTTGCTGAATTCCTTGTTCTTCTTTTTACTGAAGATAGGTCTTTATGACCTTGGCTGTGTGTTTGGGGTCATTGTCCTGCTACAGAATGAAGTTGGGACTGATCAGATCCTCCCTGATAATATTGTGTGATGGACGAGAATCTGCATCAAGAATTCCATTAATTCTGACCGGATCACCAACTCCATTTGCAGATACACAGCCCCAAACTTGCAGGGAGCTTCTGCCGTGCTTCACTGGTCACTGCAGACACCCCTCCATGTAGCACTGTTCAGCTGTTCTACAGACAAACTGCCTCCTGCCGAATGATGAAAAGCCTTGACAGAGGGCATGTGGAGAAGCTGTCCTTTTAATACAGAGATGAGCAGGAATTTCTTTAGTCAGAGAGTGGTGAATCTTTGCCACAGGCAGCTGTAGAGGCCAAGTCATTCTGTATATTTAAGGCAGAGATTGATAGGTTCTTGATTGGTCAGGCTATGAAAGGAAACGGGGAGAAGGCAGGAGATTGGGGCTGAGAGGAAAATTGGATCAGCCATGATGGGCCAAATGGCCTAATTCTGCTCCTGTACTTTATGGTCTTGTTGGAGCAAAAATTTAAACTTTTGACCCATCAGTCCAGAGACTTGCTGCTAATGTTCAGCACCCCACTCCTTGTGTTTTTGTGTGTAGGTGAGTCTCTTGGCTTTGTTTCCACTTCAGAGGAATGGCGTTTTGGCAGCAACTCTTCTATGAAGACCCCTTGACAAGACTTCCCCAGACTGTAGAGGGGTGTACTTGGGCGCCAGTGGTTTCTGTGAGCTCACAGCTGGACCTCTTCCGGTTTAGAAGGGACATTAGCTTGATGTATCTCCTCATCTGCTGCACTCGGTTTCCATTTCCAACCACTGCATTTCTGATTGTCAACCTCGCCTGTTTCTTCATGCTCCTGCAGAAGAGCTTGGACAGCACATCTTGAAACTCCTGTCTGCTGCAAAATTTCTGCTTGGGAGAGACCTTGCTGATGTAGGATGTCAACCTTGTGTCTTGTTGCTGTGCTCACTCTTGCCATGGTGTAAGAATTGATGATTTGAAGGTTAAACTCACATTTGCCTCACCCTCACCTTTTAGTTTGGTTGTCCTTCACCCGGTTTGATTCCTTCTACACCTGTTTCTTTCAGCTAATCAGATTAGTTCATTCAATGCGTTGTCATTAATCATTAGCACCTGTTCGTTATCTTTGTTTAATCATGCACTGGAGACCGTAGAGCGGGTTCATGGTGCGGGTCGAGGGGACCGTAGAGCGGGTTCATGGTGCGGGTTGAGGGGACCGTAGAGCAGGTTCATGGTGTGTGGTGAGGGGACCGTAGAGCAGGTTCCTGGTGCGGGTCGAGGGGACCGTAGAGCAGGTTCCTGGTGTGTGGTGAGGGGACCGTAGAGCGGGTTCATGGTGCGGGTCGAGGGGACCGTAGAGCGGGTTCATGGTGCGGGTCGAGGGGATCGCAGAGCAGGTTCATGGTGCGGGTCGAGGGGATCGCAGAGCAGGTTCATGGTGCGGGTCGAGGGGATCGCAGAGCAGGTTCATGGTGCGGGTTGAGGGGACCGTAGAGCGGGTTCATGGTGTGTGGTGAGGGGACTGTAGAGCAGGTTCCTGGTGCGGGTCGAGGGGACTGTAGAGCAGGTTCATGGTGTGTGGTGAGGGGACTGTAGAGCGGGTTCCTGGTGCGGGTCGAGGGGACCGTAGAGCGGGTTCCTGGTGCGGGTCGAGGGGACCGTAGAGCGTGTTCCTGGTGCGTGGTGAGGGGACCGTAGAGCGGGTTCCTGGTGTGTGGTGAGGGGACCGTAGAGCGGGTTCATGGTGCGGGTCGAGGGGACCGTAGAGCGGGTTCCTGGTGCGGGTCGAGGGGACCTCAGAGCGGGTTCATGGTGCGGGTCGAGGGGACCGTAGAGCGGGTTCATGGTGCGGGTCGAGGGGACCGTAGAGCGGGTTCATGGTGTGTGGTGAGGGGACCGTAGAGCGGGTTCATGGTGCGGGTCGAGGGGACCATAGAACGGGTTCCTGGTGTGTGGTGAGGGGACCGTAGAGCGGGTTCATGGTGTGTGGTGAGGGGACCGTAGAGCGGGTTCATGGTGCGGGTCGAGGGGACCGTAGAGCGGGTTCCTGGTGCGGGTCGAGGGGACCGTAGAGCGGGTTCCTGGTGCGGGTCGAGAGGACCGTAGAGCAGGTTCCTGGTGTGTGGTGAGGGGACCGTAGAGCGGGTTCCTGGTGTGTGGTGAGGGGACCGTAGAGCAGGTTCATGGTGCGGGTCGAGGTGACCGTAGAGCGGGTTCATGGTGTGTGGTGAGGGGACCGTAGAGCGGGTTCATGGTGTGTGGTGAGGGGACCGTAGAGCGGGTTCATGGTACGGGTCGAGGGGACCGTAGAGCGGGTTCATGGTGTGTGGTGAGGGGACCGTAGAGCGGGTTCATGGTGTGTGGTGAGGGGACCGTAGAGCGGGTTCCTGGTGTGTGGTGAGGGGACCGTAGAGCGGGTTCATGGTACGGGTCGAGGGGACCGTAGAGCGGGTTCATGGTGTGTGGTGAGGGGACCGTAGAGCGGGTTCATGGTGTGTGGTGAGGGGACCGTAGAGCGGGTTCCTGGTGTGTGGTGAGGGGACCGTAGAGCAGGTACCTGGTGCGGGTCGAGGGGACCGTAGAGCAGGTTCATGGTGCGGGTCGAGGGGACCGTAGAGCAGGTACCTGGTGCGGGTCGAGGGGACCGTAGAGCGGGTTCCTGGTGTGTGGTGAGGGGACCGTAGAGCGGGTTCATGGTGTGTGGTGAGGGGACCGTAGAGCGGGTTCATGGTGCGGGTCGAGGGGACCGTAGAGCGGGTTCATGGTGCGGGTCGAGGGGACCGTAGAGCGGGTTCATGGTGTGTGGTGAGGGGACCGTAGAGCAGGTTCATGGTGTGGGTCGAGGGGACCGTAGAGCGGGTTCCTGGTGTGTGGTGAGGGGACCGTAGAGCAGGTTTCTGGTGCGGGTCGAGGGGATCGTAGAGCGGGTTCCTGGTGTGTGGTGAGGGGACCGTAGAGCGGGTTCCTGGTGTGTGGTGAGGGGACCGTAGAGCGGGTTCCTGGTGTGTGGTGAGGGGACCGTAGAGCGGGTTCCTGGTGCGGGTCGAGGGGACCGTAGAGCGGGTTCCTGGTGCGGGTCGAGGGGACCGTAGAGCGGGTTCCTGGTGCGGGTCGAGGGGACCATAGAACGGGTTCATGGTGCGGGTCGAGGGGACCGTATAGCGGGTTCATGGTGCGGGTCGAGGGGACCGTAGAGCGGGTTCATGGTGCGGGTCGAGGGGACCGTAGAGCGGGTTCATGGTGCGGGTCGAGGGGACCGTAGAGCGGGTTCATGGTGTGTGGTGAGGGGACCGTAGAGCGGGTTCCTGGTGTGTGGTGAGGGGATCGTAGAGCGGGTTCCTGGTGTGTGGTGAGGGGACCATAGAGCGGGTTCCTGGTGTGTGGTGAGGGGACCGTAGAGCGGGTTCCTGGTGTGTGGTGAGGGGACCGTAGAGCGGGTTCATGGTGCGGGTCGAGGGGACCGTAGAGCGGGTTCATGGTGTGGGTCGAGGGGACCGTAGAGCGGGTTCATGGTGCGGGTCAAGGGGACCGTAGAGCGGGTTCATGGTGTGTGGTGAGGGGCCCGTAGAGCGGGTTCCTGGTGTGTGGTGAGGGGACCGTAGAGCAGGTTCCTGGTGTGTGGTGAAGGGACTGTAGAGCGGGTTCCTGGTGCGGGTCGAGGGGATCGTAACTGGTGCGGGTCGAGGGGATCGTAACTGGTGCGGGTCGAGGGGATCGTAACTGGTGCGGGTCGAGGGGATCGTAACTGGTGCGGGTCGAGGGGACCGTAGAGCAGGTTCATGGTGTGGGTCGAGGGGACCGTAGTGCAGGTTCCTGGTGTGTGTTGAGGGGACTGTAGAGCAGGTTCATGGTGCGGGTCGAGGTGACCGTAGAGCGGGTTCATGGTGTGTGGTGAGGGGACCGTAGAGCGGGTTCATGGTGCGGGTCGAGGGGACCGTAGAGCGGGTTCATGGTGCGGGTCGAGGGGACGTAGAGCGGGTTCATGGTGCGGGTCGAGGGGACCGTAGAGCGGGTTCATGGTGCGTGGTGAGGGGACCGTAGAGCGGGTTCATGGTGCGTGTCGAGGGGACCGTAGAGCGGGTTCATGGTGCGGGTCGAGGGGACCGTAGAGCGGGTTCATGGTGTGTGGTGAGGGGACCGTAGAGCGGGTTCCTGGTGTGTGGTGAGGGGACCGTAGAGCGGGTTCCTGGTGCGTGGTGAGGGGACCGTAGAGCGGGTTCATGGTGCGTGTCGAGGGGACCGTAGAGCGGGTTCATGGTGCGGGTCGAGGGGACCGTAGAGCGGGTTCATGGTGCGGGTCGAGGGGACCGTAGAGCGGGTTCATGGTGCGGGTCGAGGGGACCGTAGAGCGGGTTCATGGTGCGGGTCGAGGGGACCGTAGAGCGGGTTCATGGTGTGTGGTGAGGGGACCGTAGAGCGGGTTCATGGTGCGGGTCGATGGGACCGTAGAGCGGGTTCATGGTGCGGGTCGAGGGGACCGTAGAGCGGGTTCATGGTGCGTGTCGAGGGGACCGTAGAGCGGGTTCATGGTGCGGGTCGAGGGGACCGTAGAGCGGGTTCATGGTGTGTGGTGAGGGGACCGTAGAGCGGGTTCCTGGTGTGTGGTGAGGGGACCGTAGAGCGGGTTCCTGGTGCGTGGTGAGGGGACCGTAGAGCGGGTTCATGGTGTGTGGTGAGGGGACCGTAGAGCGGGTTCATGGTGCGGGTTGAGGGGACCGTAGAGCGGGTTCATGGTGCGTGTCGAGGGGACCGTAGAGCGGGTTCATGGTGCGGGTCGAGGGGACCGTAGAGCGGGTTCATGGTGCGGGTCGAGGGGACCGTAGAGCGGGTTCATGGTGCGGGTCGAGGGGACCGTAGAGCGGGTTCATGGTGCGGGTCGAGGGGACCGTAGAGCGGGTTCATGGTGTGTGGTGAGGGGTCCGTAGAGCGGGTTCATGGTGTGTGGTGAGGGGACCGTAGAGCGGATTCTTGGTGTGTGGTGAGGGGACCATAGAGCGGGTTCATGGTGTGTGGTGAGGGGACCGTAGAGCAGGTTCCTGGTGTGTGGTGAGGGGACCCTAGAGCGGGTTCATGGTGCGGGTCGAGGGGACTGTAGAACTCAGGTTAGGAACCCTGCTGTCGAGGTTGATCCAGGATCCACACATTCTGGTGCCGTGTGGGCAAGAATAAGTGGTGACTGTGGTTACTGGTTACTCAGTCTTTCCTTTCACAGCTGCTGCTTACTCTTTGCATCACACCGGAGGCCGTTCTCATGTCACGCAGCTCCCTCTTGAACAGATTTCCTCCAGGTGTTTCTATTGAGTGCAATGTCTTCCCAGTTTTTACATGTAACGTTGACTTTCTTCAGTCTGATTTTGATGTCATCTTTGAAACATGTCCTTTGTGTTGTTTGTATGTAATAGCCTCTTTTCACCAACAGCCTGGCAGATTCTGAACACCCATGTTCTTCCCTTGTACAGAACAAACACCAGGCAGTGCAGTGTATTGCTTCCCTCTTCAGCAGAACCAGGATACCCCTTCATTCCAGACGTGCATCCATACATTCCCCAAACTAGCCCAACCGTGACACACTGTTCCCTCCCCTCACATGGAGAATCCCTCCTGTCCAGTGAACAGCAAAAGATAATGTGGCTGGGAAAGCAAGGGGGTCAGAGCAGAGAGCATCTGAACAAAATGGAACACATTCTATCTCGGTCAAAGACAGGCAAGCTTCATATTCATGACTTCCCACTGAAACAGAGACAGGAGTGCAGGTTGGAGGCCTTCCACCTGTCTCTCTCCTTCCCCACTTCCACTCTCTGAGGACATGACATAATTCCACTATTTGCGTCAGCCAGGTTCAACCAGAGTATTTGAAATTCAGCACATTCATCAAGCAGCCACTGATTTAATCAGCTCCATTATCTCGGAGCATTTGATATTTCTTCCCCTTCACCCAGCTGCCAGCTCACCCCCCCCCCCCCCCAGCCCTGTATTGTTTCCTGCCTGCCCGGTATTCACTCAGACCAACACGAGCTACCCACTCTCCACACTGTTGGGAAACTCTACCATTCATTCAAATGCAAATTCGACCAGCTTCTTTCAGAAAAACATGCTGGGAGATGGATGGTCTGAGTCACTGGGAGACGGCGTCCGGCTCGCGTGGCATGGGCTACAAATGAGCAGATGGACCTTCCGTTCCCAGGGCTTCACTAATGAGCCATTCCCCACTCTGTCCGTCTCTACCATGGAACAGTGAGTAGGATTAAAGATTCAGGATTGTTTATGTCATTTCCTGTACCCAAGTGTAAAGGAGAGCGAAATAATTGTTACCCCAGATCCGATGGAGCACACAGAAATACAGTAAGATCAAGAAAAACACACACACACTGGTGAGAGGATCTGGTAAACAAGACCACCTTCTCCACAGGGTCACTAGGTGGGTCAGCATTCGTCAGACATCCACTCCCACCCCTTCCGCGAGTACCGACTCAGCAGCTGGCCATCACCGGAGACCGTCACAAACCATGTCTCTCAAAGACTCTCCGGTACAACCCAGCAGTTAAACTCGCTGCGCTGGATGTCCCAAAGCGCCCCGTGGATCTGCCACACCTCGGCCAGTGAGCGCACAGCAACATCCCACATCTGCCGCTTCTGTGTGAGCATCTGGGGGAGGGGGCAGCGCCCCGGGACGTTTATGTCAGCTCGATGGGGACTCACGGGATCTCGCTTTACGGAAACGCTGGAGGAACTCAGCAGGTCAAGCAGCATCTATGGAGAGGATTAAGGACTTTGATGAAGGTTCTCGGTCCGAAACGTCGACTGTTCGTCGATGCTGCCTGACCCGCTGAGTTTCTCCAGTATTTTGTGTGTGCTACTCTGAATTTCCAGCATCTGCAGAGTCTCTTGTGTTAAGGACCTCGGTTTGAAATGATCGGGACGGGCGGGAAACCAGAGTACTGCGCTCCGGGAGAGGAGAGGGGTAAAGCCCGAGATCGGAGCCGTGTAAAGTTTAACCGGGTGGAAACTCCGCGGTGAACTGAGTCTCGGCATTACAGAACTCGGAAGTCCGTGGAAAGATCTGTCACAGGGGTGACAGGTAGGCGGGACTGGGATAAATCCGACACACAATCCGTCAGATGAAACAAAAATCATCCGAGAGCTGTGCTTTGTGTTCCGGGTGTTAACAGAGTGAACGCTTGCTTACAGATCAGCGAGGAGACGCCGTGTTTACCCGCCAACACCCCAGGTGAACAGCGAGCACTGGAGGGGAGATCCCGGTGGGTGGGCGCTGGAACTCCCCGCCCCCTCCTCCCGGTTGTAACTGGGGAAAAACAAGCGGACACCGAAGTGTGGGAGAAGGAAGGGCTCGAACCTACCGCTGTAACCGCGGACACTGACAAGCGCTTCGATCCCTCACACCGCCCCGGGCCCGGGAAACCCACCGTGTCAAACCATCCCGAGGGGGTAAACGGCAGCTGCTTCCGACCCTCTTGCAGCGACCTCCCGGGGTAGCCGGCGACAAGCAGACCCACAGCCACCACTGGGGAGGGGTGGAAGCTCTTTGTGTTCCTCGCAAGCACCTGAATGGGCGGCGGCATGCTCCGGCGCTCTCACCTGCAGCTCCTGGACACTCGAGCCTCCTCCACATGCTCCCGCTCCCTCGGCTCGTCCAGCCTCTCCTGTCTGTTGCCCAGTTGGAAGTGAGGGGGTGCCTCCCTGGGGCGGACCGCGGCTGCGAGAGTGACAGCGTACCCCTCTCCTCCTCAGCCACCGCCAGGGTCCCAGTCGCGTTCCTTTGTCTCCTCTCTGCCCGCTGCCGATCTCTCCGGGACAGACTTCACGCTCTGCCTTCCTTGTTTGCTGCAGGACTGACGCCGACCCTCATGCCGCTCCGCTCGCTGCCCCGGTGGAACAACAGCTCACTATCGCGGGTATCGCTCATTCACATAATGCTGCGCCCCACACCCGCGCTGGGTCCTAGCGCACGTCCGACTCAAACAGTAAACCTCTGCTGTACTGCGCCGGGTCCTAGCGCACGTCCGACCCGAACGGTAAACCTCTGCTCTACTGCGCCGGGTCCTAGCGCACGTTCGACTCGAACGGTAAACCTCTGCTCTACTGCGCCGGGTCCTAGCGCACGTCCGACTCGAACGGTAAACCTCTGCTCTACTGCGCCGGGTCCTAGCGCACGTCCGACTCGAACGGTAAACCTCTGCTGTACTGCACCGGGTCCTAGCGCACGTCCGACTCAAACAGTAAACCTCTGCTGTACTGCGCCGGGTCCTAGCGCACGTTCGACTCGAACGGTAAACCTCTGCTGTACTGCGCCGGGTCCTAGCGCACGTCCGACTCGAACGGTAAACCTCTGCTCTACTGCGCCGGGTCCTAGCGCACGTCCGACTCGAACGGTAAACCTCTGCTGTACTGCACCGGGTCCTAGCGCACGTCCGACTCAAACAGTAAACCTCTGCTGTACTGCGCCGGGTCCTAGCGCACGTCCGACTCGAACGGTAAACCTCTGCTGTACTGCGCCGGGTCCTAGCGCACGTCCGACTCGAACGGTAAACCTCTGCTCTACTGCGCCGGGTCCTAGCGCACGTCCGACTGGAACGGTAAACCTCTGCTGTACTGCGCCGGGTCCTAGCGCACGTCCGACTGGAACGATAAACCTCTGCTCTACTGCGCCGGGTCCTAGCGCACGTCCGACTCAAACGGTAAACCTCTGCTGTACTGCGCCGGGTCCTAGCGCACGTCCGACTCAAACGGTAAACCTCTGCTCTACTGCGCCGGGTCCTAGCGCACGTCCGACTCGAACGGTAAACCTCTGCTGTACTGTGCCGGGTCCTAGCGCACGTCCGACTAGAACGGTAAACCTCTGCTGTACTGCGCCGTGTCCTAGCGCACGTCCGACTCGTACGGTAAACCTCTGCTCTACTGCGCCGGGTCCTAGCGCACGTCCGACCCGAACGGTAAACCACTGCTCTACTGCGCCGGGTCGTAGCGCACGTCCGACTCGAACGGTAAACCTCTGCTGTACTGCGCCGGGTCGTAGCGCACTTCCGACTCGAACGGTAAACATCTGCTCTACTGCGCCGGGTCCTAGCGCACGTCCGACTCGAACGGTAAACCTCTGCTCTACTGCGCCGGGTCCTAGCGCACGTCCGACCCGAACGGTAAACCTCTGCTGTACTGCGCCGGGTCCTAGCGCACGTCCGACTCGAACGGTAAACCTCTGCTGTACTGCGCCGGGTCCTAGCGCACGTCCGACTCGAACGGTAAACCTCTGCTCTACTGCGCCGGGTCCTAGCGCACGTCCGACTGGAACGGTAAACCTCTGCTGTACTGCGCCGGGTCCTAGCGCACGTCCGACTGGAACGATAAACCTCTGCTCTACTGCGCCGGGTCCTAGCGCACGTCCGACTCAAACAGTAAACCTCTGCTGTACTGCGCCGGGTCCTAGCGCACGTCCGACTCAAACGGTAAACCTCTGCTGTACTGCGCCGGGTCCTAGCGCACGTCCGACTCAAACGGTAAACCTCTGCTCTACTGCGCCGGGTCCTAGCGCACGTCCGACTCGAACGGTAAACCTCTGCTGTACTGTGCCGGGTCCTAGCGCACGTCCGACTAGAACGGTAAACCTCTGCTGTACTGCGCCGTGTCCTAGCGCACGTCCGACTCGTACGGTAAACCTCTGCTCTACTGCGCCGGGTCCTAGCGCACGTCCGACCCGAACGGTAAACCACTGCTCTACTGCGCCGGGTCGTAGCGCACGTCCGACTCGAACGGTAAACCTCTGCTGTACTGCGCCGGGTCGTAGCGCACTTCCGACTCGAACGGTAAACATCTGCTCTACTGCGCCGGGTCCTAGCGCACGTCCGACTCGAACGGTAAACCTCTGCTCTACTGCGCCGGGTCCTAGCGCACGTCCGACCCGAACGGTAAACCTCTGCTGTACTGCGCCGGGTCCTAGCGCACGTCCGACTCGAACGGTAAACCTCTGCTGTACTGCGCCGGGTCCTAGCGCACGTCCGACTCGAACGGTAAACCTCTGCTCTACTGCGCCGGGTCCTAGCGCACGTCCGACTGGAACGGTAAACCTCTGCTGTACTGCGCCGGGTCCTAGCGCACGTCCGACTGGAACGATAAACCTCTGCTGTACTGCGCTGGGTCCTAGCGCACGTCCGACTCGAACGGTAAACCTCTGCTGTACTGCGCCGGGTCCTAGCGCACGTCCGACTCGAACGGTAAACCTCTGCTGTACTGCGCTGGGCCCTAGCGCATGTCACAGTCAAATATTAAACCATTTCTGTACTGCGCTGGGTGCTAGTGCACTTCACAGTCAAATATTAAACCCTTGCTGTACTGCGCTGGGTGCTAGTGTATGTTACAGTCAAACATTAAACCCTTGCTGTACTGCGCTGGGTGCTAGTGTATGTTACAGTCAAACATTAAACCCTTGCTGTACTGCGCCGGGTCCTAGCGCACGTCCGACTCGAACAGTAAACCTCTGCTGTACTGCGCTGGGTCCTAGCGCACGTCCGACTCGAACGGTAAACCTCTGCTGTACTGCGCCGGGTCGTAGCGCACTTCCGACTCGAACGGTAAACATCTGCTCTACTGCGCCGGGTCCTAGCGCACGTCCGACTCGAACGGTAAACCTCTGCTCTACTGCGCCGGGTCCTAGCGCACGTCCGACCCGAACGGTAAACCTCTGCTGTACTGCGCCGGGTCCTAGCGCACGTCCGACTCGAACGGTAAACCTCTGCTGTACTGCGCCGGGTCCTAGCGCACGTCCGACTGGAACGATAAACCTCTGCTCTACTGCGCCGGGTCCTAGCGCACGTCCGACTCAAACAGTAAACCTCTGCTGTACTGCGCCGGGTCCTAGCGCACGTCCGACTCAAACGGTAAACCTCTGCTGTACTGCGCCGGGTCCTAGCGCACGTCCGACTCAAACGGTAAACCTCTGCTCTACTGCGCCGGGTCCTAGCGCACGTCCGACTCGAACGGTAAACCTCTGCTGTACTGCGCCGGGTCGTAGCGCACTTCCGACTCGAACGGTAAACATCTGCTCTACTGCGCCGGGTCCTAGCGCACGTCCGACTCGAACGGTAAACCTCTGCTCTACTGCGCCGGGTCCTAGCGCACGTCCGACCCGAACGGTAAACCTCTGCTGTACTGCGCCGGGTCCTAGCGCACGTCCGACTCGAACGGTAAACCTCTGCTGTACTGCGCCGGGTCCTAGCGCACGTCCGACTCGAACGGTAAACCTCTGCTCTACTGCGCCGGGTCCTAGCGCACGTCCGACTGGAACGGTAAACCTCTGCTGTACTGCGCCGGGTCCTAGCGCACGTCCGACTGGAACGATAAACCTCTGCTCTACTGCGCCGGGTCCTAGCGCACGTCCGACTCAAACAGTAAACCTCTGCTGTACTGCGCCGGGTCCTAGCGCACGTCCGACTCAAACGGTAAACCTCTGCTGTACTGCGCCGGGTCCTAGCGCACGTCCGACTCAAACGGTAAACCTCTGCTCTACTGCGCCGGGTCCTAGCGCACGTCCGACTCGAACGGTAAACCTCTGCTGTACTGTGCCGGGTCCTAGCGCACGTCCGACTAGAACGGTAAACCTCTGCTGTACTGCGCCGTGTCCTAGCGCACGTCCGACTCGTACGGTAAACCTCTGCTCTACTGCGCCGGGTCCTAGCGCACGTCCGACCCGAACGGTAAACCACTGCTCTACTGCGCCGGGTCGTAGCGCACGTCCGACTCGAACGGTAAACCTCTGCTGTACTGCGCCGGGTCGTAGCGCACTTCCGACTCGAACGGTAAACATCTGCTCTACTGCGCCGGGTCCTAGCGCACGTCCGACTCGAACGGTAAACCTCTGCTCTACTGCGCCGGGTCCTAGCGCACGTCCGACCCGAACGGTAAACCTCTGCTGTACTGCGCCGGGTCCTAGCGCACGTCCGACTCGAACGGTAAACCTCTGCTGTACTGCGCCGGGTCCTAGCGCACGTCCGACTCGAACGGTAAACCTCTGCTCTACTGCGCCGGGTCCTAGCGCACGTCCGACTGGAACGGTAAACCTCTGCTGTACTGCGCCGGGTCCTAGCGCACGTCCGACTGGAACGATAAACCTCTGCTGTACTGCGCTGGGTCCTAGCGCACGTCCGACTCGAACGGTAAACCTCTGCTGTACTGCGCCGGGTCCTAGCGCACGTCCGACTCGAACGGTAAACCTCTGCTGTACTGCGCTGGGCCCTAGCGCATGTCACAGTCAAATATTAAACCATTTCTGTACTGCGCTGGGTGCTAGTGCACTTCACAGTCAAATATTAAACCCTTGCTGTACTGCGCTGGGTGCTAGTGTATGTTACAGTCAAACATTAAACCCTTGCTGTACTGCGCTGGGTGCTAGTGTATGTTACAGTCAAACATTAAACCCTTGCTGTACTGCGCCGGGTCCTAGCGCACGTCCGACTCGAACAGTAAACCTCTGCTGTACTGCGCTGGGTCGTAGCGCACGTCCGACTCGAACGGTAAACCTCTGCTGTACTGCGCCGGGTCGTAGCGCACTTCCGACTCGAACGGTAAACATCTGCTCTACTGCGCCGGGTCCTAGCGCACGTCCGACTCGAACGGTAAACCTCTGCTCTACTGCGCCGGGTCCTAGCGCACGTCCGACCCGAACGGTAAACCTCTGCTGTACTGCGCCGGGTCCTAGCGCACGTCCGACTCGAACGGTAAACCTCTGCTGTACTGCGCCGGGTCCTAGCGCACGTCCGACTCGAACGGTAAACCTCTGCTCTACTGCGCCGGGTCCTAGCGCACGTCCGACTGGAACGGTAAACCTCTGCTGTACTGCGCCGGGTCCTAGCGCACGTCCGACTGGAACGATAAACCTCTGCTCTACTGCGCCGGGTCCTAGCGCACGTCCGACTCAAACAGTAAACCTCTGCTGTACTGCGCCGGGTCCTAGCGCACGTCCGACTCAAACGGTAAACCTCTGCTGTACTGCGCCGGGTCCTAGCGCACGTCCGACTCAAACGGTAAACCTCTGCTCTACTGCGCCGGGTCCTAGCGCACGTCCGACTCGAACGGTAAACCTCTGCTGTACTGTGCCGGGTCCTAGCGCACGTCCGACTAGAACGGTAAACCTCTGCTGTACTGCGCCGTGTCCTAGCGCACGTCCGACTCGTACGGTAAACCTCTGCTCTACTGCGCCGGGTCCTAGCGCACGTCCGACCCGAACGGTAAACCACTGCTCTACTGCGCCGGGTCGTAGCGCACGTCCGACTCGAACGGTAAACCTCTGCTGTACTGCGCCGGGTCGTAGCGCACTTCCGACTCGAACGGTAAACATCTGCTCTACTGCGCCGGGTCCTAGCGCACGTCCGACTCGAACGGTAAACCTCTGCTCTACTGCGCCGGGTCCTAGCGCACGTCCGACCCGAACGGTAAACCTCTGCTGTACTGCGCCGGGTCCTAGCGCACGTCCGACTCGAACGGTAAACCTCTGCTGTACTGCGCCGGGTCCTAGCGCACGTCCGACTCGAACGGTAAACCTCTGCTCTACTGCGCCGGGTCCTAGCGCACGTCCGACTGGAACGGTAAACCTCTGCTGTACTGCGCCGGGTCCTAGCGCACGTCCGACTGGAACGATAAACCTCTGCTGTACTGCGCTGGGTCCTAGCGCACGTCCGACTCGAACGGTAAACCTCTGCTGTACTGCGCCGGGTCCTAGCGCACGTCCGACTCGAACGGTAAACCTCTGCTGTACTGCGCTGGGCCCTAGCGCATGTCACAGTCAAATATTAAACCATTTCTGTACTGCGCTGGGTGCTAGTGCACTTCACAGTCAAATATTAAACCCTTGCTGTACTGCGCTGGGTGCTAGTGTATGTTACAGTCAAACATTAAACCCTTGCTGTACTGCGCTGGGTGCTAGTGTATGTTACAGTCAAACATTAAACCCTTGCTGTACTGCGCCGGGTCCTAGCGCACGTCCGACTCGAACAGTAAACCTCTGCTGTACTGCGCTGGGTCCTAGCGCACGTCCGACTCGAACGGTAAACCTCTGCTGTACTGTGCCGGGTCCTAGCGCACGTCCGACTCGAACGGTAAACCTCTGCTGTACTGCGCCGGGTGCTAGCGCACGTCCGACTCGAACGGTAAACCTCTGCTCTACTGCGCCGGGTCCTAGCGCACGTCCGACTCAAACGGTAAACCTCTGCTCTACTGCGCTGGGCCCTAGCGCATGTCACATTCAAATATTAAACCCTTGCTGTACTGCGCTGGGCCCTAGCGCATGTCACAGTCAAACATTAAACCCTTGCTGTACTGCGCTGGGTGCTAGTGTATGTTACAGTCAAACATTAAACCCTTGCTGTACTGCGCTGGGTGCTAGTGTATGTTACAGTCAAACATTAAACCCTTGCTGTACTGCGCTGGGTGCTAGTGTATGTTACAGTCAAACATTAAACCCTTGCTGTACTGCGCTGGGTGCTAGTGTATGTTACAGTCAAACATTAAACCCTTGCTGTACTGCGCTGGGTGCTAGTGTATGTTACAGTCAAACATTAAACCCTTGCTGTACTGCGCTGGGTGCTAGTGTATGTTACAGTCAAACATTAAACCCTTGCTGTACTGCGCTGGGTGCTAGTGTATGTTACAGTCAAACATTAAACCCTTGCTGTACTGCGCTGGGTGCTAGTGTATGTTACAGTCAAATATTAAACCCTTGCTGTCCTGAGCTGGGTGCTAGTGTATGTTACAGTCAAACATTAAACCCTTGCTGTACTGCGCTGGGTGCTAGTGTATGTTACAGTCAAACATTAAACCCTTGCTGTCCTGCGCTGGGTGCTAGTGTATGATACCGTCAAACATTAAACCCTTGCTGTCCTGCGCTGGGTGCTAGTGTATGATACCGTCAAACATTAAACCCTTGCTGTACTGCGCTGGGTGCTAGTGTATGTTACAGTCAAACATTAAACCCTTGCTGTACTGCGCTGGGTGCTAGTGTATGTTACAGTCAAACATTAAACCCTTGCTGTCCTGAGCTGGGTGCTAGTGTATGTTACAGTCAAACATTAAACCCTTGCTGTACTGCGCTGGGTGCTAGTGTATGTTACAGTCAAATATTAAACCCTTGCTGTCCTGCGCTGGGTGCTAGTGTATGTTACAGTCAAACATTAAACCCTTGCTGTCCTGAGCTGGGTGCTAGTGTATGTTACAGTCAAACATTAAACCCTTGCTGTACTGCGCTGGGTGCTAGTGTATGTTACAGTCAAATATTAAACCCTTGCTGTCCTGCGCTGGGTGCTAGTGTATGTTACAGTCAAACATTAAACCCTTGCTGTACTGCGCTGGGTGCTAGTGTATGTTACAGTCAAACATTAAACCCTTGCTGTACTGCGCTGGGTGCTAGTGTATGTTACAGTCAAACATTAAACCCTTTGCTGTACTGCGCTGGGTGCTAGTGTATGATACCGTCAAACATTAAACCCTTGCTGTACTGCGCTGGGTGCTAGTGTATGTTACAGTCAAACATTAAACCCTTGCTGTACTGCGCTGGGTGCTAGTGTATGATACAGTCAAACATTAAACCCTTGCTGTACTGCGCTGGGTGCTAGTGTATGTTACAGTCAAACATTAAACCCTTGCTGTACTGCGCTGGGTGCTAGTGTATGTTACAGTCAAACATTAAACCCTTGCTGTACTGCGCTGGGTGCTAGTGTATGATACAGTCAAACATTAAACCCTTGCTGTACTGCGCTGGGTGCTAGTGTATGTTACAGTCAAACATTAAACCCTTGCTGTACTGCGCTGGGTGCTAGTGTATGATACAGTCAAACATTAAACCCTTGCTGTACTGCGCTGGGTGCTAGTGTATGTTACAGTCAAACATTAAACCCTTGCTGTACTGCGCTGGGTCCTAGCACCAGGTTATTCTGGTCACAAGGCCCTCCTCCTGGGTCTAGGAGTACAACTGATTTTAACAAAGTTACCGATTCACCAAGGAAACAGTCTTTGTTACCAAACCTGATTTGTGTGAATTATCCCACCAGAAGAGATTTGTTTGTGTAGATAAGAATATTGAACACATGGGAATGATTGGGGTGGGGAGCGGGGGAGATATCTAACTTGAACCAGAGCAGTGAAGGTGATTGGCAAAGCAAAAGATAACATTGTGGCACAACGAATGTTTAGGATTTGGACTACACGGCCTCTGGGTGCCGGACCTGGGCTGCGCAGCCGGAGGTGGTGGGTGCAGATACAATATTTGAGAAAGGAACAGGTGCTGGGGGGAGCCCTGTCACTCTGAACTGACGGGGTTGAAAATCTCTCTCCAGTACTACTCCAGTGTCTGCTGGAATATCCTGCAAACATCCCACATAGTTCCAGTTCACCACTGTCTTTACATAATTCCAGTTCACCACTGTCTTTACATAATTCCAGTTCACCACTGTCTTTACATAGTTCCAGTTCACCACTGTCTTTAGATAGTTCCAGTTCACCACTGTCTTTAGATAGTTCCGGTTCACCACTGTCTTTACATAGTTCTGGTTCACCACTGTCTTTACATAGTTCCAGTTCACCACTGTCTTTACATAGTTACGGTTCACCACTGTCTTTACATAGTTCCAGTTCACCACTGTCTTTACATAGTTACGGTTCACCACTGTCTTTAGATAGTTCCGGTTCACCACTGTCTTTACATAGTTCCGGTTCACCACTGTCTTTACATAGTTCCAGTTCACCACTGTCTTTACATAGTTCCAGTTCACCACTGTCTTTAGATAGTTCCGGTTCACCACTGTCTTTACATAGTTCTGGTTCACCACTGTCTTTACATAGTTCCAGTTCACCACTGTCTTTACATAGTTACAATTCACCACTGTCTTTACATAGTTCCGGTTCACCACTGTCTTTAGATAGTTCCAGTTCACCACTGTCTTTAGATAGTTCCAGTTCACCACTGTCTTTACATAGTTACGGTTCACCACTGTCTTTACTTCCCTCAACCCAGGAGATTGTTGCTAAGGGTTTTTCCCTGTTAGGAATTGATGTTTCTAGTACAGCACAATATCAGTTGTGACAAACTAATTAATTACAAACACAAGAAAATCTGCTGATGCTGGAAATCCAGAGCAACACACACAGAATGTTGGGGGAGCTCAGCGGGTCAGGCAGCATCCATGGAAGAGACTGTTTACTCTTTTACATAGATGCTGCCTGGCCAGCTGAGTTTCTCCCGCATTTTTGTGTGTTGCTAGATATCTATGATAAACTGGTAAATCTCTATCAGATCTCCCCTCAGCTTCCACCACTCCAGTGTAAACGACTCAAGTGCATCCAGTCTCTCATTATAACTGGTCCTGATGAAGGGTCTCGGCCTGGAACGTTGATTGTTTATTCCTCTCCATAGATGCTGCCTGTGAGTTGCTGTGGATTTCCAGCGTCTGCAGAATCTCTGGAGCTTATGGGTTAGGGTTAGTAAGTTGTGGACATGCTGTGTTGGTGCTGGAAGTGCAGCAACACTTGGCACGTTCTCAGACATGTTGCTCGTTGACACATTTCATGGTGTATTTTGGTGTACATGTGACAGATAACGCTAATCTTTACCTTTCATTTTTAAAGCTATTCTAGTTGGTGGTAAATTGGGTTTGGTGGTTGGGGTATGACAGGCCAGATGACCTGGGACAACTGGCAGAGCTGTGGCATATGGGATTTACCCTCGATGTGGGAAATCATTTGAGCAGAGCAAGCAAAAGAAGGATATACCCAGTGGATGGTGTTGTCCTGGGGAATCCCTCCCTGCCCCAATACTGGTGACTCCCCAATACCTCCTCCGTACTATTGGAGGGAGTCAGATAACCCCCACCCCTCTCGTCACCAACAGAGATTTAGATGGCTGGGTTAGTAAGTTTGCAGATGATACAAAGATTGGCAGTGTTGTGGAAAGCTTAGAAAACTGGCAAAGAATACAGATGTATTACATATGTGGGCAGAGAAATGGCAGATGGAGTTTAACCCAGACAGATGTGAGGTGTTGCACCTTGAGCAAACGTAAAGAGACAGTAAGACCCTTAACAGCATTAATGAGCAGAGGGACCTTGGGGTCCAAGGTCATTGCTCCCTGAAAGTGGCTACACAGGTCGTTAAGAAGGCAAATGGCATTTACTAGTCGAAGCATTGAGTTCAAACATCAGGATGTTATGTTGCAGCTTTATAAAGCTCCAGTTAGGCTGTATCTAGAGCATTGCAAACAGTTCTGGGCATCCCGTTATAGGAAGGATGTTGAGGTTTACCAGGATACTGCCTGGATTAGAGGGCATGTGCTACAACAAGAGGTTGGACAAACTTGGTTTGTTTTCTCTGGAGTGCCGGAGGCTGAGGGGAGACCCAACAGAGGTCTGTAAGAGGCTTAGATAGAGTGGACAGACAGTATCTCTTCCCAGAGTTGAAATGTCTAATACCAGAGGGCATGCATTGAGGGTGAGAGGGGGTAATTTCAAAGGAGATGTGAGAGGCAAGTTTTTTTACACAGAGAATGGTGGGTGCCTGGAATATGCTGCCTGAGAGAGGCAGAATTAGAGACTTTTAAGAAATGTTTAGATAGGCATACAAATGTGAGGGATATAGACATTGTGTAGGCAGAGAGGATTAATTTAGTTGGCCATTTGGTCATAATTTAATTGGATAGACACAGTATTGTGGGCCAAAGGGCCTGTTCCTGTGATGTACTGTTCTGTATTTCACGTACCCCATTCTGGAGTGTGCTTCAGTACCTGTGCCCTGCCATGAATGAGGCTCAGCCTGCTGGCTCAGATTTCCCACCGCACTGATAACAGGGGATCACAAACAGCTGGGAGCAGGAGGTGGCCACGCTACCCATCGAGCCTGTCATAGTCATAGCTGATTGTCCCAGATCCCATCGCTTCTCCTGCACCAGTTCTACATTTCCCTCGATTCCCTGATCTTTAAATAGATCTACCACCTTTTATAAAAACACAAAATGCTGGCAGAACTCAGCAGGCCAGACAGCATCTATGGGAGGAGGTAGTGACGACATTTCGGGCCGAAACCCTTCATCAGGAGTGACTTTATTTATTTCCAGCATCTGCAGATTCACTCGTCTACCACCTTCTATGTTATTTTTTGTTTATTTAGAGATACAGCACGGAACCGGCCCCACAAGCCACGCCACCCAGTGACCCCCCCCCCCCCCCGACTTAACCCCAGCCTAATTACAGGACAACTCACAATTAACCTACTAGCCAGCACGGCTCTGGACTGTGGGAGGAGAGCCATGGCATCACAGGGAGGAAGGTGCAAACACGGAACTGAACTCTGAAATTCAGATACCCCAAGCTGTAATAGCATCACACTAACCGCTGCAGTACTATTTTCCACAGCACTGACAACGAGGGATCACAAACGACTGGGAGCAGGAGTCAGCCACTCAGCCCATCAAGCCTGTCCCAGTCACAGCTGATAGCCCCAGGTCTCATCTCTTCTCCTGCATCAATTTCACATGGCCCTCAATTTCCTGATCTTTAAATAGATCTGTCTCCTCTTCAGTTACCCCAGTGATGGAGTGGAATTTGAGAAGACCTGGGCAGCAGGGGAGCCGAAGCTGGGAGAAGGGAAGGCCCAGTGTCAGTGGTGTGTCCCTGCAGCTGAACAGCAGGATCCAGGCTGGAAGTGCTGGACACAAGCACTGGGCTGTGTGCGCCCTCTAGTGTCACCCTGCTGCATGTACAACCCCAAGCGGACCTTGTACTGAAGTTCATATTCAAGTTTAATTGTCATTAAACCATACATGAATACCCATGAATACAATTGAATGTAACAATGTTCCTCCAGGGCCAAGGTGCAAAACATGGTACCGACAGTCACACTCAGCACACGGCACAAGTAAGGTAGCAGCAAATATACGGTTGCACAAAAGAATATACAAAAAATATAACCTAGCCCAAGTCCCTGAGAATTATGTCCCGTAGATTGATGGTGCTGACAAAAACAAGCCTGTAGCAGTCCGCAGGTAAAAGCAATCCAGCCTGTCTTCCACCAAGCAGACACTGGAGGGCAGCACTGATGGGCGAGGCCACCCCCCCAACCTGTCAAGGACACCAGCTGCACCTCTGCTGCCCCCCACACCACCTCTGCTGGGCGGCTGCAACAGGCAACCCCACGGCACGAGAGCCCAGTCCTTGTTGCTGCCCCCCACACCACCTCTGCTGGGCGGCTGCAACAGGCAACCCCACGGCACGAGAGCCCAGTCCTTGTTGCTGCCCCCCACACCACCTCTGCTGGGCGGCTGCAACAGGCAACCCCACGACACGAGAGCCCAGTCCTTGTTGCTGCCCCCCACACCACCTCTGCTGGGCGGCTGCAACAGGCAACCCCACGACACGAGAGCCCAGTCCTTGTTGCTGCCCAGACTGATGGACTCACACATTCAAACAGTTGAACGTATGTGGAGGAGCACCCGAGAAACGTTAACTGCCGATCAGAAAGCTCTCACAAAGTGGCATCATAGTAAAACAGTTAGCTTGGTGTCTTACAGTGCCAGTGGCCCGGGTTCAATTCCTGTACATTCTCCCTGTGGGTTTCCTCCAGGTGCTGCGATTTCCTCCCACAGTCCAAAGACATACAGATTTGTATATTAATTAGCCACATGAGTGTAATTGGGCAGCGTGGGCTCATTGGGCCGGAAGGGCCTGTCACTGTGCTGGATCTCAAACGAAAATAATAAATGAGATGTTCAGTGTACTGTATCTTGTTAGTGCCAGATGTTCAGAAAGTTTGGTAGATCGATAGATAGGCCTGAATTGGTTCCTTAAGGTTGTCATAGCCGGCGGGGGGGGGGGGGGGGGAGATAGTGAGAACAAGCTCCCACTACCCATTAAACACTCCCAAAGGCGTGCATCTCAAATAGCCTCTGACGACCAGGTCCAGATCCTGGCCTTCACATGTGGTTTAGCTACCAAACCCAGCAGAACTGTTTCTACTGACAGGACAAAGGGCAAAGGTGGATCACTGGTGCCTTAAAACCAGCTTCTTCAGGCAGATGGGCTCATCAGCTGTGATTGGCAGCTCACCTAGGAGAAGGAAAACTGACCTCAAACCTCTGCTGACTTTTCAGTTTCCAAGAACCTTCTGTCCCATTATTGTAACTTCTCACACCTCATGACCCCTGACACCTGGAACTTCCACCATATTGCTAGTGTTTTCCACAGGGAAGACTGATGCAAAGTACAGTACTTATTCAGTTGGTGCTCCACTTCCTTGTCCCCCATTACAACCGCTCCAGCATCATTTTCCAGCAGTCTGATATCCACACTCACCTCCCATTTACATTTTATGTATCTGCAGAAACTTCTGGTATCATCTTTAGTATTATTGGCTAGCTTACTTTCATGTTCCATCTTTACCTTCTTAATGACTTTTTTAGTTGTCTCCTGTTGATTTTTAAAAACTTCCCACTAAATTTTGCTCTATTATATGCCCTCTTTTTTGGCTTTGACTTTTTTGTTGTGCTCTTTCCAGTAGAATACTTCTTCTTCTTTGGGATATATATATCCTGCGCCTTCCGAATTTCTTCCAAGAATTCCAGCCATTGCTGCTCTGCCATCATCCCTGCCAGTGTTCCTTGCCATCCAATTCTGTCCAACTCCTCTCTCATGCCTCTGTAATACTGATACATCTGACTTTAGCTTCTCCTTCTCAAATTTAAGGGAGAATTCAATTATATTGTGATCACTTGCTCCTAAGGGTTCTTTTACTTTAAGCTCTCTAATCAATTCTGGTTCATTGCACAACACCTAGTCCAGAACCGCTGATCCCCGGTGGACTCAACCATGAGCTGCTTATAGGCATTCTAGAAAATCTCCCTCTTGGAATCCAGTGCCAACCTGATTTTCCCAATCCCCCTGCATATTGAAGACCCCATGATTATTGTAACATTGCCTTTTTGGAATGCATTTTCTATTTGCCGTTGTAATTTGTAGGCCACATCCTTACTACTGTTTGAGGGTCTTTTTACCCTTGCAGTTAGCTCTATCCACAATAATTCAACATCTTCTGACCCCAAGTCACCTCTTTCTAATGATTTGATTTAATTTTTTACCAACAGAGGAACACACCCCCTCTGCCTTCCTGTCTGTCTTTTCAATACAAAGAGTATCCTTGGACATTAAGCTCCCAGCTATAATCTTCTTTCAGCCATGATTCAGTGATGCATACATCATACACCCTATCGTTATATGCGGGGATACGGTCCTCGCAGTTGACGCATAGTATGGAAAACGCATAATGTGAATAATTATTTAAATGGAGGAAATAGGGATGGGCTTCCTAAATATGTTTTATTTGTAATTTATTCACATTTCATACCAATACGACACAAAATCAGTACCACAAGGCAACATTCGTATTATATTTCATCAATTTAAGGTAATATTCAACGTAATAAATCGTAGAAAGTCTTTTCATCCTTACTTATGTAAGTGAGTTTCAGCATATGCTTCCAAAAAAGCCTGGTTTTGTCTGCTTTGGTGTGATGCCTAACTCAGCTATCATAGCCTGCAACTGCAAAGGCTAGCTTACAGCAGCTTCGTGGTCAGCACTAGCTTGCTCACCACACACAGCTAAGTTGTGAAACCTGTGACAATTAACAAACTTAGAAAACCATCCCCTACTTGCATTAAAGCTAACAATATCACTTGACACTTCCTCACTAGTCTCTGAACAAAGGTGACCATAAATTTCCAAAGCTTTCACATGAAGATGATCGGAACTGAGTGGTGGTTTTTACTTTGTTTCATGCTCAATGTACAAACTCAACATTTTCTCCATTTTTGTCATGATTGGGTTACGCACTTTGGTAACAATCTTCGAAGACATTTGTAATGAACCAATCACTACACTTTTTATTTTCTCAGCATTTTTCTTTATGTTTCTGATCGTGGACTCACCCAGGCCAAAGTAGTTTCCCAGAGCTGCGTTACCTTCACCTGACGTGGCCTTGTTTATAATTTCCAACTTTCTTTCAAGTGTTAAAGTGGTTCTCTGCCGCTTGATTGATGGCCCAGGACTTGACATAGGATGCTTAGGAGGCATAGTTAAATATTTCAAGCACAAAATCAGTGCACCATAGGTAATAACAACAAAAGTTTAAGAGCGCAATATCGCTCATCCACACGCTGCCAAAACCAATGCGAGACTGTGAGGCGCACGGGACTTGTATTGGCAGGAAAGCGGTGCTTCTCATTCCAACAGCCTCACATAACTGTGAGTTTTGGACACATATAGGGAGAAGTTCGTAGAAATAGCTTCGATGCATAACTGTGGATCTGCATTGTCTGAAGACAGATATAACGAGGATAGGGTGTACATGCCAATCTGTAACTGCTACAAGTTCACCTACCTTATTCCATACACTGCATGCATTCAAATATAACACCTTCAGTCCTTTATTCACTTTTTTCCAATTTTGTCCGCCTTTTATGTTACAACTCATCCTGTTGACTGCAATTTTGCCCTATAAACAGCCTGTCCTCACTACACATTGCCTCCATTTGTAAACCAGCTACCTAATCTTCAGCTCTATAATCTGCCTTTCCCACGATACTTCTTGCATTGAAATATATGCAGTTCAGGACACTAGTCACACTATGATCAACCTTTTGATTCCTAACTTTGTCTGAGGTTGTACCAACATCTGCCTCCACAACCTCTCCACTAAATGTTCTGGCACTCTGGTTCCCATCCCCCTGCAACACTAGTTTAAAACCCACCGTGCAGCATTAACAAACATTCCCACTAGGATGTTAGTCCTCCTCCAGTTCAGGTGCAAGCTGTCCCTTCTGTGCAAGTGCCACCTTTCCTTGAAGAGAGTCCAATGATGCAAAAATCTTATGCCCTCCCTCCTACACCAACTCCTTAGCTATGTATTAAACTTTATAATCTTCCTAGTTCTGGCCTCACTAACATATAGCATGAGCAGCAATCCAGAGATCACAATCCTGGAAGTTTTGCCCTTTAACTGAGCACCCTACTTCCTGAACTCCCTTTGCAGAACCTCGTCAATCGCCCTACCCATGTCATTGGTGCCTACATGGAGCACGATCTATTGGCTGTTCACCTTCCTGCTTAGAAATGATAAGAAGAGATGGTAGGATTACACAGGATTCTGCAATAGAAGGATGTAGTAAACAGTGGTTAATAACAGTCTAACAGGAGGGGGGGGTTCATCACCCAGGAGGCGACATACCAGCCGGGAATCTTGATTTTGCCCACAGCACCTCCTGTCCGTTCCCCTAACTAACAAATCCCCTATCGCCACAGTGTGCCTCTTCTCCCCCGCCCCCCCCCCCCAACTTCCCTTCTGAGCTACAGAGCCAGACTCAGTGCCAGAGACCTGACCCCTGTGACTTTCCTCAGCTAGGTCATTCCTCCCCCCCCCAACAGTATCTAAAGTGATATACCTGTTGTTGAGCAGGATGGCCACTGGGGTCCTCTGCACTGACTCCGTAACCCCTTCCCCTTTCTGACTGTCACCCAGTTTCCTGTGTCCTGCACCTTGTGTGTAACTACCTCTCTCTATCACTCACTCACTCAGCCAGCCTCCTGAATGATCCGGAGTTCATCCAGTTCCAACTCCAACTCCTTGTCGTGGTTTGTTAGAAGCTGCAGCCGGATGCACTTCTCACAATTGTCATCGTCAGGGTCACCGGATGTCTCTCTGCCTTCCCCCATCCTGCAAGAGTAGCATTCAACTATCCTGCCTGGCATCTCTACTGAGCAGATATAAAGAAGGGATGGGGGAAAAGCTGAGCTTTCCTTTTGCTTTCCTTTCTCTGACTGAAGCCTCGAAGAGCTAAAGCCCCAAGATCACCACTCTGACTCTGCCCACTCAGATGATGGTCGCTGCATTTGCCCCTGCCCTCCTTTAAATTTGCTCTTGCTAATCAATCCCAAACACCAACTGGTTGCTGGGCATGTGCTTCTGTACATGTGCCCGTGGATGCTACGGCAGGTCAGTTTTGCATGGCATCTCGACACATGCAGACTTTTGCATTCTAATTGGCCCTCATCACTATCTGGTATGGAGAGATTCCTGTGGAGGAATGAAATAAGCTGCAGAAAGTTGTAAACTTAGCGACATTGGCACTAACCTCCTAAGTATCCAAGACATCTTCAAGGAGCGATGTCTCAAAAAGGCAGCATCCATCATTAAGGACCCTCATCACCCAGGGCATGCCCTTTTCTCATTGCTACCATCAGGTAGTAGGTATAGAAAGCCTGAAGGCACACACTCAGCGATGCCGGAACAACTTTTTCCCCTCTGCCATATGATTTCTGAATGGACATTGAACCCATGAACACTACCTCACTACTTTTTTATTTTGATTTGATTTTTGCACTATATTAAATATATATATATATATACAACACACACACACATACATACACATACATTGTAATTCACATTTTTTCTCTTATTATGTTATTTTCCTTATTCTCTTTATTTATTAGAATGTTACCTGGGTTTCAGCACCTAAGTTACAGAGGAAGTTTGAACAATTAGGTTTTTATTCATTGGACCATAGAAGGTTGAGGGGGAACTTGATAGAGGTATTTAAAATTATGAGGGGGATAGATAGAGTTGACGTGGATAGGCTTTTTCCATTGAGAGTAGGGGAGATTCAAACAAGAGGACATGAGTTGAGAGTTAAGGGTCAAAAGTTTAGGGCGAATTTCTTTACTCAGAGAGTGGTAGCTGTGTGGAACGAGCTTCCAGTAGAAGTGGTAGAGGCAGGTTCGGTATTGTCATTTAAAGTAAAATTGGATAGGGATATGGACAGGAAAGGAATGGAGGGTTATGGGCTGAGTGCAGGTCAGTGGGACTAGGTGAGAGTAAGTGTTTGGCACAGACTAGAAGGGCTGAGATGGCCTGTTCCGTGCTGTAATTGTTATATGGTTATATGTATTGCAATGTACTGCTGCTGCAAAGACAACTTATTTCTCGACATGTGCCGATGATATTAATCCTGATTCTGATACCCATAAACTTGACTTCATAAACTTCAGAAACAAGGTTCAGCGGTTCACATGTATACCACCAAGCGAAAGAAGGTTCAACCGTTCACACATATACCCGCCAAGTGAAACAACGTTCAGCTGTCCACACGTATATTGCCAAAGGAAACGATGTTTTCTCCGGACTAAGATGAACAACATAAGGTGCATTTATGACACAAGTTAAAAGTAAACAGTATAACGCGACTGGTTCTTCATACGTGATGAGACCTGGGTGGTGGAAGGGAGCTCAGGAGTCTCACATTCCTGGAGAAGAAGCTGTTTCTCATCCTAAAAGTTCTTGCCCTAATGCTACAGAAGCCTCTGCCTGCTGTAGGGGGGCGGGGGTCAAAGACAGATGGAGGGATCATTGACAATGCTAAGGGCCCTGAATACGCAGCATCCTGACAGACATCTCCTGACGGGTGAGCAGAGATGATGATCCTCTCAGCAGTTCTCACAATCCTTTGTAGGAACTTGTGGACAGATTCCCAGACCAGACCCGGGAACTGAGTGAAGGGATGACCATATGCGAAGCTTTGGATGGCTTTGGGCCTGCACTGACTGGAGTTTAAAATAATGGTGTGTGGGGTGGATGCCACTGGAAACCTATTGAATACTGAAAGGCCGAGATAGACTGGGACATTGGGAGGATGTTTCCTATAGTTGGGGAGTCAAGGACAAGAAGGCACAGCCTCAGAATTGGAGGGACATCCCTTTAGGTCTGTCACGGTATAGGAGGAGTGGACCCACGTGCAGAGGAACTGCAGGCGTTCTCTGTCACTGAGGTCACTCAGCCAGGAGCTGTGGAGAGCAGGGTCACCACTCGACACAGGAGCGGAGGAAGGTCAGAGTCATCATTCGACACAGGAGCGGAGGAAGGTCAGAGTCATCACTCGACACAGGAGCAGAGGGAGGTCAGAGTCATCACTCGACACAGGAGCGGAGGAAGGTCAGGCTCATCACTCGACACAGGAGCGGAGGAAGGTCAGAGTCATCACTCGACAACAGGAGCGGAGGAAGGTCAGAGTCATCACTCGACACAGGAGCGGAGGAAGGTCAGAGTCACCACTCGACACAGGAGCGGAGGAAGGTCAGAGTCACCACTCGACACAGGAGCGGAGGAGGTCAGAGTCATCAACTCGACACAGGAGCAGAGGGAGGTCAGAGTCATCACTCGACACAGGAGCGGAGGAAGGTCAGAGGTCTTCACTCGACACAGGAGCGAGGAAGGTCAGAGTCATCACTCGACACAGGAGCGGAGGAAGGTCAGAGTCATCACTCGACACAGGAGCAGAGGAAGGTCAGGGTCATCACTCGACACAGGAGCTGAGGAAAGGTCAGAGTCACCACTCGGACACAGGAGCGGAGGAAGGTCAGAGTCACCACTCGACACAGGAGCGGAGGAAGGTCAGAGTCATCACTCGACACAGGAGCGGAGGAAGGTCAGAGTCACCACTCGACACAGGAGCGGAGGAAGGTCAGAGTCATCACTCGACACAGGAGCGGAGGAAGGTCAGAGTCACCACTCGACACAGGAGCGGAGGAAGGTCAGAGTCATCACTCGACACAGGAGCGGAGGAAGGTCAGAGTCATCACTCGACACAGGAGCGGAGGAAGGTCAGAGTCACCACTCGACACAGGAGCGGAGGAAGGTCAGAGTCATCACTCGACACAGGAGCGGAGGAAGGTCAGAGTCATCACTCGACACAGGAGCGGAGGAAGGTCAGAGTCACCACTCGACACAGGAGCGGAGGAAGGTCAGAGTCACCACTCGACACAGGGAGCAGGAGGAAGGTCAGAGTCATCACTCGACACAGGAGCAGAGGAAGGTCAGAGTCATCACTCGACACAGGAGCGGAGGAAAGTCAGGCTCATCACTCGACACAGGAGCAAAGGGAGGTCAGAGTCATCACTCGACACAGGAGCGGAGGAAGGTCAGAGTCATCACTCGACACAGGAGCGGAGGAAAGTCAGGCTCATCACTCGACACAGGAGCAGAGGGAGGTCAGAGTCATCACTCGACACAGGAGCGGAGGAAAGTCAGGCTCATCACTCGACACAGGAGCAGAGGGAGGTCAGAGTCATCACTCGACACAGGAGCGGAGGAAGGTCAGAGTCATCACTCGACACAGGAGTGGAGGAAGGTCAGGCTCATCACTCGACACAGGAGCGGAGGAAGGTCAGAGTCATCACTCGACACAGGAGCGGAGGAAGGTCAGAGTCACCACTCGACACAGGAGCGGAAGAAGGTCAAGTCATCACTCGACACAGGAGCGGAGGAAGGTCAGGCTTGTCACTCGACACAGGAGCGGAGGAAGGTCAGAGTCATCACTCGACACAGGACGGAGGAAGGTCAGAGTCACCACTCGACACAGGAGCGGAAGAAGGTCAGAGTCACCACTCGACACAGGAGCGGAAGGAAGGTCAGAGTCATCACACCGACACAGGAGCGGAGGACACGTCAGAGTCATCACTCGACACAGGAGCGGAGGAAGGTCAGAGTCACCACTCGACACAGGAGCGGAAGAAGGTCAGAGTCATCACTCGACACAGGAGCGGAGGAAGGTCAGAGTCCCATCACTCGACACAGGAGCGGAGGAAGGTCAGAGTCACCACTCCGACACAAGAGCGGAGGAAGGTCAGAGTCATCACTCGACACAGGAGCGGAGGAAGGTCAGAGTCACCACTCGACACAGGAGCGGAGGAAGGTCAGAGTCATCACTCGACACAGGAGCAAGGGGAGGTCAGAGTCATCACTCGACACAGGAGCGGAGGGAGGTCAGGCTCATCACTCGACACAGGAGCAGAGGGAGGTCAGAGTCATCACTCGACACAGGAGCGGAGGAAGGTCAGAGTCATCACTCGACACAGGAGCGGAGGAAGGTCAGGCTTGTCACTCGACACAGGAGCGGAGGAAGGTCAGAGTCATCACTCGACACAGGAGCGGAGGAAGGTTCAGAGTCACCACTCGACACAGGAGCGGAAGAAGGTCAGAGTCACCACTCGACACAGGAGCGAAGAAGGTCAGAGTCATCACTCGACACAGGAGCGGAGGAAGGTCAGAGTCATCACTCGACACAGGAGCGGAGGAAGGTCAGAGTCACCACTCGACACAAGAGCGGAGGAAGGTCAGAGTCATCACTCGACACAGGAGCGGAGGAAGGTCAGAGTCACCACTCGACACAGGAGCGGAGGAAGGTCAGAGTCATCACTCGACACAGGAGCAGAGGGAGGTCAGAGTCATCACTCGACACAGGAGCGGAGGGAGGTCAGAGGCATCACTCGACACAGGAGCGGAGGAAGGTCAGAGTCATCACTCGACACAGGAGCGGAGGAAGGTCAGGCTCATCACTCGACACAGGAGCGGAGGAAGGTCAGAGTCACCACTCGACACAGGAGCGGAGGAAGGGTCAGAGTCATCACTCGACACGGGAGCGGAGGAAGGTCAGGCTTGTCACTCGACACAGGAGCGGAGGAAGGTCAGAGTCATCACTCGACACAGGAGCGGAGGAAGGTCAGAGTCATCACTCGACACAGGAGCAGAGGGAGGTCAGAGTCATCACTCGACACAGGAGCGGAGGAAGGTCAGAGTCATCACTCGACACAGGAGCGGAGGGAGGTCAGAGTCATCACTCGACACAGGAGCGGAGGAAGGTCAGAGTCATCACTCGACACAGGAGCGGAGGAAGGTCAGAGTCACACTCGACACAGGAGCGGAGGAAGGTCAGAGTCATCACTTGACACAGGAGCGGAGGGAGGTCAGAGTCATCACTCGACACAGGAGCGGAGGAAGGTCAGAGACATCACTCGTCACAGGAGCGGAGGAAGGTCAGGCTCATCACTCGACACAGGAGCAGAGGGAGGTCAGAGTCATCACTCGACACAGGAGCGGAGGAAGTTCAGAGTCACCACTCGACACAGGAGCGGAGGAAGGTCAGAGTCACCACTCGACACAGGAGCGGAGGAAGGTCAGAGTCATCACTCGACACAGGAGCGAGGAAGGTCAGAGTCATCACTCGACACAGGAGCGGAGGAAAGGTCAGAGTCATCACTCGACACAGGAGCGAGGAAGGTCAGAGACATCACTCGACACAGGAGCGGAGGAAGGTCAGAGTCATCACTCGACACAGGAGCGGAGGAAGGTCAGAGTCAGCACTCGACACAGGAGCGGAGGAAGGTCAGAGTCATCACTCGACACAGGAGCGGAGGAAGGTCAGAGTCACCACTCAACACAGGAGCGGAGGAAGGTCAGAGTCATCACTCGACACAGGAGCGGAGGAAGGTCAGGCTCATCACTCGACACAGGAGCGGAGGAAGGTCAGAGTCATCACTCGACACAGGAGCGGAGGAAGGTCAGAGTCAGCACTCGACACAGGAGCGGAGGAAGGTCAGAGTCATCACTCGACACAGGAGCGGAGGAAGGTCAGAGTCACCACTCAACACAGGAGCGGAGGAAGGTCAGAGTCATCACTCGACACAGGAGCGGAGGAAGGTCAGGCTCATCACTCGACACAGGAGCGGAGGAAGGTCAGAGTCATCACTCGACACAGGCATGGGGAATACTCAAGCTGCGCTGCTTGTCAGGCTCAGCTGTGCAATCTTATCCGTGAGCCGAGTCCACAAAACTTGAGCCATCTCCCCTGAACACCCAGAATCCCAGTCAGGAATGGATGGAGGAGGTTACTCTATGGGCTGCTGCTCCACATCCTCCACTTCCTAGCCCTTGTCCATCGTCCTGACACGCCATGGCGGTCTGACTTTCCACCTGCAGGTGAGGGAGTCCCCAATGGACGTCCCTTTATGAGAGAGTTCTTCCCATGATCTGGGGTAGAGGCTGCTGCATAGAGCGGTGCCCTGCAGTGAGCTGCAGTGAGTTCTTTAGTTTGTACACAAATCTCCCAGCCACATGTTACTTTCTGTGGGCTGGAGGAGACCATGTACTACGTGTACCTGAGTGTGCCAGGCTGCAGCCCCTTTTTGCGTATCTGCGTGGGTTGCTTCTCGCCCTCTGGTTTACATTTTAGCCCCACTGTGGTGAACTACATATACCTGTGTGGACACGCCCCCCCCCCCCCCCCCCCCACTGACTGCCCCTGTGGCTCCTCCCACGGACACCCGGTATAAAGGCGATTGGAGACACAGCCCCGGCCTCAGTCTCCAGGATGTTGTGTGGTGGTCACTTGCTGCTTGTTCTTTCTTCCAGCCAATAAAAGCCGACCTTAACTCACGTCTCAGAGTTATTGATGGTGCATCACCCACCCTATTTATATATGGTCATCCAGTAAGGAGGGGGCATGGAGGGATAAGGATGTCCTTGTCAACTTGCTCCTGTGGCTGGAGAAAACAGCCATCCATGGGTCTTGGGAATGGGTGGTGGGAGGATCGGCTCCAGGTAGACTGCCTGGCAATGTTCAGGAGGTATGCTCATGCCCAGGTGAATATTGAGAAGGAACACGCACTGTCCACGGTGACCATAGAGGCATTTTGGGTCCATTGGGGGTCTGTGGGGGGTTATTGCCATCGTTGACAGAGATGGAAACATTTTGGTTTAATGTGTAATGTCTATTTGTAGTGTAGTAATTGTGCTGGTCACTGGTTTGTATATGTTGTAGCACTGAATTTGTAATAAAGATATTTTGTATGTTAAGTAAAAGGAGGTGGAGGAATGCCAGGGCTCACAACTCGACACAGCAGTGGAGGAATGACAGATTCCCAATGAAGAGACAGAAATCAGAGGTTAGACACAGGAATACCAATAGAGCATCGAGGGAGCAACTGAGGCACATTGAGACAAATCATTTTCTCCAACACAGTGGCTCCGCGGAGGCACTGAACAAGAGTCCTCATAGAATGTGGGAAACGGGTGACGATTAAACCGAAAGTACAAGGGCTTAACAGCTCGAGTTAACAGAACGATTAGTAAATACAGAGGCTCAGAACCACATTAGCTCAATGCTCTGCAGCAAGCCGCAGAGACCTCAGGGCTCGTGACGAGAACAGAGATGAGAAGGAATTCCTTTAGCCGGAGGGTGGTGAATCCATGAAATTTATTGCCACGGTCGGCTGTAAAGGCCAAGTCCATTGGGTATATTTTAACCGAATACATGTACATGGCCAGATGAAGCGACCAAGGTGCACAACACAGTACAAATAATTCAGAGTAAAAAACAAAGTAATATAGATAAATTAACAAATAATAATATATGCCCGAAGAATGACATTTAGCATAAGGTGTATTTACAGCACAAGTTAAAAAGTAAACAGTATAACACTACTGGTATTTCATATGTAATGGGAACTATGTGCCTATAAAAAGGGAGAGTGAGGAGGTGATAGAGAGGAGTTACAGGCAGGTGGTCACTCCGGAGCCACGGGAGCTGATAGGTGGGTCACGGTCAGGAAGGGGAAGGGGCAGGTACTAGAGAGTACCCCAGTGGCTGTACCCCTTGACAATAAGTATCATGTTTGAGTACTGTGGGGGGGGGACAGCCTACCTGGAGGAAGTGACAGTGGCCGGGCCTCAGGCACAGAGGACGGCCCTGTAGCTCAGAAGGGTAGGGATAGAAGAAAGAGGACCATAGTAATAGGGGACTCGATAGTCAGGGGTTCAGACAGGCGGATCTGTGGAGGTGATCGGAGTCCCGGATGGTAGTTCGCCTCCCTGGTGCCAGGGTCCGGACATTTCTGATCACGTCCAAGATATCCTGAAGTGGGAGGGTGAGGAGCCAGAGGCCATGGTACATGTAGGTACCAATGACATAGGTAAGAAAGGGGAAGAGGTCCTGAAACGGGAGTATAGGGAGTTAGGGAAGGCATTTAAGAAGAAGGACCGCAAAGGTAGTAATCTCGGGATTACTGCCTGTGCCATGCGACAGTGAGAGTAGGAATGGAATTAGGTGGAGGATGAATGCGTGGCTGAGGGATTGGGAGCAGGGGGCAGGGATTCAAGTTTCTGGATCATTGGGACCTCTTCTGGGGCAGGCATGACCTGTTCAAGAAGGACGGGTTACACTTGAATCCTGGGGGGACCAATATCCTAGCGGGGAGGTTTGCTAGGGCTACAGGGCAGACTTTAAACTAGTAAGATGGGGGGGCAGAAATCAATTTGAGGAAACTATGGGAGAGGAGGTTAGTTCACCAGTAGAGCAAGTAAGTAGACAGTGTGTGAGGGAGGAAAGGCAGGTGATGGAGAAGGGATGCGCTCAGCCCGAAGATGTTGGGGAGAAGAAAGAAAAGGATAATAAATTTGAATGCATTGCTAGGGATGAAAAGAGAGGAGGAGGTGGAGAGCATCTTAAATGTATCTATTTTAATGCTAGGAACATTGTAAGAAAGGTGGATGAGCTTAAAGCGTGGATTGATACCTGGAATTATGATGTTGTAGCTATTAGTGAAACATGGTTGCAGGAAGGGTGTGATTGGCAACTAAATATTCCTGGATTTAGTTGCTTCAGGTGTGATAGAGTAGGAGGGGCCAGAGGAGGAGGTGTTGCATTGCTTGTCTGAGAAAATCTTAATGGCGGTGCTTTGGAAGGATAGATTAGAGAGCTCCTCTAGGGAGGCTATTTGGGTGGAATTGAGGAATGGGAAAGGTGTAGTAACACTGATAGGAGTGTATTATAGGCCACCTAATGGGGAGCGTGAGTTGGAAGAGCAAATGTGTAAGGAGATAGCAGATATTTGTAGTAAACACAAGGTGGTGATTGTGGGAGATTTTAATTTTCCACACATAGATTGGGAAGCTCATTCTGTAAAAGGGCTGGATGGTTTAGAGTTTGTGAAATGTGTGCAGGATAGTTTTTTGCAACAATACATAGAAGTACCAACTAGAGATGGGGCAGTGTTGGATCTCCTGTTAGGGAATGCGATAGGTCAGGTGACAGATGTATGTGTTGGGGAGCACTTCGAGTCCAGTGATCATTAGCTTCAATATAATATGGAGAAGGATAGGACTGGACCTAGAGTTGAGATTTTTGATTGGAGAAAGGCTAACTTTGAGGAGATGTGCAGGGATTTAGAAGGAGTGGATTGGGTCAAGTGTTTTATGGGAAGGATGTAATAGAGAAATGGAGGTCATTTAAGGGTGAAATTATGAGGGTACAGAATCTTTATGTTCCTGTTAGGTTGAAAGGAAAGATTAAAGGTTGAAAGCGCCATGGTTTCCAAGGGATATTAGAAACTTGGTTCGAAAAAAGAGGGATGTCTACAATAGATATAGGCAGCATGAGTAAAGGAATTGCTCGAGGAATATAAAGAATGTAAAAGGAATCTTAAGAAAGAGATTAGAAAAGCTAAAAGAAGTTACGAGTTTGGTTTGGCAAATAAGGTGGAAGTAAATCCGAAGGCTTCTACAGTTATATTAAAAGCAAGAGGATAGTGAGGGATAAAATTGGTCCCTTAGAGTATCAGGGTGGTCAGCTATGTGTGGAGCCGAGGGAGATGGGAGAGATTTTGAACGATTTCTTCTCTTTGGTATTCACTAAGGAGAAGGATACTGAATGGTGTAAGGTGTGGGAAACAAGTAAGGAAGTTATGGAACCTATGACAATTAAAGAGGTGGAAGTACTGGCACTTTTAAGAAATTTAAAAGTGGATAAATCTCCGGGTCCTGACCGGATATTCCCCAGGACCTTGAGGGAAGTTTGTGTAGAGATAGCAGGAGCTCTGACGGAGATCTTTCAGATGTCATTAGAAACGTGGATTGTGCCGGAGGATTGGCGTATTGCTCATGTGGTTCCATTGTTTTAAAAAGGGTTCTAGAAGTAAGCCTGGCAATTATAGACCTGTCAGTTTGACATCAGTGGTGGGTAAATTAATGGAAAGTATTCTTAGAGATAGTATTTATAATTATCTGATAGACAGGATCTGATTAGGAGTAGCCAGCATGGATTTGTGCGTGGAAGGTCATGTTTGACAAACCTTATTGAATTTTTTGAAGAAGTTATGAGGAATGTTGACGAGGGTAAGGCAGTGGATGTAGTCTATATGGACTTCAGCAAGGCCTTTGACAAAGTTCCACATGGAAGGTTAGTTAAGAAGGTTCAGTCGTTAGGTATTAATGCTGGAGTAATAAAATGGATTCAACAGTAGCTAGATGGGAGATGCCAGAGAGTAGTGGTGGATAATTGTTTATCGGGATGGAGGCCAGTGACTAGCGGGGTGCCTCAGGATCTGTTTTGGGCCCAATGTTGTTTGTAATATACATAAATGATCTGGATGATGGGGTGGTAAATTGGATTAGTAAGTATGCCGATGATACAAAGGTAGGAGGTGTTTGTGGATAATGAGGTGGGTTTTCAAAGCTTGCAGGGAGATTTATGCCGGTTAGAAGAATGGGCTGAACGTTGGCAGATGGAGTTTAATGCTGAGAAGTGTGAGGTTTCTACATTTTGGCAGGAATAATCCAAATAGAACATACAGGGTAAATGGTAGGGCATTGAGGAATGCAGTGGAACAGAGAGATCTAGGAATAACAGTGCATAGTTCCCTGAAGGTGGAGTCTCATGTTGATAGGGTGGTGAAGAAAGGCTTTTGGAACGCTGGCCTTTATAAATCAGAGCATTGAGTACAGAAGTTGGGATGTAATGTTAAAATTGTACAAGGCATTGTAAGGCCAAATTTGGAATATTGTGTACAGTTTTGGTCACTGAATTATAGGAAAGATATCAATAAATTAGAGAGAGTGCCGAGACGATTTACTAGGATGTTACCTGGGTTTCAGCACTTAAGTTACAGAGAAAGGTTGAACAAATTAGGTCTCTATTCATTGGAGCGTAGAAGGTTGAGGGGGGATTTGATCGAGGGTATTTAAAATGTTGAGAGGGATAGATAGAGTTGACATGAATAGGCTGTTTCCATTGAGAGTAGGGGAGATTCAAACGAGAGGACATGATTTGAGAGTTAGGGGGCAAAAGTTTAAGGGAAACACGAGGGGGTATTTCTTTACTCAGAGAGTGATAGCTGTGTGGAATGAGCTTCCTGTAGAAGTAGTAGAGGCCAGTTCAGTTGTGTCATTTAAGGTAAAATTGGATAGGTATATGGACAGGAAAGGAGTGGAGGGTTATGGGCTGAGTGCGGGTAGGTGGGACTAGGTGAGATTAAGAGTTCGGCACGGACTAGGAGGGCCGGAATGGCCTGTTTCCGTGCTGTGATTGTTATATGGTTATAAAAAGTATTCACTCCACACCCCCCCCCCCCCCCAGAAGTTTTTGTGTAACCCTCCCGCAGATACTGAGTTCTTCCAGCAGATTGCCTGGGCTCTCTGGATGTGTTGATTCACTACAGTAGATATTTCAGGAGGGTGGCCTCGCAGTGTAGTAGATCAGTGAGCAGTTTCTGTAGTTAAGGATGGTATCAGTTTGAATTAAAAGGCAATCAATACCCTGAAAGTTGGTGGTTGATGAGAGGATGTTTAGAAACCAGCTGATGATGACTCAATTGATAAACAAACCGGAGAATATGAGAAACCAACAGATCATTGAAACACTAACAAGAATTCATAAAAGACATATGAGCAGAATTAGGCCATTCAGCCCATTGAGTCTGTTCCACAAAGGAGGTATGCAACCAGGAAGGACAGCCAAAGTAAATCTTGTTTCCTTGCTGGAAGAGGCTAGAGAATTAATAAGTAAAAGCAAAAAATTACAGATATCATTGATAATTTTGGGAAAAAACCCAATAAAAATTGATATTAGATGCTGGTGAGAATGCACTCAAGATACTGTATATGGGTAGTGGGGAGAGCACACCTGGGCTACTGTGAACACCTTAGTCTCCACATTTAAACAAGATTAGGGTCACGGGGTGGATGCCTTTGATGAAGGGAAATTGAGCCGGTTGAGCCTACGATCATTGAATTTTAGGAAACTGATAAGAGGTCTCAGCGAATCTACCAGGAACATAAGAGATTCTTCAGATGCTGGAAATGTTAAAAAACATACAAACTGCTGGAGGAACTCAGCAGATCAGAATAAAAAAGTTGATGCTTCAGCCCAGACTGGAAAGTGTCAGAATGATCAGTCTTAATGAAGAATCTCAGCCCAAACCATCGACGGTTTATTCCTCTCCATAGATGCTGTCTGACTTGCTGAGTTCCTCCAGCATTTGTGTGTGGTGTGAAACATATCAGTGTCTGAGAGACATTAACAGGGTCAATGTTTTATGTTGTTTACACTCCTCCCCGCCCAGTTTATTTACATGTTCTATTGCACTGTGACTGAGGACCACACATCCCATCTTCACATGTCAATGCCTCTTGCCTGAATTGACCACCTCCGGCCCCAACTACACATTCAAGGAAATTTAAGCAATTCCATCGGCTTTAACGAGGACGAGTACCCTACAACAGACGGTCCCAATCCTGGCTGCAAAAGGAGGAGGGGTGGACAACTCCATCCATAAAAACCCAGAGCTACAGAAGCTCCAAAGACCTCATCGCTAGGAGAGGAAGGATCTTCACCTAGAAGATGTATACATGGGTTATTCCCAGACTGAAAGACTGTCTCAGGACAGAGGACTCTGGTGAGCTGCTCTCAGCGGCCTATGCTCCAGAAGAGGTGATGGGATGAAGAAGAACACAGCAAAGACCTCAGGGGTGTATCACAGCAAAACTCCTCTCCTTGTCCCTGCTGATGCAGACTCATGCAGAGCCACCCCCCATCTTATACAGACTTATGCACGGCCACCCCCCCCCCCCCCAGACTCAGCACGGCCACCCCCCCCCAGACTCAGCACGGCCACCCCCCCAGACTCAGCACAGCCACCCCCCCCCGTGTTACACAGACTCAGCACGGCCACCCCCCCCCCCCCCCCGTGTTACACAGACTCAGCACGGCCACCCCCCCCACCCCCGTGTTACACAGACTCAGCACGGCCACCCCCCCCACCCCCGTGTTACACAGACTCAGCACGGCCACCCCCCCACCCCCGTGTTACACAGACTCAGCACGGCCACCCCCCCCACCCCGTGTTACACAGACTCAGCGCGGCCACCCCCCCCACCCCCGTGTTACACAGACTCAGCACGGCCACCCCCCCAGACTCAGCGCGGCCACCCCCCCACCCCCGTGTTACACAGACTCAGCACGGCCACCCCCCCCCACCCGTGTTACACAGACTCAGCACGGCCACCCCCCCCAGACTCAGCATGGCCACCCCCCCACCCCCATGTTACACAGACTCAGCACGGCCACCCCCCCCACCCCCGTGTTACACAGACTCAGCACGGCCACCCCCCCCTTGTTACACAGACTCAGCGCGGCCACCCCCCCCCCCCCACCCCCCGTGTTACACAGACTCAGCACGGCCACCCCCCCCCCCAGACTCAGCGCGGCCACCCCCCCCATGTTACACAGACTCAGCGCGGCCACCCCCCACCCCCGTGTTACACAGACTCAGCACGGCCACCCCCCCCCCCCCCGTGTTACACAGACTCAGCACGGCCACCCCCCCCCAGACTCAGCACGGCCACCCCCCCCCCAGACTCAGCACGGCCACCCCCCCCCCCCCCGTGTTACACAGACTCAGCACGGCCACCCCCCCACCCCCGTGTTACCACAGACTCAGCGCGGCCACCCCCCCCACCCCCGTGTTACACAGACTCAGCGCGGCCACCCCCCCCCCGTGTTACACAGACTCAGCACGGCCACCCCCCCCAGACTCAGCACGGCCACCCCCCCCCCCCCCGTGTTACACAGACTCAGCACGGCCACCCCCCCCATGTTTACACAGACTCAGCACGGCCACCCCCCCCAGACTCAGCACGGCCCCCCCCCCGTGTTACACAGACTCAGCACGGCCACCCCCCCACCCCCGTGTTACACAGACTCAGCGCGGCCACCCACCCCCGTGTTACACAGACTCAGCGCGGCCACCCCCCCCAGACTCAGCACGGCCACCCCCCCCCCCCCCCGTGTTACACAGACTCAGCACGGCCACCCCCCCCAGACTCAGCACGGCCCCCCCCCCGTGTTACACAGACTCAGCACGGCCACCCCCCCACCCCCGTGTTACACAGACTCAGCGCGGCCACCCACCCCGTGTTACACAGACTCAGCGCGGCCACCCCCCACCCCCGTGTTACACAGACTCAGCACGGCCACCCCCCCCAGACTCAGCACGGCCACCCCCCCCCAGACTCAGCACGGCCACCCCCCCACCCCCGTGTTTACACAGACTCAGCGCGGCCACCCCCCCCCACCCCCGTGTTACACAGACTCAGCGCGGCCACCCCCCCCCCCCGTGTTACACAGACTCAGCACGGCCACCCCCCCCCCCAGACTCAGCACGGCCACCCCCCCCATGTTACACAGACTCAGCGCGGCCACCCCCCACCCAGACTCAGCACGGCCACCCCCCCATGTTACACAGACTCAGCGCGGCCACCCCCCACCCCCGTGTTACACAGACTCAGCACGGCCACCCCCCCCAGACTCAGCACGGCCACCCCCCCACCCCCGTGTTACACCAGACTCAGCACGGCCACCCCCCCCCCCCCAGACTCAGCACGGCCACCCCCCCCCCCCCCCGTGTTACACAGACTCAGCACGGCCACCCCCCCCCCAGACTCAGCACGGCCACCCCCCCCCCCCCATGTTACACAGACTCAGCACGGCCACCCCCCCCCCAGACTCAGCACGGCCACCCCCCCCCATGTTACACAAACTCAGCGCGGCCACCCCCCCCAGACTCAGCACGGCCACCCCCCCACCCCTGTGTTACACAGACTCAGCGCGGCCACCCCCCCCACCCCTGTGTTACACAGACTCAGCACGGCCACCCCCCCCCCCCGTGTTACACAGAACTCCCCTCCATTACCCTTTCTTCCATTTGCTTTTAAATCATTATTCATGTTGTTCACAATTAGGTCACTTGTTGATCTGATAACCTGTCCAACCCCATTGATCTGGTCATTATCACCCAGTTTACTACTGATTGCTTTCTTGTGGTGGGAAAGTTGCACCTTTGTCCCCAAGCTATTGAATTCAGAAATCCTCTGTGTTTAGCCATGGGAGCCTTCAATGGCAGCAGAGGCCACATAAGACATAGGAGCAGAATTAGGCCATTTGGCATGTCGAGTTTGCTCCACCATTCCATGGCTGATTTATTATTCCTCTCAACCCCATTCTCCTGTCTCCTCCCCATAACCTTTGACACCCTGACTAATCAAAATCATATCAAATTTTGCTTAAACTTGGCCTCCACAGGTATCTGAGGCAATGAATTCCATAGATTCACCACCCCGTAGCCAAAGAAATTCCTCCTCATCTCTGTACTAAAGGGACATCCACCTATTCTGAGGCTGTGCCTTCTGGTCCTTGATTTCCCCACTATAGGAAACATCCTCTCCACATCCACTCTATCCAGGCCTTTCAATATTCAATAGGTTTCAATGAAATTCTTCTAATCTCCAGCACGTACAGGCTCAGAGCCACAAAACGTTCCTCATATGCTAACCCTTTCATTCCCAGAATAATTCTCATGAACCTTCTCTGGACCCTCTCCAATGCAGCACATTTTTTTCTTAGGTAGGGGACCCAGAACTGTTCCCAATACTCCAAGTGCAGTCTGACCAATTACCTTTATTTGTGTTCAGGCGACTCATTTCAAATTCGTTTCTCTCTCTCTCTCTTAGTTTACTTACTGCTCGTTATGCTGCTGGTGGTTAGGGCAGCAATGAGGCAGTCCTCCGTCTCCGTCTCTGTTCAGGGTTTCTTCATTGAGACAGTAGTTTCCTCTCGGTTTTCACCACCGTCAGGCATGTAAGTCCTGGGTGGAGACTCAGGAATACCATCGCACTCAGATGTAGGATTCTTCATTGCTGTTTACGTGACAGTTTTGTTTGACCAGTCAGGGTTGTTAGCCCAGGGCTGAACCCCGAACCTGGAGGACTGGTGAACCACTCTTAGGCTGCCCTTGACCCTTTGACCTGTTTGGCATGGGTGACCCTAACAAGAACCAAAGTATAAAGCCCTGACTCCAGCCTGCAGAGCTTTCTGGATCATCGAGGCACGCAAGCCTCCAAACCATGACAAGGTCGTGTCCTTCTGAAGGTCTCTCTCTCTCTCTCTCTCAGGGTGAATATTAATTTCTGCTGTGTTATGAACACTGTTTCCTAGGAGATCCTTTAATCTGAGAAAATTACTACATCCAGTAACATTACACAGTACCTAATTTAAAATAACCTGTGCCTTGACTGGTTCCTCAATGTATTGCTCTAAGAAACCATTCTAAATACATTCCAGGAGCTCGTTCTCAAGGCTATCCTTGCCAGCTTGATTTGTCTAAAATGTACGATGGTTAAGATCACCCTCAAATTAGTGCATCTCTCTTGCACTTCAGCTGATTGATGGTGTCCTAAAATGTAACCTTTCTTAGGGGGTTGACATCTCTAGTGGCCACTTTATTAGGTACACCTGCTCGTTAATGCAAATATCTAATCAGCCAATCATGCGGCAACAACTCAATGCATAAAAGCATGCAGACATGGTCAGGAGGTTCAAAATGGCGAAAAAAATGTGAACTAAGTGACTTTCACCATGGAATGATAGTTGGTGTCAGATGAGGTGGTTTGAGAATCTCAGAAACTGCTGATCTGGGATTTTCATGCACGACAGTCTCTAGACTTTACAGAGGATGATGTGACAAATAAAAAACATCCAGTGAGCAGCAGTTCTGTAGGTGAAAACTGGAGATGGTAAGGAGGGAGGTCAGAGGAGAATGGTCAGACTGGTTTGAGCTGACAGGAAGGCGACAGTAACTCAAATAACCATGATTACAACAGTGGTTTGGCAAAGAGCGTGTTGAACCTTGATGTGAGAGACACACAGCCACAGAAGACCATGAACATACACGCGGTGGCCACTTCATTACGTACGAGAGGTACCAGAGTGTGCGTACCACGCCGAGCAGGGACATTTTACCCTTCGCGTTTCTTCCCTCCACCTGTGCTGTTTCTGCATCTTGAGCCCCTGAGTGGATATCGTCCTCCACAGACAGACTCAGCCCAATACTCTTTACTCTCTTCCTACTCTGATGCTGAATTACTGTTACTCAATGTCAAAATTTTACAGTTTTTTGCCCTCTGCACTAACATCCGTGGGTTGCAAATGACTCTCTGCTCAGTTTCTTTACTCTTCCCACCAATGTGGAGCATAGAAGGTTGAGGGGGGGCTTGATAGAGGTATTTAAAATTATGACGGGGATAGATAGAGTTGACGTGGATAGGCTTTTTCCATTGAGAGTAGGGGAAATTCAAACAAGAGGACATGAGTTGAGAGTTAGGGGGCAAAAGTTTAAGGGTAACTCGAAGGGGAATTTCTTTACTCAGAGGGTGGTAGCTGTGTGGAACGAGCTTCCAGTAGACGTGGTAGAGGCAGGTTTGATATTGTCATTTAAAGTAAAATTGGATAGGAATATGGACAGGAAAGGAATGGAGGGTTATGGGCTGAGTGTGGGCCAGTGGGACTAGCTGAGAGTAAGCGTTCGGCATGGACTAGAAGGGCCGAGATGGCCTGTTTCCGTGCTGTAATGGTTATATGGTTATAAGTGTAGCACTTCATATATCCCAGCACCATCTCCATCACTTGGCTATTAAGTTCAAGTTCAGTTTAATGCCATTCAACGGGGTACATGTACATGGGCAGACCAAGGTGCACAACACAGAGAGAAGACATAAAGTAATATCACCAGAAATTATAACGTATATTCCCAAAGAATGATGTTTAGTGTAAGGTGCACTTACAACACAAGGTAAAAAATAAACAGTATAAAGCTACAGGTGCTTCATATGTAATGAGAGCTACATGGTGGCAGGGAGTTCAGTCTCATGTCCTAGAGGAAGAAGCTGTTTCCCATCCTAACAGTCCTTGTCTTAGTGCCGTAAGTACGTGGAAACCAGCTGCCCTGCCATGGACTCTGCCTCAGCAAAGCAGCCAGTGTAATCAACGACCCCACCCACCCCAGACAGACTCTCTTCTCCCTTTGCAAAAACCTGAAAACACGACTTACCAGGCTGAAAGGCAGCTTTCATGCCACTGTTTCCAGACAATTGAACAGTTCCCTAGTACACTGAAATGAATTCTTCACCTCACAATCTACCCTGTTATGACCTTGAACCATATAGTCTGCCTGTGCACTCTCCTGTAACTGTAACACTTTATTCTGCGTTCTGTTGTTGCTTCTCCCTTGTTCTGATGAAATGATCTGAAACGATGAAGCGTTCTCACTGTATGTGCTACAAGAATAAGCTAATTTACCAATTTATCTCCCTAAGCTCTTAAAAACTTTTTGTGTGGTATCATGAATCTCTTTTGAAATCTGCAGTTGCCCAAGTTCAGATCTTTGAACCTGGGACAGAGAAACTGCAGATGTGACAATCTGACCCGTACTGAAATATGCCTTTTGATTTTGTTTTATACTCTGATCATTTTTTGTTGCCGTTTGCACAATTTTCTTGCACATGGGGGACGGGAGGGTTTGATTTTTTTTGTTATCAGGTTGGTTCCTTGGTTCTTTGTTCTTGACTGTCTGTGGGAAGACGAGTCTCAGGGCTGTATACTGCATACATACTTTGATAATAAATGTACTTTGAACTTTGATCTGATTTTGAACTTGAGAATGATTCAGAGAGGAAAAATAAAACAAGGGAGGATGGTATAAGTGGGCCGTTGAAGCTTCCACAGAGGGAGAGGCCCTCTGTTGGTTGGGGTTGACCCTGAATTCCAGCCGTCTGCATGATACGCAAGTCAGGGCAGTACGATCTGGAGAGCAAGCTGTTGCCCATGTAGCAGGCTCCCCTCTCCACGTAGCTGATGAATCCAAAGGAGCAGAGTTGCCACTCAACATAGGATTGCCTCAGTGAATCCAGCTCCGTATTTTCCCTTGGGATTTATTCCCAGGGCCTTCCCCATGAGTGGGTGTAGCTGCAAGGCAGTAGGGGTTTGAGATCAGAGTTTTCCTTCTCCGAGAAGAGCTGCCGACCACAGCTGACAGGCCCAATCTGCCCAGAGCGCCTGGCTTTAGGACACCAGTAATGTGCCCCTTGTCCTGTCAGTAGAAATGATTCTGCCGGGCTTAGTAGCTAAACCACATGTGAAGGCCAGGAGCTGGACTTGCTTGTCAGAGGCATTTTGAGATGGACGTCATTGGGAGCATCTAATGGGAGCTTGTCTGCATTACCACCCCTGGTTATAACAACCTGAAGAAGCTTCCATAAGTATGCCATGTAAAAAAGTTCAGTGAAGGGGAATGGAGATCCTTCACAGTCAGACATTGGAGTGTTTTAATGAAGGATTGAGAAATCTTTGGGTCAGGTTTTACACAAGAAAATGCAAGCAATTTCTCAGAAATATCACAGAAACAAGAATTTGATGCGCTGGAAGAATGACAGGAAAACGGTGTTTGCAAACCTGATTTCAGTTTTGTGAAGATGTGACTGGTAGAATAAATGTAGGAGCAGCAGTTTGGACGTTGGATTTTCAGAATGTCTGTGGGAAGAGCCCATGTAAGAAGTTAACAAGCAAAATGAAAGCATATGGCAATCAACTGGCTTGGATTAAAATGGTTTGGTAGGAAACAGAGAGTAGGCATCACCGGGACTTTCTTGACAGTCTAAGGATATGGGAATAAAGAGAAATCTCTTCCATCAGGTAATGGGGAACCAGTGACAGCCACACTACCAAATGTATTTAAGGAGATAGATCTCTATCAACAAAGGACACAGGGAGTTCGACCCCCATCTACCCTGGGGCATAGGCCACTGTTAGCAGCTCGCCAGAGTCCTCTGTACTGGGCCAGTCTTTCAAGTTGTCCCCAGATGTATACCATCTTCTCTGACATACCTCCTCTCCCAGGGATGAGGACTTCAGAGCTTCTGTAGCTCTGGGTTTTCATTGAATGGGGTTGCTAGCTCCATGCCCAACCCTCCTCCTTCCAAAGCTAAGCTTGGGACTGTCCATAGTAGAATTGAGTACAGAGAAAGAATGGGAATTTGGTGTTGGCATGAAGGATTAACTGTGATAGTATTGAATGGAGAAGCAGGTTGAAAGGGCTGAATGGCCTCTCCTCCTATTATCTGCTTTTCTAAGGTTATGGCAATGTGCACTCCTGGAATTTAAAACTCAGCATTAGATGCACACATTTAGAAGATAGCTCCTTGCATTTCTTGTTGTTCACACATTATACCTTCTTTATCCAGTTTGATTGCTCCCTTTCCTCTGTTTCCAAACGGGACCCTCAAGCATTTTTAAATTTGCCCTTTTATTTTAGCTCTGGGTTGTTGTTTTTCTGCAGAATCAGAATCAGGATCAGGTTTATAATCACTGGCTAAGATAACAAATTTCACCGACACATACCAGTGATAATAAACCTGATACTGTAAGTATTCCAGTGTTAGGATTAAAAACTAATCCCCAATCAGAGATATGAAATAATCGATGCTACCATTTCAAACACAGCAGAAAAACAACAACCCAGGGCTAAAATAAAAGCACGTTTAAAATTGCTCAAATTAACAGTGCTTCTCTGTTGGGTATGATGGGATTTTGGTGGCTGATTCCATCTCTGTCAGGCCCTTGATATAAATACGTAGTCATCATTCCCATTCAAAGTATTGGTAATGGTGTATTATTGTACCAAGATACGTGTCTTGTGTACTGTTCATATAGATCAGATCATTACACAGTGCATTGAGGTAGAACAAGGTATAACCACAACTATGCAGAATAAAGTACATTAAGTCACTGAAAAAAGTGCAGTGTAAGGAAATAATAGATTGTAAGATCATAACGAGGTGGATTGTGAGGCCAAGAACCTGGCTTATCATACAGGAGTTCAGAAACAGTGGGGTAGAAGCTGTCCTTGAGCCTGGTGGAATGTGCTTTCTGCCTGATGGGAGGGAGGGAACAGAGACTGTCCGGTGGGTGAGGTCTTTGATTATGCTGGGTGTCTTACTGAGGCAGTGGGAAGTGTAGACGGAGTGTATGGAGAGAAGGCTGGTGTCACTGATATGCTGAGCTGTGTCCGCACCTCTCTGTAGTTTCAGGCATTTCATTCCAGGGTAATATTTAGATGTTAAATGCCAGCGCATTAAATGGGCTGAACTGCCTTTCGCAGGCGACGCCCGCACCTTCACGCAGGTCACGTGGTTGGGAGATCGAGTTCGCGTGCCCCTCGGTCACCTGACCTGCCAGTCGGTCACTTTCAGAGCCACCAATCACATCAGAGCTCCTGCTCAGCCGCACATCCGAACAAACCAACCAGAGGTTCTCCCCTCCCCTTGCGAGACCAATTACCGGGTACGCTGCCAACCAGCCAATAGCCACTCGAGCCCTATATGCTCGCCAATGAGTGAGCGCGTAGGGATCCGGCGCGATCCGGTCTGAGCCGGCCCGGTCCTGCGCGTTGGGCGGATCCGGGGCGGCAGCGGAAATGGCGCGGAGGAGGCCTGGCCTGTAGGCCCGAGAGCCAGAGAGCTGCAGCCCGCCTCCCGTCGCTTAAAGGGACTGCTCAGGGGCGCTCGGAGTATGAGCCGGACCGGCATATCATCGCAGTCTAAGCATGGTGAGTGCGCCTCGGGTGCAGTAGCGCCGCCCACCCGGCTCCTGTGGTCCCGCAATTGATTTAAGGGAAGCTGCCCAGCCCTAGGCCTCTCTAGTATAACCCCCAGTGTAGCTCCGGCCTCCCGGCTTCTGGCCCTCTCTTCCCCACCCTGGTTCGGGCATTGGTGTTTGGTCTTGCTCAGCCAAAGCTGTCTCCCAAGCAAAGGGATGGATGTCACCGTTAAGAGGCGGTCTTCAAGCCTACTCTGACATTTTAGTTTAGTCTTGTTCATCTTTATGTCAGTTACACATTGGTTGCTTATTGCTAAATATATGATTTTGTTATTATTGCATGCAGCCAGGTTGTAGGTATCTATGTCAAACCACTCTGCTGTATTATTTTTAGATAACCTTATATAAATAGTGTTATTTAGTGGCAGCAGGACAGTGCAAAGATATAAATTTATTATATACAGTATTACCTGATGAAGGTGCCTCTGAAAGTCAGCATCCACCTGGCAAGATCTTCACCATCTGGGACATACCCAATTCTCATTACTATCATTGAAGAGGAACCTAAGGCTCACTTCTGCTTCTTGTAAGCCCATCACTTCCACTGGGGATAGGCCGCTGACAGTAGCTCGCCAGAGTCTTCTGTTCTGAGCTAGTCTTTCAAGTTGAACCTAGGTGTAGCCCATCTTTGAAGATCCTTACTTTCTCAGGGCTTTGGAGCTTCTGTTGGTGTTTCTGTGGGAGTTGCTTGCCCTTCCTTTGCTTCTGGGCTCTGGACAGTCCCTGGCAGAGTTGTGAAGGCTCACTGCTTAAAGATGACCTCTGCTGAGGGAAGCATTGTGCCTGTGATAGAACAGGCAGAGTCTACAACATCAAGTAGCCTCTATTGCACACTGAACTTCCGTAGATATTTGCTGAAGTTTTCGATGGCATACCGAATCACATTAAACTACTAATGAAGTATAGCCGCTGGCATGCATGCATTGATAGATCCTTGGAGGTGATGACACTTGGCACTGATCTCCCTATTCTCCATGCCTCCCTCGGTGAATACTGATGTAAAGTAATCGTTGAAGACCTCACCCACGTCCTTTGCATCCAAGTGAATGTTCCCTCCAAATATTTGATGGAATGAATACCATTTCTCCTTCTGGTTTTTTTTCCTCTCTTACCTCCTCCTCCTCCCCTTGATGTCTCTCTTCCTTCACTTTCTCTCCTGATCAACTCTCCTCCTCTTCAGATTCCTTCTTCTCCAGCTCTTTACCTTTCCCATCCACCTGGCTTCACCTGTCATCTCCTGGCTTGTCCTTCTTCTGCTCCCTGCACCTTACTTTGGGTATCTTCCCTTTCCTTACCAGTCCTGATGAAGGGTCTCGGTCTGAAAAGTTGACTGCTTATTCCTCTCCATAGATGCTGCCTGACCTGAGTTTCTGCAACATTTTGTGTGTGTTGCTCTGGATTTCCAGCATCCACAGAATCCCTTGTGTTTCTCCCTTTATCCTTGAGTGGGCCTTACCCTTTCCCGAGTGATTCACTTGCTCTGGGTGATCTCAAGTGAGTTCCTTAGGGGGTGCTGCAGCATTGAGCTGCAAGAAGCATTACAGTACATTTACTTCAGAACATACAAAATGGAAGAACAAATGGGTAATGCGGCTTCTTGGAGACTGTAGTTGCTGGTATCTGGAGGAACTCAGTGGGCTGAGTTACATCTGTGGGGAGGGGATGTTAATGTTTCTAGTTGAAATCCTACATCTGCAATATTAGCTACAGCACAGAAAGAGGTTCTTCAGTCCACCCTGGTTACGGCAACCTTCATGCCAATCTAGCTAGACCCATCAAAATTCAAAACAAAAGTGCCTATGCAAAATATTCACACCCCTTGGAAGTTTTCAGCATTGAATCACAGTGGAGTTAATTTGGCTTTTTTTACACTGATCCATAGAAAAATACTTTTGTGTCAAAGTTAAAACATCTCTACACATGATCTAAATTAATTACAATTATAAAACACAAAATAATTGATTGCATAAGTACCCCCTTCAAGTCAGTATTTAGTAGATGCACCTTTAGCAGCAATTACAGCCTTGAGTCTGTGTAGATAGGTCTCTATCAGCTTTGTACATCTGGACACTGCGGTTTTTCCCCCTTCTTCCTTACAAAACTACCCAAGCTCTGTGAGACTGCATGTGAATGAACAGCCCTTTTCCAAGTCCAGTCACAAATTCTCAATTGGATTGAGGTCTAGACTCTGACTTGCCCACTCCAGGACATTAACTTTGTTTTTTTTATATAAACCATTCCTGTGTAGCTTTGGCTTTAAGTTTGGGGCCATTGTCTTGCTGGAAAACAAATCTCCCAAGTCGCAGTTCTCTTGCAGACTGCGTCAGGTTTTCCTCCAGGATTTCTCTGTATTTTGCTGCATTCATTTTGCCCTCTACCTTCACAAGCCTTCCAGGGCCTGCTGCAGTGAAACATCCCACAGCATGATGCAGCCACCAACATGCTTCACGGTAGGGGTGGTGTGTTTTTGACCATGGTAGGGGTGTGTGGTGTTTGCCTTATGCCAAACATAGCGTTTAATCCGATGGCCAAAAATCTTAATTTTGGTTTCATCAAACCGTAGAACCTTATTCCAGCTGACTTCAGAGACTCCCACATGGTTTTTGGCAAACTCTAGCCGAGATTTCATGTGAGTTTTTTTCAACAGTGGCTTTTTCTTTGCCAGTCTCCCATGAAGCTGCAATTGGTGAAACACCCAGGCAACAGTTGTTGTATACACAGTGTCTCCTGTCTTAGCCACTGAAGCTTTTAACTCCTCCAGAGTTGCCATAGGTCTCTTGGTGGCCTCCATGAGTAGTCCCCTTCTTGCATGGTCACTCAGTTTTTGAGGACAGCTTGCTCTAGGCAGAGTCATGTTCTTTCCAATTCTTGATTGACTTAACTGTACTCTGAGGGATATTCAGAGGCTTGGAAATGTTTGTATCTATCTCTTGACTTGTGCTTTTCAATAATCTTTTCATGGAGATGCTTGGAGTGTTCGTTTGTTTACAGGGTGTAGTTTTTGCCAGGATACTGACTCACCAGCAGTTAGACCTTCCAGATACAGGTGTATTTTTTACTACAATCAATTGGAACACTTTGACTACACATGGTCTCCATAAACAGATCTCCATTTAACTAATTATGTGACTGCTGCACCAGTGATGATTTGGTGTGTCATATTAAAGGGGGTTGAATACTGATGCAATCAGTTATTTTGTGTTTTATATTTGTTAGTAATTAAGATCACTTTGTAGAGATCTGTTTTCACTTTGATGCAGAAGTCTTTCTGTTGATCAATGTCAAAAAAACCCCAAATTAAATCCACAGTGATTCAATGTTGTAAAACATTAAAACATGAAAACTTTGGCTGGAGGGGAATGCTTTTCATAAGCACTGTATGTTACCATGTACAACTATGAGATTCATTTTCTTGTGGGTATATTCTGTAAATCCAAGGAACACAATAGAGTCGATGAAAGACCCCGCCCAACAGGACAGACAAACAATCAACCAATGTGCAAATACAAAAGGAAGAAAAAGAAACAATAATAAATAAGCAAAAAATATTGAGAACTTGAGATGAAGAGACCTTGAAAGTGAGTTCATAGGTTGTGGAACAGTTCAAAGATAGGGCAAGTGAAGTGGGTCCTGAGGCTCCTGTACAACCTTCCTGATGGCAGCAGTGACCTAGGTGATGGGGGCCTTTGATGGATGTTGCTTTCCTGTGACATTGTTCCATGTAGATGTGCTCAGTGGTGGGGAGGGCTTTAACTATGATGGACTGGGCCTTATCCACTCCTTTTTGTTGGCTTCTCCATTCAAGAGCATAGGCATCTCCATACCAGGCTGTGATGCAGCCAGTCCACCACACATCTATAGAAGTTTGTCAAAGTATTAGATGTCATGCTAAATTTTCGCAAAGTCTTAAGGAAGTAGAGGTGCGTGCTGGGCCCAGAGTAGATCCTCTGAAATGATAACACCAAATAATTTAAAGTTTCTGATCCTCTGGTGAGGACTGGCTCATAGACCTCTGGTTTCCTCCTCCTTAAGTCAGTAATCAGCTCCTTGTTTGCTGACATTGAGTGTGGTGCCACCCAGTCAGATTTTACAATCTCAGTCCTGTATGCTGATTCGGCTTACAACAGTGGTTTCATCAGCAAACATTAAATACAGTGTTGGAGCTGTGCTTGGCCTCATAGTATAAAGTGAGTAGAGCAGGTGATGTTGCCAGTTCAAACTGTGTGAGGTCTGTATGTGATGAAATCGAGGATCCAATTGCACAGGAAGGTACTGAGGCCAAGGTCTCACATTGTCTGTATCTCACTATTCATCATCTGTTCTAAATGCTGCTTAAACTTTGCTGTTGTGTCTCCCTCTTCACTGCCCCCAAAATGTATTCCGGACCTCTACCACTCTGTTCCTTTAAACTTTGATCAACTCATCTTACAGCTTTGTGAGGAGCAGGTTTTTGTTTACACAGAGTGGTGGGGGCCTGGGATGCACTGCTTGGGGTGGTGGCAGAGGCAGAAACATTAGACGCTTAGTTAGCCCCATGAATGTGAGGGAAATTGTAGGATATGGACATTGTGTAGGCAGATGAGATTAGTTTAGTTGGTAATTTGAATACAAGGGCCAAATGGCCTGTTCCTGTGCTGTACTGTTCCAGTGTTTGACATTCCCACTCATCATTTACACAGACTGATCAGGTCTACCTTCAGCCTCCAGTGTTCCAGAGAAAATCCAAATTTGTCCAACCTCTCCAGATAACTTGTATCATCTAATCCAGGCAACACTTGTTCATTATTATATGTGGACCTCCACATTACTTGAGCCCAAAAGTTAGCTCACCGCCATTACCCATACGTATCTTCCTGTATTAATCAATGGTAAATCTCATCTGCGATTCACTGCTTGAGATGTGTCATCATCTGGATCCAGTACAGATTTATTAATGTGCATTGATAGAGCTTTATCTGTACAGTGTGCGGAGGAAAGCTTTGACATAATTTCCTGTGCATACAAACATGTAAATTGGAGAGGGTAAGCCCCACAGACTCTGAAGCCTGTTCCACTTGATAAGATCTGGCTATGACCCCAAATTTGTACTCCTGTTTACCAGCCCCATTACTTTTAATCTTTAGGTTTCTTGTAGTGGTAGCCATGCAGAATTTCTTTTACAAGGTGTGTTAATGAATATGTTAATCAATTCTGTTTTCAATCCAAGGACATGTCTTATTATCAATGCCCATTATAGAATGCACCCTTCAGAAACTTGTGACAGCGCAGTTATCATCTCTAGTAACTCCTGTCATCTGTCAACCTTGTAACTCAAGAATTCAATGGGCTTGGATGGAGAAGAATACAAGGCTTTAATCATATTCTTAGAAGTCATGCTGTGAGTCTAGTGATGCCTTCCACATCACGATGTTAATGTGTTGGCAGCCCTGGTGATGCGTTGCAGTTACGCAGGGCCTGGTGCAGCACATCTAGAGCATTGCACAGCCTTACTGTCCTTATCTACTGGTTTGAAAGCAGCATGGGGATGGTTTTCTGGAGACAACAGTTTGAATGGGTTGGGCATGAATCTACATGAGTTGACAAGAGTGAGGGGGCCATAGAAGGCCTCAAGGGCTCCTGACAGGTTGGATGTAGAGAGAATGTGGAAGCAGGGATTATTCATTTTTAAAACGGCAGAAATGAGGTGACATTTTCTTTCTCTTGTAGATCGTTTCCTCAATGTGGTGGAAGCAGACTTAAATTTTTAGTTGAATATATAGACAGACACTTGTGAACCAGGGTGTGAAGGTTTACATGAGATTGGTCATATTAAATGGAAGGGAGAATGTGACCAGCTCAGGAAGGCACTTCAGTTGCATGTACAAGTGGGACTGAAAGGCCTGTTTCTGTGCTGTATAATTTATGGTTCAATGAATTTAGATATGTTTAAGGGCAAGCCTTGACTAAATGTCTAGGCCAGTAGTTCAGAATTGATGCCCTTTTGTGCTGTCAGCAAGATTAAAGTATCATTTACTACACGAGATTCTGCAGATGCAGGAGCTCCAGAGCAGCACACTTGCAATGCTGGAGGAAGTCAGCAAGGATATTTCATGCTGAGACCGTATGGTAGTGTAGCGGTTGCTGTGCGATATTACGGCTCAGGGCGTTGAGAGTTCAGAGTTCATTCTGGCATTCTCGGTACGTCCTCCCCGTGGAATGTGTGGGTTTTCTCCAGGTGCTCCAGTTTCCTCCTGCAGTCCAAAGGCGTACTGAATAGGTTAATTGGTCATTGTAAGTTGTCGTGTGATTTAGGTTAGGGTTACATCAGGGTTGTTGGGGTTGCTGGGTGGCATGGCTCGAAGGCATGGAAGCTGTATCTCTAAGTAATTAAATAGCGTGACAGACTAGTCGACAGTAGTCAACTGTGGTCTTTCCTCTATCCTGGGTGTTTCTCAAACCAAATCTGATCTGATGCTTCTCAATGTCCCATTACTACTTGGCTTTAATTTGAATAGTTGGTGTGCTTAGTTTTGTATCTGAACACAGGCTGTGCTGCTCCAGGCAGAGTTTATTGCTTGTACCTCCCTTGTTATGAGTGGGTTGCCAGGATATTCAGGAGATGGGTAACCACAATGCTGGGGATGGCTTTTCACAGATTAATACATTTTCTTCTCTGAAGAACCATTCTCATTTGGCATTCTGTACTTTACCAGATGATTGGTTCTCTTGATTTATACTGTAGGCCAAAGGGCCTTTTCCTGTGCTGTACTGTGGCGTTCTGATTGCTGATACTAACTTTTTCTACTAGGTTTATTAAGTTGTTTGCAATGAAATTCCCTAATTGCCATTGTGAGACTTGAATGTTTCTGAATGAATAGTCCAAGCTCTGGAAGCTACAACAGTAACTTAACCTCTGTGCTCCTGTTTTCAATAATTACTTTAGCTTCATCTTTCCTCAGAATTCACATTTCTGGAAAAGGGAGATTTGTATCTTAGACAAAGATCATAGCCTTTTTGCATTTACTTTTTGTGCCTGTCTATCCTGCTAACCTACCCTTTGACAAGATATACATGGACAGTATATTTCCCTCCATTGATGCTGTCTGACGTGCTGAATTCCTCTAGCATTTTCTGCAAGATTTCTAGCAGTAGTGTTTATTGCTAGATCGTAAATCTTTTAAAATCTCTCCCTTTTCCTGGTTCTTATCAATGACTATTTCTCTAAAATATTAATGCTATTTTTCTCTGTGTAGCTGCTGTCTGATTTTAAATATTTACAGAATAGTCTGTTTTGGTTCAGTACTGGGATACCTGGTGGTATGTATTAATGGTTCACATTTAATGTAGGGGAATGAGGAAGGAAGGCATGGAATACAAGTAGAAATCAGTCCATGCTCGTGGGTGGTTATAAAAGTGAAATGCATTTTGAGAAGATGATGATTCTTGGAAAATGAGAGCAATTTTACTAAGTATTACTTTCTCAGGGAGTTTGAACTCTGTTGTTTCAGTTCAGCTCCCGTGTTAAGTTGGTTGTACATCCATAGGGTGACCATTTGGATCTATAACTGATTGATCAATAATCAGAAGTGCTGTGTATGCTGCAAACCCGTCAATATTGATGTGTTTGCTATTGTCAGATGCCTGGAAGCAAGGAATTTGCTGGGCTAAGTTTGTTGTCTTATTAAGCCATAAGGCATAGTAACTTCCTGGAAAAAAACAATTGGGTTTAGTTTACAAACAAGAGAAAATCTGCAAATGCTGGAAATCCAAGCAACACACAAAAACAAGCTTCTGCATCCAACACACATTTCTCTGCAACTTCTGCCATCTCAAACGGGCTCCCACCACCAAGCGCATATTTCCCTCTCCCCCACTTTCTGCTTTCCACAGGGATTGCTCCCCACGTGACTCCCTTGTCCATTCGTCCTCCCTCTTGGCACTTATCCTTGCAAGCGGAGCAAGTGCTACGCCTGCCCCTACACTTCCTCCCTCACTACCGTTCAGGGCCCTAAACAATCCTTCCAGGTGAGGCGACACTTCACCTGTGAGTCCGTTGGGGTCATTTACTGTGTCTGGTGCAACCAGTGTGGCCTCCTGTACATTGGTGAGACCTGATGTAGATTGGGAGTTTGTTTCACTGAGCACCTGGGCTCCATCCACCAGAAAAAGCCGGATTTCCCAGATGCCATCCCTTTTAGTTCTACATCCCATTCCCATTCCGATATGTCATTCCATGGCCTTTACTGTTACGATGAGGCCACACTTACGTTAGAGGATCAACACCTTATAATCCATCTGGGTAGCCACCAATTTCTCGAATTTCCGGTAATTCCCCCCCCCCCCCCCCCATTTCCTTCACTATTCCCCGTCCCCTTTCCCCTCTCACCTTATCTCCTTACCTGCCCATCGCCTCCCTCTGGTGCTCCTCCCCCCTTTTCTTTCTTCCATGGCCTTCTATTCTCTCCTATCGGGCTCCCCTTCTCCAGCCCTGTATCTCTTTCACCAATCAGTTTCACAGTTCTTTACTCCCTCTCCCAGTTTCACTTATCACCTTGAGTTTCTCCTTCCCCTACCCTCACCATTTAACTCTACTCCTCATTTTTTTCCCCTCCAATCTTGCTGAAGGGTCTCGGCCGAAACATCAACTGTACTTTTTTTCATAGATGCTGCCTGGCCTGCTGAGTCCCTCCAGCATGTTGTGTCGCTAAGTTTAGTTTATTTTGCCAGTAATGAAGCTTTGAGATACTGTATGGATTCTGGGGCCTGTACTACTGCTTCTGTGCTGTTGCTTTATCAGTGTTGGTGCTGATTCTCGTCCATGGTGACTTGGAGTTCAGAGTGTTATCCAGCACGAGACCCAGCTAGTCCGTGCTCACTAAGATGCCCATTTTGCTCATCGCCATCTAAACTTTCCAATCCAACTGTTGTTATTGTCCAGTTTCACAAGCATGCCACCCTTTGTGTAAAACAACATGTTGCTTCAGAATCTGCTTTAATATTACTGACCAATGTCGTGAAAAGTGTGTTTTGTGGCAGCAGTACTTTGCAATACATAAAAGTACAATGATGCATATTTAAGAATTAAATACTGCAAAAAGAGAGCAAAAGAAAAGAAAAATGACGTTAAAGTAGTGCACATGGCTTCATCATCTATTCAGAAGTCTGATGACAGAGGGGAAGAAGCTGTTCCTAAAATGTTGAGTGTGGGTCTTCAGGGTGCTGAGAAGAGGGCATGCCCTGGGTGATGGGGGTTCCTTAATGATGGATGCCACCTTTTTAAGGCATTGCTTTTTGAAGGTGTCCTTGAGACTAGTGCCTATTATGCAACTGGCCAAGTTTACAACTTTCTGCAGCTTTTTCTGATTCTGTGCAGTGGGTCCCTCTATACCAGATGATGCAATCATTTAGAATGCTCTCCACGGTACTTCTGTAGAAACTTACAAGAGTTTTTGGTTATATACCATGTCTCCTCAAACTCCTAATGAAATAATGAAAAATAATAAATCAAGTTACAATTAAATCTTTCCCCTCTCATCCTGAATCTAAATATTCCAGTTCTTAATTCCCCAACCCTGGGGAAAAGGCACCCTCTCTGTGCCCCTCATTATTTTATATACCTCTATAAGATCACTTGTCAGTCTCTTATACCTTAAGGAATAAAATCCCAGCCTGTCCAACCTGGTCCTATAACTCAGTCCCTCAAGTCCTGACAACATCCTTGTAAAGATTTCCTGCAATCTTTCCAGTTTAATAACATCTTTCCTGTAACAGGATGAGCAAACCACTCCATATGTAGCCTCACAAACCACCTGTACAGTGGCACTCTTCCTTCCCAACCTTTGTACTCAGTGTCCTGACTGATGAAGGGTCAGTGTGCCAAAAGCCTTCACCACCACTCTGCCTACTCTTGACTTCACTTTCAGGGAGTCATGTACTTGCACTTCAAGTTCTTGCTGTTCTGCAACACTCCCCAGGGCCCTGCTGTTCACTGTGTAAGTTCTTCGTGGATTTGTCTTTCCAAACTGCAGCATCTTGCATTTAAGCTTCATTTCCCAATCCTTGGCCCACTTATTCAGCTGATCAAAATCGCCCTGTAATTTTTGATAACCTTCATAATTGACTAAATCACCTGTTTTGTTGTCATCTGCAAACTTATTAACCTTGCCTTTTATATTTAATCTCAATAGTTGATATTTCTGACAAACAACAGTGGAGCTAGCACCGGTCCCTGAGACACATCACTAATTAGACAAACAACCTTCCACCATCACACTCTGCTTCCTACCATCGGGCCAAGTGTATGTCGAGTACTCCAGCTCTCCCTGGATCCCATGTGATCTGATCTTCCAGAGCAGTACACCAATTGTGTCTCTAATTACCTATTCTAGAAATAAGACTTATTGGTCAATAATTACAGGATTTTCTTTGCTGCCCTTCTAAAAGGCACCACAGTCGCCATGACATCTCACCTGTGGCTTACGATGATACAGATATCACTGCTAGAGCTCCTGCAGTTGCTTCACTGGCCTTGCACAGTGGGATTTGGCACCGGAGATTTGTCCACCTTCATGTCCTTTAAGACATCTAGAGATCTTGTGGCTTCACACAAAATGCCCTCCTTGGTCTTTGAGGAACCCTGTTCTCTCACCTGTTACCTCTTTTTCTTTAATATATCTATAAATTCTCTGCCAAAGTTATCCCCTTTATGCCCTCCTTGGGGTCCACTTCTGCATCCTCTATATTCCAGGAATTTTCTTGATCTCTACTGCCTGGACTTGGTTTGAATTCTCATGGCATGAATTGCTGTAGATTTTGTTGGCACTGGAGGGAGAATGGTTAATTTTTTTTTCTTCTGATATACTATCTGCTGGAATGATTTCTCTTTTCCCTCAATGGATATTGGGAATTACTCAGTTTCTGGTGATTCAGGAGTACTCTTTGTGAGCAAACAGAAAATGTGCACTCAAAAAACCATCCAGATAGCCTCCAACCTGATGGCATAAACAATTTTGTCTCACTTCCAGTGATTTCTCCCCCTTTTTGTACTTTGCCATTCTCCATTCCTGCTCTCCTCTTGCCCTTTCTCTTCTCACCTGCCTATCATCCTTCTCTGGTGGCTCCACCTCCTTCCCTTTCTCCCAGCATCCAGTGTCATCTTGTGTTAGATGCTGCTGCCTTCAGCCCTTTACCTCTTGCACCTATCCACCTTCCAGCTTCTCTTTTCTTTTCCCCTACTCCTTTTCACTCACCTGGTCTCGCCTATTACCTGCCAAACTATACTACTTCTCCTCCCTTGACTTTCTTATTCTGATGAAGGATTTTGGCCTGAAGTGTCAATTGTTTATTCCCCTCAATAGATGCTGCCTGACCTGCTGAGTTCCTCCAGCATTTTGTGTGTGTTGCTCCTCATAATATTACCTGTATTGAAATGGGTCTCAGTCTTGGTCATGGTCTCGTCCTGGAATAAGGTGAAGCAATGGTGGTTTTGCAGTACCTTCACTGAGAGGATTAAATAATTTTGCACATATCATCTTCTGTGCAAAGGTTGATTATTGTGAATGACATATAGTGGTCGACTTGGGTCCTGTGCGTTAATACCAACATGCCTGAATATATTCTGCATCATGGAAACTGCAGTGTGCTAGATGGTAGCAATCATGATGTTTTGTGGATAGTGCCTTTTGCTGAAAGACCAGTATTTTTGAGCCAGATCACTGAATCTGATTCTTGAATCAGTTAATTTTCACTGTGGTGCTTTGTTGCCATATTATAGCACATGCTGTTAAACACATTCACCAGCTGGACACCTGATTTTTTTTTTAGATATGTCTGTGGTATTTCCAGCAGCTTCATCGAAAATAGTTGTCCCCTAGCTAATAACCAACTGAAGTTGGGGATATCAACATTATTTAATGTCATTTCCAGTACTCAAGTGTAAAGGGGAACAAAATAATTGTTACTCCAATCCGATGCAGCACCAAGCAACACAATAAAATAAAGAACACAATAATAAAAAAACACAATTAATATAAATACGAAAGATAGCTTGTATACATAGATAGATTTTATGTCCATAAAGTGACATTAGAGACTGGAGTGTCTGTACATTAGGTGAATGACAGGAAATGATGAAGTAGTGAGTTGGTGGGTGGAGTATTGATCAGTCTTACTGCTTGGGGAAAGTAACTGTTTTTGAGTCTGGTGGTACTGGTGTGGATGCCTCCTCCCTGATGGAAGTGGAACCAACAGCCCAATAGCAGGGTGAATAGAAGCCTTCATGATGTTACTGGCCCTCTTCTAGCACCCTTCAGTGCATCTGTCTTTTTTGACAGGTAGACTGGTGCCGGTGATGTGTTGGGCAGTTATGACTACCCATTGTGGAGCTTTGGCTAAAGGAATTCATATTCGTGGTGCCCATCTGTAGAGCAGTTTGTTGTTGGAGGAAAAATTGAAGGTATAATCCAGTAATAGGAGAGGTTAGCTTGAGTATCTTTGCTATCTGAATAGTCACGATCCATCTGTTAACATGGCAAAAGGATCAATATAGCAAATCCAAAAAGATGGGTGAGAGAGAAAACCCCAAATCAGACCTATTGGGAAAAATAGTTTACTCCAACACAGATTAGAAATATAATTTACATAGGGACAGAATTGGGCCATTCCACCATTCTGTCACGGCTAAATTATTATCCTTCTCACCTCCATTATCCTGCCTTCTCCACATAATATTTGACATCCTGGCTAATCAAGAACATATCAACCTCCGCTTTAAATATACCCAATGATTTGGCCTCCACAGACAACTGTGGCAATGAATTCCACAGATTCACCACCATCTAGATAAAAACATTGCTCGTTATCTCTGTTCTAAATGGACATTGCTCTATTCTGAGGCTGTGCCCTCTGGTCCTAGGAAATATCTTCTCCATATCCACTCTATCTAGGCCTTTCAATATTTGGTTCCTATGATATCTACCCTCCAGCAAGTACAGGACCAGAGCGATCAAACATGCCTCATATTAACACTTTCCTCCCTAGAATCATTCTCATGAACCTCATCTGGACCCTGTCCCATGCCAGCACATTTTTACTTCAATAAGGGGCCTAAACCTGCTCTCAATGTTTAACTGCGGTCTTAAGACACCAGTGTCTTAAAATGCCTCAGTATCACATCCTTGCTCTTATATTAAAGTTACTAACATGGTTAGAGCATTGGCTGATTAGTAGGAGGCAGTAAGTAGGAATAAAAGGATCCTTTTCTGGTTGGTTGCCAGTAACTAGTGGTGTTCTCCAAGAGTCAGTGTTGGGAGCACTTATTTTTATGCTGTATATAAGTGATTTAGATGATGGAATAGATGGATTTGTTGCCAAGTTTGCAGATGATATGAAGATTGGTGGAGGAGCAGGTAGTGTTGAGGAAACAGATAGGATGCAGAAGGACTTGGATTAGGAGAATGGGCAAGAAAGTGGCAAATGAAATACAATGTTGGAAAATTTATGATCATGCACTTTGGTAGAAGAAATAAATGTGCGGACTATTTTCTAAATGGGAAGAAAATACAGGAATCTGAGATGCAGAGGAACTCGGGAGTCCTTGTGCAGAACACCCTAAAGGTTAACTTGAAGGTTGAGTCAGTGGTGAGGAAGACAAATGCCATGTTGGCATTCATTTCAAGAGATCTAGAATACAAGAGCAAGGATGCGATGCTGAGGCTTTATAATGCACTTGGTGAGGCCTCACCTTAAGTATTGTAAATAGTTTTGGGCCTCTCAACTTAGAAAAGATGTGCTGGCATTGGAGAGGGTCCAGAGGAGGTTTGCAGGAATGAAAGAATTATCATTCGAGGCACGTTTGATAACTCTGGGTCTGTACTCACTGGAATTCAGAAGGTTGAGGGGTGGGGGGTTCTCATTACAACCTTTCGAATGTTGAAAGGCCTAGACAGAGTAGACGTGGAAAGGATGTTTCCCATGGTGGGAGAGTCTAGGACAAGAGGGCACAGCCTCAGAATAGAGGGGCGCCCTTTTCAAAACAGAGATGCGGAGAAATTTCTTTAGTCAATGGTGGTGAATTTGTGGAATTTGTTGCCACATGCACCTGCAGAGGCCAGGTCGTTGGGTGTGTTTAAGGCAGAGGTTGATAGGTTCTTGATTGGACATGGTATCAAAGGTTACAGGGAGAAGGCCAGGAACTGGGATTGAGAGGGAGATTAAAAAAGAATCAGCCATGATTAAATAGCAGAGCAGATTCGATGGGCCAGATGGCCTAATTCTGCTCCTATGTCTTATGGTCTTATATTCTTGTGCTTTCAAACTGAATGCAAACATTGTATATACCTTTCTTACCACCTACTCAACCTGCACAAGACTGCTAAGTCCTTTGCACCTCTGATTTTTGAATTTTCTCCGTTTAGAAAATAGTCTACAGCTTTATTCCTTCCACCGAAGTGCATGACCATACTCTTCCCTGCACTGTATTCCATCTGCCACTTCGTTGCCCATTCTCCTAATCTGTTCAAGTCCTTCTGCAGCCTCCCAGTTTGCTCAACACTGCCTGCCCCTCCACCTGTCTTAATATCATCTGCAAACTTGGCCACAAAGCCATCAGTTCTCATCATCCAAATTGTTGATATACACCATGAAAAGAATCAGTCCCAATACTGACCCCTGTAGGTCACCACTAGTCACCGGCAGCCAACCACAGTAAGCCCCTGTTATTCTGACTCTTTGCCTCCTGCCAGTTAGCCAATCATCTATCCATGCTGGTCTCTTTCCTGTAATACCATGGGCTCTTGTTAAGCAGCTTCATGTGTGGCACCTTGCCAAAGATCATCTGAAAATCCAAGTAAACAACATCCACTGCCTGTCTGTCCTGCGTGTAGATGTGTTTGATTAATGTCACGTCCCTGACCCAAATTTGGAGGGCACAAAGGCAAAAGGACATGCATTTAAGGTGAGGGGGTTAAGTTCAAAGGTAATGTGTGGGGCAAGTTTTTCTTTTACGCAGTGATATGTGCATGGAATTATCTACAAGATGTGGTCGTGGAGGCAGATGCAATAAAGGCACAAAAATGGAGGGATATGGGCAATGTAAAGGAAGGATTAGTTTAGTAATACATTTAATTACTAGTTTAATTGGTTCAGCTCAACACCATGGGTGAAAGGGCCTGTTTCCATACTGTTTTATGTTGTAACGATCCCTTTCTGCAGTAGTCTCTATGCCAGCTGTCCGTGTGCCAGTGTTAATGATTCAGGAATATCTAATTCCTCAGAGGAACTTTCTGTGGCACAAACAAGGAGTAAATGGAGCAGAAAACTGCAAATGCTAGAAATCTGGAACAAATAAATGCGGTATTTGTGGAGAGAGTGGGGCGTTATGGAAGCATAGTAGTTAGTGTGATGCTATTACACCTCAAGGCATTGAGAGTTTGGTGTCCAGTTCCAGTGTCCTCTGTAAGAAGATTGTACAGTGGTGCTTGAAAGTTTGTGAATCCTGTAGAATTTTCTCTATTTCTGCTTAAGTATTACCTGAATACTCGGATCTTGGGGTCCCAGTCCATAGGATGCTCAAAGCAGCTGCACAGGTTAACTTTGTGGTTAAGAAGGTGTATGGTGTATTGGCCTTCATCAATTGTGGAATTGAAATTAGGAGCTGAGAGGTAATGTTGCAGCTATATAGGACCCTGGTCAGACCCTGCTGGAGTACTGTGCTCAGTTCTGGTCACCTCACTACAGGAAGGATGTGGAAACCATAGAAAGGGTTCAGAGGAGATTTACTAGGATGTTGCCTGGATTGGGGAGTATTCCTTATGAAAACAGGTTGAGTGAACTTGGCCTTTTATCCTTGGAGCAATGGAGGATGAGAGATGACCTGATAGAGGTGTATAAGATGTGAGGCATTGATCATGTGGATAGTCAGAGGCTTTTTCCCAGGGCTGAAATGGCTGCCACAGGAAGACACAGGTTTAAGGTGCTTGGGAGTAGTTACAGAGGAGATGTCAGGGGTAAGTTTTTTATGCAGAGAGTGGTGAATGCATGGAATGGGCTGCCACTAACAGTGGTGGAGGCGGATACGATAAGGTCTTTTTTAAAAAAAACTTTTTGATAGGTACATGGCGTTTAGAAAAGTAGAGGGCTATGGGTAATTTTTAAAGTTCGGGACAACTTTGTGGGTCGAAGGGCCTGTATTGTGCTGTAGGTTTTCCATGTTTCTGTGTTTCCTCAACATGATCAGATCTTCACACAAGTCCTAAAACTAGATGAAGAGAACCTGATTAAATAACACAAAAAAATCTTACTTGTTCATTTCTTTATTAAGAAAAAAGATCCAATATTTCATGCAATTGTTGGAAAAAGTATGTGAACCTTTGCTTTTAGTAACTGATGTGACATCCTTGTACAACAACAACTTCAATCAAATATTTCTGGTAACTGTTGATTAGTCCTGTACACTGCTTGCGGAAATTTCAGGCCATTCCTCCTTACAAACCTGCTTCAACTCTGGGATGTTGGTGAGTGTCCTTGCATGAACTGCTTGCTTCAGGTCCTTCCACATCATTTCTGTAGGATTAAGGTCAGGACTTTGACTCGGCTCTTCCAAAACACAAATTTTATTTTTAAACCATTCTGTTGTTTATTTACTCTTGTCTTTTAGATCATTGTCTTGTCACATTAAACAACTTCTATTAAGCTTCAGGTGACAGACTGCTACCCTGACATTCTCTTGTAAAATGCCTTGATACAATTTTGGATTCATTGATCCTTCAACGATTGTAAGCTGTCCAGGCCCCGAGGCAGCAAAATGGCTCCAAATCATTTTACAGTGCTCCTTCCACCATGCTTCACATTTGGGATGAAGTTTTGGTGTTGGTGTGCAGTGTCCTTTTTCCTCCAAACATAGCTATGTCCATTTCAGCCAAAAAGTTCAACTTTTGTCTCATCTGTCCACGGAACATTGTCCCAGAAGCACTGTAGACCACCCAGCTGGTCTTTTGCAAATTTAAGACGTGCAGCAATCTTTTTTTTGGAGAGCAGTGGTTTCCTCCATGGTGTCCTTCTATGAACATTCTTGTTTTGTGTTTTTCTTATAGTGGACACATGAACAGAGACTTTAGCAAGTTCTAGAGATTTCTGCAGGTCCTTTGCTGTTACCCTTGGGTTCGTCTTCACCTCCTTCAGCATTGCACATTGTGCTCTTGGTGTGATCTTTTCAGGATGCCCACTCCTAGGGAGAGTAGCAACAGTACTGAGTTTCCTCAATATGTAGACTATTTCTCTTCCTGTGGACTGATGAACACTCAAGTCTTTAGAAAAGCTTTTGTAGCTTTTCCAGCTTAATGCATCTCTACAATTCTTCTTCTGTAGTCCTCTGAAAGATGTTTTGATCGAGGCACGGTGCACATAACCGGATCTTTCTTGAGAAGAACAGGCTCTGTGTAACTTTTTTTTATATAGAGCAGGGTACCTCCATAATTTTAACTCATTGATTGGAACATTTGACTCCAAATAGTTTTTTTTAGAAGGCATTACCCCAGTGGTTCACATACTTTTTTCAACAAATACGTGTAATAATATTGGATAATTTTTCTCAATAAATAAATGAACAAGTATAATTTTTTTTGTGTTATTTATTTATTTGGGTTCTCTTTAGGACTTACTTGAAGATCTGATCACATTTTAGGTCATATTTATGTGGAAGTAGAGAAAATTCTACAGGGTTCACAAACTTTCTAGCGCCTCTGTACCTCCTGGTGAGCGCATGGGTTCCCTGTAGGTGCTCTGGTTTCTTCCCACAGTCCAAAGATGTACAGGTTAGTAGGTTAATTGGTCATTTTAAAATGTTCTGTCATCAGGCTAGGATTAAGTAAGTAGTTTTCTGGGCGATGTGGGCTGGTAGGACCTGTTCCACGCTGTACTCCTAAATAAATAACTTTTCATATTGAGGATACATCATCAAACTGTTCATGAAATGTTTTTATACAGAGCAAGGGATTCATCCAAACAAGGATTAATTAAAAGATTGAATGTTGTATTTTTCCAGCTATATACCTGTCTCCTGTCTCTCCCATAGATGATATCATAGTCATCCAGCGTGCAAACAGGCCCTTCGGGCCAGCTTGTCCATGCCGATTCTATTTCCTAATGAGCTAGTCCCATCTGCCCCTTTTGGCCCATGGCCCTCTAAACTTCTTCTATCCATGTACATATTAAACATTGCTAAAATGCCCATCTCAATCACTATTTCTGGCAGCTCATTCCAAATATGCACCTCTGTTTTAGTGAAGTTGCCCCTTATGATCCTTTTAAATGCTGCACCTTTGATCTTAAACATATGCCTCCTTATTTTTAGCACCCCTTCTCTCAGGAAAAGACTCTGTTTTCACCCTGTCCATGCCCCACATGATCATAGATATCTCTGTCAGGTCACTCCTCAATCTCCTACATTCCAGGGAATCAAGTCCTCGTCAGTCCAGCTAACTGTTAATTCACTTATTTTTAAGCTTGTCATCTTTCATCAAGGTCTATATTCACAGGTGTTTAGAAGAATTAGTGGGAAGTGTTTAGGGGGATCATGGTAACATTATTACAACCCGAGGCATCAGATTTCAGAGTTCAGTTCTTGCCACTGTCTGTAAGGAGTTTGTGCATCCTTTCCATGACTGCCTGGTTTCCTCCAGTTGCTCCAGTTTCCTTCCACATTCCAAAGGCTCCCTGGTTAGTATGTTAATTGGTGCAGCTTATCAGGATGTTATTTACTGTTCATCTGTAGAATGATGTGAGTATAGATGTGCATAGTCCACATCTCTTCAGCCTGCTCAGAAAGTGGAGGTGTTGGTGAACTTGGTGAGCTTTTCTGATTGTGTAGTGTGTGTTCTGGGTGTGTGAGATTGCACTCCCAGGAGTCTGAAACAGCTGAGGCTTTGGTACAGTGCAGCTTTTAGAGGTGCTGCCTTACTGCTCCTGTGAATTGGGTTTGGTCCTGAACATCGTTGCTCCCTGTGTGGAGTTTGCTTTCCTCTTATGACTGTGTGGATTTCCACCAGTTACACCAGCTTGCTTGCACAAAGGCATGCTGGTTGGGAAATTAACATACCACTATAAATTCCCAAAAGGTTGGTATAGGCCAATATGTGAGAGAAAATAGGATGCGGGTGAATAGTTTGCTCTGAGAGCTAGCAACACACACAAAATGCTGGAGGAACTCAATGGGTCATGCAGCAACTATAGAGGGGAATAGACATTTCAAGAGTGCAGAATTTCTCATGTTTATGATTGTAGATGTGTTTTAAGACACTGGTTTCTTTAATTATAGGATTGACGGGAGCAGTTCTACAGCAGAAGGGTACATGCTGAAAGTTTAAGGGCACATCGAAGGATAGTTTTGGTCTGAATGAATTGGATTGTTTTTGCTTGAGGAAGTGATTAAAGGATTTCAATTATGTTACACAGGATTGCCTTGTGCCTGGGAACTCACCATGATTCCTACATAAAGGAGAGATCTGTTCTCACTTTAATGGCTCATAAATGAAGCAGCAGCTGAATGTCATACCCTCTCTAATGAAGATGCTATCCTGATAACTAAACATTTTAAACAAGCTGATCTTTTTTATTTCTTTGCAGTTGTGCCTGAAATCAGTTTTATTTTGACAGTGAGATTATGGGCTGTTGTCCCTTCCCTGGTTTAAGAAACAAGATTACTTGGCTGTTGGTGCCTTTGGTGTTGGCTTCACTGTCAGACTGTGCTCCAGCTCCAGTAGGGAACAGTTGATGATGCACTCCCACTTTTTGGTCTGAGCAGATTGTTCAGAAATGGGTGCAAGGTTATGATGACCACAGAAGCTCTGGTATTCCTTATCACTTGTGTTCTGGCTCTGTTCTTTTCTTCCTTTCTGTACAGCTGAGTCTTTCTGTAGTACCATGTTCTGGGCTCTGGCTGCACTCTTCCAAGTAACCTGATTGAACTTGAAGACAGAGTACAGAGTTAATGGCAGGATTCTTAGCAACTGGGGGAACAGAGGGATCTTGGGGTCCACATCCATAGATCCCTCAAAGTTGCCACACGAGTTCAGAGGTTCATTTTATTATTATTATTTATGCAACTCTGAAATTTGTCTTGTCCAGATAGCAAAGAATACATGAAAACCAATGAAGTAGTTGAAGAAAAAGAAACAAAAACTCACAAACCCCAAACAACCCCAATTTCTCCCTCACACAGAAACTAACAGATCACCCAAACCCCCAGCCTGCCAATCTGCAACAAGAAAGAATGGGCGAGAACATGAAAAAAAAGGACTGAAAGAGACAATATGAACTACAGTTTGTTTGAACTATAATTCATTCTGTAAATCTCAGAATTTCAGTAACATCTCTGTGAGCATCAGGACCCAACGGCACCTCTGATGGCAATGTCTTGAACCATTGGCCCGTTCCAGCGGCAGCGACTTGAACCAGTGGTCCCTCTGATGGCAGGGATTCAAACCACCAGCCCCTCCAAGAACCGCTCACTCTCCTTCGCATTTGTCTTGATTTTTCAATCTTGCCCGGTGCATTAATTGGTGAGAAATTTGGTCAATCCTGGCTCCTCGTCTTGTTTCTTGAGCTTCTCCTGGTGGTAGCTCGAGCTCATATTTCTCTCCTGAAGTTTTCTCAGGGATAGCAGAGCACTAGCTCACTTAATCGAACTACAGACTGTAAGTCATAGGCACCAACAGTTTCAAAAGCAAAATAAAAATAAAAAAGAACAAGTAGAAGATGTATAAAAGCTGAAATGATTGACCATCTGGAAGAAGTTGTCTGTCGAATCGTTGTTCGCTGGTGCCATCTTGACCAGAAGGAATTCAGACATGATAATGTTGTTAAGAAGAGGTATGGTGTGTTGGTCTTCATCAGTAGGGAATTGAGTTCAAGAGCAATGAGGTAATGTTGCAGTTCTATAAAATACTGGTTAGACCATACATGGGGGGTTATTGTGTTCAATTCTGGTCACCTCATAGGAAGGATGTGATAGCTTTATAGAGTGTACAGAGGAGAATTAACAGGATGCTGCCTGGTTTGGAGAGCATGTCTTATGGGAATAGGTTGAGTGAGGTAGGGGTTTGCTCTTTGGAGTGAAAGAGATGTGAGGTGAATTGATAGAGGTGTACAGATATTAAGAGGCATAAATTGGGCAGGTGGATAATTTTTCTCAGGGTGAAAGTGGCTAATATAAGAATAATTTTAAGGTGTTTGGAGGAAAGTATAGGGGAGATGTCAGAGTTCTGTTTTTTGCACAGAGTTTTGGGTACATGGAATGTGCTTCTGGAAAATGGTAGAGGCAGATACATTAAGCACATTGAAGAGACTCTTAGACAGGCACATGGATGAAAGAAAATGAAGGGCTACATAACAGGTACACGGGTCTTAGAGGTAAGTTAAAGGGTTGCACAACATTGTAGGCTGAAGAGCTGTACTTTTCTATGAGCCATCACTCAACAGCATTTAAAAGAAAGAATTGCGGAGTGAGAGAAACTTGGAGGACTCCTGCTCTCCCTCGCAGCTCATGTTTCATCAGTGGTGAGACTACCCCCTAAGTATATTATCCACAAAATACTCTTCCTCACAGTGTGACAACAGCTCAGACTGCTGCAGTAACAACACCTCTGTAGACACAGGAAGAATGTGTAAACTCTCTCATTGTGACTGTAAGGCTGGTTATGGCCTGATGTGATGAAGGCCATTGCAGCAGTTGCTGCAAGTATAATGAGTAAAGAGGAAGAGATTGCAATAAGGAACAATGTCTAATTGATATGCCCTTAACTCAAGTTCAGTAGGTAGAAAACTGATGCACAGAAGGTGAATTCTAAATGCAGTACTTCTGAAGTTTACTCCTACATCTATGATATCTTTTTTGTTTATAAAGTGACTAAAATAACAATACTGATATCTTCAGTTATGTTAATACAGAGAGCAAATAACCCAGCCTGATTCTCTTGACTTTGGCCCAGTGTCAGTGTTTACGAATCACTTTTTGAAGGGAGGAGCTGCAGATCTTGAAAGAATAACAAACTTGCTCCTTGCTAAGATGCTTATTGATAAGGTCTGTATCCTTAGCACATTGCTTTATGGTAATGAAGCCGAACTTAGGTGTCTGTGACTTAACTTGACATCTTATGGAAGGAAATTTTCTCCTGGTGCATTAGAATTCTCAGAAGCAGACATTCCAAAACTCCTGGCATGTTTCAGTCACAAAATATTTTACTGGTTCGGGCATGTACACAGGATGAAAGATGGGCAGATACCCAAGGGAAAACTATAAAGTGATGTTGACTGAAGCAAGACCAGGACACCCAAAGTTCAATCTAAAGCATTTTAAATGAAAGGAATATGGCAAGTGAGGAAAATATATCTGAGAGAAATGACTAGTCCCCATTGGTTGTGACGAGGGATGTACCACCAAGATCTTCAGTGTTTTTAGCAGGTCCATTGTAGACACTTGTGCTGGAGGTAAAGCTACAGAGCTTTTTATCACTCTGTATCGACCATTCCAGTTAGTTCATCTGCCCACCCCGTCTGTGTATCACTTCAGTCACTGCACTGTTCTGTAAACACTGCAAACCACTTCTAATCATGCTGTTTACATTGTAAATACATACTACTTTTATGCACATTTTATTCCATATTAATGCATTAACCCCTGACTTATTTTTATATAATTCTTTACTCTTTATAATTGTTGAATGTTTTTATGTTACAAGTAGAGCCAACACCCCACAACAAATTCTTAATACATGCAGATGTTTCTGGTGAATAAAGTTGGCCTTGATCCAGTATCATAAACTCTATTCAGAACAGGCTTGTGTTGTTATAGACAGAAAAGCAGCTACACCAAAATTCAGAAGATATAGATCCCTCATCTCTGATTGCTAAACGGCTGCTAACCAAATCATGTAAAAAGGGGGAAATCTGCCTGCTATTCTGTTCCTTGACTATATTGGTTAATCTCTTCATAATTGCAAGCTGAAGAAGGTACTAGGTTAAATGTTTATTTATTTAGAGATGCAGTGCGGAATGGGTCCTTCCTGTCCAACTAGCCTGCACCGCTCAGCAACCCATCTATTTAATACTTGCTTAATCACAAGACAATTTTGAGTGACCAGTTAACCTACTAACCCATACATCTTTGGACTGTGGGAGGAAACCGGAGCACCTGGAGGAAGCACGCGTGGCCATGGGCAAAATGTACAAACAGTGCCAAAATTGAACTCTGAACTCAAAATTCAAAGTAAGTTTATTAATCAAAATACATATATGTCACCATATACAACCCTGAGATTAATTTTCTTGTGGGCATACTCAATAAATCTACAAAATAATAACCATAACAGAATCATTGAATCAACTTGGGCATTCAACCAGTGTCCAAAAGACAAAAAAAACATGCAAATAGAAAAAATGAGAAATAATAACTAAATAAGCATTAAATATCAAGAACATGAAAAGTGTCCTTGCTTGAGGGAATAGTTCAGTGATGAAGCAAGTGAAGTTGTCCCCTTTGATTCAAGAGCCTAATGGTTGAGTGTTAATAACTGTTCCTGAACTTGCTGGTGCTCCTGGATCTCCTTCCTGATGGCAGCATTGAGAAGAGAGCATGTGCTGGGTGGTGGGGGTCCCCTGATGATGGATGCAGCTTTCCTGTGACAGCGCTCGATGTAGATATACTCAATGGTGGGGAGGGCTTTACCTCAGATGGACTGAGCTGTATCCACTACTTTTTGTAGGATTTTCCATTCAAAGGCATTGGTGTTTCCATTTCAGGCTGTGATGCAACCAGTCCATATATTCTCCACCGCATATCTATAGAAGTTTGTCAAGGTTTTGGATGTCATGCGGAATCTTTCCAAACTCCTAAAGAAATAGAGATGCTACTTTACTTTCTTCATAGTTGCACATATGTGGTGAAATTTAAAGTTGCTGACCCTCTCCACTTCTGAACCTCTGATGAGGACTGACTCATGAACCTCTGGTTTCCTTCTCCTGAAGTCACTAATCTTAAGAGATTGTTGCTGTGGCACCACTCAGCCAGATTTTCAATCTGTTGATTGATCTCCGCCTTTGATTCGGCCTTTGACAGTGGTGTCATCAGCAAACTTTAATGTGGTATTGGAACTGTGCTTAGCCACACCATCATAGGTGTAAAACGAGTAGAGCAGGGGGTTAAGCACACAGCCTTGTGGTGCACCTGTGCTGATGGAGATTGTGGAGAAGATGCTGTTGCCAATCTGCAACTTTTCGGGAATGCTCCAAATTGGAACAACAATGCGCTCACTAACCACTACACTACCGAGAAATATGGCAGGTGAAAACATTTAAGAGACATGAACATGTTTGGATAGTTAGCATGAATATGTACAATAAAATGTGAATCCGTGCTTTACTTAGTTCTCTAAAGAATCTTTGGATGACAGTGATTTACTTCCAGAATCCTGAAGAGTTGACATTTTGCTTAATTTTCTATATAATTTTTTTCTCTTGTAACTCTTCAGATGTTCAGCAGATGTTGGCATTGATCAGGCTCACTGTTTGTTTTGTTGGCGCAAATGCTTGTCAGTCTTGAACAGCACTGGATAATTTGTGGAAGTGAGTATATTCTCCTTCATCTCCTTTCAGGCCGCAAGCAGTCCTTCCAGGTGAGGCACACTTCACCTGCAAATTTGTTGGGGTTGTCTATTGGATCCAGTGCTCCTGGTGGGTGTAGCCTCCTTTACATTGATGGGACTCGACGTGGATTGGGGGACCACTTTGTAGAGCACCTTCGCTCTGTCCGCAAAATAACCAGAATTTCTTGGTGGCCAACTGTTTTAATACCAATCTCCAATTCTAACATGTTGGTCAATGACCTTCTCTTCTGCCATGATGATACCACTCACAGGATGGAGGAGCAACACCTCATGTTCTGTCTGGGTAACTTCCAACTTGATGGCATGAAGATAGATTTCTCCAACTTGTGGTAAATTTTCCCTCTCCCTTTTCCCTCTTCCAGTTCCCCACTCTGGCCCTCCTCACCTCTTCACCTGCCTAGTGCTTCCACCAGTCCCCCTCCTCCTCCTCTTTCTCCCATGGTCCACTCTTCTCTCCTTTCAGATTCTTTTCTCTACAGTCCTTTACCTTTTCCACCTATCACCTCCCAACTTTCCTTCATCCCCATCCCCCATTCCACCTGGCTTCTTCTATCTCATTCTAGCTTGTCCTCCTTCCCCCGCCCCCATCTTCTTATTCTGGCTCCTTTCCCCTTTTTCAGTTATGAAAAACGGTCTTGGCCTGAAACGTAAACTGTTTATTTGTTTCCATACTTGCTGCCTGACCACCTGAGTTCCTCCAGCATTTGTGTGTTGTTGCAAAATATTGCTACCTGTATGCGATCCCTGTACATTAGTCAATTTTTGGACGTTAACACCAGAACATTCAATTTAATTTTTCCTAATTCCCAAACTGATATGAATGAAATTTTAACCAACCAAAATACTATTTGTATAGTACAGGTGCTGCTCAGTTTCACTGATCTATCTTGATACCGTGAAAGCTTTGCAGTTCTTTCACACTGATATACACTTGTCAATATACACTTGTCTTTTTCGCCAGGTCTTGTGCATTAGATGCATATGTCTTTATTCTTGAGGTTGGTGTAACTTGTGTGTGCTTTGTTTTACTGGCTGTTGATTTCTGATCTTGCATCTGTGGACGTTCTAGAATCATGCTGTTGTGTTCTTACTCTTCAGGATTGACATGGAGTTAGTTACAGTGTGATGTGCCACATTTCCAGTGGTTCACAGTATATTCTTTGTGGTTGTTAGAACACACAGTGGCACTTCTCTTTTGATGTAGATAGTAAGAAGTTTTGCAGCAAATTGCCAGTCTAGGTTAGGTTGAGTAAGGCAAAAAAATTGGGGACTGTGGCATTGGGCCTTTCTCATAGAATGTTATACAAATAAAGATACAGTCATAGAGAAATACAGCACGGGTACAGGCCCCTTGGCCCAACTGGTCCATTTCGACCATGTCGCCCACCCAGCTAATCCCAAATTCCTGTATTTAGCCCATTGAGTTTCAACCCACACCCCATGTGCAGCTGTCCAAGTGCATTTTAAATCGTACTGTTGTATCACTTCCTCTGGCAGCTCATTCCATATACTTATCACTTCCATTGTTCACAGATGGAACTGAACGCCACAGCAATTTTGAGTACTCTGGTGGGCAGCCTGTGTATTGTCTGCAGTTTCCTGAACCCAGTGTGGTAGAATTCAGCTCGTAAATGGGTGTGACACAGAACTAAAGTCAGTATTTGTTTGATGACAGGAAGAGCATGGAGATGGTTAATACCACTGTTTTGACTAATCAAAGATATGTCGATCAAATCTTCTTCAGTAAATGTTGTACTTTGTCCCTAGACTGTATTATAACCTCGGCCTTAGTAATATTGTTTTCCACATCAGCCATTGTGCAGAATTTGGGAGTGCTAACTGAAGAAGGAATACAGGACCATGGTTGGTTCGTAGGATTAAGATTGACAGGCTCCTTCCCTCGTGCATCATCGCTGCTGTGCTTTGGGCCCATGCCCATTTCGAGCTGGAACAGCTCTCTGCTGTGGGTATTGGCCATTGATGCAGATTACTTAAAGCTCCTGTCGGTTTGCAAAGGCTGACTACTTAAGATCACTACACAGATAGTTATTGGTAATGTGAGAGGCAGTAATCTCTTTGCCACTTGTTTGTAGGTCACTTAAGGTTGCGGAAGGGAAACATAGTTTCAGTTTGACTGCAGCATTGGGATATGCAGGCGCACAAGTTATCAGTCAGTCATATAGAACTGACTTTTAAATCTCTCGTTCCAGTTTTATTTTGCCATGCTGTATCCTGATCATCTGAACTGCACATCTCACTTCTTTGGGAGTTAGTGAGAAAGAGATCCTTTTGACGGGGTCTGGGTAATTTGTGGCTGTCAGCTTTAGAGAGCTGTGGCTTGACTTCATAGTCATGTGTTGATTGAAGTCGACAGCTTGTGGTATTGATCTGCACTGTTTTCAGATATTTGCAATGAAACAGCCTTCAGCACATGAAGATAGCAATGAAGGGATCCCCTAGCCATGAGCACTGAACTTGTGGACACCCCATATGTACAAATGAGCTCCCATAATATTAAGTTCAAAAGTCTGACATATGTACATGAATATCAAAACTAGCTTCTTCCCTCTGCCTGTCTTCAGTAATTTTTTTTGTTATTAGCCTTAATGGTTAGCATGACACTATTACAGCATGGGGTATTGGAGTTCAGAGTTCAATTCCAGCATCCTTTGTAATCAAGTTTGTACGTCCTATCTGTGTGCTTGTGGATTTCCTCCCACAGTCCAAAGACATACAGTCGGCCCTCCTTACCTGTGAATTCAGCATCCGCGAATTCAACCAACCGCAAATCGCGAAAATCTGGAAGTGTTCTTCCAGCACTTGTTGTTCGAGCATGTACAGACATTTTTTTCTTGTCATTATTCCCTAAACAATGCAGTATAACAACTATTTTACATAGCATTTACATTGTATTAGGTATTATAAGTAATCTAGGGTTGATTTAAAGTATACGGAAGGATGTGTGTGGGTTATCGTGGATCGGGATAGAAAAAAATCGGAAGTTCTCTTAGTAAGTCGGAACAGGTACGTCCAGTATTATTAAGCGTCAGTTAGTCAAATGTTTGTCTTAGTATATAGTATATATTTTACCTTTCTATGTATATAAAACAGTTAAGAACATATGTTTCAGTGCTGGGCTTGGGAACCGTTCCCAAGTGCAAGCCAGTGACAGACCACTTTCGAGTGCATTCTCCATCCGTGGCGGGTTGATGTGGAGGATCAAAAACTCAAAACCCCAAAACCCAATAATTAAACCACTGTGTTGCTTAGTAATAATTGTAGCTTTCATCTGGGCAGGGCCTTTCTCACATTATCCTTTAAAATTGTTCCGATCATTGACCGACATAGCCTAACTCTTTTCCAATGACCGATGGTGTTTCATCTCTTTCCGATTGCTTTATTATTTCCACTTTATTTTCAATTGTGATCGGGGGACGTCAAGTGATGACGTAGGATCGAGACGTGGAAATCCAGCTCTCCCGTTTAAAAAAAAAACCAGTAAAATAATGTTTAAGTGAAGAAAAGTTAGTAAATACCTTTTTAAAAATTACATAAACTACTCAGGATTGTCTTAAGATATGCCTCCTAAACAGAAGCAGAAGAAAACTACTTTGAAGACAACACAAGTTGGAAAAGAATCAAGGGCGGCCGCCATGAAAGAGCCTCAGGCTCAAGTGCAATTTACCTCCGGTGATACAGAACAGGAAACTGCGGCAACATCAACCGTTTCCAAAAAAAAGAGCAACAGGAATTGCGCATCGTGAAGGAAGGGGCATGCGCAAACACGAGCAACCCAAACTACAAATCCCAGCTATGATCGGAACTGAAAGTGAATATGAGGTGGAATCAGATTCTCTGGATAAATCAGATGAAGATGAAGAGACAAACAAAGAAGAGCAACAGGAAGAGGTTGAAGGCGATATTGGAGGCATAAAAAAATATTTGGTGCGAATAATGCATGAATTAAAAGCATTTAAAGTAATAAAAATATATTAACAATATTAAGATTATGTTTGATAAAATGATGAAAAGACAGGACAAAATGGACAAGAAAATTAAAAACTTGGAAGAAACAACCGGAGACACCATTGATAGAGTGAATAAAATGGAAGATAATATTTCTGCCTGGACATCAGAAAGAAAACGGTTGTTGGAAAAAGTGGATGTACTTGAAAATTTTAGCAGACGAAAAAATATTAAGATTGTTGGACTTAAAGAAGGTATAGAGGGAGAGGATCCAATAAATTTTTTTCAAAAATGGATTCCGGAAATTTTGGAAATGGAAGAAGGAACCCAGTTAATTGAAATTGAAAGGGCTCACAGAGCCTTAAGACCAAGACCTCAAGTTGATCAAAACCCATGATCAATCTTGATAAAATGCTTAAGATATCAAGATAAAGAAAAGATCCTGAAGGCAGCTGCCCAACGTGCCAGAAAGAGAAACGGGCCATTGATGATAGAAGGGAAAATAGTTCTTTTCTATCCTGATATAAGTTATGACCTTCTGAAGAGAAAGAAGGAATTCAACCCAGCGAAAAAAGTTTTATGGGAAAAAGGTTATAAATTTATATTGCGCCACCCGGCAACCCTAATTATATTTTTGGATGACGGAAAAAGAAGATTTTTTTAACTGATTATCGGGATGCGGAAGAATTTGCACAAGAACTCCTAAATATTCGCTAACCACAGCCAAAGATTTAAAAGTGAAACGGATTAAAGATGAAGACAGGGACAGTGAATGGAGTTGATGGATGTTTAAGGACAGAAGAATATTTAAATATATTCTTAATTATATGATACAGGGGGAGAAAGGTAAAAATTTGAGAAATATTAATCAAGAGTAGTGATATTTTTTCCTTTCATATATATACTTTTTTATGTTACGGGGGAGCTTCGGATCGATTGCTACGGGACTCGCGTGTGTAATCATGGCGATTGCCATGACCCGTACAACGGAGGGGGGGTAATGTGTTTTTTTTTATTCACAACATTAGTAGGGGGGTATTTTGTTATTTTTTTCTTTAATCTATTTTTCTTTTTCTTTCTTTGCCTGGACAATCGGGGGGGGGAGACGCATAGCAACATGGAGAATTTTTAAAAGATTCCCCAAGGTACTACGAAAGTTGAAAGGTTAGGTATTACTATAGATTGGAGTAACCCTGTTAAAAATAATGACTGCTGAAGTTTTTAAGTTTTAATGTTAATGGGCTTAATGGACTGGTGAAAAGAAAAAGAATTTTAACATACATTAAAAAAATGAAAATAGATAGAGCTTTTTTACAAGAAACACACTTAACAGAGATAGAACATCAGAAATTAAAGAGATTGGGTTGGAAATGTTATTGCAGCTTCATTTAATTTAAAGGCGAGGGGAGTTGCAATTTTGGTTAATAAAACTTTACCAATTAAAATACAATGTATTAATTGATTTTGCGGGGAGATATGTAATTATACATTGTCAAAATTTTTCAGAACTATGGACTCTTATGAATATTTATGCACCAAATGAAAATGATGTAAAATTTATACAAGAGGCCTTTTTGAATTTGGCTGATGCACATGACAAAATATTAATAGGTGGAGATTTTAATTTTTGTCTAGACCCAGTTTTAGATAGATCAACAAAGGTTGTTACAAAATCAAAAGTAGCAAAATTAACTTTATCATTGATGAAAGATTTAAATTTGATTGATATATGGAGAAGAATTAATCCAAAAGAGATTACTCATTTTTTTCAAATAGACATAAAACTTATTCAAGAATAGATTTTTTCCTATTATCAACGAATATTCAAGACAGAGTGAAAAAAATGGAATATAAAGCAAGAATATTGTCAGATCATTCCCCCTTGACAATGACAATGATAACGATGGATAAAGAGGAATCGATTTACAGATGGAGATTTAATTCAATATTATTAAAACATCAAGATTTTTGTGATTTTTATGAAAAAGCAGATTCAGTTTTTTTAGATACAAATTTACATTCAGTTGATGATAAATTTATAGTATGGGAAGCAATGAAGGCATATTTGAGAGGCCAGATAATAAGTTATACTTCTAAAATTAAGAAGGAATATATGGTAGAAATAGATCAATTAGAAAAAGAGATTACAAAATTAGAAAAAGAATCTCAAAGATATATGACAGAAGAAAAACGAAGACAACTTGTTAACAAGAAGTTACGATATAATACACTTCAGACATACTGAACAGAAAAAGCAATTATGAGAACTAAGCAGAGATATTACGAACTAGGTGAAAGATCACACAGGATTCTTGCTTGGCAGTTAAAAACAGACCAGATTTCCAAAACGATAAATGCAATTAGAACAAGTGTAAATAAAATTACTTATAAACCTTTAGAAATTAATGAAACTTTTAAGAATTTTTATTCTGAACTGTATCAATCAGAATCACAAAATGATAATGTCGAGATAGAAAGGTTTTTATCACAAATAACTCTTCCAAAATTGAATTCGGAAGAACAGAAGGGATTAGAAAGAGGTCGAAGAAGCTCTAGGATCACTTCAGAGTAATAAATCCCCAGGAGAAGATGGTTTTACATCCGAATTTTATAAAAAGTTTAAAGATTTACTAATTCCTCCTTTTATGGAGTTAATATACCAAGCGGAATGAACGCATAAACTTCCAGAATCTTTTTTGACAGCTGTTTTAATAGTATTGCCAAAAAAAGATAGATCTTTTAAAACCAACATCATATAGACCTATTTCTTTGTTGAATACTGACTATAAAATAATAGCAAAAATTTTATCTAATAGATTATGTAAATACTTACCAAAATTAATACATATGGATCAAACAGGATTTATCAAAAATAGACAATTGGCAGATAATGTAACTTGGTTACTTAGCATAATTCATTTGGCACAAGAGGGAGGAAATGAGTGTGGCAGTTGCCTTAGATGCAGAAAAAGCATTTGATAGATTGGAATGGGATTTTTTATTTAAGGTATTGGAAAAATATGGATTAGGAGCATCTTTTATAAAATGGATTAAAACCTTAAATACTAATCCCAAAGCTAAAGTAGTGACAAATGGTCAAATTTCAACATCATTTCAGTTAACAAGGTCAACTAGATAAGGTTGTCCATTATCACCTGCTTTATTTGTGTTGGCGATAGAACCATTAGCTGAATTAATTAGAAAACGGATCCAGATATTATGGGTTTCAGAGTTAACCAGGAAGAATATAAGATTAATTTATTTGCTGACGATGTTTTGCTTTATTTAACAAACCCATTGTATTCGCTGCGTAAATTATCTTCTAGATTGGAAGAATATGGGAAAATATCAGGCTACAAAATAAATTGGGATAAAAGTGAAATTCTACCCCTTACTAAAGGAGATTATAGTCAATGTTGACTAATAACTCAATTTAGATGGCCGATAAATGGTATAAAATATTTAGGTATAAGAGTTGATAATGATATAAAGAATTTAATAATGGTAAATAATTTAATTTATATAAAAAAGATTCAAGAAGATCTTGATAAATGGATGACGTTACCAATAACATTAGTAGGCAGAGTAAATGCTGTAAAAATGAATATATTCCCTAGATTACAATATTTATTCCAAACATTACCAATACAATTACAGCAGAAGTTTTTTCAAGAGTTAAATAAATGTGTGAGGAAGTTCCTTTGGAAAGGTAAGATGTCAAGAATATCGTTGGAAAAATTGACATGGAAATTTGACCTAGGAGGGTTACAACTTCTAAACTTTAAGAATTATTATAAAGCAAATCAACTTAGATTTATTGCATCTTTTTTTGATGAAGATAAACCGGCATGGATTAGAATAGAATTAGATAAAATAGGAGAAAATATACCAGAAGATTTTATATATGTGGGAATCTAAATGGATACAGGAAAAGAAAGAATCTCCTATATTAAAACATTTGATTGATTTATGGGATAAGATGAATGTTGATGATGAGATAAAGAAATCTTTATTAGCAAAGAGACCTTTAATTCAAAATAAACTTATTCCTTTTACAATGGATAACCAACTTTTATACAATTGGTTTCAGAAAGGGATTAGATATATAGGAGATTGTTTTGAAGGAGGTATATTAATGTCATTTGATCAATTAAAGAATAAATACAAAATATCAAACAACACTTTTTTTGTTATTTCCAATTAAGGGCTTATTTAAGAGATAAATTGGGTCAAACAATGTTACTGCCGAAACCTAATGAAATAGAAACTTTAATTCAAAAAGGAAAAATTAAAAAAAATATTTCTTGTATGTATAGTTTGATTCAAAAACAGGCAATTAAACAAGGAATTCATAAGTCAAGACAAAAATGGGAAACTGATTTGAATATTAAAATTGAAGAAACAAGTTGGTCAAGACTATGTCTTGACAGTATGACAAATACAACAAATGTCCGGTTAAGATTAGTGCAATATAATTTTTACATCAATTATATATTACACCACAAAAAATAAATTAATTAAACCCAAATTTATCTGATCAATGTTTCCGATGTAATCAAGAAATTGGTAATTTTTTACACTCTACTTGGTCTTGTTTTAAAATACAACCTTTTTTGACAAATTTAAGAATTTTATTGGAACAAATTATTGGAACACAACTTCCACATAATCCAACATTATTTTTACTAGGCGATATTGAAGGGATAAAACCGAAATCCAAACTGAATAAATATCAGAAAAAATTCATAAAAATTGCATTGGCAGTAGCCAAAAAGGCTATTGCAGTTACTTGGAAATCGGATTCATACTTAAGTATAGATTGTTGGAAGAAAGAAATTTTTAGCTGCATTCCACTTGAAAAAATTACTTATAATTTAAGAGATAAATATGAAATATTTTTGAAAATTTGGCACCCTTATTTACAAAAGATAGGATTAAATATATACGGTAGGTGCTCCGGAGATAAAATTATTGGTTAGCTGGGGAAATAAATAAATATATATACTAAAGCTATTATGGACTCCATGGAGCATGTGGGGATCTTCCGATAACCAGGCATTCTTTCTTTCTTTTTTCTTCTCTTTCTATAGGGATATGTTAGGGGGGAGGGGGGGAAGGGTTGATAATTTTTTTTCCTTCTGTAACCTATTTGAAAATTCAATTAAAAATTTTTTTTAAAAATCGTGATTATTTTTGTGAACAGAAACACTGCACATTCAGAGCTCTGGTGCTGGGTCCTAATGTCCACCGCACTGAGACAGGTCTGGGGTTCTGCTGGGTCCTAAGATCCATCGCATTGAGACAGGTTGAATAAGGGACTTGAGCATCCGCAAATTTTGGTATACGCGAGGGGCCCCGGAACCAATCCCTCGTGGATAAGGAGGGCTGACTGTACTGGTTAGTAGGTTAATTAATCATTGTAAATTGTGCTGTGATTAGGCTAGAGTTAAATCGGTGAGTTGCTGGGTAGCATGGCTGGGCAGGAAGGGCCTGTTCTGCACTGTATCTCTAAATAAATAAATACCTTTGATGCTGTGGAGATGTGCACTGGTTTTCACAAATCTGTAATTTTTGTGTATTTTTTAACTTGTGAGCAAAATTGACTTATTGTCTACAAAAATGTTAATGGGGCAGTCTGTGAAGGTGACAAGATGTTGCTAAGTTAAGGAGTTGGAGACGGGGAGAACACAGTGATGAGCCTCAACACAGATGTTTCTTAAAAAGAATTTAAACTTCTCTTTGTCAAGCATTCTCTCTTCTTTACTCCATTTTCTATATTCCCATGTCTGTATCACTTTCCTTATCCACTTCGACTGGTCACCTGCTGGCTTCAGCATATTCTATCATTTGTAGTTTTTGATGAACTTTCTACCTTCAGTTTTTTGCTCTTCCTGCATTTCTCTACCTAAGTATTTAGAAGCTGGTTTGACTCATTTTCAAAGTTCAAGTTCGAAGAAATTTTACTTTAAAAGCACAATAGCGCCTCGACTTCCTTGATAGTTTGAGGATTTGGCATGATGTCTAAAACTTTGACAAACTTCTATAGATGTGTGGTGGAGAGTATAGTGACTGGTTGCATCACAGCCTGGTATGGAAACACCGATGTCTTTGCGTGGACAAGCTTACAAAAAGTAGTGGATACGGCCCAGTCCATTGTGAATAAAGCCTTCCCCACCATTGAGCACATCTACACAGTGTTGTTGAGGGAAAGCAGCATCCATCATCAAGGACCCCACCATCTAGGCCATGCTCTCTTCTCATTGCTGCCATCGGGAAGAAGGTATAGGAGCCTCAGGGCCCACAATACCAGGTTCAGGAACAATTATTACCCCTCAACCATCAGGCTCTTGAACCAGTGGGGATAACTTCACTTAACTTCACTCACCCCAGCACTGAACTGTTCCATGTTCTTGATCTTTATTGCTTAAAATTTAGAATTATTATTTTTTTTCTTTTGCATTTGCAGTTTGTTGTTATTTGCACATTGGTTGTTTCTCTGTCCTGTTGGGTATGGTCTATCATTGATTCTATTGTGTTTCTTGGATTTACTGTGTATGCCTGCAAGTAAATTCATCTCAGGGTTGTATATGGTGACATATATGTACTTTGATTATAAACTTACTATGGACTTTGATATATGTCATCATATACTACCCTGAGGTTCATTTTCTTGTCCTGCTGTATATCGGTGAGACCTGATGTAGATTGGTGGACCTCTTCACTGAGCACCGATGTTCCATCCACTGTTGTGATGAGGCCACAATCAGGTTGGAGTAACAACACCTTGTATTCCGTCTGGGTGACCTCCAACCTGATAGCATGAGCACGATTACTCGAACTTTCAATAATGCCTCCCCCCCCCCCCCCTTCACCATTCTCCATCCCCTTTTCTCTTTCACCTTATCTCCTTGCCTACCCATTGCCTCCCTCTGGTACTCCTCTCCCCTTTGCTTTCTTCCACGGCCTTCTGTCCTCTCCTATTAAACACCCCCTTCTCTAGCCTTGTATCTCTTTCACCGATCAACTTCACAATGTTATACTTAACCCCTCCCCCTCCTGGCTTCACCTATCACCTTGCATTTCTCTCTCCCCTCCCCCCAACTCTACTCCTCATCTTTTTTTCTCCAGTCCTGCTGAAGAGTCTTGGCCCAAAACGTTGACTGTACTCTTTTCCATTGATGCTGCCTTGCCTGCTGAATTCCTCCAGAATTCTGTGTGTGAACCAAGTGTTATCAGGCTGCATTTTGTGTGACTAGGAAGGCAATCTGATATGGCAATATCTTCACCCAATATAATGACTAATCTCTGTTAGTATTGTGGTATGATGCACTGTGCTAAATCCTTTTATTTGTTTTATACATTGAAGGCAAATCAATAAATTCTAAAGTGACTTATCACATGTTCCATAGCAGTTAGGTGCAGTGTGATCAGAGAGTGAATGGTTTCATTCAGACTACCTTTGCTTTATAGCCTCAAGGTACATTTGACCAACATTTTTAGAGCACAGTAGAACTAATAATGTGTAAAGAGATAAGTTTGGTTAAAAGTCTAACTGAATATTTATTAAGCAGCAATTACAATCTACTTCAGTGAAGGAGAGATGTGAAGTAGCTACTGAGTCTCTAAAGATGCCAAGGCCAATAAAGAAAGAAATAATAATAAAGCCAATAATAAAGAAAATCTCCCTCAAATGGACCAAGTATAGGGAGATGTTTTAAAATCTTTTGTTATACAGAATCAATTTATCCCCCTCAGGGAAAAAAATCTTTAATTGCTGTGGAAGAGTTAAGGTAAATTGGTTTAATATTGACATATGCACTGAGATACCATGGAAAAACTTGTCTTGCATATCATTCTCAAACAAGAGAAAGTCTGCAGATGCTGGAAATCCACACAATATGCTGGAGGAACTCAGCAGGCCAGGCAACTTCTATGGGAAAAAAACTACAGGCAACATTTTGGGCCGAGACCCTTCGGCAGGACTAGGGAGAAAAAGCTCCCTTCAGCAAGACTGGAGTAGATCTAAAAGGGGGAGGGGGGAGGGGTATGGATGAAGTAAAGCACTGGGAAGTTGATTGGTGAAAGCAATAATAGGGCTGGAGAAAAGGGTATCTATTAGGGGAGGACAGAAGGCCATGGAAGAGCACCTGAGGAAGGTGTTGGGCTGGCAAGGAGATATGGTGAGAGAGGGAAAACGGGCTGGGGAATGGTGAAGGAGAGGGTGGGCATTACCGGGAAGTTCGAGTAATCAATGTTCATGCCATCAGGTTGGAGGCTACCCAGACAGAATTTTAAAGTGTCGTTCCTCCAACCTGAGTGCAGCCTCATTGCGACAGAGGAGGTCTTGGATTGGCGTATCAGAATTGGAATGGGAAGTGGAATTAAAATGGGTGGTCACTGGGAGATCCCGCTTCTTCTGGCGGGTGGAGCATAGGTGCTCGGTGAAACGGTCTCCCAGTCTACTTCAGGTCTCATTGATATACGAGAGGCCACACCGGGAGCACCACACACAGTATATAACCCCAACAGACTCGGGTGAAGTGTTGGCTCACCTGGAAGGACTGTTAGGACCCTGAATGGTAGTAAGGGCGGAGGTACAGGGGCAGGTGTAGCATTTGTTCCGCTTGCAAGGATAAGTGTCAGGAGGGTGATCAGTGGGGAGGAATGAATGGACAAGGGAGTCGCGTAGGTGGAACTTGCAGAGACTCAGGAGCTGGACACAGAGGCTGGTGGTAGGTGAGCACAAGAGGAACCCTATCCTTGATAGGGTGGTGAGAGGATGGGGTAAGAGCAGACTGCGTGAAATGTAAGGGATGCAGTTGAGGACAGCATTAATGGTGGAGGAAGGGAAGCCCCTTTCTTTGGAAAAGGAGGACATCTCCTTATTTCTAGAATGAAAAGCCTCACCCTAAGCAGATGCAGCGGAGATGGAGGAATTGAGAGAAGGGGATTTTGTTTTTACAAGTAACAGGGTGGGAAGAGGTATAGTCCAAGTAACTGTGAGAGCCTGTGGATTATAATAGACATCAGTAGATAACCTACCTCCAGAGATAGGGGCAGTGAGATTGAGAAAGGGGAGGGAAGTGTTGGAAATGGAGCAGTTAAGTTTGAGGGCAGGCTGGAAGTTGAAGGGAAAGTTGATAAAACTGACAAGCTCGGCATGGGTACAGCAAGCAGCACCGGTGCAGTCACTGATGTAGCGTAGGAAAAGTGGGGGGCGGACACCAGTGTAAGCTGGGATCCACGCAAGTGTCCATGGCTACACCTTTTGTTTGAAGGAAGTGGGATGAGCCAAAGGAGAAATTATTTAGAGTGATGACAAGTTCCACTAGACAGAGGAGAGTGGTGGTGGTGGGGAACTGGCTGGGTCTGGTGTCCAGAAAGAAGCAGAGAGCCTTGATGCCTTCTTGGTGGGGGATGGAGGTGTATAGGGACTGGACATCCACAGTGAAAATAAGATAATGGGGGCCAGGGAACTAGGAATTATTGAAATGATCCGGAATGTGTGAAGTGTCATGGGTGTAGGTAGGAAGGGACTGAACTATGGAGCATAAGACAGAGGTGAGGTATACCAATATGAGTTCAGTGGGGCAGGAACAAGGTGAAACAATGGATCTACCGGGACAAGCTGGTTTGTGGATCTTGGGTAGGAGGTAGAATTAAGTCAAAAGTTAGAGCCACTGGCGATATATTTCCATCTTGAGATACTACCCACCTTGAAGGGGTAATACGCTTGATATTTCAATCTATCTGCTGTCTTTATAGTTAAAAGTTCAAAGTAAATTTATTATCAAAGTACATGTATGTTACTATATACAACCCTGAGATTCATTTTCTTGTGGGCATACTCAATAAATCTACAGTATAGCCATAACAGAATCAATGACAAAACGCCCAACCAGGTGTTCAGTCAGAGTGCAGAACACAACAAACTGTGCAAATACAAAAATAAGAAATAATGATAACAACAATAATAAATAAATAAGCAATAAATATCAAAGAATTAGGCGAAGAGTCCTTGAAAGTGAATTCATAGGTTTCAGTGATGGGACAAATGAAGTTATCCCCTCTGGTTCAAGAGCCTGATGGTTGAGGGATAATAACTGTTCCTGAGCCTGGTGTTGTGAGTCCTGAGGCTCCTGTACCTCTTCCCTGATGGTAGCAGTGAGAAGAGAGCGCAAACTGGGTGATGGGGGGGTCCTTGATGATGGATGCTGCTTTTCTACGACAATGTTCCATGTAGATATGCTCAGTGGTGAGGAGGGCTTTACCTGTGATGGACTGGGCCTTATCCACTACTATTTCTCTCTCCCCCTCCCCCCCCCCCCCCCCCCCAATAACATGAGATTTCCTAAAGCTGCAGTTCTCTTAAAACTCTGGGTTCCAAAAGCAGACATTTTCAGCCCCAATGCATGATAGAACTGCGAATGATAGACTTTTGTTAATTTGCTTGACGTAGCATGTGGAGTGTGTGAGTGATATTAGAAATGGAGTTCTTAAAGCTGCAGAGTTCACTTCCTATTTCATGTGTACTTCCTGTAGACCGCACTCTGTACAAGTATTTCCGTACTGCCTCTGAAACTTGGCCAGGTTCTCAATTACCCCATGGCTGAGAAATGACCAATAGTTGTGAAATACTAATGTGCAATTTGTCAATGGTGCTTGATATGTAGAAGTCATAGTATTTTATAAACAACTTCTGCAGAAGAGAGGGTATGATTACTGTAAGTACAACCCTTCATGAGTATCCTTTTATCCCGGCAATTTTCATGAATCAAGATCCAAACAAATTTTCTTTACACCTATATTACAATGAAAACTGTTGTGTATTTAATATTTCAGTAGTATTTGAGTAATATTGTAAATATTGTTTGGTTAAGCATTCTTGTTTATTTAAATAATTCATTACAAGTTATATGTGAAAATAAGTGAATTGCATACGAGTCCTGATGAAAGGTCTTGGCCCAAAGCGCAACTGTTTACTCTTTTCCATAGATGCTGCTTGGCCTGGTGAGTTCCTCCAGCATTTTGTCTGAGTTGCTTGGATTTCCAGCTTCTGCAGATTTTCTCGTCTTTGTGCATACAACATGACACTACCACGGGTTATGTGTGCGCTTCGCTTAAAGTAAAAACAAACTAAGACCTGCATCTCTTGGTCTTCTGTCTTTTTCTTGCAGTTAGTTTAATGATTTGGAGTTACAAAGCAACTTTTTAATTGTGTTATGTAGGCATCTTCAGCGAGACTAGCATTTGTTGCCCATTCTCATTGCCTTGGTGTGGAGGGGTGGGTTAGTGGGTGGAGGTGTTGATCAGCCTTACTGCTTGGGGAAAGTAATTGTTTTTGAAGCTGGTGGTCCTGATGTGGATGCTACGTAGCCTCCTCCTTGAAGGGAGTGGGGACAAACAGTCCATGAGCAGGGTTGTTGGGATCCTTCATGATGTTACTGACCCTTTTCCAACACCTTTATGTATGTCTGTCCTTGATGGTGGATAGGCTGGTGTCAGTGATGCATTGGACAGTTTTGACTACCCATTGTAGAGCCTTCCTGTCCGCCACAGTGCAGCTTGTGTACCGTGCAGTGATGCAGCTTGTTCGAATGCTCTCTACTGCATATCTGTAGAAGGCTGTTAGTGTTGATGTGGATAATGCGTATCTCTTCAGCCTCCTTAAAAAGTAAAGGTGTTGGTGAGCTTTCTTGATTGTGTGGGATGTGTTCTGGGACCATGAGAAGTTGTGCAAGATGTGCACCCCCAGGAGTTTGAAACTGCTCACAGTATCCACTGCTGTGCTGCCAGTGTAAAGAAGGGTGTGAGTGGTCCAAGTTCTCCTGAAGTTTATAAACATCTCCTTTTCAATACACACAAAATGCTGGATGAACTCAGAGACAACATTTATGGAAAAGAGTACATTCGATGTTTCAGGCTGAGATGAAGGGTCTTGGCCCGAAACGTCAGCTATGCTCTTCCATAGATGTTGCCTGGCCTGCTGAGTTTCTCCAGCTTTTTGTGTGTGTGTGTGTTGCTCTAGATGTCCAGCATCTGCAGATTTTCTCTTGCTATGAATCATCTTCTTTGTCATGGTGGCATTAAGGAAGAAGTTATTTGCCTAGCACCAGACCTCAAGCTCTTCCACCTCCTGTCTATAGGCTGTCTCATTGTTGATGGTGTTGAACCCCACCACTGTCGTGTCATCAAGAGTGAATTGTTCTGATCAAAGGCAAACTTGGTTTCACTGAGCCGTTATGTGCAGAAATGTGCTACTCAATAGGACTGTCATTGACATTTTTAATTATTATGATTTGAAAGTGGACCAGGGCACTCATTTCTTGGGTTTGATTTATCTGCATTTAAGGCCCAGTCCATCACAGGCAGAGTCCTCCCACCACCACTGAGTACGCTTACATGGAAAGTACTGCCACAAGAAAGCAGCATCCATCATCAAAGATCCTGCCTCCAACCACAATCCAGGCCATGCTTTCTTCTTGCTACTACCATTAGGCAGGAGCCTCAGACTCACACCACCGTGTTCAGGAACATTTATTACCCTACAACCATCAGGCTCCTGAGCCAGTGTTGATAACTTCAATCACCTCAACTGTGAACTCTCCAACCACCAGATTCACTTCCAAGCACTCATTACAACTCACGTTCTCAGTATTTTTTTATATAAGTACAATTTGTCTTCTTTTACACTCAGTGCCTGCAGGTCTGAAGGTCTTGCACCCGGTGTCTGCTGGACTCTTAACAGCATTGATATACCACAGGATTCCGAAGTCCAATTCCATAGTTCCTGAAAGTGGCAATGCAGGTAGTTAGGGTGGTACACAAGATGTATGCTATGCTTGCCTTAGTCACTAGGGGCCGGAGAAAAAGAATCAGGAAATCATGTTGCAGTTGTATAGAACTTTGGTAGGCTGCTGTTTGAATATTGTTTGTAGTTCTGGTGCCTCATTACGGGAAAAATGTGGAGGCTTTCAAAGAGGTTTACGAGGATGCTGCCTGATTTAGAGGATACAGTCTTTGAGAGGTTGGACAACTTGGGTCGTTTTCTCCAAAGCAGTGGAGGCCTGTCAGAAGTGAATAAAATTTTGTGATCATAGTGCCATTAACTTCAAAGTAAATGTGCAAAAAGATAGGTCATATCTATCATATCTGTGGTTTGAGTTTCTAAAAGGGAGAAAGGCCAATTTTGATGGTATCAGAAAGGATCTGGCAAGTTGGATTGGGACAGGCTGTTTTCTGGCAAAACTAGGTAAGTGGGAGGCCTTCAAAAGTGAAATTTTGAGCGCACAATGCTAGTATATGCCTGTCAGAATAAAAGGTATGGGTAATGGGTGTAGAGAACCTTGATTTTCATTCAGTTCAATTCAAGTTTCATTGTTACCATACATGAGTACTCATGAATACAGCCAAAAGTTAGTACAGGGTCGAGGTGCTTAAACACAAAACCAACTGTCACACAAAAGAACGCATTCACGGAATAAAAGAGCCCTGTGACGCTGCTGCTTGATGCCTAGTCCTCGCTTATACAAGCCCATACTGAATATCAGTAAATTACAACAACACAATACAAGAGATATTCAGGCCTGGTTAAGAAAAAGAGGCAGTGTATAGCAGGCATAGACAGGTAGGAACAAATGAGGTGCTTATGGAGTACAAGAAATGCAAGAGAACACAAGAAAGAAGTCAGAACAAGTGAAGGAGAATCTTAAAGAATTCTGCAGATGTGTTAAGAGCAAAAGGATTGCAGGGGACAAAATTAGACCTCTGGAAGATTAGAATGGTAATCCATGCAAGAGATGGGTGTGATCTTAAATGGATTTTTTTTGCATCTTTTTCAAGAGATGGGCACAGTCTATAGAAGCGAGGCAAAGCAGCAGCAAGGTCATGGACCCTATACGGATTACAGAGGAGAAGGTTTTTGCTGTCTTAAGGCAAATTAGGGTGGGCAAATCCCTAGGGCCTGACAAGGTGTTCCTTCGGACTCCGTGGGAGTCGAGTGCAGAAAATGCTGAGGCTTTAGCAGAGATATTTAAATCATCCTTAGTGACAGGTGAGGTACTGGAGGATTGGAGGTTAGGTAATGTTGTTCTGCTGCTTAAGAAAGGCTCTAAAAATTAATCAGGAAATCATAGGCTAGTGAGCCTGACATCAGTAGTGGGAAAGTTATTGGAAGGTATTCTGAGGGACTGGATATATAAGTATTTGGATAGACAGGGACTGATTAAGGATAGTCAGTATTGCTTTGTGCATGGTAGGTCATGTCTAACCCAGTCATATAGAGTTTTTCAAGGATGTTACCAGGAAAGTTGATGAAGGCAAGACAGTGGATGTGTCTACATGGACTTCAGTAAGGCATTTGACAAGGTCCCAAGTGGGAGTCTGGTCAAGAAGTTTCCGTTGCTCAACATTCAGGATGAGGTAGTAAATTGGATTAGACATTGGCTTTGTGGGAGAAGACAGAGAGTGGTAATGGAGGGTTGCCTCTCTGACTGGAGATGTGCTGCAGGGATCAGTGCTAGGTTCATTGTTTATCATCTATATCAATGATCTGGATGATAATGTGCTTCAGTAGATTTGCAGATGACACCAAGTTTAGGGGTGTAGGGGACAGTAAAGAAAACTGCCATAGCGTGCGTTGGAATCTGCCAGCTGAAAAATGGCAGATAGAATTCAATGCAGACAAGTGTGAGGTGCTGCACTTCAGTAGGACCAACCAGGGTAAGCCTTAAAGTTTAAAGTCAAATTTGTTTACATACATACAGAGTACATACATGTCACCACATACAACCCTGAATTTCTTTTTCCAGCAGGCATACTTAGTAAATCTATAAAACAGTAACTGTAAACAGAATCCATAAACAACAAACTGTGCAAATACAAGTATAAATATGTAGCAATAAATAATAAGACTATGAAATAACAAGATAAAGAGTCCTTAAAGTGAAGCAGGAAATGGAATAGGTGTAAAATATCCCTTTTATTCAAGAGCCTTTTGGTTGAGGGGTGGTAACTGTTCTTGAACCTGGTCATGCAAGTCCTGAATCTTCTACCTGATAACAGTGAGAAAAGAGCTTGGCCTGACTGGTGAGTATCTTTGCTGCTTATCTATGGCAACATTTCATGTAGATGTGCTCAATCGTTGGCAGGGTTTTACCTGTGATGTACTGGGCCGAATCCACTACCTTTTGTAGGATTTTCCACTCAGAAGCTTTGGTGTTCCCATACATAGTGAACAGTAGGACACTGAGGAGTACTGTAGAACAAAGTGCTCTGAGAATACAGGTCCATAATTCACTGAAAGTGCCATCTCAGATAGATAGGGTTGTAAAGAAAGTTTTTGGCACATTGACCTTCATAAATCAAAGTACAGGCAATCCCTGGGTTACGTACGAGTTCCGTTCCTGAGTCCGTCTTTTAAGTCGGATTTGTACGTAAGTCGGAACAAGTACATCCAGTATTATTTAGCGTCAGTTAGTCAAGTGTTTGTCTTAGTATATATTTTACCTTTCTATGCATATAAAACTCTTAAGAAACATATGTATTCCAATAATTAAACCACTGTGTTGCTTAGTAATAATAGTAGCTTTCATCGGGGTAGGGCTTTTCACATGCTCCATTATTCTCACTTCATCTGTTATCCTTTAAAATTGTTCTGAGCGTTGACCGACTGTAGCCTAACGCTTTTCTAATGACCGATGGTGTTTCACCTCTTTCCAAACGCTTTATTATTTCCACTTTATTTTCAATCGCGATCGCTTCCCGTCAGTGGAACAGAAACACTGCGGGCGTCAGGTCCCGACCTCAGCTGGCTCCCAAGGTCTGCTGGGCCTTAAGGACCACCGCACACCGTCAATGGAACAGAAACACAGTGGGCCCCGAGCTCCGCTGGGTCCTAACGACCACTGCACTGAGACAGGCTGAATGGGACAAGTGGGGGCTGTGCTGGGTTTGGGTATTTGATCATTCACAATATTCCACATGGGAATTTAATCTGGAGGTGGCAGTGTTTTTTTTAAACAAGGTCGAGTTGCGAGCTCGATATCAGCCCAGCACGGATGGTACGGGAGTCACTGGATCGACATCAACCCGGCATGGGAGCAGTCTGTCACTGGATCGAACTCTGAAACCTTTGTTCTCCAGCCTGGCAGCCGACCGGAATGGGGGGGGTTGGGGGTCAGGGTGAATCTTACTAAGAAAATTTTAAGCCAAATACAAAGTTAAACACTCAACACAGTGTCAACAGCAACTAATTAAAATGGCGGACGGTGCCGGGATCCAACTTAAAATGGCGGGCGGCGTTCTCCTTCCTCAGTTCGTAAGTACGAGTTGTCTGTAAGTTGGACGTTCGTAACTCGGGGACTACCTGTACTGAATGCAAGAGATGGGCTGTGATGTTGAAATTGCTTAGGACATTGATGAGTTATAATTTGGAGTGCGGTCTACGGTTTTGGTCACCTACTTATAGGAAAGATGTAAATAAGATTGAAAAAGTATAGAGAAAATTTACAAGGCTGTTGCTGGAACTGGAGGATCTGAGTTACAAAGAAAGATTAAATACAAACCCCATTTCCAGAAAAGTTGGGATATTTTTCAAAATGCAATAAAAACAGAAATCTGTGATATGTTAATTCACGCAAACATTTATTTAACTGACAAAAGTACAAAGAAAAGATTTTCAATAGTTTTACTGACCAACTTAATTGTATTTTGTAAATATACACAAATTTAGAATTTGATGGCTGCAACACACTCAACAAAAGTTGGGACAGAGTTAAAATAAGATTGAAAAGTGCACAGAATATTCAAGTAACACCGGTTTGGAAGACTCCACATTAAGCAGGTTAATTGGTAGCAAGTGAGGTATCATGACTTGGTATAAAAGTAGCGTCCATCAAAGGCTCAGTCTTTGCAAGCAAGGATGGGTCGTGGCTCACCCCTTTGTGCCAAAATTCGTGAGAGAATTGTTAGTCAGTTCAAAAGGAACATTTCCCAACGCAAGATTGCAGAGAATTTAGGTCTTTCAACATCTACAGTACATAATATTGTGAAAAGATTCAGAGAATTCAGAGACATCTCAGTGTGTAAAGGGCAAGGTCGGAAACCACTGTTGAATGCGCGTGATCTTCGAACCCTCAGGCGGCACTGCCAAAGAAACCGTCATGCTACTGTGATAATTATAGCCACCTGGGCTTGGGAGTACTTCGGAAAACCATTGTCACTCAACGCAGTCCGTCGCTGCATCCAGAAATGCAACTTGAAACTGTATTATGCAAGGAGGAAGCCATACATTAACTCTATGCAGAAACGCCAGCGAGTTCTCTGGGCCCGAGCTCATCTCAGATAGACCGAAAGACTGTGGAACCGTGTGCTGTGGTCAGATGAGTCCATATTTCAGCTAGTTTTTGGAAAAAACGGGCGTCGAGTTCTCCATGCCAAAGATGAAAACGACCATCCTGATTGTTATCAGCGAAAGGTGCAAAAGCCAGCATCTGTGATGGTATGGGGATGCATCAGTGCCCACGGCATGGGTGAGTTGCATGTATGTGAAGATACCATTGACTCTGAGGTGTATATTAGGATTTTAGAGAGACATATGTTGCCATCAAGGCGACGTCTCTTTCCAGGACGTCCATGCTTATTTCAGCAGGACAATCCCAGACCACATTCTGCATGGGCTACAACAGCGTGGCTTTGTAGACACAGAGTGCATGTGCTTGACTGGCCTGCTGCCAGTCCAGATCTATCTCCTATTGAAAATGTATGGCGCATCATGAAGAGGAGAATCAAGACAACGGAGACCACGGACTGTTGAGCAGCTGAAGTCTTGTATCAAGCAAGAATGGACAAAATTTTCAATTGCAAATCTACTACAATTAGTATCCTCAGTTCCAAAATGATTAAAAAGTGTTATTAAAAGGAAAGGTGATGTAACACAATGGTAAACATGCCTCTGTCCCAACTTTTGTTGGGTGTGTTGCAGCCATCAAATTCTAAATTTGTGTATATTTACAAAATACAATTAAGTTGGTCAGTAAAACTATTGAAAATCTTTTCTTTGTACTTTTGTCAGTTAAATGTTCACATGAATTAACATATCACAGACTTCTGTTTTTATTGCATTTTGGAAAATATCCCAACTTTTCTGGAAATGGCTTTGTAGATTATGACTTTATTCCTTGGAACATAAAAGAGTGAGGGAGATTTGATAAAGGTATACAAAATTAAGAGGGGTATAGAAAGTATAAATGTAAGTAGGCTTTTTCCAGTGAGGTTGGGTTGGGCTACAACTACAGGTCATAGGTTAAGGGTGAAAGGTGTAATGTTTTAAGAGGAATCTCAGGGAAAAACTCAGTCACTCAGAAGGTCGTGAGTGTAAAATGAGCTGCCAGCGCAAGTGGTGCATGTGAGCTCGATTTCAACATTTAAGAGAAGTTTGGATAGGTACATGGATGGTAGGGGTATGGAGGTTTATGGTCCTGGTGCAGGTAGATGGGAGTAGACAGTTTAAATGCTTTTTGCATGTACTAAATGGGCCAAATGGCCAGTTTGTGTGCTGTACTTTACTATGACTGTAATGTAGATAAGACAGTTATTCTGATCCAAGGAAGAAATTCAAATTCAAGTTTATCATTCAACCATAAGAATATAGCCAAATGAGACAATGTTCTTCTGGGGCCAAGGTGCAAAGTATACGCAGCACAAGACACACAGCACATAGTGAGTACGCATGTAGTCACACAAAAAATATGTAAAATATTAAATGCTCAAGGACATGGCTTTAACGTGAAGGAGAAACATTGAAGCAGAGGTGTAGGGCAAGTTATTTCCCCCCACTTAGAGTGGTGGGTGCTTGGGCGTGCTGACGGGGTGGTGATGGAAACGTGATAGTGATGTTTAAGGGGTTTTTAGTCAGATACATAAATATACAGGGAATAGGAGGACGGAGACCGTGTGCAGGCAGATGGGATTAGTTTAATTTTAGCATTGTGCACTGAAGTGCCTGTTCCAGTGTTACGCAGTTTTATGTGTTAACAGGTGTCCTCAGGTTGTCAGTGGGACAAGAACTCTGAGCGCCAGAGGCTGAGGGCAGATCTTACAGAAGTTTATAAGAATATGAGAGCCATGGACAAGGGTTGAAATGACTAATATCAGAGGGCATGCATTTAATGTGAGAGGAGGTAATCTCAAAGGAGAGGTGAGGGGCACAGAGAGTGGTGGGAGCTGGGAATGCGCTGCCTAGGCAGGTGGTAGAGGCAGAAACATGAGGAAAATGAAAGGACATGGACATTGTGTAGGCAGAAGAGATTATTTAGGTTGCCCATTTGATTACTAATTAAAATAGATTGGTACAACACAGTGGGCCAAAGGGCTTCTTCCTGTGCTGTACTGTACTAGGTTCTCCATCTTGAAGATGAGTGAGCTGACCGAGAGCACCTCTCTCCTAGCTCTGTGTCAGTGCCCTGCCACCTCTGTGAAAGGAATGAGTTACCCAGTGATACTGATGGAGAAGTGTAGCCTTTAGCTGAGTCTGCTGCACTGAGCAAGTCAGCTATTGCATGGTCATGTGTAGGACAGTATGCAATGTTTTGGGATTTCGGCAGCTGGGTATAAAATGCGGTTGGGTGTGTCATTCTCTGTTCCAACAGATGATTTGCTGGGTTTTCTTTTTGTAATGTTTTGACTCAGTGGAGTAGCTCACTAGACCATCTGACAGAACAGTTAATAGGCATGTTTTCATGGGTCTAGAGTCTCATGCCAGTTTGAGTAAGATTTCCTTTTCTAAAGTCAATTAGTGAACCAGTTCCTCTGGGCTTGGTCCTAAGCCCAAACACTTAAAACCCTGAGAATGTTTGCTGATTTCTATGAACATTTCCACAGCAAATGTACCTGCGCACAGCCTGATCCAAGCAGTATTCAGCCTGGCCAGCTAAGTGCCAAAGAATAATTGTGCTGTTGAATTGGCAACACGTGGTCCATAGCTGTCAATGAAATGCTGATTTAAGTGCTTGTCCCAGATTGCAAACCCTCCAGATAGCAAATATTATTTGTCCACAGCCTCTCACTCTTGTCCTTGAACTTGTGCCCTCTGATTTAGAAGTCTCTGCTCTGGGAAAACATTTCTCATTATCACCTCCATCTATGCCCCTCATGATTTTGTATTCCTCCCAACCTGCCCCCTCTTAGCTGTGTTTGTTCCAACTAAAACTGTAACTGAAACATTTCATCACAGTCAACAAACATGCTGGTGAATGTCCCATGCTTCCTTTCCACTCTAATCACACTCATGTAATTAGACGATAGTGTGGCAACCAGAACTCTGCACAATAATACAACTGTGGTCAAATCAGAATTTTGTAAAATTTAATTCAGTGGATTTACTTCATCATAATTCCCCACTGTCAGCCATTAAGCAGAAATTCATTTGGGCAGCAAATTAAATACCGTGGTAATGAGTAACTTCAGAAGTAACCCGCCTTTTGACTCCCCAGTCTCTTACCCTCATCCACAAAGTGCAAGTGAGGAGTGTGATGAAATTCTCTTCTTGCTCAGGTGGGCACAGCTCACACAACATTCAAGCAGTTTGTTGTTATCTCAGAAAAGCAATCTGCTTGACAGGTGCCACATCCACAATCAGATTGTTGAGTAGATTTGGGAAATCTTGTTGCAGTTGTATAAAACCTCGGTGAGGCCAAAGGGGTGTATTTAGTGTGGTTCTGATTGCCATATTCTAGGAAGGATGTGGAAATTTTGAAGAGATTGCAGACATTGTTTACTGCAATGTGTCTAGGTCAGAGAATATTATCTCCAATTATTGGGTTTTTTCCTCCAGAGTGTCAGGGGCTGAGGGGAAACCTGGCAGAACTATATAAAACTGGGAGGTGTAGCCAAGGTAGATTGCCTTTTCAAACACTGTCAGTTACTAAAGGGAAAACAAGTTTAAAAGATATTTAAGGTGTGAGGGAAAAGGTTTGAAGGAAATTTGCTTCGTAAGTTTTTTAGAGCTGCCAGGGGAAGTGGTGGAAGCAGATACAGTATTCAGACAGGCAGATGAACAGAGAAATAGCCCATGTGTAGACAGGTGGAATTGTTTAAATTAGCATCATGGTGTACACAGACATCATGGGTTGAAGGGTCTGTTAGTGCAGTGTCTTGCGTGCACTGCCCATCAGCATCTCCCATGTGTCAGGTCTCCTACCACTAAGATCCAGCACGTAGAGAACAACATATGCAAGTGGTGGTGTTCAAAGTTGCACTCATTGGGTCCAAGTGATGTGGGTGAACCTTTACCAGAATAGTTCCGTTTGCTGCTGTTTTCTTAGCTCGAGATGTTCAATAAATGGTGGCCTTGCCGAGGTACCCAGATCCTGAAAAGTAATACAAGAGATTTTATATATAATTTCAATTTTTCTACAATCACAATTTCTGACACTAGGTCCTCAATCCTAACTCTCAGCTGTTTAAAATGCTCATCTTCTGACATTAGTCCAGCACTGTTGTTGACAACTGGTGCATTAAAATGGCCCTTTACATCCAGCAGAAAACAGGGAACTTTGCTCCAGTTTAAAAAAAACTGCAGTATTTTAAGTGTTTACCCACTGTGTTTGTTCTGAATGAAAGCATATGAAGTGCATCTTACCAGCAATAGCTCTAAAGGTCATTTATACATTCCATGTAATTGAATGAAGTTGTTTCCAATAAACCCAAGGATCTAAATAATAATGAGACAAATGTTTCCTTGGCAGGCTTCAGAATGATGAGGTGAGCTTTTGAACTGAGGGCACGTCTTATAGATTGAGAAAGCAGTTGCAGAAGAGGTGCAGTGCAGTACAGGCAGACTGGTGCTAAGCCACGATGAAGTAGATTATGAGGTCAAGAGTCTGTCTTGTGCAAGAAGTCCATTAAGTAGTCTTCTAACAGCAGGATAGGAACTGACCTTGAGCCTGGTGGTTTTTTTTTTTAACAACTGATCAAGGTGGCTGTTCTTTTTAAAATGATTATACTCTGATTCCCCAAGAAACCTGGATTGCAGAATTTTGAATTTTCTTTTCTTCATTTTGTATAACTGATGTTAAACCTGTGTGGGTACTTAAAGATGCTGAGTGGAGAGGCAAGTTTAAGGCAGTCCTTTTTGGAGTCAATGTGCTAAGTGCGCCTTAACCACGAGTTAGTACTTGTCAGAGTGCACAAAATGGGTGGCGTGATGGCGTAGCAGTTAGCTAATGCTTTTCCGTATCCCCAATCGGCATTCATTTCAGTGTTTCTTTGTTCTCCCTGTGACTACATGTGGGTTTCCTCCGGGCGCTCTGGTTTCCTCCTGCATTCCAAAGACATATTGGACAGGGTTAATTGCGAGCATGCTATATTGGTACCGGAAATATGGCTGCACTTGTGGGCTGACCCCAGTACATCCACGGACTGTGTTGGTCATTGATTCAAACAATGCATTTCGCTGTATGTTTTGATGTACATGACAAATAAAGCTGATCTTTATCTTTAAATATGGTTCTAACTGGATGTTATATGCTCTTAGCCATGACAAAGTGATGACTCCTGTTTGACCACTCTATGCCATTGGCTAAGGCTGTGACTTTGGTCCAATCCCAAGAGCTGATTCTAAAGCAGAGTAAACTGTACTCTCTGTATGCACAGTAGATAGTTTTCAGCAATCCTGCTGCCAAAGACCATACAGACCGACACAAGATTGGGACTGTGTAGTTGGCTCACCCAGATTTCTTTCTTGATAGTAATTATATATGGTTAGAATCAATAATTCCTGCCACTCCCTGTGAGGAGTTTGTACGTTCTCACTGTGACCATATGGGTTTCTTCTGGGTGCTCTGATTTCCTCCCACAGTCTAAAGATATACTGGTTAGTAGATTAATTGTTCATTGTAGATTGTCCTGAGATTAGGCTCGGATTGTTGGGTGGTGTGGTTCGAAGGACTTATTCTGTGCTGCATCTCAATCAATTAAATAAATAAATGAATTCTTGCAGTAATCTTACAGTCGTAGAGCTCTACAGCAGGGAAATAGGCTATTTAGCTCATCAAGTCTAGGCTGCCCTTCACATCTATCTACACTAATCCCACATCAGCATTAATTCCATGTACCTTGCTCATTCCAGTAGATTTTAATTACTTTTATTTTTATTCAGAGATACAGTGAGGACCAGACCTTCCAGTCCTGTGAACCGCCCTGTCCATTAACCTACCAACTAGTATGTTGATTTAGACTGTGGGAGGAAATCCAGAGGAAACCCATGTGGTGACAGGGAGAATATACAAACTTGCCTTCAGAAGATTCCGGAATTGAACTCCGATGCCTCGAATGTCATAGCTATGCAACTGTGGCCATGCCTCCCACCCCCAAAGTCTCTTAAATCTTGCTGATCATTGTAAAAGTCACAACCAGTTTTATGTGCTTTCCAGTTGAATTCCAAATGTTCCAAGTCTAAATCACTGCTTCCATATTTTAGCAGAGTCAACTTTTTATATCGGTCTTATCCAATCTCTAATTCCTAGTTTCTAATCTACTCAAGCACTCCTGCTAAGCTTGGCAATAAGAACCATTCATTTTATTTTAAGATACTATTTTAGAGCTGTGCATGTGTACATTGGTGAATTCTTTGGATCCTCAATGACTCAGCTTTAAACTTTGGATAGCTTAATGCAAGATCACTATTTTTTCCCTCAGGCGTCTGAAGAGGCCTCTCTGCGTGCACTGGAAAGTCTTATGACAGAATTTTTCCACAGCTGCACAACAAACGAACGGAAAAGGGAGATTGGTAAGTGTTGAGAGTTTCCAGCTCCTCACCACTTTTCTCATGTCTCTGGAGTTCTGATGTTATGACGGTTTAACTTGTGAGGGGAGCTATGTTTTTCTCACCCCCACCCCCCAGCTTACCTGCTGCTCGTCTATTCTGTCTGACAATTGCCATATCTCTGTCCTGTCCTTCTAGGGTCAAGAACTCAAATCTGTTGTGATGTTAACCTGTATCTATTATGAACAGTCCAGACAGTCCTCTGTGGGATGAGAAATTTCTCATCTGCTCCTCTTACTGCTTGTCATGGGTTTCCTTGACAAAGGTTGCCCAAAGTACAAATATGGCATGAATATAGGGAGCTAGGAGGAAAGTTGAAAAGCAGGATTTAAAGGGTAGTAATCTCTGGATTGTTGCCTGTGCCATGTACCAATAAGTGTAAGAATAGGATGATTTGGCAGAAGAACGTATGGCAGCAGAATTGGTGTGGGGCAGAGTTTTGCATTTGTGGATCATTGAGATCTCTTCTGGGAAAGTACAATCTGTAGAAAAAGGACAGGTTACACCTGAACTCAGGAGGAAACAATATCCTTGGGGCAGGATTGCTAGATCTGTTGGAGAAGGGTTTAAGCTAGGTTGACAAGGGTTGGGGATCAAAGTGATGGGTCAAAAGTTGGAATAAAGATAGATTTATTGTGTAGAGAGACTGTGAGGAAGAATAGGCTATGGAAAGGGCATAAATGTAGTCAGTTGGGTTGAAATACATTTAATGTGAGAAGTATCTAGAACAAGGCTGAACTTAAAGAATGGGTCAGTCCATGGAACTACATTGTATTGTGGCCATTACAGAAACTTGGCTGTCACAAGGACAGGAATGGCTGCTGGATGTTCTGGGGTTTAAATGTTTCAAAAGGGGCAGGGAAGGAGGTAAAAGAGGTTGGAAAGTGACATTGCTAATCAGGAATATTATCACAGCTGCAGAAAGGGAGGATGTAGTGGAGGGATTGCCTACTGAGTCATTGTGGGTGCAAGTCACTAAAAGGAAGGGAGCAATTACTCTATTGGGAGTATTATTCCATAGATCGCCCAATATCAACAGGGACACTGAGAAACAGATTGGGAGGCAGACTTTGGAAAGGTGCAAAATTAAAAGGGTTATTGTCATGGGTGACTTCAAGATCTCTAATATTCATTGGCACTTTGTTAGTTCAAGAGGTTTAAATGGGGGCAAAATTTGATAGGATTCTTGACAATATGTGGGCAAACTGACTAGAGGAGAGGCCATACTGCATTTGGTGCTGAGCAATGAACCTGGTCAGGTAACAGATCTCTGTGGGTGAGCATTTTGGAGACAATGGCACAACTTCCTGACATTCTGCATAGCCTTGAAGAGGATTAGGAGCAGATGATATGAGAAAGAATTTAACTGAGGGAGGGTGAATTACGATGCTATTAGGCAGGAAGTTGGAAGTGTAAATTGGAAATGGATGTACAGTGGAAATATGGAAGCTGATTAGGGAGCACTTGCATACGGTTCTGGAGGTTCTTTTCTCATTGAGGCAGGGAAAGGGTGGTAAGGTGAAGGAAACATGGTTAAAAAGAGAGATGGAGTAATTAGCTATGGGGAAGAAGGAAGCATACTTAAGGTTTAGGAAGTAAAGATTAGTCAGTACTCTTGAGAGTTATGAAGTAGCCAGGAATGAACTGAAGAGACTTAGGAGAGCTAGAAGGGGCATGAGAATCCCTTGATGTGTAGGAATAAGGAAAACATGTAATACACCTTGATGTACATGAGGAACAGCAGGATGACTGGAAGGGAGGGTAGGCCAATCAGGAATTGGCTGAAAAGTAGATTCATAGAAATGTACAGCACAGAAACAGGCCCTTTGGCCCATCTAGTCTGTGCCAAACCATTTAAACTGCCTACTCGCATCAACATTCACCTAGACCATAGCCATCCATACCCTCCCATCCATGTACCTATCCAAACTTCTCTTAAATATTGAATTCAAGCTGACAGCTTGTTCCACACTCTCACAACCCTTCTGAGTGAAGAAATTCTCCCTCATGTTCTCCTTAAACTTTTCAGCTTTTACCCTAACCCATGACCTCTAGTTGTAGTCTCACTAAACCTCAGTAGAAAAAGCCTGCTTGTATTTACCCTATCTATACTCCTTATAACTTTGTATACCTGCATCAAATCCCCCCTCAATTTTCTACATTCCAAGAAATAGTACTAACCTTTACAATCTTTCCTTATAACTCAGGTTCTCCAGTCCAGGTAGCATCCTTGTAAATTTTCTCTGTACAGTTTCAACCTTATTTACATCTTTCCTGTAGGTAGGTGACCAAAACTACACACAATACTCCAAATTAAGTCTCGCCAACATCTTATGCATCTTCAACATAACATCCCAACTACTGTACTTTATACATTAATGTATAAAGGCCAATGTGCCAAAACTTTACAACCCTATCTACCTTGACACCACTTACAGTAAATTAGGGACTTGTATTTCCATTATTCTACAGCATTCCTCGGTGCCCTGCGGTTCACCATGCAAGACCTATCCTTGGTCCTACTGAAGTGCAACACCATAAGACATAGGAGCAGAAATAAGTCATTCAGCCCATTGACTCTGCTCTGCTATTCCACCATGGCTGATCCCAGATTCCACTCAACCCCATACACCTGCCTTCTCATCACATCTTCGATGTCCTGACTAATCAGGAAACTATCAACTTCTGCTTTAAATATACCTGTGGACTTGGCCTCCACTGCAGTTTGTGACAGAGCATTCCTCAGATTTAATACTCTGGCTAAAAAAAATTCCTCCATACCCCTCTTCTAAAGGATCACCCGTCAATTTTGAGATTGTGCCCTCTAGTTCTAGATGCCCCCACCATAGAAAACATCTTCTCCACGTCCACCTTATCTAGTCCTTTCAGTGTTCAATGAGATCCAACACCCGCATTCTTCTAAATTCCAGTGAGTACAGGCCCAAAGCTGCCAAACACTACTTGTACGTTAACCCTTTAATTCCCAGAATAATACTCGTGAACCTCCTCTGGACTCTATCTCCAATGACAACTTATCCTTTCTGAGATATGGGGCCCAAAACTTGACTAAACTCCAAGTGCAGCCTGACTAGTGTTTTATAAAGCCTCAGCATCATCATGCATTTACATTTTATTCCCCTTGAAATAATTGCCAACATTGCATTTGTTTTCTTTACCACAGACCATCCTGTAAATAAGCCTTCTTACAATCTTGCAAGAGGACTCCTAAGTCCCTCTGCACCTCTGATGTTTGAGTTTTCTCCTCATTTAAAATGCATTATCATACATTTCCTAACTGTATTCCATCTGCCACTTTTTTGCCCGTTCTTCCAATTTATCTAAGTCCTGCTGCAATCATATTGCTTCCTCAGCACTACTTACCCCTCTACCTAACTTTGAATCATCTGCAAATTTTGCCACAAAGCCCTCAGTTCCATTATCTAAAGCATTGACAAACAATGTGAAAAGTAGTGGTCCCAATACTGACCCTAAGGAGCATCACTGGTCGCTGGCAGCCAAGTAGGAAAGGCCCCCCTTTATTCTCATTTGCTGCCTCCTGCCTGTTAGCCATTCCTCAATCCATGGTAGTATCTTTCCTGTAAAGCCAAAGGATCTTATCTTATTAAGCAGCCTCATGTATGGCACCTTATCAAATGCCTTCTGAAAGTCCCTGCTTATTACTTCCTTGAAAAATTCGATAACAGATTTGTCAGGCAAGATTTTCCTTTACAGAAACCATGCTGACTTTGACTTACTTTATCATTAGTCTCCAACTACCCCGAAGCCTCATCCTTAATAATAAACTCCAGTACTTTCCCAATCACTGAGGTTAGGCTAACTGACCTATAATTTCTTTTCTTTTGCCTTCATCTTTTCTTGAAGAGTAGAGTGACATAGGCAATTTTCCAGTCCTCCAGAACCATGCCAGAATCAAGTGAATCTTGAAAGATCATGACCGATGCATCTGTTATCTCTTTAGCAACCTCTCTCAGGATTCTGAGATGCAGTCCATCTGATCCAGGTGACTTTTCCACCTTAAGACCTTTGAGTTTGCCTGGAACTTTTTCCTTTGTAATAGGAACGGCACTTACTCCTGCTCCATGATACTCACAGACCTCTGGCACACTGCAAGTGTCTTCTACAGCGAAGACAGATGCAAACTACTAATTAAGTTCATCAGCCATTTCTTTGTCCCCCATTACTATCTCACCAGCATCATTTTCCAGTGGTCCAATATCAACTCTGTCCTCCCTATTACTCTTTATATAACTGAAAAAGCTTTTAGTATCCTGCTTTATATCATTGGCTAGTTTGCCCTTCTATTTCATCTTTTCCTTCTTATAGCTTTTTAATTGCCTTTTGTTGGATTTTAAAAGCTTGCCAATCATCCAACTCCCCACACACTTTTGCTACCTTATATGCCCTTTCCTTGGCTTTTATGGAGTCCTTAACTTCCCTTGTCAGCAACGGTAGCCTTCCTGTTGCCATTTGAGAACTGCTTCTGTGGGACATATCTATTCTGTGCCTTGTAAACTATTCCCAGAAACTTCAGCCACCTCTGCTCTGCTGTCAGCCTCAACGGTATCCTCCTCCGATCCACCTCAGTAAGCTCCTCTCTCATGCCTTTGTAATTCCCTTTATTCTATTGAGATGCAGGTAAGTGTGACTTGTGCTTCTCCCTCCCAAGTTGCTGTATAAATTCAATCATATTACTATCACTGACTCCTAAGGGTTCCTCTACATTAAGCTCCCTAATAAGTTCAGGGTTATTACACAACACCCAATCTAAGATGGCCTTTCCCCTAGTCAGCTCAAGCACAAGCTGCTCTAATAAAGCCGTCTCATAGGCATTCAGCAAATACCTGAAGCACCTCACACTTGTCTACATTAAATTCTATCTGCTATTTTGCAGTCCATTTTTCCAACTGGTCCAGATCCCACTACAAGCTCTGATAGCCTTCCTCACTGTCCACAAAACCCCAATCTTGGTGTCAACCACAAACTTGCTAATCCAGATTGTTGATGTAGATGACAAACCAAGCACCAATTACTGCAGCACTCCACTAGTCTCAGGCCTCCAGCCAGAGAGGCAATCATTCTACTACCACTCTCTGGCTTCTCCCACAAATCCAATGTCTAATCCAATTTACTACCTCATTGCAACTTGCTACCTCATCCCTCATATTGACTGAACCTTCTTGACCAGCCTTCATGATAGATCTTGTCAAGTGCTTTACTAAAGTCTATGTAGAAAACATCCACTGCCTTTGTCTTCATTAACTTTCCTGGTAACTTCCTTGAAAAACCCTATAAGGTTGGTTAGAGATGATCTACCACTCACAAAGCCATAATGACTATCCCTAATCAGTTCGTATCTCTCCAAATACTCCTATATCCAGTCCCTTAGAATGCTTTCCAATAACTTTCCCACTGCTCTTGTCAGGCTCACTGGCCTATAATTTCCTGGTTTATTTTTGGAATCTAATTTCTTAAGCAGCGGAGCAACATTAGCTATTCTTCAGTCCTGTGCTAAGGGCAATTTAAAATATTTCTGCTTTGGCCCTTGCAATTTCTGCACTTGCCTTCCATAGGGTCTGGGGATTTATCCACCCTAATTTGCCTCAGGACCGCAACACCTCCTCTGAAATCTGTTTAGGGTCAGTAACCTCGCTGCTGCTTTGCCTCAATTCTATATACTCTGTGTCTATCTCCTGAGTAAATATAGATGCAAAAAATCCACTTAAGATCTCTCCCATCTCTTTAGACTTCATGCATAGCTTACCATTCTGATCTTCTAGAGAACCAATTTTGTCCCTTGCGATCCTTATGTTCTTAATATATCTGTAGAATCTCTTGGGATTCTCCTTCACTTGTCTGCTAGTGCAACCTCATGCTGACTTTTAACCCTCCTGATTTCTTTCTTAGGTATTCTCTTGCATTTCTTGTACTCCATAAGTACCTTATTTGTTCCTACCTGCCTGTACCTCCTGTGGACCTCCGTTTTTCTTAACCAGGTCCCCAATACCTCTTGAAAACCTAGGTTCCCTACACCTGTTATCTATACCTTTTATTCTGGCAGTCACATACAAGCTTTGTACTCTCAGAAGTTCACTTTAGAAGGCCTTCCACTTACCAACTACACATTTGCCAGAAAACATCACACCTTCTGCAAGTCTTGCAGGAGGACTCCTAATCCCTTTGCACCTCTGATGTTTGAATTTTCTCCCCATTTAGATAATAGTCTGCACTTTTGTTCCTTTTACCAAAATGCATTATCATACTTTTCCCAACACCAAATTCCATCTGTCACTGTTTTGCCCATCCTTCCAATTTATCTTGAGTCCTTTTTCAATCGCATTGCTTCCTCAGCAATACCTACCCTTCCAACTATCTTCGTATCATCTGTATCATTTGCAAACTTTGCCACAAGCCATCAATTCCATTATCTAAATCATTGATAAACAGTGTGAAAAGACGCATCCCATACTGACCCCTGAGGAACACCACTAGTCACTGGAAGCCAACCAGAAAAGGCCTCCTTTATTCCCACTCACTGCTTCCTGCCTGTCAACCATTCCTCTATCATGCCACTTTGAAGTATTGGGATAGACAAGTTCCTGGGGCTGGACAGGATACACCCCAGGTTACAATGGAACGTGAGGGCAGAGATTGCTGCGCTGTTGGTGATTATCTTTGCGTCCTCACGTCCTCAATGCTCAAGTACTAGAGCATTGGAGGGCGGCATATTCAAGAAAGGTAATAGGGATAATCCTGGGAATTACAGACTGGTGAGTCACACATCGGTGGGCAACCTATTGGAAAGGATTCTTAGAGATGGATTTAAGAGCATTTGGAGAAGTATAATCTGATTAAGGATAGTCAGCATGGTTCTGTGAGGGGCAGATTGTGCTTCATGAGTCTGATTGACCTTTTCAAGGAAGAGACAAGACAAGTTGAAAGCATAGTGGTGAATGTTGGGTATACGGATAGGTTTGCCCCACTGAGGCAGGAAAAGGACGCTTGGGTCAAGGAACCATGGTTGAAAAGGGAGATGGAGCATCTTTTCAACTAAGGCAATTGATAGGGTTTCTATGGTAGACTTACTCATGAAGTATGGGATCCAGGGAAATGTAGCTGCATGGGGTGGCATGATAGTAAAGCAGTTAGCACAATCATTTTACAGCCCCACTGAACACCGATCGGGGTGAGATTCCTGTTGCTATCTGCAGTGAGTTTGTAAGTTTTCTCCATGACCCTGCAGATTTCCTCTGGATGCTCTGGTTTCCTCCCACATCCCAAAAGATGTACAAGTTAAGGTTAGTGAGTTGTGGTAATGTTGTTGCATCTAGCTCCATTACCACCCTCGGCAATGCATTCCAGGCACCCATCGCTCTCTTAAGAAAAGCTTTGCCCTACTCATCTACATCGTACTTCTCTCTTCCTACCTTCATCGTACTTCCTCCTTCTCAACTAAATGTGTGCCGTTAAATGTAGGTGAGTGGTAGGAGATTCAGCTCCGAGTTACTGGGCATGTGAAAGAATAGTTAGTAGGGAAATAATTGGAATTAGCATGATGCTTTAAGAAATGGCATAGTCTCTGGGCTGAAAGGCCTGTCAGATAATAATGAAATGGGACTGAGTGCACTAAATCACGAGAATTTGGAACAAATCACTGCTGCAGCTGGAAGGAGTGTTTGTGTAGAAGGAAAGAATTAGACAATGGAGAATCTGGGTTCAATGGAAAAAGTAAGGGATAATGTGATTTCTCCAGGATAATTTTAGGAGGCAGTGTTACCATTCATGTTCATCTGTATAACCAGCCTAGTCTACAGGAATGCATTCTTGTCTGATCATTCTCTGTTAGTAGTTAGACCACATTTGGAGTATTGTGAGCAGTTCTAATCATCACATTACAGGAAGTATATGGAGGTATTTGAGAGATTGAAGAGGTATACCAGGATATTAAAGTGGTTTGGAGATTTAGTTATAAGGGGAGGTTGAATAGTTTTCTCTCAGTCGAACTTGAAACCTCTGGGTAGGCTGTTATGGGGATATATATAATGCCTTCACCTTGTGCCAGATGCCTACCTCACTGTGAATATCCTTTGTCCCACAGAGGAGTTGTTAAATAATTTTGCACAGCAGATTGGAGCATGGCAGCACTGTATTTACTTCTTATCCAACACCCGGAATGAGTATGTCATGATGTACAACTTGACGGTGTTCGAGGTGAGTGAAGACTATCCGACAAAAACTATATGGTGCTGTGCAATAGCCCGGTGTAGAAATACAGGATCATCTGGTAATTGAGTTCTGATTCTGGACAGAGTGTTATCTCATTAGTTAAGTTGCACAAGGGAAACATTTATACACTGGGTTACAAAATGTGCGTTGACCTTGTGATTGTGAGAAAAGAGTGGAAGAGAGCTGCCTTAAACAGAGGAAGATAATGAATTGATGTATAATGATGATGAACTTTAACTGATGTGGCTTCTGGTATAGATGTGTCAAATCACTTGGCATAAAATGGCTCTGCATAAAGATGATGTATGAGGTTACTTCTTTAGTTCTATAAACACCAGTAGTGTCTTCAATGCATTCTTATCTCTTAAATGGGTCAGGAGATCATTGAAAGTCGTCAATAATGCAATTTTATAATGGCAACTTTTGATGTCAGGTCATGGGATTTCTGTTGTTTGAACCTGTATTTTGTTTGGCTTAGAGGTTTGTATTTGTATTTGAGATGCCTCCTGCTCTTTCCCATTCTAGAACCTGATTAATAAGATGTGGCTGGGAGTTCCTTCTCAGGACAAAATGGAGATTCGAAGCTGCTTACCCAAGCTTCTGTTGGCACACCACAAGACAATGCCATATTTCATACGCAACAAGTTATGCAAAGTGATTGTGGATATTGGTCGGCAGGACTGGCCAATGTTTTACCATGACTTTTTCTCCAGCACATTACAGGTAATGTGAACAAGTGAAATGTGCTCTTTAGATCTGGCAACATCTGTAATTGTTGATTTATATTGGCATTAATTAGTTGTGTGCATGTGTGCGTGAGCACACTCTATTCTGAGAAAAGTCTTCCTAGTTTCTTTCTTGATTGGTTCGCCAATATCGAGTCATAGAACATTACAGCACAGAAATGGGTCCTTCAGCCTATCTTGTCTCTGCCAAACTAGTAATCTGCCCAGTTCCATCAACATGCACCCAGACCAAACCCCTTCATATCCCTCTCATCCACGTACCTAACTAAATTTCTCTTAAATGTTGAAATCGATCCTGTGTGCACCACTTGCACTGACACCTTATTCCATAGTCACAGTCTCTGAGTGAAGTAGATTCTCCTCATGGTCCCCTTAAGCACTTCAGCTTTTACCCTTAACCTATGATGTCTAGTTCTAGTCTCTCGCAATCGCAGTGGAAAAAGCCTGCTTGCATTTACACTCTATACCCCTCATAATTTTGTATACCTCTATCAAATTTCCCCTCTATCTTCTACATTCTAGAGCATATATGTCAAACTCAAGGCCCGCGGGCCAAATCCGGCCCGCGGTGGAATTATCTTTGGCCCGCGAGATAATATCTAATTACTATTCAAGCTGGCCCCAGTAATCGAAGCGCCTATGGCGTATGATATGGCTAATGCTGAGTTTATTCAGGTACCAGGTTTTCAGGGTTTTTAGTGTTTATTCGGCAGTCTTCTTCATAAGAAACGGAATTTGTAAAGTGAAACACTTTGTAGTTATAGCAGAGACTGAGACACATGAGAACAGGCTGAAAAAAACGGAGGCAACGAAAGCTGCGTTCGCACGCGTCCGACTGATCCGGCCCGCATGAAGCTGCATTTTGCTCAATCCGGCCCGTGACCTAAAATGAGTTTGACACCCCTGTCCTAGAGAATAAAGTCCTAACCTGTTCAATCTTTCCCTATAACTTAGGTCCACAAGTCCCAGCAACATCCTTGTAAGTTTTCTCTGTAATCTTTCAATATTATTTACATCTTTCCTGTAGGTAGATGATCAAATCTAGTCACAGTACTCCAGATTTGGCCTCACCTATGTCTTGTACAATTTCAAGGTAACATTCAAGCTCCTGTACTCAGTATTTTGATCTATGAAGACTAATGTACCAAAAGTTTTCTTAAGGATCCTATTTACCTGTGTTGCCACTTTCAATGGATTATGGACATGTATTTCCAGGTTCCTTTATTCTATTGCACCCCTCAAAGTCCTACCACTTACTGTGTAAGACTTACCCTGACTGGTCCTCCCAAAGTGCAACACCTCACACTTGTCTGCATTAAATTCCATTTGCCATTTTTCAGCCCATTTCACCAGCCAGTCCAGATCCCACTTTAACCTTTGATAGTTTTCCTCACTATCCACTATGCCTCCAATCTTGGTGTCATCTGCAGATTTGCTAATCCAGTTAACCACATTATCATCCAGATCATTGATATAGATGACAAACAACAATGGACCCAGCAAGAATCCCTGTGGCACTCCACTAGTGAAAGGCCCCCAATCAGAGATACAGCCATCTACTACCACTCTCTGGCTTTTCCCACAAGGCCAATGTCTAATCCGATTTACTACCTCATCTTGAATGCTGAACATTTGAACCTTGTTAACCAACCTTCCATGTGGGACTTTGTCAAAGTCCATGTAGACAACATCCACTGCCTTTCCTTCATCAACTGTCCTAGTAACTTCCTCGAAAAACTATAAGATTGGTTAGACACACAAAGCAATATTGGTTACCCAATCGGTCCATGTCTATTCTAATACTTGTATATCTGATCCCTTAGAATACCTTCCAATAACTTTACCATTACTGATGTCAGGCTCATCAGCCTGTAATTTCCTGGCTTATTCTCAGAGCATTTCTTAAACAACAGAACAACATTGGCTATCCTCCAATTCTCCAATATTTCACCCATGGTTAAGGATGTTTTAAATATCTCTGCTGAGGCCCCTGCAATTTCTGCACTGGCCCCCTGAGGGCACATCTTGTCAGGCCCTGGGGATTTATCCCCTGTAATTTGCCTCAAGACAGCAAACGATTCTTCTGTAATCTTCAGGATCCATGACCTTGCTGCTGCACAGTCTGCCTTCTGTAGATTGTGTCCATCTCGCAAGTAAATACAGATGCAAAAAATCGATTTAAGATCTCCCCCCATCTCTTTCAGTTTCATGTATAGATTACCATCTGGTCTTCTAGAGAACCAACTTTATCCCTTGCTATCTTTTTGCTCTTAATATTATCTGTAGAAGCCCTTGCAATTCTCCTTCACCTTGTCTGCTGGAGCAACTTCATGTCTTCCTTTAGCCCTCCTGATTTCGTCCTTAAGCATTCAGTTCTGGTCAACTCACTACAGGAAAGATATGGAAACCATAGAAGGGGTTCAGAGGAGAATTACGAGGATGTTGCCTGGATTGGGGAGCATGCCTTAAGAGAATAGGATGAGTGGACTTGGCCTTTTCTCCTTGGAGTGATGGAGGATGAGAGGTGACCTGATAGAGGTGTACAAGATAATGAGAGGCATCGATCATGTGGATAGTTAGAGGCTTTTTCCTTGGGCTGAAATGGCTAGCACGTGGGGGTATAGTTTTAAGGTGCTTAGAAGTAGTTACAAGGTGGATGTCAGAGGTAAGTTTTTCCACACAGCGTGGTGGGTGCATGGAATACACTGCCAGCGACGGTGGTAGAGGTGGATACGATAGGGTATTTTAAGAAACTCTTAGATAGGTACATGGAGCTTAGAAAAATAGAGAACTATGTGGTAGGGAAATTCTAGTCAGCTTCTAGAGTAGGTTACATGGTTGACACAACATTGTGGGCCGAAGGGCCTGTAATGTGCTGTAGATTTTCTATGTTTTTCTGTTTCTTTTGTGAGTGCTTTTTTTGTACTCCTCAAGTACCTAATTTGTTCCTGCCTGCCTATACCTACTAAGCACTACCTTTTTCTTAACCTGGGCCTCAATATATCTCGAAAACCAAGGTTCTTTAAACCTGTTAAACTAGCCTTTTATTCTGACATGAACTTACAAATTCTGTACTCTCAACATTTCAGCATTAAAGGCTTTCCACTTACCAAGTACTGTACAACTTTGCCAAAAACCAACCTGTTGGTCAGAGTTGAATCTGGGGTTATTGGATGTTGCTGGGTGCTGTGGCTCGAAGGGGCAGAAGGGCCTATTCTGCCCTATATCACTAAATCCATACCTGCCAGATCCTTTCTGGTACCATCAAACATGGCCCTTCTCCAGTCTAGAATCTCAACCCAAGGATCAGGCATGTGCTTTTCCATAATTACTTTGAAATTAATGGCTTTATGATCACAGTTTGCAGTGTGTTCTCCTACACAAACTTCTGTCACCTGCCCTGTCTCATTCTCTTACAGTATTGCACACTCACTCGTTTGAACTTCTACAGTGGTGCTAGAAAGTTGGTGAACCCTGTAGAATTTTCTGTATTTCTGCATAAATATGACCTAAAATGTGATTTGATCTTCAAGTAAGTCCGAAAGCTAGATAAAGAGAACCCAATTAAATAAATAACACAAAAAGCATTATACTTGTTTATTTATTTATTAAGGAAAATGATTCAATATTACATGTATTTGTTGGAAAAAGTATGTGAACCACTGGGATAATATCTTCTACAAAAGCTATTTGGAGACTGCTTTTCCAATCAATGAAATGAAATTGGAGGTATGGGTTATACAGGTGCTCTGCTGAATGTACAAAAAAGGCACAGAGTCAGGTTACTGACAGAGCCTGCTCTTCTCCAGAAAGATCTGATTATATGCACCATGTATTGATCAAAGCAGCTTTCAGAGGAATTGTAGAGATGCATTAAGCTGGAAAAGGCTACAAAAACATTTTTATAGACCTGAGTGTTGATCAGTCCACAGGAAGAGAAATTGTCTACAAATAAAAGAAATCAGCACTGTTGCTACTCTCCCTAGGAGTGGGCATCCTGCAAAGATCACACCAAGAGCACAACATGCAATGCTGAAGGAGGTGAAAATGAACCCGTGTAACAGCAAATGACCTGCAGAAATCTCTAGAACTTGCTAAAGGCTCTGTTCATGTGTCCACTGTAAGAAAAACATTGAACAAAAATGGTGTTCATGGAAGGACACCACGGAGGAAACCACTTGCTGCACATCTCAAGTTTGCAAAAGACCACTTGAATGTTCTACAGTGCTTCTAGGACAATGTTCTGTGGACAGGTGAGACAGAAGTTGAACTTTTTGACAGAAATGCACATTGCTATGTTAGAGGAAAAGGGGTACTGCACACCAACACCAGAACCTAATCCCAACTGTGAAGCACGGTGGATGGAAGGAGAATCGCAAAATGGTTTGGGACCATTTTGTTGCCTCAGGGCCTGGACAGCTTGCAATCATTGAAGGAACAATGAATTCAAAATTGTATCAAGACGTTTTACAAGAGAATGTCAGGGTAGCAGTCTGTCACCTGAAGCTTAATAGAAGTTGGATGATGCAGTGACAATGATCTGAAAGACGAGAGTAAATCAACAACAGAATAGTTTAAAAAGAAGAAAATCTGTGTTTTGGCATCACCAAGTCAAAGTTCTGCCCTTAATCCTATTGAAATGTTGTGGAAGGACCTGAAGTAAGCAGTTCATGCAACAAAGCCCACCAACAGTTTGAAGCAGTTTTGTAAAGAGGAATGGCCTTCAAGCCGATGTGCAGTTACCAGAAATATTTAGTTGAAGTTATTGCAGTACATGGGGGTCACACCAGTTACTGAAAGCAAAGGTTCACATACTTTTTTTTTAACAAATACATGTAATATTGGTAACGAGAAAATCTGTAGATGCTGAAAATCCAAGCATCTGTGTTGCTTGTAATATTGGATTAATAAATAAACAAGTATAATGTTTTTGTGTTATTAATTGGATTCTCTTTATGTAGCTTTCAGATTTGTGTGAAGATCTTTTAAGCCATATTTATGAAGAAATAGAGAAAATACTACGGGTTCACAAACTTTCTGGCATTACTGTATGCACTGATTAAGGAAACTTTCCTGAACATAGCTGACAAACTCTTTACCATCTAGCTCTTTTACAATGTGGGGGTCCAGTCCAGTCAATCTGTGGAAAGTTAAAATCTCTTACTATCACAATCTTGCTTTGCTCCTCTAAATCTCACAGACTGTTGGGTGGTATATAATATAATCCCATTAACATGGTCATACCTTTTTCACTCCTCAGTTCTACCCATAAAGCTTCAGTAGACAAGCCTTCCAGTCTGTTCTGACTGAGCACTGCCTTGACATTTTCCCTGACTGGTAATGCCACCCCTCCTGCTTTGTCACGTCTATAACAATGGAAACCCAAAACATCTCACTAATGGCTACAATGTCATTTTTCCACATGCTGGTCCATGCCATAAGGTCATCTACCTTTTCTATAATACTCCTTGCATTGGCTTGTACATAGCCAAGAATATCAGTCTCACCATGCTTAAACTTTTCATTCCTGACTTTGTGTGTAGGCTTAACCACATCTTTCTCCACAAGTGCTCCACTATCTGTTCTGGTACTCTTATTCCCATCCCGTTGTAACTCTAGTTTAAACCCTATCCCCTTTACAGAATTAGCAAACCTTCCTACGAGAATATTAGTCCCCTCCAGTTCAGGTGAAAACCTTCCCTTCTATACAGGTCCCACCTTCCCTGAAGCGAGCCCAATGGTCATGAGATGCCGCCATATTCTGATTTTCCACACTGAAGAAAAGTTTTAGCTGTACACTCCATTGATTTGCTTAATGATTTAAACACTAGTTAGATTGACTCTCAATCCTCAATATACACTGTGGAATATATTGTCATGTACGCAGATGCAGTGAAGGGCTTATTTGCAGCAGCATCACTGACAAATAGCATCATAAAAGCAGCAGTCACAATTGTCATGAACTACAATTTTTAAGAGAAAACTCAATTAGTACAAATTAAAGCAAAGTCCATTTTAGTGTGTGGTGATTAAAGTTAGGTTCATGAAACTTATCCTTGTAATTTAATCCTAATATCAGAATCAGATACTGATATATGTCGGGAATTTGTTGTTTTTGTGGTAGCAGTACAGTGTAACACATAAAATATATAATAAAAATGAAGTAAATAGTGGAAAAAAGGGATTAGTGAGGATCATTCAAAAATCTTATTATAGAGGGGAAGAAGCTGTTCCTGAGTGTGCATCTTCAGGCTACTGTACATCCTTCTCAATGATAGCAATACAAAGAAGGCATGTCTGAGATGGTGAGGGTTTCTTACTGATGAATGTTGTCTTCTTCAGGCACCAATGGTGTGGAGGCTTGTGCCCATGATGACTTTACAACCCTCTGTAGCTTATTCCAATCTTGTGCATTGGTGCCTCCATTCCAGACAATTAAAATGCTCTCCATTGTACATCTGTAGAAATTTGTTTGGGTTTTTGGTGACAAATCAAATCCCCTCAAACTCCTAGTGAAGTATAGCTGCTGACATGCCTTCTTCATGATTGCATCAACGTGTTGGACCCTGAACAGATCCTCTGAGATCTGGACACACAGGAACTTGAAGCTGCCCACCCTATCTGCCTCTGTAGTCTCAATGAAGACTGCTGTGTGTGCTCTGTACTTCCCCCTTCTGAAGCTCATAATCAGTTTCTATACTTATTTTCCCACAAGCTCAAATATCTCCTAATTTCAGTTAATCCAGGCTCCATCCACCACACCTTTGGGTCTAATCATGTTGAAGACTACCTCGGAGGAGTTGGCATGCCCACGGGAGGACCTCAGTGTGGCACGGAAGGAGGAGTTGAGGAAACTGCTGCTGGATCAGGTGCCAACAGTACTGGGTCTTCTTACAGGTGAGTGTAAGAGCTGAACTGATAGTGCAATGTTAGGCATGAGGGTGATAGAAAAATTGGAAGCTATTTAGGTGGGAAGGTTTAGATTGATCTTGGAGTAGATCAAAAGGTTAGCACAACATCATGGGCTGAAGGGCCTGTACTGTGCCATACTGTTCTTGATAAACGCTGGCAGGTTTTTCTACCAACTACAAGATGAACAGTGAGAGTAGGGCTGTCATTTGAACCATAGGACACAATATTTTAATCTCACCAATTACTACAGTATGAAATGAATCTCCACACAATTATTGGGATGGTAATTTTTGACCATATGAAAGAAAATTGGGTTTAAATGTTTTTGAAGAGCCAGCAGTGGTGCAAGAGTAAGGAGCAAACAGTTGTAAACCCTCCAGAGGGGTAGTGTTTGATAAGTGGAAGGAGGGTGGCAGAAAGGAAATGTGTATCTGGCTGAGCTGCATAAGACACTAGTGCCTTTTAATGGAAACTTGGATGGTAGTTGTAGGAAAGATTCAAGAACATGGCATTTGGATAAGCCCTCGAATGCTCTACCAAAGGGTCAACACAGATTTGTAGACCACGTGATGTTTCGTCACATTAACCTCTTTGCTTTTGTGCAACTAGATGAGATTTTTGGGAGACCAAAGTGGATCTAATTGATCTGGGATCAGTAATAGCCTCGAAAGTGTAAACCACTGCTTTTTGCATTTACTAGGATGATGCCTGGATTACAGAGCATGACTTATGAGGAAAGGTTGTGAGCGTGCTAGGGTTTTTCCCTTTGAAGTGAAGGATGATATAGGTGTACAAGATGATAAGACGCATTGACAGTGTGGACAGCCAGTGCCGTTTCACAGCAATGACTAATGCGAGAGGCTATGCATTTAAGGTAATTGGAGGAAAGTTATGGGGTGGATGTCAGAGATAATTTTTTTTAACAGAGTGGTGGGTGCATGGAAGATGTGTGATAGAGACAGATACTCTTATATAGGTATTAGATAGAGACTCATATAGATACATGAATGATAGAAAATGAAGGGCTATGTGGAAGGGAAGCATTAGTTATCTCTCGGAGTAGTTAAAGGGCACACAACATCGTGGGAAGAAAAGCCTGTATTGCGCGGTACTGTTCTATATTGATCATGAAATGCTTAAGGAAGTCCAAAAAACAATGAGTAATTTGCTGTGTATTCAAATGTACCAAATGGGTAAAATATGGGAGTTATAGGCTTTGTATTTCAAACTTTGTGATTTTTACTAGTGTTTTGGGGGTTGGGGTGGGGTAGGGGATAGTTGCTAAAGCATATCTGGTTATCACTTGCATACCAAGTACTGTAGATTCTGGTTAACTGGGACACATAGGGACCAGTACATTTTTGCCTATTTAAGTGGCTGCCCCAATTAGTCAAAGTTTTGTGGGGAGAAAAGTATAAGAAAGGCAAACTACCGTTTAACTCGGCAACAAATTGTGTATTTAAATGAAAACAGAACAAGTTAGAACACCATCAATACTACTAACTATAGTACTATACTATTGTATTAGTTCCTAATAGTTATCGACAGAGGAATTCATCCAGTGTACACTGCTGTGTTCTTTTGTTTGACCGTAAATGAACAAAATCAGCACAGACATGGTGTAGATAATGGTCTGCCTTCATGCAATCTTTTCAGCAATTGCATCCTCCAAATTTTCATTCTCATTGTAAAATTCAAGGTAATTGTCATGATCTTCAAATTCTTTGTAGTTCCTAACTTGTTGAAGTAGTAAAATCATTTCATTTTCACCATTGGCTGTTTCTGGCATCTCCAGGCCTGAATTCTTGAAAGCGGGGTGACCATAACAGTTCTAAATTATTTCTTGCCAACTATCAGTGACAAAACTTGCTGCTTTTTGAACACTGACACACACAACTGATGCTATTTTAAAAACTGTTCACTCTAAGCAGATTCAGAATCAGGTTTATTATCACCGGCATGTGACATGGAATTTGTTAACATTAGCAGCAGCAGTTCAATGCAATAAATAATCTAGTAAAGAGAGGGAAAAAATAAATAAAATTTAAAAAGTAATGATAAATAAATAAATCAATTACATGAATAGATTTTTTAAAAACGTGCAAAAACAGAAATACTGTATATTTTTTTTAAAAAGTGAGGTAGTGTTCAAAGATTCAATGTCCATTTTAAGAATCAGATGGCAGAGGGGAAGAAGCTGTTCCTGAATCACTGAGTGTGTGCCTTCAGGCTTCTGTATCTCCTGCCTGATGGTAACAGTGAGAAATGGGCATGGCCCTGGGTGCTGGAGGTCTTTAATAATGGACACTGCCTTTCTGAGACACTGCTTCCTAAAGATGTCCTGGGTACTTTGTAGGCTAGTACCCAAGATGGAACTGACTAGATTTACAACCATCTGCAGCTTCTTTTGGTCCTGTGCAATAGCCCCTCCATACCAGACAGTGATGTAGCCTGTCAGAATGCTCTCTACGGTGCAACTATAGAAGTTTTTGGGTGTATTTGTTGACATGCCAAATCTCTTCAAACTCCTAATAAAGTATAGCCGTTATCTAGCGTTCTTTATAACTACATCAATATGTTGGGACCAGGTTAGATCTTCAGAGATCTTGATACAATGTAGTATCTAACTGCCATATAATTGCACACAACTGATGCTGGTTAGAAGCTGTTCAGCAGCAGTTTCCTGCACCAATTAAGTGACATAGTGTCCCAAATAAAGGAATCCCAGCTGTTTTTTCAATTAGTTTTTGTTCTTTAATAGTTGGCCTAAATGAAAGGCTGTCATGATTAACTGATGGCCCAATTAATCAGAATCCACTGTATTCCACTTTACACTCATGTAATAGAATAATTGATCTCAACCAAAAAAATCTTCTACTACTACTTCACATTGTGTTTTTTGGATCCCTTGCATGGAATAGTAGAGATATGATTGTTCACCTTAGTATGCAAGTCAATGAGTTGTGGGTTGTAATAAAAGCATTTTATATGTTTCTTCACTTTTAACTCAACGTCAGGTAATGTGGCCATCAACTTGCAGAATTAGTTATAAATCAGATAACGAGCTGTTGCAATGAAAATGAAGGGTAAGCAGGCACCAGTCCCTCAAAGGATGATACTGGGAATTAATGGTTCATCAGGCAATGGCAGGAGGTTTCAATAAGTGTGGATGGAAATGATGGGCATTTTGAAAGTGAATAAGTTACGGATATACAGGAAAGTAACGAGAAAGGTTCGGCTGAATGGCCAGTGTGTCCAATGTCTTGTAGAGTCGTATAGCACAGAAACAGGCCCTTTGGCCCATCATGCTCATGCCATTCATCAGTTTATCCATCAGAAAAATAAATTGATGATAAAGGAAGAATGAAAATGTTTCCCTTGGTAGGTTGGTCAAGGGTTGGAAATGCAGACAGAAGGTGAACAAAACTAATCTGAGGAAAAATTTATTTTATCCATCACATAGAATAATCTTGGGGCAGCACAGTAGCGTAGCACTATTACAGTGCCAAAGACCCAGATTCAATTTCCACCACTCTCTGTACGGAGTTTGTATGTTCTCTCTGTGAATGTGTGGGTTCCCTCCAGGTGCTCTGGTTTCCTCCCACATTCCAAAGACCTAGGGTTAATAGGTTAATTGGTCACATGGGTGTAATTGGACAACATGGCCTTGTTTGGCTGGAAGTGCCTGTTACTGTATGTACCTTTAACAAAAGTAAAGTAGTTCAGGTCTGTGTTACTACAGTAGGGAGGTTCATTTGTAGTTCAGGTCTTGTGAGAACAGGTATGGACTGAATTGTTGCACATTTGTACCATAACCTGCTTATAATTATGGAGTGTTCTTCCATTGAAGGCAGTTCAGGGAAGTCTCGCAATCTTACCAGATGATGAAAGGTTGAGCAGATTGAATCCAGAATATGGTTTCAGAGTTGGGGATCAGCACTAAGGTAGAGGATTTCTTCATTGGTTGAGAACTTTTGGTATTCTCTACCTGCAGAACTCTTGAGTCAAAGTTATTGAATACACATTCAAAGTGGTGATAGATGGAACTATAAACAATAAGTCAATTCTGGATTGTGCAAAACTGGCGGGAAATTCAGTGAGATACTCTTGTTCCTTTTTTTTTAATTTCTCTGGTTTGCTTAGACTTGGTGATTTACAAGGCTTTTTCAAAGTTGAGTGGAAATATAAAACACCACTACCCCAGTAAGGACATGGATACTGGAAAAAGTGATGTTTTCAGTCTTAATATTAAAAAAGTTTCAATAGTTAGATATCCAAGGTTCTGAAAAAAAAAGCCGAGATTTACCTAATGGGGAAGGGCAACTGAAGGCTGATGAACTTCCTATTTTTATGTTATTGTGACCTACTAACTGCTGATACAGTGTGGACCCCTTACTGTTGGGAAGCAGTTCTAACAATCTGCTGATCATGTAATCTTCATCTGCCCCACCTTGTTCTGGCACTGAAACCCACATTCTGGTCTTAAGAATATTCTGGCACATTTCAGGCTGGGCTCTTACCTTCCATTCTGTATAAACTGGTCTTCTCCAAAACATCTGCTCACCTGAGTCACTCTTCGCCTTGTGCTTGTGATTGTTGGAACACTGCATTCTTCCAAGTTGCACCCTTGGTTTGAAGTCTCACTGGGGCCTGGCCATAATGTTTGTAACCTCTGTACTGTCCAACATTTCTGCACTTCTCTTTTCCGAGTTCCTTGGTGCTCTGATTTTCTTCACTCTTGCACTGTCTGTGCTCTACTTTGCAGTTAACCGACTTTATTACTGAATCATCAGAACTCTATTCGGAGGCACACCTTTTAACTGTTACTCTGCTGAATCAGTAGTAACTGAATATCAACAGAATGATTAATAATTTCCATATTACACAAGCTGCGTTTTTGTATGGTTGATTATTTTAACATTTTTAAAAGATCATTATATGGTGTAGGGCCTCAGAGGAAGTGGCTTGAGAGATAATGGATTCATCAGTTGTTGCCTACTAAAATATTCTAGATTATGGAACAGAGGTTCCCAGACTTTTTTATATCATGGACCTTTACCATTAACGGAGGGGTCCATTGTCCCTGAGTTGAGAAGCCCTGGTCTAGATGATTAGAAACCTGCAAATCTAATTTTGTTACTCAAGAGCTGGGAGAAGAAGACAGGGAACTGTAGTCAGGTTTGCTTAACGCATCATTTGGAAACTGTTGGAACTTGTTATTAAGGAGGTGATAGAGAGACAAGGAAATCACGAGACAGTCAAGCAGAATCAGCATGATCTGATGAGAAGAAAATCATGTTCCAAAAATTTCCTTGAGCTCTTTGAGGGTGAAACAGACTGGGAGGATGCGGGGTGGAATTCATAGATGTAGTATATCTGGGTTTCTGGAAGGTGTTCTCTGGCTGGTGCATGAAAGGTTGCTGAACAAGAAACCATGGCATTGGGGGTAATATATTGGCACTGTAGTAGTTGTGCAGTCACTTGAGTTGAGTATGATGTTCTCTTATTGATGGGTCCTCAGGTGGCTGTAGAGGCAATCCAGGATTAATATTTTCTGATGCAGTTTGGACAAATGTGAATTATGGCTGTGGTTAGAGGATGGGTCATCTTCTTGTTCATTCTTTTGCAGCTACTGCTTGTTCTCTGCAGCATAGTGGAGGTCGATCTCATATCGTGCAGCTCCCTCTTGAACAGATTTCCTCCAGTGCATCTATTAAATATAGTGACTTCCTATTTTTTAGATATAATGTTGAATTTAATTAGGCTGATTCTAATATTATCATTGACGTGTTTCCTTTGCCTATCAGCACTCGCTGACTTTCCTTCAATGGAGAGCAAAGGATCTGTTTGGGGAGACGAGAGTTAGGCATCCAATATTGGCATAGAGAGGTGTATAGCTAACTACAGGCAAGAGAACTGGGGTAAATAGGTCACCTCTGGTTTTGGAACCAATAACTCATGGGTACCACAGGGACTAGTGCAGTTTATCATCTGTCTTAATGACTTGGATGAATCAAGTGGAGGAGAGTGAATGGTTGAGACCAGCTGCGGTCATATCACTGGACAGAGCAGACTTGGGGCTGCTTGGTCTTCTGCTGCTCCTGTTTCTCATCACGAATCAGAGCAGACTTCAGAAATACCACATTGGTCAATGTTTCAAATGACACCTGTGTTTGGAAGTCCCTTTGAGTCTCTTGATAAGGGATATAGGAGTATACTTAAGGAAATTAAGGAGACAAAAAGGGACCAGCCACGAAATATCCCTGGCAGATAAAATAAACAATTTTCCTTTAAGATTCTATAATTATAATGAGTAGCTAGGGAGAAAGTAGGTCTCTTTAAGGATCATTGTGGTTGTGCATGTGTCTCTGTGTGTGGAAGATGGGCAAAATCTTAAAGTTCAAAGTAAATATATTATCAAAGGATGTGTATGTCACCATATACAAACTTCAGATTCTTATTTTTGTAGGTATTCACAATACATACAAAGGATAAAAAATAATAATAATAAGACAAGGAATAAATAAGCAATAAGTATTGAGAACATTAGAGGAGTCCTTGAAAGTGAGGCCATAGGTTGCGGGAACAGTTCAGTGATGGGGTGAGTGAAGTTGAGTGAAATTATCCTCTCCGGTTCAAGACTCAAATGAATACTTCTCTGCATTTACCATCAAGGAAGACATGGAAGCTAGTGCGTCCAGGGGATGGAAGAGAGATAATCCGGAGCATATCAGCATTACAGAGGAGGGGATGTTGTAGGTCCTGAAACACGTAAAGGTGGATGAATCCCCACTGTTTATTCATCTTAAATATTATGGAAGCAAGGGAAGAGATTGCTGGCACCTAGCAGAAATTATTTTGTATCGTCATTAGGTACTAGAAGGCTGTAATGATTGTGCCTTTATTTATGAAGGGCAGCGGAAAAGCCAGGGGACTGCAGGCTACTGAGCTTTCTCTCTGTGGTGGGAAAGTTACTAGATTCTGAAGGACAGGATTGATTTGCATTTTGAAAAGCAAGGACTAATTATGGATAGTCAGCATGGTTTTGTGTTGAAAATGTTATCCCTGGAATGAGTTTTCTGCACAGCTAATCAAAGGGATTAATGAGGGAAAGGTGGTAGATGTTGTCTTCACAAACCTTAGCAAAGTCTTTGATAAGGTCCCATGTTGTAGGTTGGTCAATAAGGTTAAAACACATGGTTTCCAGGGTGAATCTGCTAACTGGATGCAAAATTGGTGTGGTGGTAGGAGGCAGAGGGTGATTGAGGAGGGTTGTTCCTCAAATTGGAGCAATATTCCCAGTGGTGTGCCACAGGGATTGCTGCTGGTTCCCCTGTTGTTTCTCATATAAGTTAATGATCTGGGTGAGAATGTAAGTGGCATGATTAGTAAGTCTGTAGAAGACATAAGACCTGGTAACACACACAAAATGCTGGCAGAACTCAGCAGGCCAAGCAGCATCTATGGAAAAACTAAACATTCAATGTTTTGGGCAGAGACCCTTCATCAGATGCTGCCTGACCTGCTGAGTTATTCCATCACTTTGTGCGTGTTCCTTTGATTTTCTTGTCTTTGTGCTACACAAAACTTGATATTAGGGGCAGTGGAGAAGGTTGTCTAAGGTTGCAACAGGATACTGATCGTCTGGGCATGGGAATGACAGATGGAGTTTAACTTAAATTCTAATGCAACTTGATACATTTGTGGTTGCTACACTACACGGAAGATGTGATTAAGCTGGAGAGCGTGCAGATAAGACCCATGGGGATGTTACCTGAATTGGAGAGCTACAGATACAAGGAAAGATTGGATAGGCTGTGTCTGAGGCATGCAAGACTCTTGTCCCCATTCTAACAACTTTCTACAGGGGCACGGTTGAGAGTATCCAGTTTGGCTGCATCATTATGTGATAAGGAAGTTGCAAGACTCTACTGAGGACAGTAAAAACTGCCAGGAGGATCAGTGGGGTCTATCTTCCCCCCCCCCATCCGTGACATTTACCAAGAGTATTGCAAACAAAGTGCCTGAAGCATTGTTGAGGATCCCTACCACCCATCCCACAGTCTCTGACCCACTACTGTAAGGAAGGAGGTACAGGTGCATCTGGATGAGGACTGTCAGACTGGGTAACAGCTTCTTCCCTCGGGCTGTGAGACTAATGAATATCCATCACTACTGAGATTTTGTCACTTGTTACTGTTTACCTGTGCTATGCATCACATGCACTTTGAATTATATTTATTAACTTATTTATGGTAATATTTTAGTTTATTTGCTGTGTGTGATGTTATATGGGTACACCATGGTCCTGCTAAATGTTTCATTGTGTTGTACATATGTACAGTCAGGTGACAATAAACTTGAACTTGCAATGTTTTCCTTCAGACATAGGAGGCTAAGAGGTGATATAAGAGGTATATTGAAATAATGAGGGGCATGGACAGGATCAATTGCCAAATTGGGAAGCATGTCTAAAACTAGAGGGCATAGATTTAAGGTGAGAGGGAGGAGGTTTAAGGGTGATTGGAAAGGTAAACTGTTCACACAAAGAGGAGTTGATATCAAAAATGAGTTGCCAGAGAAGGAGGTGAAGGCAGGAACAGTAAGAGGCATTAGTAGCCATGATAATTGATGTAGATTCAATGTAGTGTGGATTGTTTCTGCATATGTAATGTGCTTACTCTGTATTTCAAATCACCCTTTTGCAAATTAGTTGTATTGGTCTTATATTGGACTCAGCGGGCCAAAGGGCCTCTATCTGTCTTGTATCGCTCTAACTGTAAACACATTTTCTTTCATAGTGGTCACGTGTGGTTTTCCTCTCACGGTCAATAAACTTCCTATTTTGCAACGGTCTTCTGAGTGTTTCGAAGTTAAATAGATATTTGTGGAGGCAGTGGCAGAATCAAGATGCGGTGGAAAGTTCCCTCTTGTTGCAGCTACTTTGGCTGTGTCCATTTGTACTGATCCATTTAGCAACCTCAACAAAGAGGTGCGCAATGTGAAATGCATTTGCCCCCAGTATGTTAGTAGCCATTTTGTGAAATGCTAAATCAACATTCATCACAAGACTTGGTAAAGTAAAAAGGATTTGATTACTGTTTCATGGTGACTTTCTACTAACCGTTCTAGTACAGGCCATTCTGGGTTACAAATGCCCAACTTGTGGACACCCCTAAATACAAATGGCTCTAAATTCAACAGTCTGATGTGTATACGTAAGTTTGTTCCTACAAAAGGCAGAACTAGTCTCCATACTTTCTCACTCTTACATGCTCTCTCCAGCTCTCTTGCATGCCCTCACTCACACACTTGCACTCATGTTCACACTTGCTGTGCCGCCCTCTCTTCCTTCACTCTGTTGTCATCACTCTGCAGCTGAATAAAGCAAAAGTGCTCCTGAACAATGTTTACCCACTGTATTTCATCAGGAGATGCTTACTGAGGAGAGAAAATTGCAAAAACCTTACTCAACATGCATTGAAACACGCGACCTTGCCCTACATCAAGATGATATCCAAAATGGCAATTTGACTGCTTGAACCTCACGGCATCACAATTGCTCAGAAACCAACAGCGACTTTAAGAAAGCTTATCTCAAGAACCAAGGTACCAGTAAAGACAACCGACAAAAACGATGTGCTGTACAGGATCATCTGTGGGGACTGCAACAAAGCTATGTTGGCTAGACAGGACGTAAACTCTCAATTAATTTATGGGAACACAGTGGCAATTTGGAGACATGATCCATTGTCACTGATCTCGGTACGAAGACCAAGAAGGACCACTTTAACTGAGACACTGTGGAGGTTCTGGCACAGGCAAGCACAAAGCAGGCATGAAAATATTTAGAAGCATTGTTCTCTTCTGTTAATTTTGTAAACAAGCATATTGAAATAAACAAACCTCTTGGAGCAAAGGAAATGGGAGCCAATGCAATTCAAAGATCAACTGAAGGGTTAGTCAATCAGGACTGATCAAGCGAACAGGAGTATATATAAATGCAAGCACTCCGAGAGAGAAACACCAACAACTGCACAATGAGGATGTCACCTCGACTGGTGATGAAACACCTGCAAGCTAATGGCCAAGCTCGGTGAACACAGCATCATCAACTCTCTCAACCCAAGCTACCAATATTCAGCACCTTCCTAAAATTTCCATTGCGTGTTGTGGCAAGTGTCTGTCAGTTAATGTTGTTGTCTGGCTGTCCCATCAGTAGTGATCTCTGGTATTTGAACCATACAACATGGATGTGAGAATATGTCACACAATCTGAGTTACAGAATTGGACCTGCTATTTATTGGGAAGTTGCCTAAATCCAGTAGGACTGGAGTGTTGGAGTTAATGACAATGTTGCTATTAAAATTAAATTCTTTGCCAGGGATCTTGTGAAAGAGAGCACTAACCACAGTCTCCTATCCCAGTCAGCACCAATTTGAAGGTTGAACAACCAAATCGAAAGTGATGGTTGCTCACCTTGTTACTGTTCTATGCTTTTGCTGCTTGTAGGTCTTCATCTGAAATTCAACATGAAGGTAATTTTGTGGCACTAGTTAATGTTTATGAATAAACTCTACACACAAGTGTTAGAATTTCTCAGTTATGTTTTTTCTTTTCAGGTATTTTAGAGACCATTTGGGATAAAAACAGTGTTACAGCTGCAACTCCACCTCCCTCCCCAACTTCAGGAAACAGTGGTAGGTTCTGCAATTGGTTGTAATGTTTGTCTGCTCAGTGGGACGTCATGCTCATCTTGCTGCTAAGGCTGTGTTCTGTAGTTGTTTCTGAAGGATTAACACTTTAGGCCTAGGAATATTGAAGGAGAACAAAGCACTGCTCAGGGGAACTTGAAACTCTATCATCATAGTAATAGTGTTTTGCGCAAGACTTGTTTCCTTTTTTAAAAACTCAGTCTTTCTGATAACAAACTAGAAAATCTACAGATGCTGGAAATCATATCGGGCCAAAATGTTGACTGTACTCTTCCATAGATGCTGCCTGGCCTGCTGACTCCCTCCAGCATTTTGTGTGTGTTGCTGTCTTTCTAACTCTTTTCTCCCTTACTGGAGTTTAACTGGGCAAGACTGCAGTTTTAACAAAATTCAAAAGCACTGAGAAATGAAATATTAGCAGAAATTGCTGGAAATATTCAGCAGGTCAAGCAGTGTCTGCGGAGAGAGATAGTTAACATTTAACATTAACTGTCTTTCATCAGAACCAATAAAACTGAATAAACAAGTGTTTTAAGTTGCAGAGAAGGAGAGCTGGAGAGAATAAACATTCAAGATTCACGATAGTTTGATGTCATTTCCTGTACAGAAGTGTAAAAGCCTTGCTGCTTAGGGAGAGTAACTGTTTTTGAGTCTGGTGGTCCTGGCATGAATGCTAAGTAGTCTCCTCCCCCATCAGAGTGGGATAGACAGTCCGTGAGCAGGGTGAGTGGGATCCTTCGTGACATTACTGGCACTTTTCCAACACGTCCCTGATGGTGGGTAGGCAGGTGCCAGGCTTGTGTTGGGCAGTTTTGACTACCGATGATAGAGCCTTCCTGTCCACCCCGGTGTAGATTCAGATTGGGTGGAGGAGGCGTAAACAGAGGGAGAGGAGTGAAAACAGTAGCAAACAAATGCGTCCTTGCTGGATCTGAGAAAGAGAACACAGTAACAGCTAGAAATCTGAAATAAACACGAATGCTGGAAATATGTAGCAGGGCAGGCATCGCCAGCGAAGAGATTAAAATTGGGGCACCACTGTAGCGTAGCTTGAGGTGTCGGAGTTCGGAGTTCAGTTCTGGCATCCTTGGAGCGACGGAGGATGAGAGGTGACCTGATAGAGGTGTATAAGATGGTGTGAGGTATTGATCGTGTGGATGGTCAGAGGCTTTTTCCCAGGTCTGAAGTGGTTGCCACAGGAAGTCACAAGTTTAAGGTGCTGGGGAGCAGATACAGAGGAGATGTCAGGGGTACGTTTTTAACGCAGAGTGGTGAGTGTGTGGAATGGGCTGCCGACAACGGTGGTGGAGGCAGATATGATAGAGTCTTTTAAGAGACTTTTAGACAGGTACATGGAACTTAGTAAAATAGAGGGCTATAGGTAAGCCTAGTAATTTCTAAGGTAGGGACATGTTCGGCGCAATATTGTGGGACAAGGGCCCTGTATTGTGCTGTAGGGTTTTCTGTGTTTCTATATCCTCTAAGAACAATGTTTACGTTTGTCCTGTGTTGCATGTGAGTTTCCTCGGGATGCTCCGCTTTCTTCCCACAGTCCAAATCAAGTTAGTAGGCTAATTTCTCATTGTAAGTTGTCATATGATTAGGTTAGGAGTGAATCAGTAAGTTGGTGGGAGCTCTTTTGGTGGGGCTCAGTGAGCCAAAAGAGCCTATTCCGTGCTGTCTTGAAATAATGTGTTCATCTTGAATGAGAACCAGACTATTTTGACACAGAAGGCTACATATCTGAAATTGGTATTGAATCTGGGCTTTTGCAAAGTGCTTGGAAAGATAAGCTACTGTTACTCAGACTCGCATTAGCCTTAGATGCAGCACTGGCAGAGAGATTGACCGGAGGGGGAGACGATGCCAGTTAGTAGGAAGGCCTAAGTTTGAGGTGGGGGTTGCATGAAATATCTCTGCAACCACTCAGCTAGTGTGCAGCTTCTCTCTTTAGTGGAGAGAAGACAACATAAGACCAGAAAACCATAAGATATAGGGTGAGAAGTAGGCTGTTCGACCCATCTAGTCAACTCCACAATTTAACCATGGGCTGATCCAGTTCTTCCAGTTATCCCTACTCCCCTGCCTTCACCCCATACTCTTTGATGCCCTGGCTAATCAAGAACCTATCTATCTTTGCCTTAAATACACCCAATAATTTGGCCTCCACAGCTGCTTGTGGCAACAAATTCCGCAGATTTACCACCCTCTGACTAATGTAATTTCTCCGCATCTCTGTTCTAAATGGATGTCCTCCAATTCTGAAGTCATGCCCTCTTGTCCTAGATTCCCCTACCATGGGAAATAACTTTGCCATATCTAATCTGTTCAGGCCTTTTAACATTTGGAATGTTTCAATGAGATCTCCCCCCCATTCTCCTGAACTCCAAGGAATACAGCCCAAGAGCTGCCAGATGTTCCTCATATGGTAACCCTCTCATTCCTGGAATCATTTCGTGAATCTTCTCTGAACCCTCTCCAATATCAGTATATCCTTTCTAAAATAAGAAACCTAGAACTGCACACAATACTCCAAGTGTGGTCTCACGAGTGCCTTACAGATACACAAGATCACATCCTGGTTCTTATGTTCTATAATTCTGGAAATGAATGCCAACATTGCATTGGCCTTCTTCACCACTGACTTAATCTGGAAGTTAACCTTTAGTGTATCCTGCACAAAGACTCCTTTGTGTCTCTGTATTTTGAATTCTCTCCCCATCTAAATAACAGTCTGCTCGTTTATTTCTTCCACCAAAGTGCATGACCATACACTTTCCAACATTGTATTTCATTTGCCGCTTCTTTGCCCATTCCCCTAAACTATCTGAGTCTCTCTGCAGGCTCTCTGTTTCCTCAACACTACTCGCTCCTCCACCTATCTTTGTATCATCGGCTAATTTAGCCACAAGTCTGTTAGTCAGGCAGGATTTCCTTTCAGGAAACCATGGTGGCTTTGGCCTATCTTGTCATGTGCCTGCAGGTACTCTGTAAGCTCATCCCTAACAATCGATTCCAACAACTTCTCAACCACTGATGTCAGGCTAACAAGTCTATAGTTTCCTTTCTGCTTCCTCCCACCCTTTTTAAATAGCGAAGTAACATTTGCAATTTACCAGTCATCTGGTACAATGTCAGAATCCATTAATTCTTGAAGGACCATTGTTAGTGCCTCCACAATCTCTCCAGCTACTTCCTTCAGAACCCGAGGGTATATTCCATCAGGTCCAGGAGATTTATCCACCCTCATACCATTAAGCTTCCTGAGCACTTACTTGGTCGTAATTTTCACAACAAAGTGAACACCAAGTGCAATGGGATGAAATGTGGATGAATCAGCACCTCACCTAAAAGGGTCACTCAATGGAAGTGACTTACACATTACCTGAGGTTAAGTCCCATGAGAAGAGAAGCAGAAGTCAGTGGAGATGAAAGAATGAGCCTGTTTTGGCATTCAAATGGGCCATTCTGTCTGTGGCACCCTGGTTCACTTTCTCCTCTCTGTTAGTGATCACTCCCCTTTTCACATGCTCTTCATCCTATTACTTGCCAGCATCTGAGGATCTATTCAACCTTTTGGGTGAAGCAGTGGTTTACCTGCTCTCCTTGTAGTTAATGTAATGTATTTGCTGCTCTACACTGGTGAAACTGGCATTAGTGTACATGCTTTCAAAAACAACGATAACCCTTAGTTTCCAGCTCCCTGTCATTAATTTTCCTTACACTTATTGGTCTCTGACACTGTTCAGAAGGAACATAAGAAGCAGCAACCAGCCCTTTGGCCATTTGACCCTGCTGCACCATTCAGTTAAATCATTACTGATTTTACCTTCAGCACACACTGTCTTGCCCTTCCTCCTTACTCTTTAACTACCTTGTGTCTGTCATTTTCCATTTTGAACATATTTGATGTTAGCCTCTGCATCTCAGGGTAGGGAATTAACAGAGATTCATGACCTTTGTGAGAAGAAAAACAAAATCACTTTATTTTGAAATGTGTAAGACATAATTCTGAAACCATGTCCCCTAATTGTAGATATCCCCAGGAGAGAAACCATCCTGTCAGCATTTACCGTGTCAATTCCCCAGCACCTCCCAGGACTCTGCCCTTCTGCCTGGATCAGCACTGCTCTGGGCCTTGTCTTCAGACATGCATGGTCAGCAGTTACTTGTGAGCTTGTTACTGTGGGGAGATCTCCGGCTCAGGAGAGCAATGCATTTAAACAACAAGAAGGGGGGGTACCACAGCTTCTGTCACATTCACTGGGGGATGACGAAAGAGACCATATAGGATCTGAGCAGTCTGCCATTGTATGAACCCCGCAATGACCAACTCTGCTTTCTCTTTCTCATGCTGCCTAGGAGCAGATCCTTGTCTGGATGTCGATGCTGAGGTCACATCACTGACCCCAACACTGGCAGGAAGCTAATGCATATTGCCTCAATTGCCCAGTCCATACCAGGCCATGCGGCAGTAAGGTCACTTCAACTGTTTCATAAGTTCCTGGAGTTTATAATGCTGTGATGACTTCTTTTAGCAGTAGTTACACCAGCTTGCTGTTGGATTCTGGTATTTTAATCCAAGGATCTTTCAGAAGTCAGGAAGGAGTCACAAAACTCCAAAACTTGGGTTTCAGCACCTAAGTTACAGGGAAAGGTTGAACAAGTTAGGTCCTTATTCTTTGGAACGTAGAAGGTTGAGGGGGGACTTGATAGAGGTATTTAAAATTATGAGGGGAATAGATACAGTTGACGTGGATAGGCTTTTTCCATTGAGAGTAGGGGAGATTCAAACAAGAGGATGTAAGTTGAGACAGGGGGCAAAAGTTTAAGGGTAACATGAGGGGGAATTTCTTTACTCAGAGAGTGGTAGCTGTGTGGAATGAGCCTCCAGTAGAAGTGGTAGAGGCAGGTTCGAATTTGTCATTTTTTAAAAAAATTGGATAGGTATATGGACAGGAAAGGAATGGAGGGTTATGGGCTGAGTGCAGGTAGGTGGGGCTAGGTGAGAGTGTGTTCGGCACGGATTAGAAGGGCCAAGATGCCTGTTTCCGTGCTGTAATTGTTATATGGTTATATGGTTAAAACTTGTTGCTTCACAATTGTTAAATTAAGCGTTGGTAGAACAAAGGAAAAACCGAAACAAACAGTGATAAAGGTCTGCCAAGCAGAGAGATAGAAGCAAAAAGAACTAAGGTGGCACTACCTTGTGGTCAGCTGTTTTTAGACCCATATATTAAAAAAATTCCTCATCTTTGTTATAAATGGATCTTTTTCTACTCTGAGGCTATGCACGGTACCTTGGCCTTTCAATATTTGACAGGTTTCAATGAGGTCCCCCACCCCAATCTCCTAAACTCCAAACTGCTGTGGTACCCAATCACTTGTGTCATGTCTTGCATTTCATTCACCTTAAATCATTTAAAAACGAAACGTCCTAATGGAGCTCAAGGCAAAGCGCCTCATCTTTCATCTAGTCTCAGTGTAGAATTCAGTTCTGTGCAGGCATTATGGGCTCAGCATTGTTGTCTATCTGTAATATAGTTATCAGTAATGAAAAACATATCTGTGTAGGCATCAAAAAAGTTAAATTTACTTTTCACAAACTTTGTGTGAAATTTATTCTCTATCTCTGATTTTTTTTGTGTGTGTTGATTTACAAATTTTGTAAGGGTCATCTGGACTGATTTCAAAATGTTCAGATAAATCAGCCTTTCCTGTTTGTAAATTGTGATGCAAAGTCAGTCACCTGCAATGTTAACTCAATTTTACTGTCTCCCCAGATGCCATCAGACCTACAGTTTTGTTCCAGATTTCCAGCATCTGCTGTGTTCTACATCTCATGTTTCCAGCATCACTTTGGTTTTGTTCTCCTTTATCTCCTTATGTCAGTCCCTCCTTCAGATCGATCAGTGATAATGAATGAGTCTCTATCACTCTCTGTCAGAAGATCCAACGCCATCTTATCACAGACCCTTCCTTCATTCTGTCAACCCTTTGCTTTTCTTTGCAATGTAAAACAGACTTGTTTTCTAATTTTCCCCCAATTCTGACGTAAGATCAATGAACTGAAAAATTAATGTTTACTCCTTCACAGGTGCTGCCTGATCTGCCAAGTATTTCCAGCATTCAGTTTATATTTTGGGAGCTTTAACTAAATATCTGAGTGTTTTACCGTCTACAGATACTATCAGCGCTTCTTCCACTGTACAGATTACTTAAGCACTTCAACAACTATCAACTCACAGTCCCTCAACTCAGCTGAGAGCTGTGGTGTTGTACGGTTCCTCAGACATTCAGGTCCAAATGTACTTTCTCAAGTTGACTGTAACTCCACCAACTACAGTCCATTTATCACCCTGACTGTCTCTGACCACAACCACAATGGATCGCTGCTCTTGCCCTCTGCCCTTGTGTGCAGCTGCAGGCACAGTGTGTGATCAGCTCCGGATTGACCACGTCAGACCCTTTTCCATCCATATCTTCTGTTTTTTGTGGCATCAAATAGGTCTGGGTTATGAATTCCTTTCAGTAATATTGTTGTTAATAAGATTCAAGATTGGCCAATGTTAGTTCCAGTACACAATTGTAAAGGAGAATGAAGTAATTGTTACTCTAGATTCAATTCAGCACAAAAAAAACACATGCAGTAAGGTAAAGAACACAAAATTTAAAAAGCAGAATAAATGTAAATACATAAGCTAGCTTGTATACATAGATTGATTGTATGCTTATAATCTGACGCTAGGCACAGGAGTGTCTATATAAGGTGACTGGGACAGGAAATGATAAAGTATTGGTGGTTGGGGGTGTGGAGGGGTGGGATAGTGGGTGGAGATGTTGATCAGCCTCATTGCTTGGCAAAAGTAACTTTCTGAATTATGATACTCAACTCTCAGTATGTGTTGTCCCTCCAGTTGCTGGCATCCTGCTGTAAAATATCCTCCCACTGTTGTGTTCTTGCTCACAACTGTGCTTTTGTGATATAAATAGTTAGAAGTTAATTTTCTAGTTCCTGCCCAAGTATACATTCAGTTATTTGTGTAACTGGATCTTAAATTGAATGGACCTTTTACTGGTCATTGTCTAATTAAACAATGATGGGATTTGGCTGTAGGAGAATCCCCACTGCTTCTGTTCATTACTGACGTATTACTTGAGCCCTCCATTTTTCACAAGGTCCATGAAATATGCTGATCAAATTTGTGTAGTTTCAGAGCTGTTTTATGTAGCTTTACGAAGTTTCTGTGTTCAGTGAACCTTATGGAAATAGGCGGAGTCTTTGTCTCGCTAAGCTATTTAGATATAAACTGGTTGAGACATTTAAACAGATGAGAAATACAGGCTATTCTAGGCCATTTGGCCCAGGCTTGCTCCACATTTAATGAGATCATTGTTGAATTTTCTTTTCTCAATGGCCTTTCCATCACTGATCCCTCAATTCCCTAGAAAAGTAATCAGTCCTGGTCATGATTGTACATGACCTTCGTGGGCCAGGAATTCCAGAGTTTCACATCCATCTTGAATAGTTGACTCTTTAATTTGAGCATATGACTCCCTATTTTAGATGCATTGTCTCTACAGCAATCCTGCCAAGGGCCGTAAAGAATTCATAAGTTTCATTGACATTGTCCTCATTCCTGTAAACTCAGGAGTGTCCTAACTCTGTCCTCTTGGGCAGCCTCCACCATCCTGGGAATTGATCTGGACTTGATCCTGTGACAGTAACATTCAGAAATAACCCAATGTCTGAACCTTCGCATCTGGCTCAAAGGGTCATCTTCTCCGTGCTCCCTGGGATTTATACTTGCCCTGGGACTTGCCAAATTCTATGGGGAATTTATTCTAGTACTCTGTGACATTATAATATAAAAACTTGGTTAAAGGTGTGTTAAGGTCTTCATATTTGAATAATATCCAGTAGTCTTTATAATTCTGCCAGTTCACCACTACCAAGGCCCTGAGTATGGCAGGTTATTGGTGTTTTACTTGTAGTCATTTGGGCCGCTGAAGTGTCTCAGCCTGAAACGTCGACTGTCTGTTCCCCTCCCTAGACCTGCTGAGTTCCTCCAGTGTTCTGTATGTGTCGCTCTGGATTTCCAGCATCTGCAGAATTCCTTGTGTCCGTTGCTTTTCTAATAGTTTAAGTAGCGAGGATGCCAGTGGTTGAATTATTAGCACTAATAACTCTGTTACTCCTTACAATAAGTCACAAATGTAATCAAATGAATCTCACCAGACTCGGGACTGGCAGAGATTGAATACTCAAAGATTATTATGTCACTTCAGAATTTCAGTTCCAGAATTCTTTATCCTCCAAGGAATCAGATAAATCATTTGTTCTCAGGGAAAGCCTGTGTCATCTGTAGTGTTAACATTAATTCAGGCATTCTCCACTCTGACTATCCAAAGTCCAAATACATCCAAACTCAGAATACATTCGGGATTCTCATAAAATTGGATTGTGGTTCTCAGACCAGTCATTGCCACATGCTGCCATTTTGAATTTGAGGCATTTCTGCTCGAGCCTATCTGCATCTTGAGGGAAAGTATTGGTGCTGGTGACACAAGCAAATGTGATTGATATACATGACAAAGATCAGTTGGCTATATTGTTCAGTTCCAAGGAGTTTAGATTGGATATGTTCTGCTGTATGAAGAAATACATAGGCATTCTTGCAAAATCTATGATCCAGTTGTGGGAACAGGAATGCTCATGGAGTTCTTAGCAAGAGATTGTGTATAAAGTCTTTACAACTGATACTAATGTCTACAGCACTTGTTCATTTCACTGAACCTATCAATAAGCTCAAGCTAATGGTTTTCTTTTCTGTTAGGTGATCTGCTCAGCAGCCTGTTGCAAGCTCCACTTGCTGCCAAACTATTAAATCAGCCAATTCCAATTTTGGATCCAGAGAGTGAACATGTTTGTTCTCTGGCTTTAGACTGTCTGACTCATCTTTTCAGCTGGATCCCACTCTCCACCAGTATCACCCCAACTCTCTTGACCACCATCTTTCATTTTGCCCGTTTCGGCTGTGACACCCGTGCCAAGAAGTTAGTTGCTGTGAATGGCAATGGCCACAACAACAATTCAGTGCCAGAGCGAGGCAGACTGGGTGTGTTGGCGATGTCTTGTATAAATGAACTCATGTCGAAGAACTGTGTTCCCATGGAGTTTGAGGAATACCTGCTACGCATGTTCCAGCAGACCTTCTACCTGCTGCAGAAAATCACCAAAGAGAATAATGCACACTCCATCAAGAGTCGCCTAGAGGAGCTGGAAGAAAGGTAAGCCATATAGTTATGGAATTCTGAATTGAGCAGGAAATGTTGTAAATATTCCATATGTTGGACAACATCATTGAAACAAGAGGAGAGAGCAATGAAAATTTCAGCTCAATGGCCTTGTGTGAATTCATGGCTTCTGATGAGGGATTGGAAACATTGTCTCTGTTTCTCTTTTCACAGGTAATGCCTGACATGCGCATTTTGAGAATGTTCTGTTTTTATACTGTATGTGCCAGGTCATTGTTCCAGCACAATGGTGAGGCGACCCTTGACTAACTTAATCCAGTTACCATAGAGTCATAGAACATGACAGCACAGACGTGAGCCCTTTGGCCTATTTAGTCAATGCCAATCTATTCTACCTAGTCCCAGCAATCTGCACTTGGACCATAGCAGTCCATACCCCTCCCATCCGTGTGCCTATCCAAACTTCTCTCAAATGCTGAAATCAAACTCGCATTCACCACTTCCGCTGGCAGCTTGTTCCATACTCTCACCAGTGCAGAAGTTCCGCTTAAGTATTTCAGCTTTCACCATCAACCCATGGCCTCTAGTTCCAGTCTGACACAGCTGCAGTGGGAAAAAGGCCTGCTTGCATTTACCCTATCTGTAACCCTCTATCAAATCTCCCCTCATTCTCCTACGTTCCAGGAAATAAAGTCTTAAACTATTCAACTTTTCCCTAGCACATGTCCTCTAATCCAGGCAACATCCTGGTAAACCTCTTCTGCACCCTCTCGACAGCCTCAACATCCCTCCTGTAATGAGGTGACCGAACTTTGTTCAGTACTCCAAATGTGGCCTAACTAGAGTTTTATAAAGCTGCAACATAACTTCCTGACGTTTGAACTCAGTGCCTCAAATAATAAAGACAAGTGTGCCATATGCCTTCTTAACCACCCTGTTGGTAGGAAGAATGAGGAAAAGCAATTTGAACGAGAGGGAGCAATTCTGACAAGGTTACAAAGATATGAGATTGGGGGATCTTCATGCATTCATTGTAAGATAGCACCAGTGTGCATCTTGTTCGACATTTTCCAGATAGCTCATGAAAATACCTCTTGTACTTTTATGTATGTTTTTCACCTTAAGTGTGTTTCTGGGATTGTTAGAGCCAGTTTAGAGATTGTTTGACTGATCCACCGCTTTGCTGTCTCCGAGAAGACTACAGCAAGCAAGCACGTACCCATACGGTCTATAGGTGAAGAAACTTGGAGTCAGTGAGCAGCCTATCACTATGGCTCTCACCAACTGCCTGCGTTTTGATTGCTGTCTGGGGAGTCTGTGAGCAGCCTATCACTATGTGGCTCTCACCAACTGCCTGCGTTTTGATTGCTGTCTGAGGAGTCAGTGAGCAGTCTATCACTATGGCTCTCACCGACTGCCTGCGTTTTGATCGCTGTCTGGGGAGTCAGTGAGCAGTCTATCACTATGTGGCTCTCACCGACTGCCTGCGTTTTGATCGCTGTCAGTGAGGGAGTCTGTGAGCAACCTATCACTGTGTATTTGCTCAGTGTGTGGTGGGGTATTTGCTCACAGGGTGTGTGTGAAGCACCTAGTGCAGTAGTGTAGCATAGTGCCCTCTGCTTGCTGCTGTCTGCTTACAGCTATTGCCTCTAGCTAGCCTTCTCAACAGAGGGCGAAAAGAGGAGCCGAGTGTGTAAGCCTCTTCCTGCCAGTACAGACCCTCTCCACCACCAAGACTCCTACAGTGCCTCCTTGGGGCCACATGCGGAAACTGGGTATCTTACGGTCCCAGGCTAAACTACAGGGGATCTCGGAGCAGCAGTGGGCCCCAAAGACGTGGCGTGCAGGCCCACCACTGGATACGCCCTGGCACGCGTCAACCACTGTCCCAGCTGTGGGTAAATAGGCCCATTGCCTTGTGGTAAGTCTGTTGAGACAAGGCTAAGGGAGCACACCCTGACAGAAAAGCAATGCGCTGGCGACGCGCAATAGGCAGGCCTTAACAAACCAAGGACCCGGCAGCCTCCTGCAGCCAAGATGTGGGACCGGTTGTCCTGGGTTTACCCTTGCCACTGAGATTTACCTCATCATGGTGAAGATAGTGCTACTGGGGATGGCACACCCCCTGTGGCACTTTAGTATCTTCCTTGCGCAGGTCTCCACCTCTGACCATGGTGAACAATACCTAGACCTTACATATGGTTGAAGTCTGACAGCAATGGGAGCAGGTACGAATGGACTGGGAGCTCCTAGTCAGAACCCTGCACAGCAGCAGCACAGGGTATTTGGTCGCTAGCAGCTGGGACTGTGTGGCAGCTGTTTTTGGCAGAGCCCTGTGTGATTGAGCAGCCCTATTTAGGGACCGCACTGCTCACCCTAATTGGGGAAGGGCTAGAACAAGTGGCCTAAAAATTGCCCAGTCAATCACTTACCTGAATAGGTTACCGCGCCTATCGGGCTATACCACTGCTGCGGTCGAAAGAAGAAACAATACAACTTAAAACTGGCAACATGGAATGCAAGGACTCTCCTGGACTCATATGGCATCTCTGACAGACCTCACTGGAGAACAGCCTTGATTGCTGCTGAGCTGATGCGCTACAACGTCAACATTGCTGCCCTGAGTGAGACCAGGCTCCTGGATGAAGGCTCTTTAACAGAGGAAGGGATGGGTTACACCTTCTTCTGGAAAGGTTTCCCCACAGGTGGACAACATCTCCACCAAGTTAGGATTGGCCATCAAGAACACCTTTATACCAAGTCTCACAGAAACACCTGTTGGCATTAGTGAAAGACTAATGACCCTCCGTAACCCCGGCAACGAAATGTTATGTCACGCTTCCCAGTACCTATGCACCAACTTTGCCATCTGAGAATGAGGCCAAGCAATGCTTTTATCATATATTGGATGAAGCTCTTTGCTGGATCCCTAAGAATGATAAGATCCTTTTGCTTGGGGACTTCAATGCTTGGGTGGGTCAGAACAACAGGATATGGAGTGGAGTGCTCGGTAGGCATAGTATTGGCAAGGTCAATGCAAATGGCATGAGGCTACTTACTCTTTGTTCTGAGCATAACCTCACCATAACCAACACCATCTTCCAGCAGAAGGCAAAATATTAGATCTCGTGGATACACCCTTGCTCTAAACATTGGCACATGATCATCTTCATCATTGTGAGACGTAGTGAATTCAAGGATGTTCTTATCACCCGTGCCATGAGAGGTGCAGAGTGCTGGACTGACCATCATATGATTGTAGCCAAGCTCCATATGAAAGTGCGTCCCTCCTTGTGGCTGCAAAAACCCAATAAGAAGCGGCTAAATTGCAACCACCTGAGAAACACAGAAGCAAGAAGTGAGTTTTGATGCATCCTAGCTGAGAAACTAAGGGAGCTGGAACCTTGTCTGAGTTCAGAAAATACCATGGAACAACAGTGGACCTATATCAGCTCTGCGCTCTATGAGGCAGCAGCCCAATCCATCAGCCATAAGAGCAGAAACCACCAAGATTGGTTTGACGATAACTCAGATACCATCCACAACTTGCTTAAGGACATGCACAAAGCACACCGGGCAACTTTAGATAACCCTTCATCCATCAGTATCAGACAGCGTCGGCAGGCAGCTCGGACAAAAGTGCAAAAGACAATATGGGCCATACAAAATGAGTGGTGAACTGAAAAGGCACATGAAATCCAGTCCTTTGCCGATAATAATGACATGCATAATTTTTACAATGCTGTCAAAACCATCTACGGCCCAATAAATCGATGTGTTACTCCCCTGAAAACAGCAGATGGTCAAACACTTATGAAGAATCAGAATACCATTCTGCTGAGGTGGGCTGAGCATTCTAACACCTGCTTAATCAGGATTCTGACGCAGACCCCACCATCCTGGATGAACTGCCTGAACTTCCTCTTATCCGCAACCTCAGTCTACCACCAAGCTTCCAGGAGGTTCTATCAGCTGTCCATTCCTTTAAGGAATTAAGGAGATTGAGAGGGGATCTGATTGCAACATATAAGATTATTAAGGGATTGGACAAGATAGAGGCAGGAAATATGTTCCAGATGCTGGGAGAGTCCAGTACCAGAGGGCATGGTTTAAGAATAAGGGGTAGGTCATTTAGGACAGAGTTAAGGAAAAACGTCTTCTCCCAGTGAGTTGTGGGGGTGTGGAATACACTGCCTCAGAAGACAGTGGAGGCCAATTCTCTGGATGCTTTCAAGAAGGAGCTAGATAGGTATCTTATGGATAGGGGAATCAAGGGATATGGGGACAAGGCAGGAACCGGGTATTGATAGTAGATGATCAGCCATGATCTCAGAATGGCGGTGCAGGCTTGAAGGGCCGAATGGTCTACTTCTGCACCTATTGTCTATTGTCTGTCTATTAAGAACAATAAGTCCCCTGGCACTGACAATATCCCTGCTGAGTTAGAACATAGAATAGTACAGCACATTACAGGCCCTTCGGCCCACAATGTTGTGCCGACCCTCAAACCCTGCCTCCTGTATAACCCCCCACCTTAAATTCCTCCATATATCTGTCTAGTAGTCTCTTAAATTTCACTAGTGTATCTGCCTCCACCACTGATTCAGGCAGTGCATTCTACGCACCAACCACTCTCTGAGTGAAAAACCTTCCTCTAATATAACCCTTGAACTTCCCTCCCCTTACCTTAAAACCATGTCCTCTTGTTCTGAGCTGTGGTGCCCTGGGGAAAAGGCACTAGCTGTCCACTCTGTCTATTCCTCTTAATATCTTGTGCGCCTCTATCATGTCTCCTCTCATCCTCCTTCTCTCCAAAGAGTAAAGCCCTAGCTCCCTTAATCTCTGATCATAATCCATACTCTCTAAACCAGGCAGCATCCTGGTAAATCTCCTCTGTACCCTTTCCAGTGCTTCCACATCCTTCCTATAGTGAGGCGACCAGAACTGGACACAGTACTCCAAGTGTGGCCTAATCAGAGTTTTATAGAGCTGCATCATTACATCGCGACTCTTAAACTCTGTCCCTCGACTTATGAAAGCTTACACCCCATAAGCTTTCTTAACTACCCTATTTACCTGTGAGGCAACTTTCAGGGATCTGTGGACATGTACCCCCAGATCCCTCTGCTCCTCCACACTATCAAGTATCCTGCCATTTACTTTGTACTCTGCCTTGGAGTTTGTCTTTCCAAAGTGTACCACCTCACACTTCTCCGGGTTGAACTCCATCTGCCACTTCTCAGCCCACTTCTGCATCCTATCAATGTCTCTCTGCAATCTTCGACAATCCTCTACACTATCCACAACACCACCAACCTTTGTGTCATCTGCAAACTTGTCAACCCACCCTTCTATCCCCACATTCAGGTCGTTAATAAAAATCACAAAAAGTAGAGGTCCAAGAACAGATCCTTGTGGGACACCACCAGTCACAACCCTCCAATCTGAATGTACTCCCTCCACCAAGACCCTCTGCCTTCTGCAGGCAAGCCAATTCTGAATCCACCTGGCCAAACTTCTCTGGATCCCATGCCTTCTGACTTTCTGAATAAGCCTACCGTGTGGAACCTTGTCAAATGCCTTACTAAAATCCATGTAATCACATCCACTGCACTACCCTTATCTATATGCCTGGTCACCTCCTCAAAGAACTCTATCTGGCTTGTTAGGCATGATCTGCCCTTCACAAAGCCATGCTGACTGTCCCTGATCAGACCATGATTCTCTAAATGCCCATAGATCTTATCTCTAAGAATCTTTTCCAGCAGCTTTCCCACCACAGACGTAAGGCTCACTGGTCTATAATTACCTGGACTATCCCTACTACCTTTTTTGAACAAGGGGACAACATTCATCTCCCTGACTAGATTTTCCACTTCACTTGTCACCCATGGTTCCTTCACCCTACCATTCCTTATCTTCCTCACCGGGACAAATTTATCCCTAACATCCTGCAAGAGATCCTTAAACATCGACCACATTTCCATAGTACATTTCCCTGCAAAAACATCATCCCAATTCACACCCGCAAGTTCTAGCCTTATAGCCTCATAATTTGCCCTTCCCCAATTAAAAATTTTCCTGTCCTCTCTGATTCTATCCTTTTCCATGATAATGCTAAAGGTCAGGGAGCGGTGATCACTGTCCCCCAGATGCTCACCCACTGACAGATCTGTGACCTGACCCGGTTCGTTACCTAATACTAGATCTAGTATGGCATTCCCCCTAGTCGGCCTGTCAACATACTGTGACAGGAATCCATCCTGGACACACTTAACAAACTCTGCCCCATCTAAACCCTTGGAACTAATCAAGTGCCAATCAATATTAGGGAAGTTAAAGTCACCCATGATAACAACCCTGTTATTTTTGCACCTTTCCAAAATCTGCCTCCCAATCTGCTCCTCGGTATCTCTGCTGCTACCGGGGGCCTTATAGAATACCCCCAGTAGAGTAACTGCTCCCTTCCTGTTCCTGACTTCCACCCATACTGACTCAAAAGAGGAACCTGCTACATTACCCACCCTTTCTGCAGCTGTAATAGTATCCCTGACCAGTAATTCCACCCGTCCTCCCCTTCTCTCCCCCCCCCCCCCCCATCCCTTTTAAAGCACTGAAATCCAGGAATATTGAGAATCCATTCCTGCCCTGGTGCCAGCCAAGTCTCCGTAATGGCCACTACATCACTACATCATAATTCCATGTATGTATCCAAGCTCAGTTCATCACCCTTGTTCCTGAAGCTTCTTGCATTGTACACACACTTTAGCCCTTCTACTTTACTACCTTTATACCCTTTATTCAGCTGCTCTTTCCTCAAAGCCTCTCTATATGTTATGTGTATGCCTACCCTCTACCAGTACATCACTAAGGCCTGGACTGATGAGAACATGCCACAGCAATGGAGAAATGTAAACATCATTGTCATTTATAAGAACAAGGGTGACAAGGCCATCTCCGGCAATAGTAGGGGCATATCACTCCTTTCTGTTGCTGAGGCTTATCAGCAACATCACCGAGTCAATGTTGCCTGAATCGCAGTGTGGATTTAGGAAGAACAGAAGCACGATCGACATGATCTTCACAGCCTGGCAGCTTCAGGAAAAGTGCCGGGAGCAACATCAAGATCTGTTTATGGCCTTTGTCGACCTCTCCAAAGCATTTGACACTGTGCAAAGAAAGCTCTTATGGGATGTCCTCCTCAGGTTTGGCTGTCCCAGTAAATTTGTTAACATCCTCCGCCAGTTCCATGATGAGATGACTGCTCGGGTGACCGTAGGAGGACAAGAGTCCGAGCCCTTCCTTGTACGCACAGGGGTGTGTGCTAGCGCCATGCTCTTTAACATCTTCCTCTTGTGTGTTACCAAGCTTCTCCACAACGAGATTGAGGATAGCAGCGGTGTGGCAGTGGACGTCAGATTAGATGGCAACCTCTTTAACATCAGGAGGCTCCACGCAACCACCAAACTCTGTAGAGAACGGGTCCTGGAGCTGCAGTATGCAAATGACTGTGCTTTTGTGGCCCACACTCCGCAGGATCTTCAGACTGTCCTTGCTGTGGCGGTGAGAGCGTACCCTGCCTTCCTTCACTGTTGGTGATGAAAAGCTGTCAGTGGTGCCATCTTTCAAATATCTGGGGAGCATTCTCTCTGAGGATAACGACATTGACAATGACATCCAGAGCCGCATTAAACAGGTATCAAGCAACACACACAAAATGCTGGTGGAACGCAGCAGGCCAGGCAGCTTGCTGTGTTCCACCAGCATTTTGTGTGTGTTGCATGAATTTCCAGCATCTGCAGATTTCCTCATGTTTGCTTTTTAAACAGGGATCAGCTGCCTTTGGGAGACTTCGGCATAGAGTCTTTCAGAACAGGAGCCTTCGTCCCTCCACAAAGGTTGCTGTATGCCAAGCGGTCTGTGTCACCACCCTCCTTTATAGCTGTGAAGCTTGGGTAACCTACAGCCATCACATCAAGTGCTTGGAGTGCTTCCACATAAGCTGCCTTCAGCACATCCTGGGAATTTCTTGGCGTGAGCGGGTGCCTCACACTGAAATACTTGTAAAGACCAACTGCAGAAGTATTGAGGCCGTGATCACCCAGCGTCAGCTGCAGTGGCTGGGGCACCTGATAAGGATGCCCCCATGTTGACTACCCCACAGAGTGTTATATGGCCAGCTACATCATGGTCAATGCTCAGCTGGAGGGCCAAAGAAGCGCTACAAGGATCAGGTGAAGAATGCTTTAAGGAAGTGCAAGATCAGACCCGAGGACCTGGAGGATGTTGCTGCCGACTGTAACACTTGACGACAGCTGTGTAGGGATGGGGTTCATATTCTGGAGATGGAAAGAACAACCAGAAGACAGCAGAAGAGAGCCAGGAGAAATGCAACCGAAGAACGAAGAAGAACAGTGTGGCTCTCACTGACAGCCTGTGTTTTGATCGCTATCAGAGCGGGAGTCTGTGAGTGGCCTATCAGTACGTGGCTCACTGTGGCAGGCGTGTAGGCCTCTCTGCCTCTCTTTTGATTAATTACGGTCATATCGGTGGATGGTATCGTCGTTCTCTGACAATGGACTGGACTATTGTGTTAGTGGACTGTGGGCTTTTTCAGACTAATGGTTTTTATATTCTGTGTTTTTTACCGCCCCTTCCTTTTCCATTTGTTGTGTGAGCGGAGGGTGTTTGGGGGTTGGTATTCTGTTAGTTATTTGTGCGTTGGAGGGGATGTTTGGGGTCGATGTTCCTGTTCCATTTTGTGTGGGGGAAGGTGTAAGGAGTTTGAAGATTGGGAATCCGTTCTTTTTTGTATGGGGGTGGGGTTGATGTTTCATTCTGAATGATTCATATTCTTGTATTGTTACGACTGTGCCCCAACTCTGAGGGGCCGAAGGGTACAAAGTAGCCCCCTCCTTTTTGAGAATCGCAAGATCGCTGTTAATTCGGGTCAGGAGATCCAGGAAATGAGAGAGAGACGTTTGGAATGTGTCCCGGCCCCTCAGCGATACAAAGCCACGGAAAACGGCCATTGTCTCTTGGAGACGGAATTGTGTATTGAGCACTGTATTATTTATTTGAAGCCCTCAGGGAATGACCAAAAGTGGGCTGGTTGAGGGGCGGCATCATTCCAACCTGATTGACGTCTGAGACCCCGTGAGTAAGGATAAAAGAAGGTCTGGGGAACAACCCCTTTAGACACACCAGGAGAAACGCTAGAAATCCCGTGACAGCGTTTAATAGCGACAGCCGGTGAAAGGTCCACGTGTGTCCTTTCCCGTTGCCCGGGATTGAGGCCTTACCATGGAAGACGGCTTAGCTAAAGAAGAGATCACCACCGATGACATTTCGAAGGATCGACATCATAAAAAGGAAAACGGGCAAGTTCTAAAACATCGTCTCTCTCTCCAACCAAAAGCTGCAGCCTGAATGAACTTGAGTGACTTTTATATTTCCATCGGACCATACATTATCCCCTAGACAACGATAGAGCTATTTCTTATTGATTATTATTATACCCGCGCTTTTTAGATTTAGTATTGATGACGTATATTATCTGTATGTTTGCATTGATATTATTTTTGTGTATTTTTATCAATAAATACTGTTTAAAAATAGTACCATCAGATTTCAACGGACCTCTCTATCTTTGCTGGTAAGTGACCCAGTTACGGGGTACGTAACAGTATATGGATACATACTTTGATAATAAATGAAGCTTTAAAGTGATAGGACAGGTTGAGGAATTTATTAACATGGAGTGGTTAGGGTTTGGAGTGCACTGCTAGGTAGTGGTGGAAATAAGTTCATTTGTCAGGTTCAGAGTGGAGCATTGTGTGATAAGGAAGCTGCAAGACCGTACAGAGGACAGTAAAAGCTGGAGAGGATCACCAGTCTTCCTCCCCCATTTGTGACATTTATTGGGAATATTGTAGATGAAGGGCCCTATGAGGTTAGGACATGAAAGCCCAAATGACCACCTTCCACACAGTTACTATTCTGTGATTCTGTTTTAGTAGCTGAAATTACCAGTTCTCCTCCCCAAGGTTACTGTTGTAGCACTTTATTCATTATAATGTAAATGACCACCTTGGTGGCAGTAATAGCTTTTGTAGATCCCTCCAGTGCTGTAATAGAATATTAAAGAGTTTGACTTCTGGTCTTTACCGTCTGTTGAATGTCTCTCATCATCTTCCCATGTAGTTATGTGGAAAAGTTCACCGACTTCCTGCGTCTGTTTGTCAGCGTACACCTGCGCAGGATAGAATCCAACTCTCAGTTCCCAGTGGTGGAGTTTCTAGGCCTTCTCTTCAAGTACACTTTCCATCAGGTGAGGCTGTTCTCCGTTTTCAGTCTGATTCTCGAGCTGCTTCAGCCTTTTGTAACAGATGGCTTGTTCTGAATCTGGACAGCTGCGTTATGGCCTTATCTTTGTTATGTAGCTAGTTTGGAGAGGCAACAAACATGTTCTCTGTTTTGTTTTCACAGCCCAGTCACGAGGGTTATTTCTCTTGCCTTGATATCTGGACGATATTCTTGGACTACCTAACCAGTAAAATCAAGAGTCGACTTGCTGATCGGGATGAGGTGCTGAACAGGTCAGCTGCTGCTCCTAGTACTCCTGTCCCTGTATTGCTCTGGCTTCCCCCACCATCTCCCAAAGCCTGTGGGTCAAACAAGGTGTCATTTCTATAAAACTGGCCTGCAGTGTAGTTAGCTGTAGCGATGACTTGTGTTAAAATACTCCCACCCCTCTGGGCATCTATCTGACTTTGTACAGCAGAAATACTCCAAGGTGTTGTGATTTTCATTCTTTAAATAATATAATACTCGGTGGCAGTTGCAGGGCGACATCCGGTTTTGACCCTGGATGATTAGAATAAAAGGTGAGCATTTGGGAACTGTGCGCAGTCCTGAGATCAGGCCTGTTGAATGATTTTGTTTAATTGTGCAAAATGCGACCAGTAAAGGACCTTTGACAGTGAAGCTGAGGCAGATGGAATTGAGAATGAGTTAACAGTCATAAAACAAAGATTTAAACACTTTCTAAAAGATTAACTTTATTTGTCACACGTACATCAAAACATACGGTGAAAGGCATCATTTATGGTTAATGACCAACACAGCCCGAGGATGTGCTTGGCGCAGCCTGCAACTTTTGAAGGGTTCGAATGTCATGTGTGAGTTTGAGGAAAGAGGGTTCACAGAGGCTGTAGGGGAATGCAGATGAATCATGTGAGTGGCTGGCTCGTCCAGTGACCCAAACAAAGTGTCAAATTGGGAGGTTTTGCTGTTGGCCTTTTACTGAAAACACTCAAAGCCAATGTGAAGATGTGGCAAGGAGAGGAGGCAGATGGTATGTTGCTTTTCATTATGAGAGAATTTAAGTAGATAAGTGAGATTGTTGTAGTTGCACAGGCCTTGGTGAAACTGCAACCTGAGCGGTGCATACGCCCTTGGCTCTCAACCTAAATGGGTGTTTATTTGGAGGTACAGCACAGTAACAGATACTTCCAGCCCAGTGAGTCCGTGCCTCACAATTACACTCCTGATCAAATAGCCCATATATTTTTGGAATGTGGGAGGAAACCAGAGTACCTGGAGAAAACACACAGGGTCACGGGGAGAATGTGTGAATTCCTTACAGACAGTAGCCAAATTGAACCTGGGTCACTGATACTGTATTAGCCATTATACTACAGTGTCACTCCTAAAGGGTCCTTATTGATGTTGAAGGACTTTGTGTGTGGGGGGGGGGGGGGGGGTGTCCTGGGTATGGGTAGGCACAGAAACAGGCCCTTCCACCTGACCGAGATGCCTGTCTGTTGTTTCTGGCTGTACAAGAGAGATTGGACAGGCTAGGCCTGCATTCTCCTGCATTTAGTAAGATGAGAGGTACTGTATCAGGGCTGGGTGCAGGGAGGATGTTTCCCATTTCTAGGGTCAGGGGTCAGTCTCAAAATTGGATCAGGCATTTATGACATGAAAATGCATTCCTTCGTGCTGAGGGAGGGACTTGGCGGCTCTTTCAAACTGAGTCATTGGGTACATTGGATATTGAGGGAATTGATGACTGTTGTGTGAGTGCTGGAAAATGGAACTGAGGTAAAATAAACAAACCAACATTGTTTGTATTGACTGACAGAGTCAGCATATAGTCTATTACAATGAGATGATTTTCAACAAATGCTGCCTCACCTGAATATTCACAGTGCTTTGATTTCAGAATTCTGTGATTTGTCTGTTAGTAGTTCATAAAACTCCTCTTGAGACTCTAGATAGTGACAGAGTTTATATTTATTGCATTTTTTTATTATTGTGTTCTTTATCTTACTGTTTTTTTTGGTGCTGCATCGGATCCAGAGTTAGAGTTGTATTGTTCTTCTTTACACTTAGAAACAGAAAACCTACAGCACAATACAGGCCCTTTGGCCCACAAAGTTGTGCTGAACATGTCCCTACCGTAGAAATTGCTAGGCTTACCTATAGCCCTCTGTTTTACTAAACTCTGTGTACCTGTCTAAAAGTCTCTTAAAAGACCCTGTCGTATTCGTATCCGCCTGCACCGCTGTTGTCAGCAGCCTATTCCACGCACTCACCACTCTCTGAGTAAAAAGCTTACCCCTATCATCTCTGTACCTACTTCCCAGCACCTTGAACCTGCGTCCTCTTGTGGCAACCTTTTCAGCCATGGGAAAAAGCCTCTGACTATCCACACAATCAATACCTGTCATCATCTTGTACAACTCTATCAGGTCACCTCTCGTCCTCTTTCGCTCCAAGGAGAAAAGGCCGAGTTCACTCAACCTATTCTCATAAGGCATGCTCCCCAATCCAGGCAATATCCTTGTAAATCTCCTCTGCACCTTTTCTATGACTTCCACATCCTTCCTGTAGTGAGATGACCAGAACTGAGCCAGTACTCCAAGTGGGGTCTGACCTGGGTCCTATATAGCTGCAACATTACCTCTCAGCTCCTAAATTCAATTCCACGATTGATGAAGACCAATACACTGTACGCCTTCTTAACCACAAAGTCAACCTGCGCAGCTGCTTTGAGCGTCCTATAGACTTGGACCCCAAGATCCCTCTGATCCTCCACACAACCAAGAGTCTTACCATTAATACTATATTTTGCCATCATATTTGACCTACCAAAATGATCCACTTGTGTACTGGGAATGACATACAACAATTTTCAATTGAGAGGAGACTCTTTAAAAGCAGCTACAGTTTGGCTGTTTGGCAAATTATGAACTAGCACTTCCTTAAAAACAAATTCCATCAGAAAGGGAAAAAGTATTTCATACTAAAGTAGTGATGTTAAAGGATCTAGTGGGGAAACCTGCACCTGCATCTGGGAAAGAAGTTTATTAAGCACAGAAACGGGCCTTTGTACCTATCCTGTCCCTCTGACTGAGAAACCTGTCTGGGACCTGTCCCTCTGCCCACGGAGCCTGTCTATGACCTGTCCCACCGACCGAGAAACCTATCTGGGACCTGTCCCCCCGGCCGAGGGGCCTGTCTGGGACCTGTCTCACCGACCGAGAAACCTGTCTATGACCTGTCCCTCTGACCGAGAAACCTGTCTGGGACCTGTCCCACCGACTGAGAAACCTGTCTGGGACCTGTCCCACCGGCCGAGAAACCTGTCTATGACCTGTCCCACCGGCCGAGAAACCTGTCTGGGACCTGTCCCACCGGCTGAGAAACCTGTCTGGGACCTGTCCCACCGGCCGAGAAACCTGTCTGGGACCTGTCCCACCGGCCGAGAAACCTGCTGGGACCTGTCCCTCTGCCCGCGGAGCCTGTCTATGACCTGTCCCACCAACCGAGAAACCTGTCTGGGACCTGTCCCTCTGCCCGCGGAGCCTGTCTATGACCTGTCCCACCGGCCGAGAAACCTGTCTATGACCTGTCCCACCGGCCGAGAAACCTGTCTATGACCTGTCCCTCTGACCGAGAAACCTGTCTGGGACCTGTCCCTCTACCCGCGGAGCCTGTCTATGACCTGTCCCACCGACCGAGGGGCCTGCCTGGGACAGCACCATATTCCTACATTTGCCCATACCTCTCTGTACCTGTTGATGTAAAGCCAATAAATATTGGAACAATCCATCAAACATACTCAGTGGAACTCCATTTGTTGGAATTGGTGGAATGTAGTTTATATCTTGTCAAACTGAGGCCTGAAGGCACATACACAAGGTTTTAGGAACAGCTTCTTCTCCGCCATGAGATTTCTGAATGGGCAATGAACTCATAAACATTACTTCACATTTTTTTTCTCTCTCTCTGTTTACTTATTTTTTTAATATATTTGATACCCTGGTTTAAGCCCCTGTGTTAATTTATTAGAGTTATGCTGTTGGGCATTTTATTTTCTCCAGATCTCCTCAAAATGCAATTGATAGAAAAGAAAGTGTTCCTTTAATTACATTTTGCAATCCAGTATTTCGTTTTTGCCATTTAACTAAATTTTTATTTTAATTCATAAGTTAGATTGTTGAAGTAGCCAATAGGATTGGTCTTGTTAACATTTGGCCAATAAAATGCCTGGGAAAAGAGCAGGTAGCTATTGGGATCGAGAAGTTTTCAGGAAAGAAGAAGAAAGACTCAGGAGAGAAAAGGACAATGTACATGGCAGAAGGACAGGGTGAAATGCTCAGAGAAGCATTTGGAAGGACAGATATAGATGTTAGAAAGCCCTCATACAGACTGTGGTATCACGGAGAATGTATGGAGAGCTTTCAGTTAGCACACAACATTGGGGAAGTTTGACGCCTTTTTTCTTGGGCATTGCATGGATGTTTTTTGTACTAGAACTAGTTCTTCAGTGCAAAGCTATTTCAGTACCCGAATAAGCGAACTGAAGCATACTGGATGTATTACGCGGGTGTGAATGTGTGTGATGGGCCCTTATTTTATTTGTTATAGCTCAGAATATTTTGTCAATACAATTTCAACCTTAAGTTTATACTGATGTGAGTTAAATCTGTCCTAAATGTTTCTGGGTGAACAATACATTTGCATGGGTGTCTGTCAGTATTCATGCAGATAATTGTCTTATTTTCCCTTAGAAGAAAATTCAAACTTATACAATTCATATTGATTCTAAATGTGTTTATTTACTGGTAATGACCTTTCATCGTTATTTCCATGCATTGTAGAGTTCTGTTGCTGTTAGTTCGTGTTCACAGTAATGGCTAACTCATTATGAGCCTACTGTGCGAGTGTTTCAATATGTGTGTCTGTGTATGTACCTGTGGGTGTGTGTATATATATATATACACAAAATATGTATCTAGTTTTATTGTAATTTATAGGGTTTTTATTATTACATTTTATTGTGTATTGCAATGTGCTGCTGCCACAAAATAACAAATTTCACGATATATGCCAGTGATATTAAACCAGATCCAGACTCGTGAGAATCCCTGGGAGGTGGGGGGAAATGAGAGAATATCCAGGGTGGGTGAGATCTTTGAATTTGCAATGGTATCACAGATTAATTTCAAGGGCAGGCACCAGAATCACGCTTCCTTTGGCTCATCAGCATACTTCAGTCATGACATTTGAACTCTACAAACCATATGGTGAATAGCTGGGGTCTGAACACCATTCTCTAAGGTACAGCACTAGTCTGCCTGCTTGCTTACTGATGTCCGCCTTGTTACTCTTTGCTGCACTCTGTCTTCCTAAACTGAGCCAGGTGCCTTCTGGACTAAAGTAAGTAGCTGGCGTTGGAAGCTTATTGCTGGCCAGTGCTAGAGATGGAAATGAAAGGTAATGTGGAATAAAATGGTGAATTTATAAAAACACAAAATGCTGGCAGAACTCAGCAGGCCAGACAGCATCTATGGGAGGAGGTAGTGACGCCGTTTCGGGCCGAAACCCTTCATCAGGAGTGAAGTAACATGGGATGGTCGAGGGGGGATAAGAAGTAGGGGGAGGGATGAAGTAGAGAGCTGGGAAGTGATAGGCTGGAAGGAAATGGGCTGGGGGAAGGTGGAGAATTATGGGAAATAAAAGAGAAAGAAAGGTAGGGCTGGGGGGAGATTATAGTGAGGGGGGAAAAGAGAGAGAAGGAGAACCAGACTAAAATTATAGGTAGGGATGGGGTGGGGGGGCAGGGGTATCAACGGAGGTGTATCCAGAGATACCAGCCACGTGATAGACGCACTGCCACCTGGCTGGTCAGAGGACACACCACATGCCAATCAACATTTGGTCCCTCCCAACTAATCAATGCACACCTAAATTATTGGTCACCTTAATTGGATTATCGCGCCCAGCCCCATGCTATAAAAGGTGAGACATGTGCCTGGCTCGCTCTGTCTTACAGACCACCTCATTGAAGGTAAGTGCATTGATTTATGTTTGGGAAGGTCTATCGTTTGTCCTGGTAAGGGAGCCGCAGCTATCCAAGGTCAAGGGGGATAGCTGTTGTAGTGCTTTTCCCTTGTTCTTTGTTTGTGTAACCGTACCCTGTCCCCACACCACTTCCTGTGTATTGTAGTTGCTCGTGTTGACCCGACTTCCCCTTGTAAATAAATTCCTTATTATTAAAACTGTGTGGGGCCAGGCCTCTGCTGTTGAGACTCAAAGAACCAGTTATTTTCCATCACAACATCTGGCGCTGCGAGCAGGGTCTCATAGGTTTTGGCTGGACACAAGCACAGGGGATAATGTTCTGGAATAAGGGGAAGAAAGCCAGTGCAGGCACCCAGGATAAGATCCCCAGGGGGGCTGATGAAAGGGAGGGATTTGAGAGTCTGGACAGCATGCTGGCAGACCACGGAAAACCAGTGGACTGGTCTGAACAGTTAGAGCCCCGTGGAGAGAAGCTGGGCCATCATGTGGTCTCCCTCCTGAAGGAATCAGGGTTCCCCAAAGCCAAGGGGAGTCAAAGGGGTGCCTTCTGGTTGTTTGCGTCCCTGCTGAGACGCCAGGTTAGAATTACTGATCACCTGCAGCACTTGTGTGGTCAGAAGGACAGGGAAATTGAAGACCTCAGTCAGCGTTGTTGCACGCTGAAGGAAGCAGCACAGGCTGCCCAGGCCCGAGCCAATGACCTTGAAGTTAGGGGAACTGAACTTGCCTGTCGCCTCATAAAACTTCAGCAGGCCAGGGCAGCCCGTCGGTCTGGCTGGCAGCCAGACCCATTAAAGATTCGAGCCGTAGTCCAGTGTGGCGACAAGCTGGACGCATGGCTGGGGGATGGGGACATCTGGCTGGATAGTGACGACGAGGAGGTGCCCGAGGAGCCAAGGTCCCACAACCACCCTTCCCCCCTTCTCACCCGAGCTCCAACATGCCCGACCCGTCACCATGCAGTCCCAGGTTCACCGGAGGGAGGAAGGGAACGAGGGGGAGACGCTCGGACCTTCCCCAGTCACTCCGAGACCACGGAGACCTGGGACTTCTCCCCCAAGGAGCTGACCCAACTGGCGGATCGGTACCGCCAACGACCAGGCGAGCACCTCGCGGCCTGGCTGCTCCGGCTGTGGGACGAGGGGGCCCCAACCTCAGCCTCTCCCATCAGGAGGCAAGCGCCCTGGGAAGCCTCTCTGACCAGCAGAGCATAAACAATGTGCTGCGGGCGCCACAAGCAGAAATCCGCGACGGCACAACCCTGTGGGATCGGGTGGTGTCCACGGTACGAGCTCGCTATCCCACACTTCTGGAGTGGGATCTACACGGGCGTCCGCAATGGGGTACGGTCAGTGAGGGCACCCGGGTTATCAGGGAATGGGCACTGGTCAACGGCATCTACCAAGGTACCTGCGACCGTAACTTCCTTGAAAACACACGAGTGACCGGTGCCCTAGCGGGATACTTAGTCACTACCACGTGCCCCGATCTGAAGTCTGTAATCCTGCCCCTCATGGTACCAGCCAGCGGTAGGACCGTACGGGATGCCATCACCCTCCTGGAGGGATTAGAATATATGCAGAGGGGGGCACCTACGCAGGTCCGCAAGACCGAGACAAGGGCCCTAGACACTATCCCTCTCAGATATACACGGACCTGCTGCGTGCAGGGGTAGATCGTAACTATATAGATGGCATCCCCACCCCCAACCTATATGCCCTGTGGAAGGAGCATTGCAGGGGGAAGACCAGTTACAAAAAGACCGCCAGGCCAGACCATGCCCACACCGAGCCACCCTCCGTGCCTCCCTTACCTGAAACTGTCTGAAGGCCCTCAAAGCAGAACTCAGACAGCTCGTCAGGCAGGAAATGTCCCACCTCCACCAGCAAAGTGCCTCACCCCCGGCGTGGCAGCGCTCTTCCCCCCCTCCCATAGGATGAAGGCCAGGGCCCCCGGCGCATTTGCTCTCCCACCCTTTCCTGCCCGGGGGACCTGAGGCCATATACCCATCACAGTACATTTGGGAAAGGGATACACACAGAGGTGGATGGTGCTTGTCGACACAGGTGCCCAGCACACAATTATCCCAGGCAATCCTGCCTTATGGAGGGGTATGGACATGCAGATAGAGGGATTGGGGGTGCTCCCTTTTACCCGCTAGAGAGGTCACCCTTCGCCTAGCCATAGGCAACCATTCCCCCAGACGTGTACAAGTCCTTATTGCCTCCTCCCCGGAATGTATCCTCGGGATCAATGTTTTAAAGAGACAATCACTTGAAACAAACGGGCATGTTCACTTTCGGCATCGCGCGAGCCACTATTGTTGTCGAGGCGGTAAGTGGGAGCCAATTGTTATTCTCCCCCCCCGCTGCCGCTGTATGTGACATTGTCACCCTTATTGAAGACATCGCAGGTCGTCCCCATAAACCCTGGTATGCTGTTGTCGATTTAGCGAATGCATTTTTCTCGATTCCGCTGCACTCAGATAGCCAAGACCAGTTTGCCTTTACTTGGGATAGCAGACAATACACATTTAATTGCCTGCCCCAAGGCTACATTCACAGCCCCACTATCTGCCATGGCCTTGTCTCCCGCAATTTACACAACATCCAATTCCCGCCGGAGATTTTGATTGCACATTATATAGACGATATTCTTCTCCAAGGTCCTTCTGAGACCATTGTGTCAAAGGCCCTTCACATGCTAATCGAATCCCTCAGGGGACGGGGCTGGGCCATTAATATGGAAAAGATACAGGGCCCCAGCCAGGGTGTCATTTTCCTCGGAGCATACCCGATGCCGCTAAAAATAAAATTTTTAATTTTGCCGTCCCCGCAAATAAAACTGACATAGAGATTCGTGGGGCTCCTGGGCTATTGGCGGTAGCATGTACCCCACTTGACCATGCTTCTCCGGCCACTCTATAGGATCTCCAGAAAAAAATCCACATTTCTTTGGGGGCCAGCGGAACAGGCTGCCTTTGATACGGCGAAACTAGCGGTGGAACAAGCCATGCCACTTTCTTCCCGCCAGGCAGGTCTGCCTTTTGAGTTACAGGTCTCAGCGAGCGAGACGGTCGCCGAGTGGAGCCTCTGGCAGAAGACCCCAGGGCGTAGAGTCCCCCTCGGTTTCTGGACTAAGTCCCTACCTGAAGCGGCAGTGCACTACAGCCCCTTTGAGCGCCAGCTACTAGCCTGCTACCTGGTGCTCCTCGCCACAGAACACCAAACAGAAACATAGAAAATAGGTGCAGGAGTAGCCTGCACCGCCATTCAGTATGATCATGGCTGATCATCCAACTCAGAACCCTGTACCTGCTTTCTCTCCATACCCCCTGATCCCTTTAGCCACAAGGGCTATATCTAACTTCCTCTTAAATATAGCCAATGAACCGGCCTCAACTGTTTCCTGTGGCAGAGAATTCCACAGATTCACCACTCACTGTGTGAAGAAGTTTTTCCTCATCTCGGTCCTAAAAGGCTTCCCCTTTATTCTTAAACTGTGACCCCTCGTTCTGGACTTCCCCAACATCGGAAACAATCTTCCTGCATCTAGCCTGTCCAATCCCTTTAGAATCCCTTTAGAATGGCACGCGGCGCTGGGCTGAACAATTCGGTGTCGCCTTGACACTCGATCAATGTAAAATCTCTGTAGATAACTGCCCCATCTGCCAGCAAGTCAAGCCATGGGACTGGCCGATAGGGTCACCGGGCCACATTCGTCGCAGCACGGTGGCGGGTCAGGTATGGCAAATTGACTATATTGGACCGCTCCCGCGACAGAATAAGAAGCAGTATGTCCTCACGATGGTGGACACATACTCGGGTGTCCTGGTGGCGGTGCCCTGTGAGAGGGCCAACCAGAACGGCACCATCAGAGGATTACAGCACCTCTCCTCTCTCTATGGGGTCCCATGGGAGGTACAATCCGATCAGGGCTCACACTTTGCTGGGACCAAAGCCCAGACCTGGGCGGCTGAGGCGGGGATCTCGTGGCTGTTCCATATACCCCACCACCCCCAGGCATCGGGCTTAATTGAAAAAATGAACGGCCTGCTCAAGGAAAAAATTCACACTCTGACACCCTCTCACACGCTGCAGGGGTGGCTGTGTCCTTCAGCAGGCCGTAGACCAGTTAAACACATGGCCCACTAGCCATCACAACAGGAGGTCTGTGAGTTGAATGTTCATGCCGGCAGGTAGGAGGCTACCTAGGAGGGAGATAAGGTATTGCTCCATCGACCTGCATGTGGCCTCATCTTGACGGTAGAGGAGGCCATGGACAGACATGTTGGAGTGGGAGTGGTCTGTGGAATTGAAGTGTGTGGCCACGGAGATCCCGCCACTGCTGGAGGACTGAGCGCCGGTGTTCGACGAAACGGTCTCCCAGTCTGCGGCGGGTCTCCCCAATGTATAAATGGCCACATCGGGAGCACTGCATACAGTATATCACCCCAGTTGACTCGCAGGTGAAGTGGTGCCTCACCTGAAAGGACTGTCTGGGGCCTAGGATGGTGGTGAGGGAAGAAGTGTGGGGGCAGGTGTAGCACTTCTTCCGTTTGCATGGATAAGTGCCTGGAGGGAGGTTAGTGGGGAGGGATGGGGGGGATGAATGGACAAGGGAGTCGCATAGGGAGCGATCCCTGTGGAAAGCCGAGAGTAGGGTGGAGGGGAAGATGTGTCTGGTGGTGGGATCCCGTAGGAGGTGGCAGAAGTTATGGAGGACTATACGTTAGATCTGTAGGCTGTTAGGGTGATAGGTGAGGACCAGGGGAACTCTATCCCTGGTGGGCTGGCGGGGGGATGGGGTGAGGGCAGAGGTGCGTGAAATATGGGAGACGCGATGGAGGGCAGAGTTGATAGTGGACGAAGGGAAGCCCCTTTAAAAAAGGAAGACATCTCCTTTGTCCTAGAATGAAAGGCCTCATCCTGAGAGCAGATGAGGCAGAGGAATTGAGAGAAAGGGATAGCATTTTTTGCAGGAGACAGGGTGGGAGGAGGAATAGTCTAGGTAGCTGTGGGAGTCTTTAGGTTTGTAGTAGACATTCTACATAGTAGACATTCTGTCTCTGGACATTGTCTCCAGAGATAGAAACAGAAAGACCTAGAAAGGGGAGGGAGGTGTCAGAAATAGACCAGGTGAATTTGAGGGCGGGGTGATGCAGGAGACAGGAATAGTCTAGGTAGCTGTGGGAGTCTGTAGGTTTGTATGCAGGTGAATTTAATGGGTTTATTATCGTCATGGTGAAAAACTTGTCCTACATGCCATTCTTACAAATTATTTCATGTAGGTGCACTGAGGTAGCACGAAGTGTTAAGTTACAGAGAGAGTGAAGTGCAGGCAGAGTTCAGTTTACTGTATTAGGGGTCTTTCGACAGCAGGATCAAACCTGTCCTTGAACCTGGTGGTAAATTGCGGTGGGGGGGAGTGGAAAAAAGAAAAGATCTGGGATGGGTGAGGCGGGACTTTGAATTTGCAATGGGTTCACAGTTTAATTGAGGACAGGCATCCATTCTAGCCTGGTGTCAAAAGTCTTCCCAACTCTGTTAGATGAATGTCAAGAGCAAATGTTCCAGTTAATGTGAACTGTAAGATCATATGATCAATAAACAGAACAGATTCTTCCTATCACACAGAAGTATTTTCCTTATCTGTGACAGGTGACAGTTGTCTTCAGGGAAGTAGTTTTCTATTTGTTCAAGAAAGCAGTGATTTAATGTGAAGGAAACTTTCACACACTTTTAAAGAAAACCAAGACAGGGATTTGAACAGAAGCATCTTGGTGTGCTGCGACATTCCTAAAATCATTGCAGACTAGTTTCTGCTTGACCATTAGAGTAATGATACCATTCTGGTCCATTTAAATTCACAGGAGTGTGCTGTTCTAGTCTAACTTCTTTGCTGCTGTATCTTTTCAAATTAAAAGGCCTACAGACTCTTGACTGAGCTTTAGTGAGTTCGTATCTGGAAACCTGGAAATTAGGTACCTGGGTTATCTTCACCACGCCTCACTATCCGTCGGTACCAAATACCTGTTTTCCCTTGAGCTTCAATTCCCTAACTAGGACATTGTGAACAAATGGACTCTGTTTAGAAGCTGAGTGCTCTGAAATTTTTCTTTGCTTTACTGAATACACCCAGGCACAATCCTGATCCTTCAACGATATGGAATCTTTTCAGTTGTAGACTGTGGAGAGTGGTTAAGTATACTTAAAGCGGAGGTTAATAGTTTCCTGATCAGTAAGGGCATCAAAAGTTACAGGAAAAAGGCAAGGGCATGGGGTTGAGAGAAAAAAATAATCAATCATGATGAAATGGTAGAGTGGACTTGATGGGCCTAATGGCCTAATATCCTGCTATGTCTTATGGTGCTAATGAAGAAAATATCTGAAAAGTGGGAGTCCCGATTGTCTAGGTTACACACAGCTGTTGGAGCTGCTTGGTTAACAGATGAATGAGGACTTTCGGAGAATTTTGTGAAATAAACAGTTTCCCTAGAATTGTGAGGTAGAACTTGGCAGTAGCTCATGGTCGGGGGGGCTTCTGACCATATTCTGACACAAACTAAAGAGGCTAGGCATCTGAAAAATTAATGTTCAATATTGAATTTGGAAAGCTGTAGTGTTTCTGTATGGAAGATGGTGCTATTCCATGAGCTTATTTTGGCTTCCTTGGAGCAGTGTAGAAGACCAAAGACTGGGGTTGAGGAGTTGGAAGGATCATTAAAATGGCAGGTGAGTGGAACCTCGTAGTTGCCTTTGTGTACTGAATGGTGTTGTACAGAGCAGTCTATCTGTATTTGGTTTCTCTGAAGTGAGCTTGGAGAGAGCTGTGCTGACTGTACTGGGTGAGAAGCATTATGAGTTACTGCTTGACCTGATGGGTGGATGGTGGGATGGGAAGTGTTAAAGGGCATGAATGAGGTTGCACGAGAAATTACAATGAAAAGGGGAATGATAGGTGGAGCTGGGAGAGTGAACCAGGAGGTTCTGGAGGGAACACTCCCTTGGGAGTACAGGAAAGAGTCTCCTGGTGGAACTTGCTGAAAGTGGCCAGAAGGTGGCGATGTAGAACTAATGTGATCCATCGAGCGTGGTTATGGTGGAGAGCTGAAGAAGGCCCATACCCATTTCCTTTATGGAAGGAGCTGATAGGGGAGACACTGTTGTTTGTTGTGGAGGGAAACCACAGTTAAAGGAAAAGGAAGGTATTTTCCAGCCACCCTTCATCAGAAGAGATATGACAAAGGAAATGGGGAATGCAATGCATCCTTGTAGGAAACAAGGTAGAAGGAGGAGGAAATAGCTGTGGGAGTCTCTGAACTTGTTGCATAGTGGTGTCTGTAGTATGTACTACTTGTTTTACGGCTATGACCCTGTTCCCCAAGATGGACATGGAGAATAGTTGATGCAAATCTTGGCGATGTAGACTTTAGGTACAAACTTGCTAATGTTTATACAGTGGCTGTGACACTATTATACAACCACTTCTTTCTGAAGTGATACCACACTATAAAAAGCAAAGTTTTTAAAGCCAAAATTACATGCATTTCCGGACAGACGCATACAACAAATAGTTTCTGCAAAAGACCACAGTGTGACTTCTCTGCAAAATGAGTAGTTCTCATTTATATGAAACTGAAAATTGTTTGGAATAAACAGTTGATGAATCTGGCCAAGACCCTTTGTCAAATCTCAGCCAGAAGCATCAACTGTTTAATCCTCTCTAGATGCTGCCTGACCTGCTGAGCTCCTCCAGCATTTTGTGTGTGTTGCTGAAGATCTCCAGCATTTGTGGAATCTCTTGTGATTTGCATGCTGTGCCGTGTTGGTCACGGTAGTGAATTTAAAGTTCTGCTTTGGCATGCAAGTTCTGAGTAAGAGACAGCTTGCAACCACTTCTTCCTCCTGCAAATGCATTCCACTAATCCAAAGTTTTTTCTTTTCTGTGTAATTCTGCAAGCAGGTTGTATCTGCTAGTCAGACCTCTCTGGAGAAACTTGAATTGGATGTTTGTTAACCCTCAGTGATCTGGATCATTGTTTGATTTCATCTATTTAAACTTCTGTGAAACTATTTTGTTCCGGAATTTGTTTTTGTGGTACATGGCTGCCATCTTGTTGAAGTAGTTGAGGTTACACTGACAAAAGGAACTGAAGCTTTGAGTAGCACAGTGGTACTGATGTTAGTGCCGCTGTCTTAGTGCCTGTCCCCATTCTGAAACCTTTCTACAGAAACACCATCATGTCTGACTACATCTTTGTGTGGTGTAGAAACTGCAAGGCATCAGAGCAAGACCCTGCAGATGATCGCTCTCCCCCTTATTTGTGACACTCACGGGAGAGTTGTATACGAAGGGCCTGAAGTGTTAATGAGGGTCCCTACCACCCATCCCACGATTTCTTTGACCATTACTGTCAGGAAGCAGGTACAGGAACATCAGGACCAGGACTGCCAGAGACTAATGAACACCCTGCCACCTCTAAGGTCTCATCACTCGGACAGTGAGAAGTTTACTGTACTATTTACCTCTGCTGCATACTGCATGCATTTTAAATTATATTTTATTAACTTGTGGTAATTTTATTTCATGTGCTATGGGTGCACTGTGGTCTGGGGGAATGTTATTTTGTTTGTTATATATACACATATGTACAGTTCAGTGACAATAAACTTGAACTTGATACTAAGTTCAATCCTGACCTCCACCGCTGCTTTCTGTGTGAAGTTTACACATCTTCCCTGTGACTGTGTGAATCTCCCCTGGGTTCTCTGGTGTCCTCCCACGTCACAAAGGTATGTTAGTTGCTTAATTGGCTGCAGCAAGTTGTGTTTAGTGTATTGGTGAGTGGTAGGAGTTGGTGAAAAATGAATCGGATTAAAATAGGTTCAGAGTGAATGTGTGGTTGAGGGCTCTTTTGAATGAGCTTGAAGTCACACCAAGCTCACACCTTCAACATTACCGATCACTGTAAGTAACATAAATTCTTCATGTGGAAACCATTAGAGTCACACAGCTTGGAAGTGGGCCCTTTGGCCCAGCTGGTCTGTGCCAACCATGATTCTCACCTAAGTTTGGCCCACTTCCCTCTAAACCATTCCTATCTATGTACCAGTCTAAGAACCTTCTAAATGTTATTAATGTACCTGCTTCAACCACTTCCTCTGGCAGCTTGTTCAATATACTCATCACCCTCTGGGTGTGGAAAAGTTGCCCCTCAGGTTCCTATTCAATCCATCTCCTCTCATCTTAAACCTATGCCCTCTAGTTCTTGTTTTTTTACCCTGGTTAAAAGACTGTGCATGTTGACCACTCTTCTCTTTAAGCCCATCACTCTCTCTGGGGCTTAGGCTTGCCAGAGGCCCTCTGGCTTCTGCTTTCCCCACACGATTTCATATGTCATCCAGACAAATATCCTTCCTCTATCTTTGCAGCTTCTGTAGGCATTTCAGTAGCTCTGGGTTTTTACAGGATGAGGTTGCTAGCCCTGAGCCCAACCCTCCTCCTTTGGCATTCAGGCTTGGATCATGGCAGAGTTGACCCTGTATGTGTCTCTCATAATTTTATGAGGTCTGTAAGATCACCTCTCGTTCCCCTGTGGTCTTATGGTTTAAATCTGGCCATTTTATAGGTTAATTGTTATCACTGGCATGTTGTGTGTTTTTTTTAGTTGAAGCTAGTTTTTGTAGAAAATGATCATGATTTCTTTGCTCTCAGCCCTTATTCTCTTTGTTTGGCCTTTGTTCTTGTGACATCTAGCAAAACGACCACTGTTTTATGCATCATTCTTTACTTCTGAACCTCTGAACATCACGATCAAACACATCTCATGGTCTTGTCCTTTGTTCAGCCCCGTTGATAAGCCTAGAGGTGAACTGTTCTGTGATCAGTAGTGCTGGTGGATCCATGGCTTGGAGTGAGATTTTAGCATTTCTCTGTGTCAAGAACCAATTACTGGACTCCAGAGCCCCATGTCCCTTTAGAACAGAGATAAGGAAAAATTTCTTTAGTCAGAGGGTAATGAATATGTGGAATTCATTGCCACGCAGACAGCTGTGGAGGCCAAATTATTGGGTATATTTAAAATGGAAGTTCATAGGTTCTTTCTTAGGGTGTCAAAGGTTGCAGGAGAAAACAAGATAATAGGGTTGAGAGGGATAATTAATCGGCCATGATGGAATTGTGTATACTCAATGGGCTGAATGACCTAATTCTGCTCCTACGTCTTATGGTCTTATAACTGCAGTCAGTCGCTGTTACAATATAAAGAAGCAGCACTTATGAAAGGCAAACATATCTATGGTGATGGGCATCAGCCAGGTTTCTTGCCCTAATTCATTGAGTGCCAAAGTTCATTTGCTTTGTGAGTGTCACCGTTTCCTGCTTTTCTCACAGGTACAAAGGTGCGTTAGTTATGCTGTTGACTGAGGTTTTGCATCGCGTGCAGTTCCGCTACAACCAAGCCCAGCTGGAGGAACTAGATGACGAGACCCTGGATGATGATGTAAGTATGCCAGAGAACGGATTGATCCTGAATTGGCAAGTCTCACAAAGATGAACAGAATTTATTTTTATCAACCTACATCTTTAATATCTGTGATACAAACTTGAAGGTGGGCTGGTGTGAAGAAAAATCCAGCTTCTCATCTGCCCCAGACAGCAGGATGGATGAATGAGCAAAGTCTGAGTATTGGTGGCTTTTATCATATGCTTATATAACTTAACTAGCATCTTGTTGGAGCTAATTGCGATGCTCAAAAAGTCCCTCTTTCCTTCGTACCCAACCAAATCCACACAAGTGCATTAGAGTTTTCAGTAGGACTGCTGGTATTCCGGTGTGAGAGTTCAAATGAAAATGGACAGCACTGGAGTTAGCTGCCAAGCCAGGTTTGAGCAACAGGATTGCTTTCTGTGGTGATTGAGTGCCAGTTTTCTGGTTACTGGTATTGGTGACTACACAGTCACGTTGGAACATCAAAACTAAGGCTACGTCCGCAATAGGCTGGATAAATCCGTAACCAAAGCTTTTTCTCCTCGTTTTGACACTCCGTCCACACTGAAATGGCGTTTTTCTCCCTCGAAAACGGAGCTTTTCTAAAACGCCTTCCAGAGTGTGTAAATTTGAAAATGTCGATTGGGCAGAGTAGTGTGGACAGGGTAACTGGAGATTTTTAAAAACGCTGTCATGACGGCCGGAACAGATGGTGGCGGCAGCGCGGCATTTCATTGTTTCCTTGAACGCAACCCCCACACACATCCTAACAATTTCAGAACAGATGGCATCGAGACTGAAGCCAGAAGAGTTAGAAATGTACTCACCAAATACTTTAACCCATAACTTACTGAATAAATAGGTATACAGGCTTCCCCCGCTATCCGAAGGTAGAGGGTTCCTATGAAACCGTTAAGCCAAAGAAGCAATTACCATTAATTCATATGCAAAAAAATTTTGAGCGTTCCTAGACCCAAAAAGTAACCTTCCAAATCATACCAAATAAAACATAAAACCTAAAATAACACGAACATATAATAAAAGCAGGAATGATACGATAAATATACAGCCTATATAAAGTAGAAATATTGTATGTATGGTGTAGTTTCACTTATCAAAACTGGGAAGACAGCAAGCTGAAATCGATTTGGAGAAAAAAAATCGGCACGTACACGCATGCGCTCACAACTGCCCGCACAAGGCTTCACAGTCATGATAGTCTTTCTTGGGGTAAACACAAGTATAAAGTGGGTGTCTTTTTTCATAACAGTGAGCTGTCATAAAGCAAACGTTTGAAAAACGGGTCCACCTGTCCTCACTTTGCCCTGTTTTCTGTCCTTGCTTGTATGAAGGTGGTTTACCTATTTATGCAAATACTTCTCTGACAATAGATGTGTAGCAGCCTAACGTAACATTGTATGGAAATACAAGATAACACTGATGCAGACATGTTTTATACATTTAACAAGGTGCTTTATTAATGCAACAGTTTGCCAGTTTTTCACTGTTCATCGTCAGCTGGGTCATACTGTCCGTGAACTCCCGGTCGGTTGCCTCCATGTCCTCCTGCGCCAGAGCCAACAGCTGTCCATCATTTGGCAATTTCCTTTTAAGTTTTTCTAGTCTGTAATTGCGCAAACGTGCACTTTCACAGCGAGATTCGACACCAAACATGTCACTTGTTTTCTGTAGATGTGTCCTATGCATGCCCGGTAGGGGGAGATTTGCCCAAATACCTGTTTTAATGTGGACAGAGGTATTTTCAAAAGCGCTTGGTGTGGACGCCTGTCATTTTTACGCAAAACCGGCGTTTTCAAAATTATCCGGTCTAGTGTGGACGTAGCCTAAAAGGAGTGCCAGTAGGTTAATATCCAGCATAAGGCACTAGTCAGGCAGCACTTGGAGTATTGTCAACAGTTTTGGGCCCCTATATCTCAGAAAGGATGTGTTGTCATTGGAGAGAGTCCAGAAGAGGTTCACAGGAATGAAGGGGTTAACGTATGAGGAACATTCGGCAGCTTTGGGCCTGTACCCACTGGAATTTAGAAGAATGTGGGATCTCATTGAAACCTACCGAATGTTGAAAAGATGAGATAAGGTGGATGTGGAGAGGATGTTTCTTATGGTGGGGTTTTCCAGAACTAGAGGGCACAGCCTCAAAATTGAGGGATGACCCTTTAAAACAGAGGTATGGAGGATTTTTTTTAGTCAGAGTAGTGAATCTGTGGAATGCTCTGCCATAGACTGCGGTGGAGACAAGTCCCTGGGTATATTTAAGGTGGAAGTTGACCATTTCCTGATCAGGGCAGTATGGGGTTGAGTGGGATCCAGGATTAGCCATGATGGTATGGCGGAGTAGACTCAATGGACTGAATGGCCTAATTCTGCTCCTGTGTCTTGTGGACAACTTACAATGACCAATTAATCTACTAACCATGGAATGTGGGAGGAAACAGAAGCACCCAGAGGAAACCTACACGTACATGGAGAGAATGTACAAACTCCTTACAGACAGCATGGGAATTGAACTCTGACACTCCGAGCTGTAATAGTGTCGCACTAACAGCTATGTTACTGTGGCGCCCTACAGACTAAAAAATTCTTCAGCTGGATATACTGTATACAGCAGATGTTTAGTCGAGTGCATTCATGAGAGTATGTGACATTTAAGGAAGAAGGTTTTTAATGTAGCTTGTTTATACACAGAGCTCTTATGAACCCATAGAGGTGTGCCCCTGTAACTGTGAGCTCCTTTCTCTCTGCAGCAACAGACTGAGTGGCAGCGGTATCTACGGCAGAGTTTAGAGGTGGTGGCCAAAGTGATGGAGCTTCTTCCTTCCCATGCATTTTCTACAATCGTGAGTAGAATTTACAGGATATTACAGTAAAACAGGGTGGCAGCCACCCAGATTTTGCCAAGTTTACTACCTGTACTCCCTGCACAGAGTAATCCCAGTCCCCTCACCTCCATCTGGGTCAACACCATACAAAGTAAGCAGGCACAAAGATAATCCGGCTGCTTCTTGGATCTTGTTCTGCCATTCAGTAAAATCCTCATCTTAACACCACTTCTCCTCTCTCCAGGAATGAAGGGGTTAATGTACAAAGAGTGTTTTTGACTCTAGACCTGTAATTGCTGGAGTTTAAGAATGAGGGAGGGTTTTCATTGAAACCTATTGAATATTAAAAGACCTTGATGTGGTGAGCATGTTTTCTATAGTAGGAGAGTACTGGACCAGAGTGCACAGCCTCAGAATAGAAGGACACCCATTTAGAACCAAGATTAGGAGGAATTTCTTTACCCAGAGGGTGGTGAATCTGTGAAATTCACTGATGGTTGTGGAGGCCAAGTTATTGAATATATTTAAAGTGGAGGTTGATGGGTTCTTGATTAGTCAGGGCATCAAAGGTTACGGGAAGAATGCAGGAGAGTGGGGTTGAGAGGGACGATGAAGTGCAGATCTGACTTGATGGGCCGAATGGTCTAATTCTATTTCTGTCTTATGGTCTCTTCTATACTCAGATGTCAAGAATGATCTCTATGGTACCCCATGATTCCTGAGTTAGTCACTGTGTCAGCAGTCAGAGGAATCTCACCAACCTCATTCCCGGCTGAGGAGATTGTCTTACTGTGGCTAAGCAGGTTATGTTTGTATTTGGAGTTTAGAAGGATGAGGGATGATGTTACTGAAGCATACTAGATCCTGAGGAGGTGTATCAGGGTGAATGTTGTAGACACTGGATCATTAGGAATATCTACAGTAGAAGGAGATAACATCAGGGATCCCTGTGGTCACCCCGAATTTACCCTATCGGAGATATCATCCTGCCACACTCTTCTTGCAGCTTTACAACTTTCTCCTCTTTATTTGCGATGAGGGATCTCAGACCCAGAACGTCAACCCTGTTTCTCATCCCACAGCTGTAAACTAACCTGCTGAGAAATTCTAGGCTTCCAAGCAATGCAACACTTCACCTGCAAATTTGTTGGGGTCGTCTATTGTATCACGGTGCTCCAATGCAGCCTCCGGCATCGTCGTGTGAATCGACTTATTTTTGGGGACTGCTTTGTTGGTCAACTCTGCTCCATCTGCAAAAAGCGGTATTTTCCGGCAGCCACACATCCCCATTCCCGTTCCGACATGTGGGTTTATGGCCTTCTCTTCTGCCACTCTCAGAGTGGAGGAGCAACAACTCATATTCCGTATGAATAGCCTCCAATTTGTTGGCACCAACTTGATTTTTCCTTCCAGTACTTTTTCCCTTCTCCTTTCCCTTTTCTTCTAATCCCCACTCTGGCCTCTTACCTCTTTCTCACCCGCCTATCACCTCCCCCGATGTCCCTCCTTCTTTCTCCATGGTCCACTCTCCTTTTCTGTCAGCTTCTTTCTTCTCCAAACCTTTGCATTTTCCACCTGTCTTCTTATTTCCACCTGCTTTTTATTTCAGTCCCCCTTCAACCACCACCTGGCTACACCTATCACCTTCCAGCTTGCCCCACCTCCCTTTCCCCTCCCGCCACCTTTTATTCTACCATCTTCCCCCTTCCTTTCCAGTCCTGCTGAAGGGTCTCGGCCTGAAATATCAACTGTTTATTCATTTCCATAGCTGCTGCCTGACCTGCTGAGTTCCTCCTGCATTTTGTGTTTCCAGCATTTTCTCATTTTTGTTTTGGATTTTCAGCATCTGCAGTTTTTTTGGGTTGTTAGGGAATTGAGACCAAAGGTATTTGAGCACAGGAGGAATTGGTCCCAGGGTAGAATGGCTTTCATATTGAAAGAAGGGGTGATGGTTTACTCCTGTTTTGTGTGTATTGTTCTTGTACGATCATTTTTTATGCAACACCTTATTGAATAGAGATATACAGTACAATATCTACTTGTTCCCCTTTACCTATGCTGCCTCATCAAAGAACCCCACCAAAATCACCAAATACAATTTCCCTTTCATAAAGCCTGTTTGATTTGCCTGATTATCTTTCTGTCTTTCTAAATGTCTGGATTTAACCTCAAACTGATAAAATTGTTTATTACTATCGCATGTACCAAGGTACAGTGAAAATCTTTGACTTGCATACTGCTGTTCTTGCAGATCATTTCATTACATTGAGAATAGGACAAGGGAAACAATAACTGTGCAGAATACAGTGCCACAGTTAACAAAGAAGGTAGACAGTAAAGAGTCTATCTTATCATACTAGGGGACTGTTCAGTAGTCTTATAGCAATGGGATATAGTGTTATAGTGTTCAATGATGGTTTCCAGCACTTTCCTAATCACAGATGTTCCCCAAACTGCATTCTGACACACTCCTTGAATAGCAATGTTACTTTTGAAGATTTCCAATGAAGTCATGCTTACTACATAAAGCTGACATTTTTCATCTCTGTGTATTGGGACTAGCTGGATAACAGGTCTTTGTCCATTGGAATTTAAGACTAATTGGGGTTTGGTTCAGCCTGGAAACACTGTTGACTACATCTGACAGTTTTCCTGTTCCATCACTGTTAGCTGGAATTGAACTCTTTCAGAAAGCAGAAAGGTCCCTGGTTATCCACTGCTGTCCCTGCAATAACTTCACAAATAATTCAATAAATTCTTCTAGAATTGTTCCTTTTAGTTGTGTTTACTTTTTGTTTTTCTGTCCCTAGTTTCCCATCTTACAGGATAACCTGGAGGTTTATCTAGGGTTGCAGCAGTTCGTTGTAACCTCTGGACAAGGTAAGTGGTTAGTCTGCTCTTAGCAAGCAACTCTAATGATGCTAGCTGTTATCAAAATTATTTGTCTTTACAAATATATGTAACCTTGTAGTGCTGAAACCACGATACAAATTAATGGTGCAAGTGACTGACTTGTAAATAGTGAGACTAAATCTCCCATGATTGGAGCAAGTGAATATAAAAGGAGATTAAGTGCCAGTGCTTTTGGAGAAAAGTTCTCGATAACTTTACAGAGAAAATGTTATGTTGATTGGGAGGAATTGATACAAGGTGAATCATGAGGTTGTACAGAACAGAAATGGGTCCTATGACCCAACTCATCCACACCATTTTACACTAATCCTATTGGCCTGCTCTAGGTCAAATCCTTCTCTTCATTGCTATTGTAGAACTTATCAAATTTTGTAATCATCTCTGTCTCTACCATTCCCCTGGTAGCTGAGTGCATATACCCACCAGTGTCTGTGGGAAAAAAACCTGCCCCTCAGGTCTCCTACAGATCTCTCCCCTTCCACTTTAAACGTATGCCCTTTTGTTTTACACCCCCCCCCCCCCCACCCTAGGTAAAAGATTCTTTCTGTGCCCCTCATAGTTTTATAAACCTCAACAAGGTCATCCCTCGGCGTCCTATGTGTGAATAACTCCAGCCTGTCCAGACCTTTCTTTATGTAACTGCAGTCCTCCATTCCACACAACACCATAATAAATTCCTTCTGTATTCTTTCTAATGCTTCCTGGAGTGTGGTGAGCAGAGATGTACACAGTACTGCGTGTGTAGCCTAACCAGTGTGACATCCCACCTCCTGTACACAGTGCCCTGGTCTAAGAAAGCAACCATATCAAATGCTGTCTTCACTGCCCTCTTCACCTGTCGCCATTTTAAAGAACCTTTGTACTTGAACTTCACAGTCTGTACGTCAGAAACCCTGAGGTCTCTGTCAGGTCCATCTCAAATGCTCTCTATCCACCTGTCGCCATTTTAAGGGAAATTTGGACGTCTGTATGTCAGAAATCCTGAGGTCCCTGTTATTTACTGTGTTTAGCCTCTTAGAATTTGACATTACTTCACTCAAGTCTAGTTTAACTTCCGTCTATCACGACTCAGCCTAACTTTCCAGCTGATCTGCATCCCACCTGATCTATTTTACAGCTTTCTTTGCTATCTACTGCTACTCCAATTTTTGTTTTGACAACAAACTTCTAAGCCATCCAAGTAGTTTATACAGTATAGATCTCTATATACGACAAAAGCAGTGTTCACAGCACCGGGTTCCTGCAGTACACCACTGCTTACAGATTTCTGGACACTCTTTGACCACCATTCTTTGCCACCTATCACTGATTCTTGATCCAGTTTGCCTCGTCATGGACCATCATGTATTACCTACATCAGTAGAAGGAAAAAACTGAAAGGTCACACTGGATACCTTGGTTTATGATAGTCACATCTACAAGATATAGTGAGAAGCTTGTCTTGCTTAGTATTTATAACAGGTCAAATCATTACACAGGTAGAACAAGGTAAAACAATAATAATGCAGTATAAAACAATAATAATTTTGTGTGGATTTTACAATAAGGTGTAAAATCCACACAAAAAAAAAGTCTAGTGCAGGCAAATGATAACATGCAGGTACATAACGAGGTATGTTGTGAGGCCAAGAATCCATCTTTTCATACAAAAAGGATTTAATGTTGAGGCTTTATAAGGCAATGCAGAGACCTCAGTTGGAGTATTTTGAGCAGATTTGGACCCCCTACCTAAGAAAGGATGTGCTGACATTGGAGAGAGCTCAAATGAGATTCACAAAAATGATTCCAGGATTGAACTTCCATGATATGGAAATTCAGATTTTGGGAAAAATACTGGCCAGAAACTTGCTGACTTCCTCCAGCATTTGTGTGTGTCACAAAAATAGATTCTGGGATTGAAAAGCTCACATATGAGGAGTGTTTGATGGCTCTGGGCCTGTACTCATTGTAATTCAGAAGAATGGTGGGGATGTGGGATCTCATTGAAACCTGTCGAATGTTGAATGGCCTCAATATAGATTGGATGTGGAGAGGATGTTTCCTATGGTGAGGGAGCCTTAGACTAGCAGACACTACCTCAGAACAGGGACATCCAGTTAGAACTGAGATGAGGAAGAACTTCTTCAGCCAGAGAGTAGTGAATTTTTGCCACAGGCAGCTGTGGAGGCCAATTCTTTATATATATTTAAGCCAGGTGTTGATAGATTCTTGATTGGTCAAGGCATTGAAGGAATACGGGGAAAACGCAGGAGATTGGGGCTGAGAGGGAAATTGGATCAGCTTTGATAAATGGTGGAGCAGACTTGATGGGCCAAATGGTCTAATTCTGCTCCTATATCTTTGGGCCTTAAGATCTAAACTGTTCAATCAAGAGTCTAATACCAGCAGGATAGAAGCTGTTCTTGAGCCTGGTGGTATGTGCTTTCAGTTATTTAAACCTTGTGCCCTTGATCACCATGGTGAGAAGGGAAGATGATCAGTATCTCCTTACTAGGAGTTGATGACATGGACTTTGGTTCCAACTGGGAATGGCTTCTACAGTCTGCTGGCGGTATTAACAAGTTGGTATCATTGTGCATACTGACAGAAGTGGCTAAGGAGGGGTGCAGTGTGGCATTGTAGCCTCAGCTGTAATGATTGCAAGGGTACTATGTTTGCCTTTGCTTGTGCTGATGAATAACTGTGTACTTAGACCATTCAACACAAATATGTTGTTCTTTAGTTCACAGGCTGAATATTACAGCGGAGAATGACTGTCGCCGCTTGCATTGCTCGTTACGTGATCTGAGTTCACTCCTTCAGACTAGTGGTCGCCTGGCTGAGTATTTTATTGGCGACGTCTTTGCTGCCAGGTTTAATGATGCACTCAGTGTAGTTGAAAGGTAAGACCTCCTCCTTTTGACTTCTTTGTTAGCTGTGTAGCAAATAGGCATTTGACCTCAAGATTACAGCTGGGTGGTTGGAGAACTCTTTGTATTAATGTGTATCTGAACCTCTTGGTCCTGTTTCCGTGACCTGCAGTGTCAATTCAGCATGCCACTGATTGCTGGATTAGTGGGATCCTTTGTGGGCTGGACTATTTATTCTGCTTTAAATGATGCAGAAAATCTTTTTTTCAAAAAAAATGTTTACCAAATCACACAAAATTGTGGAGGAACTCAACAAGTCAGGCAGCAATGAAAGGAAATAAACTTTCAAAGTTCAAAGTAATTTTATTAACAAATTACATTTATGTCACCATATACAACCCTGAGATTCATTTTCTAGCAGGCATTCACCACAAATACAAAGAAACATAATAGAGTCATTGAAAAACAACACAGTGACAGAGAAGCAAGCAATATGCAAAAGACAAATTGTCCAAATACATTTTTTTAAAAAAGGGAAAATAATATTGTGAACATGTAGAGTTCTTAAAAGTGAGTCCATAGGTTGTGGAATCAGCTTAGTGTTAACGTGAATGAAATTATCCATGTGATAACTGTTCCTGAACCTGATGGCGTGAGCCCTATACCTCCTTCCTGATTGCAGCAGTGAGAAGAGAGCATGGTCTGGATGGTGGGGGTCCTTGATGATGCATCCTGAAGTTTCAGGCTGAGGCCCTGATAATGGCTCTCAGCCCAAAATGTTGACTATTTATTCCCCTCGATGGATGCTGCCTGCAGTTCCTCGAGCATTTTGTGTGTGTTGCTCTGGATTTCAGCATCTGCAGACTCTCTTGTGTTTATATTTGCCAAATACTCAGCTGGTCAGTCAGGATCTATTAAGAAAGGAACAATAAATTGTAAAAGTCATTAAAGCTTTTGGACTTCAATATTACCATTTTTTTTCCTATCTGTAGACAGTGCCCAGTTTGCTGAGTATTTCCACCATTTTCAATTTTAATTTATTAAATAGGAGCCCACTAGAGGATCAGCTGTTCTGGATTGGGTGTTGTTCAATGAACCGGAATTGATTAGAGAGCTTAAGGTAAAAGAACCCTGATGGAAAAGTGATCATAATGTGATCGAATTCACCCTGAAATTTGAGAAGGAGAAGCTGAAGTCAGATGTATCAGTATTACAGTGGAGTAAAGAGAACTACAGAGGCGTGAGAGAGGAGCTGGCTGGAATTGATTGGAAAAGAACACTGGCAGGGATGACAGCAGAGCAGCAATGGCTGGAATTTCTGGAAGAAATTCAGAAGGCACAGGATATATACATCCCAAAGAGGAAGAAGTGTTCTAAAGGAAATCTGACACAGCCGTGGCTGATGAGAAATCAAAGCTAAAGAGAGGACATATAATAAAGCAATTGAGATGCTTCTAAAAACCAACAGAAGGCAACTAAAAAAAGTCATTAAGAAAGTAAAGATGGAATATGAAAGTAAGCTAGCCAATAATATTAAAGAGAATAACAAGTTTCTTCAGATAGAAAAAGTATAAAAGAGAGGCAGGAGTGGACATTGGATCGCTGGAAAATGATGCTGGAGAAGTAGTAATAGGGGACAATGAAATAACAGACAAAATGAGTAAGTATTTTGTATCAGTCTTCACTGTGGAAGACACTAGCAGTATGGTGGAAGTTTCAGGTGTCAGGGGGCATGAAGTATGTGAAGTTAACATAACTAGAGAGAAAATTCTTGAAACTGAAAGGTCTAAAGGTAGATAAATCACCTGGACCAGATGGTGTACGCCCCAGAGTTCTGAAAGAGGTGGCTGAAGAAATTGTGGTGACATTAGTAATAATCTTTCAAGAATGGTTCCAAAAGATTGGAAAATTACAAATGTCACTCCACTTTTTAAGAAGGGAGAGAGAAGAAGAAAGGAAATTATAAACCAGTTAGTCAGATCTCAGTGGTTATGAAGATGTTAAAGTCGATTATTAAGGATGAGGTCTCAGGGTACTTCAAGGTGTGTGATAATATAGGTTGTAATCAGCAGGGTTCCTAAAGGGACAATCTTTCCTAACAAATCTGTTGAAATTCTTTGAAGAAATACAAGCAGATTGGGTGGATGTTGTGTACTAAGATTTTCAGAATATAAAGGATGTAATGGTGAAATTCTATAAAGCACTGGCAAGGGTTCAAAAGGTTCATGAAAATGATTCCAGGGTTGAACGGCTTGTCATATGAAAAGCGTTTTATGACTTTGGGCCCATATTCACTAGAATTCAAATAATGAGAGGTGACCTCATTGAAACATATCGAATGGTGAAAGTCCTTGTTAGTTTGGATGCGGAGAGGATGTTTCCTATGGTGGGATAGTCTCAGACCAGAGAGCAGAGCCTGAGAATAGAATAGAGGGGCGTCCTCTTAGAATGTTGATAGGGAGGAATTTCTTTAGTGAGAGAGTGTTGTTTCTGTGGAATTCTTTGCCACAGCCAGCTGTGGAGGCCAAGTCTTTATGTATACTTAAGGGAGAGATTGATTGATTCTTGATTGGTCGGGGCATGAAGGGATACGGGGAGAAGGCAGGAGATTGGGGCTGAAAGGAAAAATGGAGCAGCCTTGATAAAATGATGAAGCTGACTCAATGGGCCCAATGACCTAATTCTGCTCCTTTATCTTATGGTCTAATACCATTGAGTTTTCAATACTTTATCACTTTTTAAAAGTCCTGCTTTGTAATAACACCCACAGTAACTTTTATATTTCAATCCTCTCTGTTGATCTACTTTGACTCTGTAGACTGAATGTTTGACCTGTGGGATTATCAGTCACTTGTACATTGTGACATACAGTACTTTGTACAACCTGGTCTGTAATCATGCTACTTATTGTAATTTATAGTATTTTTATTATGGCGTATTGCGTTGTACTGCTGCTGCACAAAAACAAATATCACAACTAATGCCAGTGATATTAAGCCTGATTTGGATTCTGAATTGCACAAATACTTGGGCATGAACCTTCCCCAGTAAGAACAAGTTCAAGTTCCTCTGGGGCCAAGGTGCAAAATACAGAACAATAGTCACAGCACATAGCACATATAATAGAAGAAAAATGTAGTTACCAAAAAAATTATAATAGGGCCCAAGTCCCTGAGTGTCACGGCCTGTAGATTGCTGGTACAAGGATGTTGTCATGGAGCCACATCTCTGCAAGAACAGACCGCGGCAGTTCCTCATCTCACATGGGCGTACATGATCCAGACTGTCCCCTTACAGCTATGTGTACAAGTATATTTCTGTTGATTTGTTTCTGACGTGTGTATGATTGCTGTTTCTCAGGCTGGTGGAGGTGACACTGTATGGGTCGCGCATCAAGCTGTATGATATGGAGACAGCAGTGCCGTCTGTGCTGAAACCCGACTTGATTGATGTGTAAGTATGCTGTCGATCCTGCTGACTGAACCTGTGTTGTTTGTGGACAAAATGGGCCTCTCTTCTGCTGCTGATCTGCTGACATATTAACAGAAAGCAAATAAATTTGTCAAAAAAGATGTAGCTTCACTGCTTTGCCTTACTCTGTAGTGAATTTGACTGATTGATTAGTGGCCTGAGGTTACAGTAGCAAAAACTCATAACCTGAAATTATCAGCGAGACTGGTAACAGTGAGTGTCCATGGCAGTGCATCGTTTCCTGTGTGCACTTACTCGGTGTGCTACAAAAAAATGGCTGGACTAATTTGGGGTGACTCAGCCCTCTGAGATTTCCTCCTTGTGAGGTTAGATTTCTTCACTCATTGTATTGAAGACGGTGATCGATGTCTGGATATTACAAGTGTCAGAGTGTATTAGAACATAAGACATAGGAACAGAATTTTAATTTCCTTCTGCCTCCCTCCCTTCTTAGGATGGAGTGACATTTGCAATTTTTCAGTCTTCTGGAGCCATATTCAGAATGTAATGATTCTTGAAAAGAAAATTACTAATGCCACCACAATTTCTTCAACCACCTTTTTCAGAGCCCTGGGGTGTGTTCTGTCTGGTCCAGGTTTGAGATGGGACAGGAAAGTGTTGAAGCAGTAAGAGAGTCATGGTCATAATGAACGGTGCAGCAGGCTTAATCAGCTCATTTTATTTCTTTTGTTAAAGGAAAAATGTTGATTTTTGCACATTGCCTTTCATGACCGCAAGATGTCCTGATGTTCTGCAGCCAGTTATTTGCTAGTAGCCAATTATACAGAAAGATCCCACAGAGAACAATAAAAATTTATAGGTAATCAGTTCCGGCAATGTTAGTTGAGGAGTAAATGCTTAGCCACCAAGGCGGGGAGAACTTGCATTCTGGCCACACGGTGCACATCTACTGAGACCCAGACTCACCCCGACCTCCAGTGCTGTCTGTGTGGCATTTGCATGTTCTCCCTATGAAAACTTAAGTTTCTGGTTTCCTCCCACATACAAAAAGTGAGCAGGTTATTGGCTGTTGTAAGTCAAAGTTCAAAGTAAATTTTATTATTCAAGTAATATATACAACCCTGAGATTCATTTTCTTGTGGGCATATTCAATAAGTCTGTAGAATAATAATCAGAACAGATTCAATGAAAGTCTGCCAACTAGGATGTTCAACTAGAGTGCAGAAGACAATGAACTGTGCAAATTTAAAAGAAGAAATAATAATAATAATAAATAAGCAATGTATCGTAAATAAGCAATAAGTAACATGAGATGAAGAGTTCTTGAAAGTGAGTCCATTGGTTGTGGGAACATTGCAGTGAAGGGGCAAGTGAAGTAAAGTTATCCCCTCTGGTTCAAGAGCCTGATGGTAGAGGAGTAATAACTTTTCCTGAGCCTGGTGGTGTGAGCCCTGAGGCTCCTATACCTTCTTCCTGATGGCAGCAGTAACAAGAGAGCATGGCCTGGTATTAGATGCTGCTTTCCTACAACAGCTTTTCATGTATATGTGCTCAATGGTGGGGAGGGCTTTACCTGGCAAGCCTGGATTGGGACAAGCTGTTTTCTGCCAAAGGTGTATTTAGAAAGTGGCAGGCCTTCAAACATGAAATTTTGAGAGTACAAAGCTTGTATGTCTGTCAGAATAAAAAGGTAAAAATTACAAGTGTAGGGAACCTTGGTTTTCAAGAGGTATTGCTGCCTTGGTTAAGAGAAAAAAGGAGGTACATAGCAGGTATAGGCAGGTAGGAGCAAATGAGGTGTTTCTGGAATACAAGAAATGCAAGGGAACACTGAAGAAAGAAATCAGGAGGGCTTAAAGAAGACGTGAGGCTAGCAGACAAGGTAAAGGAAAATCCTAAGGAATTCTGCAGGTATGTTAAGAACAAAAGAATTGCAAGGGAACAAAATGGTCCTCTGGAAGGTCAGAATGATAATCCATGTGTGGAGATGTTTGCATTCTTTGCATCTGTATTTACTTGGGAGGCAGGTGCAGAGTCTATAGAAGTGGGAGGCAAAGTGGCATCAACTTCACAGACCCTGCACAGATTACAGAGGAGGATAAATTCCCAGGGCCTGACAAGCTATTCCCTTGCACCCGATGGGAGGCAAGTGCAGAAACTGCTGGAGCCCTATCAGAGATAGTTCAAACATCCTTAGTAATAGGAGAAGTACCAGAGGATTGGAGGATAGCCAGTGTTGTTCTGCTGTTTAAAAAAGGCACTAAACATCATCCAGGAAAATATAGGCCAGTTAGTCTGACATCGGCTATGGGAAAGTTAATGGAACGTTTTCTAAGGGACCGGATATACAAGTATTTGGATAGATGTGGACTGACTAAGGATAGTTAGCATGGCTTTGTGCATAGTAGATCATGTCTAACCAATCTTAGAGTTTTTTAAGGTAGTTACCAGGAAACTGGATGAAGTCAAGGCAGTGGATGTTGTCTACATGGACTTTAGTAAGGCATTTGACAAGGTCCCACATGGGAAGGCTGGTCAAGAGGGTTCAGTCGCTTGGCATTCGGGGTGAGCAAGTAAATTGGATTTGACATTGGCTTTGTAGGAGAAGCCGGAGAGTGGCAGTGGATTGTTGCCATGCTGACTGGAGGCCTGCAACTAGTCGTGTGTTACAGGGGTCAGTGCCGGGTCCTTTGTTGTTTGTCATCTATATCAATGATCTGAATGATAATGTGATTAACTGGATCAGCAAATTTGCGGATGACACCAAGATTGGGGGTGTCGTGGACAGTGAGGAAGGCTATCATGGCTTGCAGAGGGATCTGCATCAGCTGGAAAAAAGAGCTGAAAATGGCAGATGGAATTTAATGCAGACAAGTGCAAAGTTTTGCACTTCAGTAGGATCCACCAGGGTAGGCCCTACACAGTGAACAGTAGGGCACTGAGGAGTGTGGTAGAACAGAGAGATCTGGGAATACATGTATTGAATACAGAAGATGGGATGTTATGCTGAATTTGTATAAGATGTTGGTGAGGCCTGATTTGGAGTATTGTGTGGAGTTTTGGTCACCTGTTTACAGGAAAGATGTAAACAAGGTTGAAAGAGTATAGAGAAAATATAAGGATGTTGCCGGGTCTAGAGGACCTGAGTTATAGTGCCTATATTAAAAAAATATTCACACCCTCCGCCGAAGTTTCATTTTCTATTGTTTCACAACATTTTTGACACTAGTCAACAGAAAAAGACTCTTTTGTGTCAAAATGAAAACAGATCTCTACAGAGTGATCTAAATTAATTACAACTATAAAACACAAAATAATTGATTGCAGAGGTATTCACCCCTTTCAAGTTAGTATTTAGTAGATGCACCTTTGGCAGCAATTACAGCCTTGAGTCTGTGTGGATAGGTCTCTATCAGCTTTGTACATCTGGACACTGCAATTTCCCCCCATTCTTTACAAAACTGCTCAAGGTCTGTCAGATTGCATGGGGATCGTGAGTGAACAGGGATTGTGATTGTGAGTCCAGCCACAAATTCTCAATTGGATTGAGGTCTGCACCTCTGACTTGCCCACTCCAAAACATTAACTTTGTTTTTAAACCTTTCATGTGTAGCTGTGGCTTTATGCTTGGGGTCATTGTGTTGCTGGAAAACAAATTTCTCCCAAGTTGCAGTTTTCTTGCAGACTGCATCAGGTTTTCCTCCAGAATGTTGCTGCTTTCATTTTACCCTCTACCTTCACAAGCCTTCCAAGGCCTGATGCATTGAAGCATCCGTACAGCATGATGAAGCCACTACCATGCTTCATGCCAAATTTAGCATTTAATCTGATGGCCAAAAAGCTCAATTTTGGTTTCATCGGACCATAGAAGCTTTTTCCAGCAGAGTTCAGAGCCTCCCACATATCTTCTGGCAAACTCTAGCCAAGATTTCATGTGAGTTTTTTTCAACAGTGGCTTTCTTTTTACCACACTCACATAAAGTTGCAACTGGTGAAGCTCCTGGGCAACAGTTGTGGTATGTGCAGTTCTCCCATCTCAGACACTGAAGCTTGTAACTCCTGCAGAGTTGTCACAGGTCTCTTGGTGGCCTCCCTGACCCTTTCTTGCATGGCCTGCTCTAGGCAGATTTATAGCTGTGCCATATTCTTTCCATTTCTTGATGATTGACTTAACTGTATTCCAAGGGATATTCAGTGACTTGGGAATTTTCTTGGATCCATTTCCTGACTTGTGCTTTTAAAAACGTTTTTGCGGAGTTGCTTGGAGTGTTCTTTTGTCTTCATGGTGTAGTTTATGCCAGGATATTGACTCACCAGCAGTTGGACCTTCCAGATACAGGTGTATTTTTACTGCAATCAATTGAAACACCTTGACTGCACACAGGTTGCCAAAAAGTGATCTCCATTTATTTATTTTTTTGACTTCTAAAACCACTTGGCTGCACCAGTGATGATTTGGTGTGTCTTATTAAAGAGGGTAAATATTTATGCCATCAATTATTTTGTTTTTTATATTTGTAATTTAAATCACTTTGTAGAGCTGTTTTCACCTTGACACAAAGTTTTGAGTCTTTTTCTATTGATCAGTGTCAAAAAAGCCAAATTAAATCCACAGTGTTTCAATGTTGTAAAACAATGAAACATGAAAACTTCCAAGAGAGTACTGTAGAAGGAAAGATTGAATAGGTTAGGACTGTATCTTTAGAATGTAGAAGATTGAGAGATTTGATAGAGGTATACACAATTATGAGGGGAATAGTTAGAGTAAGTGCAAGCAGGCTTTTTCCACTGAGGTTGGGTGGGACTGCAACCAGAGATCATGGGTAAGGGTGAAAGATGAGACATTTAAGGGGAACGTGAGGGCAAGCTTCTTCACTCAGAGGATCGTGAGAGTGTGGAATGAGCTGCCAACACAAGTGGTCCATGCAAGCTCGATTTCAACGTCTAACAGAAGTTTGAATAGGTACAGGATAGTAGAGATATGGAGGGCTATAGTCCCAATGCAGATCAATGGGAGTAGGCAATTTAACTGGTTTTGGCATGGACTAGCTGTGCCAAAAGGCCTGTTTCTGTGATGTACTTCTCTATGACGTGCCACATATAATTAGATGGTAGTTCAGGGTGGAAGTGAGGAGTGGTTCACTTCTAAGCTGTCTTCACTTTGGGGTCCACGTTGATTCTGAATAAAGTAGGAGACAAGTTGCAGTCTAACCCCGATTTGCCTTACAATTTGTTTTCTGATCTTGTCTTCCAGCCATGCTCAATCACTGGCTGCATTACAGGCATACTCCCACTGGCTGGCACAGTTTTATAGTGAGGTGCAGCAGCAAAATCCTGAGCAGTTCGTCTCTCTCATTTCTACTGCGATGGAGGCCACTGCTCCCCTCGTCAGCTCGAAGGTATGTCGGAAACTTCTTGGAGAAGCTAACTGATTTTTTTTGCACGAGAGCTGGCTGTGTTCAGCTATAAGCAAGGTAATGTCGGCTCTCCTAGTTTGCATAGGGAGAATTGCTGGGCACTGTACACTCCTGTGCATTGTGAGAGGCATTGGGGTGATGGAAGTCCCTGCCTTTCTGACCTGATAGTGGCATTGCCGGTAGATAGAGTCGTAAAGAGAACATTTAGCACATTAGCTCTCATAAATCAAAGTAACGTATACAAGAGTTGGGATGTTATGTTGAAATTGTACAAGACATTGATGAGTCTAAATTTGGAGAATTGTGTGGTTTTGCTTATCTACCTACAGGAAAGATGCAATAAGATTGAAAGAGTGCAGAGAAAATTTACAAGGATGTTGCTGGGTCTTGAGGGTCTGAGTTATAGGGAAAGGCTGAATAGGTGAGGATTTTCTTTTCCCTGGAGCATAGGAGAATGGGGGGAAGATCTGATATACAAAATTATGAGGGGTAAATGCAAGCAGTTGTTCTCTACTGAGGCTGGGTAAGATTAGAACTAGAGGTTATGGGTGAAAGGTGAACATGAGGGGATCTTCTTCACTCCAGAAAGTGGTGAGAATGTGGAAGGAGCTGTCATTGCAAGTGGTGGATGCATGTTTGATTTCAAATGAAGTTTGGATAGGTACATTGATGGGAGATTTTTGGAGAGTGTTGGTCCAGGTGCAGGTTGATGGAGATAGGCAGATAACAGTTTGGCACAGACTAGATGGGCTGAAAGGCATGTTTCTGTGCTATAGTGGCCTATAACTATGACTCGATAATATTAGTTCTCCTCTTAGTTTGCAGAGGATGTATCACCTTTTTTTAATGTGGTAGACAGCTCTGGGGCTCCTTTAGTAGTCTACAAAGTAATCTTTTAATGCATTGATAAGGCAGGGTTAATTTCTTCCTGTGGATATGGCTGAAGCTAGTTACCAGCTCATTGAATCACCTATTGATTCAGATTCAGGATGATTCATTTATGTATAATATGTATATCAGAACCTACAGTGAATTATGTCATTTGAAACAACAACCAACACGACCTGAGGATGAGCTGGGGGCAGCCTGCAGGTGTCACCCCACATTCCAGCGCCAACATAACATTTTATAATACCTTGTAAAAGTACTCAGCCCCATCCCTTTGCTCAAATAATGAATATTACAACCAGGGATTTCGATCAGTTTAACAGAGAATGAACTTGTATTTGTGAACCAAATGCTCTTTTTCCCCATAGTGGAGCCCAAAAGACAGGGAAAATTGTAAAGCATGTAAAACCAAAAAATCAAAAACTGTAAGTTCAAAAATATTCATCCATTATCTTTGGATAAAGATATTCATCTTTATCCCAGTAGTCTTTGGGATAAAGTCCATTAGCTTTGCACAACGTGATGGAGCATAATTTGCCCATTTCCTCCTTCTAAAATTACTCAAGCTGTGCCAGGTTCATTGGGGGAGCAGCGGTGGACAGAAATCTTGAGGGCTTGTTCAATCGGGTTACGATCAGGACTCTGGGCAACTCAAGGACATCAGTTTTCTTCATTTGAAGTCACTGGTTGCTCTGGCAGTGTGCTTTGGGTTGTTGTCCTACTGAAAGATGAACTTACTCTGCAGTTTAAGCTTTCTGACAGAGGCTAGCGGATTTTTATCCAGGATCTCTCTGTAGTTAGTAGCCTTCATCTTCCCATCAATCCTGAACAGATTTCCAGTCCCTGCTACTGAAAAACATCCCCAAAGCATGATGCTACCTCCACCATACTTTACAGTAGTGATGGTATTACCTGGCTAATGTACAGTACTATATTTATGCCTCGTGTCCCTCTGAACACAGGACAGCATCAGGAGTTTGTGTCTCTCTGCCTCATGTCCCTCTAAACACAGGACAGTGCCAGGAGTTTGTGTCTGTCTACAGTCTCGTGTCCCTCTGAGCACAGGACAGCACCAGGAGTGTGTGTCTGTCTGCCTCGTGTCCCTCTGAACACAGGACAGTGCCAGGAGTATCAGTGTCTGTCTGCCTCGTGTCCCTCTGAACACAGGACAGTGCCAGGAGTTTGTGTCTGTCTACAGTCTCGTGTCCCTCTGAGCACAGGACAGCACCAGGAGAGTGTGTCTGTCTGCCTCGTGTCCCTCTGAACACAGGACATTGCCAGGAGTTTCAGTGTCTGTCTGCCTCGTGTCCCTCTGAACACAGGACAGTGCCAGGAGTTTGTGTCTGTCTGCCTCGTGTCCCTCTGAACATAGGACAGTGCCAGGAGTTTCAGTGTCTGTCTACAGTCTTGTGTTCCTCTGAACACAGGTCAGTACCAGGAGTATCAGTGTCTGTCTGTCTCGTGTCCCTCTGAACACAGGACAGTGCCAGGAGTATCAGTGTCTGTCTGTCTCGTGTCCCTCTGAACACAGGATAGTGCCAGGAGTATCAGTGTCTGTCTACAGTCTTGTGTCCCTCTGAACACAGGATAGTGCCAGGAGTATCAGTGTCTGTCTGCCTCGTGTCCCTCTGAACACAGGATAGTGCCAGGAGTATCAGTGTCTGTCTGCCTCGTGTCCCTCTGAACACAGGACAGTGTCAGGAGTTTCAGTGTCTGTCTGCCTCGTGTCCCTCTGAACACAGGACAGTGCAGGGAGTATCAGTGTCTGTCTGCCTCGTGTCCCTCTGAACATAGGACAGTGCCAGGAGTATCAGTGGCTGTCTACAGTCTTGTGTCTCTCTGAACACAGGACAGTGCCAGGAGTTTCAGTGTCTGTCTACAGTCTTGTGTCCCTCTGAACACAGGTCAGTACCAGGAGTATCAGTGTCTGTCTGCCTCGTGTCCCTCTGAACACAGGACAGTGCCAGGAGTATCAGTGTCTGTCTGCCTCGTGTCCCTCTGAACACAGGACAGTGCCAGGAGTATCAGTGTCTGTCTACAGTCTTGTGTCCCTCTGAACACAGGACAGCACCAGGAGTTTCAGTGTCTGTCTACAGTCTCGAGTCCCTCTGAACACAGGACAGTGCCAGGAGTTTCAGTGTCTGTCTGCCTCATGTCCCTCTGAACACAGGACAGTGCCAGGAGTTTCAGTGTCTCTCTACAGTCTGGTGTCCCTCTGAACACAGGACAGTGCCAGGAGTATCAGTGTCTGTCTGCCTCGTGTCCCTCTGAACACAGGACAGTGCCAGGAGTATCAGTGTCTGTCTGCCTCGTGTCCCTCTGAACACAGGACAGCACCAGGAGTTTGTGTCTCTCTGCTTCATGTCCCTCTAAACACAGGACAGTGCCAGGAGTATCAGAGTCTGTCTGCAGTCTCGTGTCCCTCTGAGCACAGGACAGCACCAGGAGTGTGTCTGTCTGCCTCGTGTCCCTCTGAACACAGGACAGTGCCAGGAGTTTTAGTGTCTGTCTGCCTCGTGTCCCTCTGAACACAGGACTGTGCCAGGAGTTTGTGTCTGTCTACAGTCTCGTGTCCCTCTGAGCACAGAACAGCACCAGGAGAGTGTGTCTGTCTGCCTCATGTCCCTCTGGACACAGGACAGCACCAGGAGTGTGTGTCTGTCTGCCTCGTGTCCATCTGAACACAGGACAGTGCCAGGAGTATCAGTGTCTGTCTGCCTCGTGTCCCTCTGAACACAGGACAGTGCCAGGAGTATCAGTGTCTGTCTGCCTCGTGTCCCTCTGAACACAGGACAGTGCCAGGAGTATCAGTGTCTGTCTACAGTCTCGTGTCCCTCTGAACACAGGACAGTGTCAGGAGTTTCAGTGTCTGTCTGCCTCGTGTCCCTCTGAACACAGGACAGTGTCAGGAGTTTCAGTGTCTGTCTGCCTCGTGTCCCTCTGAACACAGGAAAGTGCCAGGAGTTTCAGTGTCTGTCTGTCTCGTGTCCCTCTGAACACAGGATAGTGCCAGGAGTATCAGTGTCTGTCTACAGTCTCGTGTCCCTCTGAACACAGGACAGCACCCGGAGTTTCAGAGTCTGTCTGCCTCGTGTCCCTCTGAACACAGGACAGTACCAGGAGTATCAGTGTCTGTCTGTCTCGTGTCCCTCTGAACACAGGACAGTGCCAGGAGTTTCAGTGTCTGTCTGCCTCGTGTCCCTCTGAACACAGGACAGTGCCAGGAGTTTCAGTGTCTGTCTGACTCGTGTCCCTCTGAACACAGGACAGTGCCAGGAGTTTCAATGTCTGTCTGCCTCGTGTCCCTCTGAACACAGGACAGTGCCAGGAGTTTGTGTCTGTCTGCCTCGTGTCCCTCTGAACACAGGACAGTGCCAGGAGTTTCAGTGTCTGTCTGCCTCGTGTCCCTCTGAACACAGGACAGTGCCAGGAGTTTCAATGTCTGTCTGCCTCGTGTCCCTCTGAACACAGGACAGTGCCAGGAGTTTGTGTCTGTCTGCCTCGTGTCCCTCTGAACACAGGACAGTGCCAGGAGTTTCAGTGTCTGTCTCCCTCGTGTCCCTCTGAACACAGGACAATGCCAGGAGTTTGTGTCTGTCTACAGTCTTGTGTTCCTCTGAACACAGGACAGTGCCAGGAGTTTCAGTGTCTGTCTGCCTCGTGTCCCTCTGAACACAGGACAGTGCCAGGAGTTTGTGTCTGTCTGCCTCGTGTCCCTCTGAACACAGGACAGTGCCAGGAGTTTCAATGTCTGTCTGCCTCGTGTCCCTCTGAACACAGGACAGTGCCAGGAGTTTGTGTCTGTCTGCCTCGTGTCCCTCTGAACACAGGACAGTGCCAGGAGTTTCAGTGTCTGTCTGCCTCGTGTCCCTCTGAACACAGGACAGTGCCAGGAGTTTGTGTCTGTCTGCCTCGTGTCCCTCTGAACACAGGACAGTGCCAGGAGTTCCAGTGACTGCCTCTGAACAGAGGTGGTGTTAAGTATGGTCTACATTAGAAGTCTGAAACCATGTGAGTACAGCCTTGGTAAGGACAACACATACAAAATGCTGGAGGAACTTGGCAGGTCAGGCAGTGTTTATGGAGAGAAATTAATAGTCCACTTTTTGTGCTGAGACCGTTCATCATGTCTAGAAAGGAATGGGGAAGCAGCCAGAATTTGAAGGTCGGGGAGGAGTAGGAGATAGGTTAAGGTAATGGCTAAATCCAGGTAGGTGAGGGAGGGGGGGAAGAAGTAAAAAGCTGGGAAGTGATGGGTGGAAGAGGAATTTGAGGAAAGGGGGAAGGAGGAGGGCCAACAGGGAAAGGTGATAGGCAGCTGAGGAGATTAGGTAAGAGGCCAGAGTGGGGAGTAGAAGGGAGAAGGGGGAGGGAAAAAAGATTACCGGAAAGGGATATCGGTGTTCATGCCATCAGTTTGCAGGATACCTAATGAGGTGTGCTCCTTCATCATGCAGAAGAGGAGGCTGTGGACCTGTAGGTAAGGGTGCTTCCCTGGGTTTCCTTCCCAGAAGCACTATAGTATTCCTCCAGCAGTTTCATGGCCATCTTAATAAAATGAGATTTATTTTTAAATTGCAGTTTAGTTAAATTTAATTACTTGAAGTTGAATTTCCTTTGCTGCCTCTATGGAAGTTGAATTCACATCTCTGGAGCCAGTATTCAAACAGTGGCTGCCAGTGCAGTAATTTATGTCACTTATGGCATCTTACCCCAGTGTACAATTGGCTGAGAGTGCCTTGTTGAAGTGAGTAGTTGAGTGTGAAGATCCAGAAAGCTTCATGCTCCAGACTGAATTGTCTTTGCAGGTGCCAGAGAAACTGCTGCTTTCAGCGTGCCATTTGCTGCTGTCGTTGGCCACCACTGTGCGGCCAGTGTTCCTGGTCAGGATCCGAGCTGTACAGAAAATCTTCGACAGGATCACCGACAGTTCTGCTCGCCAGCTCCCCCAAGAGGTACGTTAGAGAACTTCAGCAAGCTGTGCAAAATAAATTTGTGCAACACACACAAACTCAGCAGGCCAGGCAGCATCTCTGGAAAAGAGTACGGTCAGTGTTTCGGGCTGCCTGGCCTGCTGAGTTCCTCCAGCATTTTGTGTGTGTTGCTTGGCTTTCCAGCATCTGCAGATTTTCTTTTGTTTGTGAAGATGAATTGATGGATAGTAATCAAAACAGTTGGCCAAGGCTAATTGATTAAAAACTGCTGGCTATCTGAGAAATATTCCTAATTGTATCATTGTCTAAAACCATAAGGATAACTTTAACAATCAGAATGTAATGTTTATTCATGCACAAGTGTTGTTGCTTTATATCTGCAGAGTAGGAACAAAACTGGGCAATTTGTCCCATTGCGTTTACTCACTCCATTATGGTTAACTCATTTTTATTTTTGGCTGAATCCAATTTACCAGTTCATTCTGACGACATTGATGAACTATAGAATTGCCCCAATTTGATCTGTCCACTTCAGCTCCCATTGGCAGTGCTCCAGACGTTAAGCCCAAGCTTACTATGTGAGGCAGACAGAGTCTTCTGCTTGTTTGTGTTCTTGGGCTCAGACACAGTAGTAGATGTAGCAGATGAATGGTGAGCAGTTTTGAACCAGCTTATGCTCCTAGTTGAGACGGAGTTCTTTTTACATTTTAACCTGGTAACAACAAAATTATACATTAAATGATCCAAGTCATGTAGCTCAAGTAGAGAGGGTGAAAGCATGGGATATGAAGAAAGAGTATTTCACCAAAATTGGTCAGTACTGGATCCTTATCCAAACTGCAGGAGATTTATCAGCATCTGAATCAAAGCTTCCTTCTCAACAATCTCTCATTTCTTCAACCAAAGCCCTCCGTCCTTGGAGTAATGCTCTCTTAAGACCTTGCATATCTTTCTAAAGTGTAGTGATCTAATCCTTCAAACCACTTTAACCAATGCTTTTATTTTCATTTGCCTCAGCAAACTTAATTATGCTGCCATAATTTTAAAATCGAGGGCACCATTTGCCTTTTCAACCTGTTCCACCTCCTGTATGAGTGGGGACAGAGCCCAGGCCTATTGCTGAACCTTTTTTAGAAGAAGATTGTGCACTATGTACCTGAGTATTGATTAGAACTATGGGAAGATGAGAGAACACCAGAGGTGATAGCTGATAGTTACCTCCATCGTTTGTGTTTAAATACATTGATACGAGTGCTGTGTCTGTGCTCCCACCAGGGTAAGGTGCTGGTGTGTCGGGCCTTGTCCAACATGTTGCTGTTACCGTGGCCAAACCTTCCTGAGAGTGAGCAGCAGTGGGCTGTCCGTTCAACCAATCATGCCAACCTCATTTCAACACTCACCCGAGAATATCGCCAGCTCAAGCACAATGCTGGACTGTCGCAAAGCAAAGTGGGTCTGGGAGACAGTGAGTATCTTCCTGCAACCATCATATGTGTGAGATTTAATTCCCTAAGTATTATTGCTCTTCTGCTGCCTGAACAGTGTGTCAAAAACAAGGCAGATTCTGTCCAAGCCCACTGGAGGACTGTCCTGGGATTAAGAGGACTGTGTCTGCGGGGGACAGATTTGTTATTGTTGTTCTGCCAAACATTGTGGGCATGTTATATTGGCGCCATAATATGTGGCCACCCTTGCGGGCTGCCCCCAGTACACCCTCAGCTTCACTGTATGTTTCAATGTATACGTGATAAATTAACTTCAATCTTGAATCTTGTGCTTTGTCCTGTAAACTCTAAACCTGACATGCGGGGAATAAGGGGTATTTAAATCTGATACTTTAGGGAAATGCATTTAAACCTTTTGTAGTTGTCTTGTACTAACAAGGTTAGTCAGAAGCAGGGAGTAATAGTAACAATAATTATTATTTATTTAAAGACCAGTTATCATGCCGTGTGATTCAAAGTGCTTTGCAATGGGATAAATGTATAAACATGAAAATAAAAGACAAAAAGATGTCAGTTAAAAACAAGGTTAAATAAACAGGTTTTGAGATGTTGTTTAAGAGTGTCAACTGAGTCTGCATCCCTTATAGTTTTAGGTATTAAGCTCCACAGTTTAGGAATGCAGTTCAAAAAAGTTGTCCTGCCGATTCTCTTTTGAGGGAGATTGTTTAAATTTAAGAGATGTCGGAAGAAGACCTGAGAGCTCGGGCAGGATGATAAAACCAAAGAGAAACTGATGTGCTCTGGTCCCAGACCATTGAGAGCTTTAAAAACAAATAAGAGAACTTTAAAATCAATTCTAAAAGATACAGGAAGCCAATGCAGAGTAGCTAGGATGGGAGTCATATGCTTCCTCATCCCTCATCTTCTTATTAATCCTACTATAGGTCACTGATAGCAGCTTGCCAGGGTCCTCCATCCTGGGCCAGTCTTTCAAGATATCCCCAGGTGTAGTCCATCTTCAAAAGTCCTTCCTCTCTCAGGGATGAGGTCCCTGGAGCTTCTTTAGCGTTTCTTGTGCACTGGGTTTTTACTGGTTGGGGTTGGTAGCCCCAAGCCCAAACCTCCTCCTCTTGCAGCTGGGTTTGGGACATCCATAATAATAAGATGCAACACAATAGTCTGGCATCCTGATGAAGGGCCTCAGCTGGAAATGTCAGCTTTTTATTCCCCTCCGTAGATGCTGTCTGACCCTGCTGAGTTCCTCCAGTACTTTGTGTGTTACTCTGGATTTCCTGCATCTGCAGAACCTCATTTAAAACAAATAAGATGTCCTACTTTCCTTTTGAACATTGGAGGGCTTTCAGTAGTATTTCTAGAACGTAACTGCTCTGTATTTAATTGATATGTTTTATTAAGTTGCTCATCTGTTTGTTTCAGCAAAAGTGATTGTACAGGATACCCTGAGTATCCTGAGGTACATCGTGGAGAACATCTGCGGGGAGGTGACCAAATCCCGGCAGATCTGTTACCAGTCCCTTCAGGAGTCGGTGCAGGTCTCCTTGGCCCTCTTCCCAGTCTTCATTCACCAGCCTGGTAAGGGATAAACACTGAAATTGCTCAAAATACTCAGATATTCTCTGTGAAGAGACAAGTGCTTAAACCTTCAGTCTGGTAAACTTCCATCAGAAACTGAGAAAACTCAGCAACTTTTCAGTTGTAGGGAAGGAGTGGAAATGGAAGGAACAAAGGGAATGTCTGTGATAGGATGCGAGTGCTGGTGACACCCAAGGGTGGTGGTCGGGCTGTTAATTGCAGTGGAGGGAGGTGGAGTTGCAAGTATTATAATTTTTATTGTAAGTTTATTGTAATTTATAGAATTTTGATGTATTGCACTATACTGTTGGTTGAAACAAAAAATTTTACAACGTATTTCAGTGATATTAGTAATGATTCTGAAATAGGAAATGGTTGCTGCCTGATCTGTGTTTTGAACACTTTTGCTTGCAACACCTGTAGATTTTTGCCTTTTACCTGGGACCTTACACCTGGGGGCAACACACCATCCTGGCATACCTTTGTTGTCTTGAGGCATTGCCTTTTGTAGGTACTACCAACGGTGGTGAATAATCTACCCATGATATAACGGACAAAGTCTGTGACCCTCTGCAGCTTCTTGTGTTCTTGCACATTTGAAATGCCTTACCAAGCCATGGTGCAACCACTCAGGGTCTTTTATTTTCAACAGTACATCTTTTTGCTAGTGTTTGGTGTCAAGCCAAACCTCTGAACTGACGAAAGGAAAGGCACTGGAACACTTCCCTTGTGATTTCTTCTATGTGCTGGGCCTAGTGTAGGTCATCTGATATGTCGCACGCCCAGGAATTGAAAGCTGCTGACTGTCCCTACCAGCTTCCCCAGTGTACACTCTCCTCCTCAGTGTTGTGTGTAATTGGCCCCCCAACTAGAAATACCTCAGAGGCAAGAAAGGACTTTGATGGCATTAAACAGTAGTTGCAATTGTAAATCCAGTTTCTGGTTTCAAGGCCATGAAGTGAAAGTGGTTGTGTAGTTGTTTCCATCAAATTGGCTTTATACGCCATCTTGCAGTGCCAGATCACCAGCCAATGTGTTAATGAAAGAGGCTTCCTGGAGCCTAACCCTGGCATCCCCTGTCTCTTTCAGGTATCACCGATGAGATGCTCAGCTTCTTCCTCACTCTGTTCCAAGGCCTCAGGGTGCAGATGGGAGTTCCCTTTACAGAACAGATCATCCAGACCTTCCTCAACATGTTCACCAGGTAAATGAACCTGTCGAAGTAAGTGCAAAAGACCAGAAGTTTTAGGCATGGGTTATGGAGTAAGAAGACTCTTCTGGGCAGATGGTCAATAATATCTCCAATGAACAAACCAAAAGAAATGAAACACAGTGAGTCATAGGAGCAGAATCGGGCCATTCGACCCATCAAGTCTGTCCTCCATTCCATCATGGCTGATTTATTAACCCTCTCAACTCCATTCATCAGCTTTCTCCCCATAACCTTTGACACTCTGGCTGATTAGGAATCAGAATTAGAATCAGGTTTATTATCACCGGCATGTGACGTGAAACCTCCACTTTAAATATACCCAATGACTTGGCCTGCACAAGCATCTGTGGCAATGAATTCCACAGATTAACTACCTCTCCACATCCACTCTTATCTAGGCCTTTCAATATTCGATGGGTTTCATTGTAAACTGAACAGGTACAAGCCCAGAGAAAGCAAATGCCTCTCATATATTCATTCCCAGAATCATTCTTGAGTGAACTTCTGGATCCTCTCCAAATCCAGCACATCCAGATAAGAGGCTCAAAACTGCTCAGTGCTCCGAGTGCGATCTGACCAATACCTTATAAAGTCTCAAAAAGATGAAAAAGGATCTCGTGCTTTCCCGACAAATATGGCAGATAAACTCTTCTCAGGCTGCCACTCAGGTACAGGTATTGATTTTAACTGACATTTTGATGGTAAACTCTGCCATCTTCATCAGGGATGATGCCTGGGCATCTCTAGTCCGTTGGTATTTATACCCCCATTGTCTGTCCCTCCTAATTGGTTAGTCCTCATCCAATCAGTTTTCCGCTGTCCCACATTGTTTACAATCAAATTCCAGTTCTTACTTGTATAAAATCACAGCTTATGCAGGACTCAGGGTGACCTGGGACTCAGGACAAGCTCCATGTGAATGTGGAGCAGTGTATGTCAACGAGACGGGACACATGGTGGAAACACGCATCAAGGAGCACAGGAGGTGTATCCGTTTGGATACCCAGAGAAATCGGCAGTGGCAGAAAACTGTTTTCGCAATGGCCATAGGAATGACTTCAGCACCAAACTACTTTTAACACCTCAATGGCTTTTGGGAGCTCCTGGTGAAGGAAGCCATTGAAATACATCTAGAGGAAAAGAATTTTTAAAAAGACAAAGGTTTCGCTCTAAGTAAGAAGTGGAATTCAGTTGTAAACAAGATGGGAAAGTGGAAAACTGATTGGCTAATCCTCATCCAATCAGGAGGGACAGGCAACACAGGTGTAAGAGGTTGGCGCTGCCTCTTATGCCTACAATCTCTACCACCTGGAAGATAAAAGCTGGAGATACCATCAGCACCAAGTTTCCCGAACAGACCCAAATAACAGCTGTTTGTACTTGTGCTGCCTTGCCTCTGTTTTTCATCATTTTCTGTAGGGAGACGGAGGAGACGGGCTTCTCATCAGGCCATTCCTATGCAATAAATTCTAAATAACTTGTTCCAGCTCCCATTTTATTTCAGTTCCAATAGAGTCACTCCAAGGTCAGCCCCAGTCCATTCTATAAGATAAGATATAGGAGCAGAAGTAGGCCATTCAGCCCATCAAGTCCACTCCGCCATTCAATCATGGGCTGATCCAGTTCTTCCAGTCATCCCCACTCCCCTGCCTTCTCCCCATACCCTTTGATGCCCTGGCTAATCAATAACCTATCTATCTCTGCCTTAAGTGCACCCAATAACTTGGCCTCCACAGCCACTCGTGGCAACAAATTCCACAGATTTACTACCCTCTGACTAAAGTAATTTCTCCACATTGCTGTTCTAAATGGGCGTCTTTCAATCCTGAAGTTGTTCCCTCTTGTCCTAGAATCCCCTACCATGGGAAATAACTTTGCCACATCTAATCTGTTCAGGCCTTTTAACATTCGGAATATTTCTATGAGCTCCCCCCCCCCCCCCCCAATTCTCCTGAACTCCAGGGAATACAGCCCAAGAGCTGCCAGATGTTCCTCAAACGGTAACCCTTTTGTTCTAGTGTTACATTTGTTGGAGGTTGCTTGTGTTTCAGATTAATGGCATTTTCATTTCTAAAACACAAATAACATTGTCAATGCATATTGAGCAATAGATGTGTAACACTTACCCAAAAGGCTGGTATATGTCTAGGGGAAAAGGAGATCCAGCCACTCACCAACCCACCTCCCGTACACGCAGGTGCTGTGAGAATCGAGTTTATGCCTCGCGCCCGCCAACAGTATCAAACCCACAACAAATACCGTTATGAAATACACTTTAAAGAGTTTACTAAAATTAAAAGAGTATTAGACAATACAATATATATATATACAAGGAAAAAAACAAAAGGCGCCAACTTATCAAAGTTCAGTCAGTTTAGTGCACTCGTTGGAGCTCAACCATCGAACCATTCGACCCCTCGTCGCTTGCCTCCGACTTCCACGTCTTCCACCTCGGACTCCCCGGTGGTCTTCCGAGCGCACGTCCACCTTCCTCGGCGTCTTCCTCCCGACTCCCTTCACACCACAAGCCCGTGCAACCCCTCCCCCAAGTTCCCAGCCTCACAAAACACAATAACATACCCCATTGATTAACAAATGAATACAATTACCATATCAGCCATTCTAAAGCGAAACAACGGCGAGAGAAACACTTATCAGACAAAGAAGCATTCCTACTCGTTACAAACCAAAGAAGCCATTTTGAGTAACATACACAGGACATTGTACAGATGGAAACAAAAAGGAATAGAAGGTAGGTGCAAGATGGCGCCGGAGTGTGGCAACTCGTGGCAAACTTTTCCCTGCAGGTCCACTCACTATTTCAAAATATTCATTCTACTCTTTTCAATGCACTGTGTAATGAACAAGCTTCTCACTGTATCTTAGTACATGTGACAATAATAAACCAATTCCAGTTTTCATTTCAAGCTCCCCTCCAATGTGTTCATGTGACTGATGTGGAAATGTTGCTGTCCCACTGTCATTGTTGGTTAAAGCCCTGTAGCAGCTCTATGAGCACTTTCACCACAAGGACTAGTGCTTCAAGAAAGCTATTCACAACCCCTGTCTCAAGGACACTTAAACCTGGACAATAACTACTAAGTCTGACGGCTGATGACATACGAAGAAGAGGAGCATGAATAGCTATTCGGCCCCTAGGCTCATCCATTCCTGGCCTCGCATCGCTTCCTGATTTCTCCCCATTCCCCCTAATGTTGTAAAACTGTCATTGGGTATAATCAGTAACTCCACTGCAACAGCCTCTGCTGCCTTGCAGCTGCACCTACTCATGAAGAAGGCTTTGGGAATAAACTCAGAGGAAAAATCTGGAGCTGGAGCCCCTAAGGCAGTCCTTCATTGAGTTCAACACTGACTGGCCGCTTCAGCAATGCCACTGATGCCAAACTGTATCGGTCTCTGCCTTTCCTTTGGATTCATCAGCTGTGTGGAGAGGGGTAGCCCTCTACATGAGCTGCAGCTTGCTCTCCATACCATACTGCCCTGGCTTACATATACAAGTAAGATACAACATCTGTAGTTGACCCCAGCCAACAGTGTCTTCACTCCCACAGCTCTTTCAAGGTAGAGAATTCAAACATTCACAATGCTCAGAGTGAACAAATCTGGGTGATTATAAAGTCACATTAGAACCTCCTTACTTGTTGCAAGCCCTTGCGGTTAGGTTTGTCATTCCATTAGCGTGACTAATCGCCTGCTGGATCGATATGTCAGTTCTTTATTTTTCATCTACAAGGACACTCAGAACTTCCTGTGCCACACCATTTTGCAGACACAAGAAACTAACGTAACAGCCTATCTGCTGGAGTAACTGAGTGGGTCGAGCAGCGTTTGTAGTGAAAAATGGGGACTTTCTGAAATGTCATTACCTGGAATATCCAATTCTTTGCCTTGTTACCTGATAATACTGCTCTGCAGTGGCTGTTGGATCACAGTACTTAGTCCAATTTCTGGACTAATTTGTCAATTCATCCATGTTGTTAGCAGTACTGTATGCAATCGATGTTTTCACCTTCTGTTTCACAGGGAGCAACTAGCAGAAAGTATTCTGGAAGAGGGCAGCGGTGGCTGCCGTGTGGTGGAGAAGTTTCTAAAGATTCTTCAGGTGGTGGTCCAGGAGCCCGGGCAAGCTTTCAAGCCATTCCTACCCAGCATCATCTCCCTCTGCATGGAGCAGGTCTACCCCATTGTAGCTGAGGTAGGCTGCCACACTCCAGCACTTTCCAACACAGCCCTTGTGATCCCTTCACTGCAGGTGCATCAGAACATTTCTGCAATTCTGTGCCAAGCAGGCACGTGTACTCAGTGGCCACTTTATTATTATCTCATGTACTGAATACAGTAGCCATTGAGTTGTGTTCATGGTCTTCTGCTGCTGTAGCCCATCTACTTCAAGGTTCGATGTGTTGTGCATTCAGAGATACTCTTCTGCACACCACTGTTGTAAAGCGTAGTTACTTGAGTCACTGTCACTTTCCTGTAAACTTGAACCAGTCTGCCCATTCCCCTCTGATCTCTCTCATTAACAAGGTATCTTTACCTACAGAACAGCTGCTTACTGGATGTTTTTTGTTTTTTTTACACCAGTCTCTGTAAGCTCTAGAGACAGTTGTGCGTGAAAATCCCAGGAGATCAACAGTTTCTGCGATACTGAAACTACTTCACCTGGCACCAACAATCATTCCACAGTCAAAATCATTTAGATCACATTTCTACCCCATTCTGGTGTTTGGTTTGAACAACAGCTGAACCTCTTGACCATGTCTGCATACTTTAATGCATTGAGTTGCTGCCAGATGATTGGCTGATTAGATATTTGCATTAATGAGCAGGTGTACAGGCCTATCTAAGTGGCCACTGAGTGTAGATGTTCAATTGTTAGATATTTTCAGAAAGAAGATGGAAAGAGTACAGAAAAAATTTATACAGATGTTTCCAGAACTTGAGGACCTGAGTTATAGGGAAAAGTTGAATAGGTTAGGACTTTATTCTCTGGGATGTAGATAAATGATGGAGATTTGATAGAGTATACAAAACTCTGAGGGATATAGATAGGGTAAACGCAAGCAAGCTTTTTCCATTGAATTGACTTTCTTACTTGCATAGAAACATAGAAAATAGGTGCAGGAGTAGGCCATTCGGCCCTTCAAGCCTGCACTGCCATTCAGTATGAGCTTAGCTGATCATCCAACTCAGAACCCTATACCTGCTTTCTCTCCATACCCCCGATCCCTTTAGCCACAAGGGCCATATCTAACTTCCTCTTAAATATAGCCAGTGAACCGGCCTCAACTGTTTCCTGTGGCAGAGAATTCCACAGATTCACCACTCTTTGTGTGAAGAAGTTTTTCCTCATCTTGGTCCTAAAAGGCTTTCCTTTATCCTTAAACTGTGTCCCCTCGTTCTGGACTTCCCCCAACATCGGAAACAATCTTCCTGCATCTAGCCTGTCCAATCCCTTTAGAATTTTATACATTTCAATAAGATCCCCCCCCCCTCAATCTTCTAAATTCCAGTGAGTATAAGCCTAGTCGATCCAGTCTTTCTTCATATGGAAGTCCTGCCATCCCAGGAATCAATCTGGTGAACCTCCTCTGTACTCCCTCTATGGCAAGAATGTCTTTCCTCAGATTAGGGAACCAAAACTGCACACAATATTCTAGGTGCGGTCTCACCAAGGCCTTGTACAACTGCAGTAGAACCTCCCTGCTCCTGTACTCAAATCCTTTTGCTATGAATGCCAACATACCATTTGTCTTTTTCACCGCCTGCTGTACCTGCATGCCCACCTTCAATGACTGGTGTACAATGACACCCAGGTCTCGTTGCATCTCCCCTTTTCCTAATCGGCCACCGTTCAGATAATAATCTGTTTTCCTGTTCTTGCAGCCAAAGTGGATAACCTCACATTTATCTACATTAAATTGCATCTGCCATGAATTTGCCCACTCACCTAACCTATCCAAGTCACCCTGCATCCTCTTAGCATCCTCCTCACAGCTAACACCGCCGCCCAGCTTCGTGTCATCTGCAAACTTGGAGATGCTGCATTTAATTCCCTCGTCTAAATCATTAATATATATTGTAAACAACTGAGGTCCCAGCACTGAGCCCTGCGGTACCCCACTAGTCACTGCCTGCCATTCTGAAAAGGTCTCGTTTACTCCCACTCTTTGCTTCCTGTCTGCCAACCAATTCTCTATCCACATCAATACCATACCCCCAATACCGTGTGCTTTAAGTTTGCACACTAATCTCCTGTGTGGGACCTTGTCAAAAGCCTTTTGAAAATCTAAATATACCACATCCACTGGCTCTCCCCTATCCACTCTACTAGTTACATCTTCAAAAAATTCTATAAGATTCGTCAGACACGATTTTCCTTTCACAAATCCATGCTGACTTTGTCCAATGATTTCACCTCTTTCCAAATGTGCTGTTATCACATCTTTGATAACCGACTCTAGCATTTTCCCCACCACCGATGTCAGACTAACCGGTCTATAATTCCCCGGTTTCTCTCTCCCTCCTTTTTTAAAAAGTGGGGTTATATTAGCCACCCTCCAATCCTCAGGAACTAATCCAGAATCTAAGGAGTTTTGAAAAATTATCACTAATGCATCCACTATTTCTTGGGCTACTTCCTTAAGCACTCTGGGATGCAGACCATCTGGCCCTGGGGATTTATCTGCCTTTAATCCCTTCAATTTACCTAACACCACTTCCCTACTAACATGTATTTCCCTCAGTTCCTCCATCTCACCAGACCCTCCTTTACATCATTTATATACATGAGTAAAAATCTTTTACATTATGTCTCTGTCTAAATGTACAATTTATAGTAATTTATAATAAATAGTATGTACAACAGGACAGTCAATATAGGATAGAAATACAGTTGTGTCAGTGTGAATTAATCAGTCTGATGGCCTGGTGTAAGATGCTGTCCCAGAGCCCGTTGGTCCTGCCTTTTATGCTGTGGTACTGTTTCCCGGATGTTAGCAGCTGAAACAGTTTGGGGTGACTTGGGTCCCCAATGATCCTTTGGGCCCTTGTTACACACCTGTCTTTGTAAATGTCCTGAATAGTGGGAAGTTCAAATCTACAAATGCGCTGGGCTGTCTGCACCACTCTGTGATTGAGGGAAGTACAGTTCCCATATTAGGCAGTGATGAAGCCAGTCAAGGTGCTCTAAATTGTGCCTCTATAGAAAGTTCTTAGGAAGTTTTACACACCAAACTTCTTCAACCGTCTGAAGTGAAAAAGGTGTTTTTGTGCCTTTTTCACCACATGGCCAGTACGTACAGACCACATAAGATCCTCGGTGATACTAATGCCAAGGAACTTAAAGCTGTTCACCTTCTCAAACCCAGATCCATTGATGTCAATAAGGGCTAGCCTGTCTCCATTCCTCCTGTATTCCACAACCAGCTCCTTTGTTTTTGCAACATTGAGGAAGAGGTTGTTTTCTTGACACCACTGTCTCAGGGTTATGACTTCTCTGTAGGCTGCTTCATTATTATTTGAGATTAGAACAATCAGTGTAGTGTCATCAGCAAATTTAATTAGCAGATTGGAGCTGTGGATGGCGACACAGTCATGGGTATTCAGAGTAAAGGACGTGGTAAGTATATTTTTTTTTAAAAAGAAAATTAAATATTTAGTGCAACAAGAGAGGAGAAAATTGTGAGGTAGTGTTCATTGTCCATTCAGAAATCTGATGATGGAGGGGAAGAAATGTTTCTGAAACATTGTGTGTCTTCAGGCTCCTGTCCCACCTTTTAATGGTAGCAATGAGAAGAGTTCATAGGTTAAGTGTGAAAGGTGAAGTATTTAAGAGGAACACCAGGGGTCAGTGGTGAAGCTGCTTCACTCAGAGGATGGTGTGAGCGTGCCAGCAAAAGTGGTGGATGTGGGTACAATTTCAATATTCAGAGAATTATGGATGGGAGGGGTTCGGGTGCAGGCCGATGGGCTAGGCAGTGTAATAGTTCAGCATGGACTAGGTAGGCCAGATAGCCTGTTTCAGTGCTGCAGTGCTCTATGAAGCAGAGGGTTTAAAGGACCATACAGCTATTGTGTTGAATGTTTTATTCCTGTGTCCCTCCCAGCTCTTTTGTTTAAGTTCCACATTGGAACCACTGAAAGGATTGTCAATGCTGTGCCAAATCCTGGAGAGGTTCCTACTCCAGTCAGGTTTCCTGACATCTCATGTCTTTTTCCTGGCTTCGTTACTCTTACTCCCTGTTTTCTATCTAGCGGTCCTCGCCGGATGTGAAGTTGGAGTTGTTTGAGCTGCTTTACCAGATTCTGCACAACAACTGGCGATTTTTCTTCAAATCCTCTGTCCTGGCAAGTGTCCAGCGTGGAACAGCTGAGGAGCCAATGGAGAACGAGGCCCAGTTTGTTTCTGCCATGCAGGTACCATGGGTTACTGGGTGTGCTTGTTGTTAGTGTCCCTGTTCCCTCCAGATTGCTTTCCTTCAATTGAGTACATCCGTACCGGATTGAGAAAGGTCATAAAGCTGGTGCTTCTGTCCAAGAGAAACTATTTATTTCTTAATTAGCATGTCAGACTGTTCGAAAAGCAAAGAACAGACTGTAGATGTTGGAAATTTAAGTTAACAATAAAGTGCTGGAAATACTCGTCAGCTCACTCAGATCTATATATATTGTGCTGGCCAGAATCCACGACTGTCTGCAGCTTCTTGTTTTCCTGTGTATTCGCATTGCCCTACCAGACTATGGTTAGTATCTGTTAATACAGAGGTGACGGAGCCTTCACCCGCCCAGCATTTTGGCTATTTTCTACTTTCAAATCACAAACTGTTTTGGCTATTGTCATCTGTAGAGTTATAATGTGAACATTGGCTTACCTATACTGCAACTGTGTCTGTATTTCAAAACTTTTTGCACAATTCATTTACTTTTTTAATTTATAGAAATTTTGTCTTTGCACTGTACTACTGCTGCAAACAATAAATTTTATGTCATCAGCTGATGTTTTGGACTGAAATGTTGTCTTGGCCCAAAATGTTGACTGTTATTGCCCTCCCTGACCCGAGTTCCTCCAGCATTTTGTGTGTTGTTATGGATTTGCAGCATCTGCAGAATCTCTTGTGTTTAAAATTTTATGGTTAGTAGGTTAATTGGTCACATTGGGCGGTGCAGGCTTGCTGGACCAGAGAGGCCTGTTACTGTACTGTAACTCTAAGTAAAATAAAAAGAAAATGCTTTAGCAAGTGTCAAAATGAGGGAGGTGTGATGTGTGAATATTCATTCTTTCCACAGTACTGCTTCCTGTCATCTGTGCATCCATAACTCGATTTGCCAATAGTGCTGTTAACTCTGGTTTTTGATGTAATTGCAGTGAAAGTTACATTGCCCCAGTAAATTCATTGCTGTCCTCTGCTGTTTAGTGGTCTTGAGTGAATTATCTAAAATAACTGGGGGGCCACTGATTGTATGGTTTATTGCTGTTAAATCCTGCACACTGCTGCTTCTTTCCCCAGGCGTTTGGACAGTCCTTTTTGCAACCAGACATTCAGATCTTTAAACAGAACCTGTTTTACCTGGAGACACTCAACACCAAGCACAAGTTATACCACAAGGTACGTGCTGCATGGGGAGACTATCTGAGGCAGGCTTACAATTGCTTTCGCCAGTTTGGCATTTCAAAGTTCAAAATGCAGTTATTATCGAAGTATATATAATATTTAGATATATTTTTAAATATACAATGTATATTTGTCTCCTTACACACTTCTAACGTCCTGGGGTAGCTGTTTTAGGGAAGTGTTTGAACCATTAAAACGCTGAAAGTCTGACACAGTTCATGGCCATTAGAGAGATCAAATCCACACTGAGGACTCTGCACAAATGCACACTTCCCTTCTCAGTGATAAACCTTCTGACAGGAGGGGGGCCAAAACTGGGTATTCAAAACATAGAATGTAGAACAGTACAGCTCAGGAATAGGCCCTTGTGCTAAACCAATTAAATTAGTCATCAGATGGCCAACTACACTAATCCCTCTGCCAACACATTGTCCATATCCCCCCATTTCCCTCACATTCACAGGTCTGTCTAAATATCTCTTAAGTTTTAAATGTTTCAGCCTCTACCACCACTACAAGCAGCACTTTCCAGTCACCCACCGCTGTGTGGGAAGAACTTACTCCTCACACCTCCTTTGAAGTAACCCCCTCTCATCTCTGGGATTTGACATTTCAACGCTGAGTTATGGAGAAAGAGGGAGGAGGAGGCAGATAGCACATACTGAACCACCATACAAAGATTGACAGCAATGGAGTAACTCTCACTGTGCTTTAGGGAATGGAATAACTCTTGCTGTGTTTTAGGGAATGGAATAACTCTCACTGTGTTTTAGGGAATGGAATAACTCACTGTGTTTTAGGGAATGGAATAACTCACTGTGTTTTAGGGAATGGAATAACTCACTGTGTTTTAGGGAATGGAATAACTCACTGTGTTTTAGGGAATGGAATAACTCACTGTGTTTTAGGGAATGGAATAACACTCACTGTGTTTTAGGGAATGGAATAACACTCACTGTGTTTTAGGGAATGGAATAACTCACTGTGTTTTAGGGAATGGAATAACTCACTGTGTTTTAGGGAATGGAATAACTCACTGTGTTTTAGGGAATGGAATAACTCACTGTGTTTTAGGGAATGGAATAACTCACTGTGTTTTAGGGAATGGAATAACTCACTGTGTTTTAGGGAATGGAATAACTCACTGTGTTTTAGGGAATGGAATAACTCACTGTGCTTTAGGGAATGGAATAACTCACTGTGCTTTAGGGAATGGAATAACTTTCACTGTGCTTTAGGGAATGGAATAACTCACTGTGTTTTAGGGAATGGAATAACTCACTGTGTTTTAGGGAATGGAATAACTCACTGTGTTTTAGGGAATGGAATAACTCACTGTGCTTTAGGGAATGGAATAACTCTCACTGTGTTTTAGGGAATGGAATAACTCACTGTGTTTTAGGGAATGGAATAACTCACGGCGTTTTCTGTATTGGTGCAGTTTACTGAGGAAATGACAAATCGCTTTGAAATTATATCAGTTTCAAGGAAAGTGTTGTGTGTATGCAGATCAGTAGGATTAAACATTGCTGCTGAATCATGTTCGTTATGGTACACACTGTGAGTGACAGTCTGGGCCTGGCAAGGCAAAAACATGTGCTTGATAACCCACGCAAAAAGATAGAGGGGCCTTCTGCGCAATTGTGTGATCAGTTGGTCACATGGAGCTTGCCGCATTCTCGCAATCATTCCGGTACAACTCAGAAAGAATTCTCTCCTAAATGCTGTCAAGGTTCCAGGTTAGCACTTGTTCCAATTTCAGCTAATAATTAGGTGAAAACTACTTTTATCACTGTTCTTCTAGTGCAATTTGCTACTGTTGTTTCTGTCATTTCATCATCATTTAGATGAGAATGTATTAGTAAGTTTGCAGATGATACCACTATTGCTGCTGTGGCAGACAGTGAAGCAGATTTTCTAAGGATACAACAAGGTACCGGTTTACTAGGATGCTGCCTGGATTAGAGGGCTTCTGCTATAACAAGAGGTTGGACAAACTTGTACTGTTTTCTCTGGAGTGGCAGAGGCTGCAGGGAAATCTGACAGAGGTTTATATGATTAAGAGAGGTATAGACAGGGTTGAAATGTCTAATACAAGAGGGTATGCATTTAGAGTGAGAGAGACTAATTTCAAAGTAGATATGAAAAGCAAGGGTTTTTTTTTACATGTAACCCCTGGGTTGCCTCAGGCATCGCTCAAACTCGTTCTAGTCTAGGGGGAGCAGCCTTCGGCCCCGCCAAACTGGGTAATCAGCTGGTGTGGATGCTGTGTGATGTCCCCGCCTCACCCAAAAAACAGACAGTACACCTTATGCAATTAAATGAGTACAATTTATAAAGATTACTATAACTAAGCGATTACTAACGATACAGTATATATGAAGAAGAAAAAAAAGAAAAGGCGCCAAACTTATCAAAGTCCAAACCACTTCGTGCACAACCGTTGGAGCTCAATTACTGCAGACTTCTGGCATTCGATCCCCTCCGAACTCCTCGACCCGCCTCCTGGGACCAGACGCTCCACACTCCTCTGTCTTCGTCCCCTCTCCTCACCGAAAACCTTGGGCCGGGGACCCCCGCTCGGGGTCCGTACCGTCGCCCAGCTTCCAGCATCCCGTCCTCTCTCTCTCACTCCATCGCGCCGACTCCCCAAAATCCCCGCCAACAATCAGTTTACAGTCCCAAACAAGCTTCCAGCACTTATCATGACAAAGACGCCAGCATTCCTACTTTTAACAAAGGCGCCAGCATTCCTACTTTTAACAAAACAAAGACGCCATTTTGATTACATACACAGTAACAAAGAAAAAGAAGAAACCCCCTTTACATACACAGAGTGTGTTCAGTGTCTGGAATGTGCTGCCTAGGGTGGTGGTGGAGACAGAAACATGAGAGAGACTTTTAAGATGTTTGGATAGGCACATGAATATGAGGAAAATGGAAGGATCTGGGCATTATGTAGACAGAAGCGATTAGTTACCCATTTGATTACTAATTTAATTGGTTTAGCACAACATTATGGGCCGAAGGGCCTGTTCATGTGCTATATTGTTCTACATTCTACTGATCAATTGGGGAAGTGGGCAGATGTAGTTTAACACAGACAATTGTGAATTACTGCATTTTAGGAAGTTGAACCAGGGCAGGATACACAGTGTTGTTGAACAGAGACCTAGAGGTACAAACATCGTGGATATCGCTGAAATTGATAGAACTCAGTGATGAAGAAAGCAGATGGCATGTTTGCTTTCATCGCTTGAAGTATTCAGTACAAGAGTTGGTCGTCACTTTACGGTGTACATCTTGGTTAGACCACACTTCGAATATTTTGTGCAGTTCTGGTCACCTTGCTTTCCAAAAGATAAATTGGAGAGGGTGTAGGAAAGATTCACAGGGCTGGTTGTATAGATTCAAATGCAGGAGTAATCAGGAGAGATTGGATAAACACAGTCTTCCCCTGAAGCAAGGAAAGCTGAGAGGTGACGCGATGGAGGTGCCATGATTGTGAAGTAGGTTTCTGTAGGGTGGTATAGAATTGTGGGCTGAAGGGTCCAAACTGTGTTGTTCTGTGTTCCATCACGGTAGAGCAGCAGTTAGCGCAATGCTCTTACACCTCAAGGTGGTGTCCAGAGCTCAATTCTAACACAATCTGTTTTCTCCTTGACCGTGTTGATTTCTTCCAGCTGCTCCAGTTTGCTCCCAGTACTGGTTAGTAAATTAATTGCTCATTGTAAACTGCAGTGTGATTAGGTTAGTGTTAACCGATGGGTTACTGGGGGGGACAGGGCTTGTTGAGCCGGAAGGGCTTCTTCCATGCTGTCTCTCCAACCAGATAAATAGGATTCGAAGAGGAATGAGCTGGAGGGCCAGTGTGATTCCAGTAGGGCAATTGTCTGAAGCTTGCAGGGTTTAAGATGATGGAATAGGGGTGGTGTAAAGAGGGTCTAAAGGGTAAATGAGCTGGTGGAGGTATGTACAGTTACAAGGTTTAAGTGTCACAGGTATTGAAATAAACAGGGCAGCGGGGTATAGAATTAATGCAAGCAAATGGTATTAGGATAGATGGGCTGAATGGCCTACTTCTGTGCTGCTAGTAACCTTGTAATTTCTGGTATTGTGAAGGTCTTTCAATTTCTTATTTTTTTATTTGCTGATAAGACAGCAAGGAATTATTTTTCAGTGTTAAATGACAACCTGTGTGTGACTGAAAAATTCTTTTTGTGTCAGAGTACCAACTTGAGGCCCTTTCCACTGTGAACCAGTGCTGGAGCACAGCCTGTTCGCTACTGTTTGGTTCAAGCAATAAGATTGATTGCCTGTTCATTTACTGGAAATGGTTTATTATTGTCACATGTACTGAGATGCAGTGTAAAGTTTGTTTTGTGTACTGTTCATATAGATTAGATCATTACACAGTGAATTGAGGCAGAACAAGGCAAAACAATAACAAAGTGTAACAGTTACAGAGAGCGCGGTGCAGGTAAATAACGAAGTGCAAGATCATACCGAGGTAGATTGTGAGGCCAAGAATCTGTCTTATTGTACAAGAGGTCCATTCAAGAGTCTGATAACAGCAGGGCAGAAGCTGTCCCTGAGTCTGGTGGTACGTGCTTTCTGCTCAAAGGGAAAGGGGTGGGGAGAGACTGTCCAATGGGACAGGGGAGAAGAGAGATTGTCTGGTGGGAATTCTGTCCGATGGGACAGGGGAGAGGAGAGACTGTGCGGTGGGTATTCTGTCCGATGGGACAGGGGAGAGGGGAGACTGTGCGGTGGGTATTCTGTCCCATGGGACAGGGGAGAGGGGAGACTGTGCGGTGGGTATTCTGTCCCATGGGACAGGGGAGAGGGGAGACTGTGCGGTGGGTATTCTGTCCGATGGGACAGGGGAGAGGGGAGACTGTGCGGTGGGTATTCTGTCCGATGGGACAGGGGAGAGGGGAGACTGTGCGGTGGGTATTCTGTCCCATGGGACAGGGGAGAGGGGAGACTGTGCGGTGGGTATTCTGTCCCATGGGACAGGGGAGAGGGGAGACTGTGCGGTGGGTATTCTGTCCCATGGGACAGGGGAGAGGGGAGACTGTGCGGTGGGTATTCTGTCCCATGGGACAGGGGAGAGGGGAGACTGTGCGGTGGGTATTCTGTCCCATGGGACAGGGGAGAGGGGAGACTGTGCGGTGGGTATTCTGTCCCATGGGACAGGGGAGAGGGGAGACTGTGCGGTGGGTATTCTGTCCGATGGGACAGGGGAGAGGGGAGACTGTGCGGTGGGTATTCTGTCCGATGGGACAGGGGAGAGGGGAGACTGTGCGGTGGGTATTCTGTCCGATGGGACAGGGGAGAGGGGAGACTGTGCGGTGGGTATTCTGTCCGATGGGACAGGGGAGAGGGGAGACTGTGCGGTGGGTATTCTGTCCGATGGGACAGGGGAGAGGGGAGACTGTGCGGTGGGTATTCTGTCCGATGGGACAGGGGAGAGGGGAGACTGTGCGGTGGGTATTCTGTCCGATGGGACAGGGGAGAGGAGATTCTGTCTGATGGGACAGGGGAGAAGAGAGATTGTCCGGTGGGAATTCTGTCTGATGGGACAGGGGAGAGGAGAGACTGTGCGGTGGGTATTCTGTCCGATGGGACAGGGGAGAGGGGAGACTGTGCGGTGGGTATTCTGTCCGATGGGACAGGGGAGAGGGGAGACTGTGCGGTGGGTATTCTGTCCGATGGGACAGGGGAGAGGGGAGACTGTCCGGTGGGTATTCTGTCTGATGGGAGAGGGGAGACTGTCCGGTGGGAATTCTGTCCAATGGGACGGGAGGAGAGAGATTGTCTGGGTAGATAATTCAAAGAAACAAAAGGCAGATGTCCTAGTTTGAAATACTTTGTTGATTTAAAAAGGCTGATGTGATTTAAAAGAATACCAGTCCTTTCCCTTGTTCTCAATGGTCTCTTTTGTTTCTCTGCCAGAAAATCTTCCGGACAACCATGCTGTTTCAATTTGTTAATGTGCTGCTGCAAGTTCTGGTCCACAAGTCCCATGACCTGCTGCAGGAAGAAATCGGGATCGCTGTGTACAACATGGCCTCCGTGGACTTCAGCAGCTTCTACGCTGCATTTCTACCCCAGTTCCTGGCCAATTGTGATGGTATTGACTCCAACCAGAGAACAGTGCTCGGCAGGAACTTCAAAATGGACAGGGTTAGTTACTGGAAGACGTGGAGTCATGCAAAGGCGCTGGAAAGCCAAGTATTGCACCATTGCCAGAGAGATTCCTAGAGTTCTGCTACCCTTACTAAATGCTATTTCTAGAGTATTATGTTAAGTGGCTCTGCTTTCTGTCTGTGGTATGTGACATATGAGGAAAATGACCAGAGTGCAAAGCCCTAAAAGATGGACGAAGATATTCTTCATTTGAAGATGACACAGTGTTTGATTGGAGGCATTGCAAACTGACTTAACAAACACTGCTGTTCCGGACCCTGACGTCAGTTAACTCAAATGAAAAGCATTTGTTGGCTCTGAGCCTCTACTCATTGGAGTTTAAAAGAATGAGGGGGAATCTCATTGAAACCTATCGAATATTGAAAGACCTAGATAGAGCGGATATGGGGAAGATGTTTCCTCCAGTGGGCGAATCTAGGACCAGAGGGTACAGCCTCAGATAATACAGTGGTGAATCTGTGGAGCTCATTACCGTAGACGACTGTGCAGGCCAAGTCATTGGGTATATTTAAAGTGGAGGTTGATAGGTTCTAGATTAGTCAGGATGTCAAAGGGAGATGGTAGGAGAATGGGTTTGTGAGTGATAATAAATTAGCCATGATGGAATCCCGGAGCAGATTCGTTGGCCTGAATGCAAATACTAAATCACCCACCCAGACACAGACAGGGGTTAAACAGCAAACACCCCCCCCCCCCGCCCCTCCCTTATACAAATACTAAATCACCCACCCGGACACAGACAGGGATTAAACATCAAACACCCCCCTCCCCAACCCCTCCTTTATACAAATACTAAATCACCCAACCGGACATGGACTGGGATTAAACATCAAACCCCTCACACAAAATCTAACAGATCGCTCAAATGTAAAAACATCAGAAAGCCTAGAGAATCCCCAACCCCTCCTTTGCCAAAAAATACCTGCCAATCGACAAGAAGAAAGAAAACACAGTAAAACTGACAGAGACTAGTACAAACTTCAGTCCACACTAATAATCATATGTGTCTCGGAATTTCAAAAACCCCCTCCATAGGTCAAACTCGGTCCTTCCGTGGGCAGTGACTGCCAACCCACAGCCTCTCAACCTCTGGCCCAACCTGTGAACTTAATTAACCCATAGATCCTTGGATTGTGGGAATAAACTGGAGCACCCGGAGGAAAGCCACATGGGCATGGAGGGAATGTACAAACTCCTTACAGAGGACACCGGAATTGAACTTTGAGCTCCAATGGCCCCAGTTGTAATAGCATTGTGCTAACCGCTACACTTCTGTGGTGCCCCATTCGGTGTCTGGGGAGAGGTACGTGTCCACTAACCACGTTTTAGGCATGACCATAGTAGAGGTGTGTGGAAAAATCAGTGTATGCCCTCAGCTCACTAACACTAACCCTAACCATACATCTTCAGATAGGGAAGGAGCATAAAGCTTTCAGACTGGAGAATATGCAGAAGCTGAAAATCCAGAGCAACACACAAAGTACCGGAGGAACTCCACAGGTCAGGCAGCATCTATGGAGGGGAATAAGCAGGCAGCATTTCAGGCTGAGGCCTTTCATCAGGACTGGAAAGGAAGGTGGGGGAGAGGAGGGAAGACAAGCTGAAAAAGGTGATAGACAAAGGCAGGTGGGTGGGAAGGGGTGAAGTAAGAAGATGGGAGGTTGTAGGTGGAAAAGATAAAGGGCTGGAGAAGAAAGAATCTGATAGGAGAGGAGAATAGACCATGGGAGAAAAGGAAGAGGAGAGGCACCAGGTTATAAGCAGGTAGGAGGTCAGAATGGGGAATGGGGAAAGTTGGAGAAATTGATGTTCATGCCATCAGGTTGGAGACTGCCCAGATGGAATATGAGGTATTGCTCCTCCAACCTGAGAGTGGGCTTATTGTGGCAGAAGATAAGGCTGCGAACCGACAAGTTGGAACAGGAATGCTGACTAAGGTAACACTTGTCCACTAGCCTGTCTGAGACAATCAGATGGATTTAGCAGTGGAAATACAGGATGAAACCTTTGTTGTGTCAATTTGAATTAAAAGGTACACACTTTTAGAAAGTGGCTCCTGTGATGCCAAGGTGAAATTACTGTGACTGAGGAAAAGTTTTTGTTAAAACATCTAGTGACCTCTGTTTCAGCCACTGACTGAAATGAACATCTAAATTACTCAGGTTATGTTTGAATTTAAACAAGTTGCATCTGATCAGTTAGAGATGATGAATAATAACCGTTCTCTCTCTTTCTCTCCCTCCCTCCCTCCCTCTCACCCCACCTTGGTGCTAGGATTTGCCTTCGTTTACACAGAGTGTACACAGACTTGTGAATGACCTGCGTTACTACAGGCTTTGTAATGGCAGTTTACCTCCGGGAACCATCAAGCTATAGCCTTCGCGACTGAAGCCTTTCCTCTCATCCTCTCGCCAGGATGTCCAGTGCAACTTGCTGGCTGGACCCTCCGAATACACTGCTGCAGCACTTTGTGTCTTTGTCCTGCAGGAAGATCATAGTTGTATTCAGTACATTGACATGATGCCAATCGATCATGTAATCTGCACTGAATAGACATCAGTCATTTGCACCTTTGCATTGTTGTGCTCCTCTCAGCTGTTTCATTGGATTGACACGACAGTGCTACCGTGGTTAGCGCTATCGTGGTCAGCATTTTGTTTCTCGTTTGAAATGCCTTGAACATTTCTGCTCTGTACAAGCAGAGGACCCTCCATTTTTGGTCATATCATTCCAATGTGATACTATTGGCACACAATCGATGAAGAGTTTATGTTGTAAACTGTGTTCTGATCCTTCGAATTACCCTCTCCAAATGTATGCTGGATTATTTTTTAATGAAGATTTTAAGTCGGGTAAATTTATATTGTTTTCATTAGACTTCCACTCAACTTTGCAACATTTCTCCCTTACAGAACTTGTTTCTGTTGGTCTGTGTCATGTGTCCCCTCCTCATTCACCGAGGGTCTGTCAGAGGGAGCAGGAGTGCTTGAAATGAGTGACCCACAGACAAGTGACTCAAGCCTTTTATTGCCATTGGTTTAAGGCTCTCAGTTTAAGACTGGTGTCTGAACTAAAGTGGGCTTTCATTGCTTAGATTCTGACAGGAAGATCCAACCACCAGCTTCCCTGGGCCACGTGTTTTCCCACCTGACTTTGCCGAACACCCCTAGCATTGTCAGTACCTCTGCCCAGACACTCGCTGCAGGGGTGTGGTTGTGGGCTGAGGACTCTTATGAGTGGCAGTGGAAGAGATGAAGATTAGAGAATAATAGGAGAAGCATGTGTGAGTGTGTTTGGTGTTCCTCTGTCTGGACCTTCAAGTTGAGGAGATCAGGAGTGGACGCATGACAAACTGAAGGTTATTGGGGTTTCTGGAGCGGATCAGCACTGTGGAATTCACAGAAACCCTGAGCCATGATGCTGGCCAATGTACTCTGGGCACTTTGTCTGCCAGCTGTAGTGTTTCAGACCGCCTGGGCTGAATGTATTAAATGGGTGGTAAAGCCTCCTTTATACTTGAATATTAAACTTTTTCTCCCCCAAAGAAGCAATCGTTCCACCTTTAAAGTTGTAGGTACAAAGATAATGTGTCTGGAAAAAGGGCTTTTTCAATTGAATTCACTTAGAGCCTAATGGTTACCTGTGTATGAGCAGCAGACATCATTGTTCAAAACCTTGCCCAGTCACTGAATTGTTGGGGTTCCTTCAGCTCTATGGTAATATGAGGCTTGGTGAACCCCCGGAACTAATTATCATAGAGCTGAAGGAACCCCAACAACTTGATGACCGGGCTTGGCTCCAGGGATTCACCAAGCCTCTTCACTGGGGTACATCATTCCTTCCAAAGTGTGTCACTCTGGGCCTGACCTACCACACACCACATAAAATCCATCCCTGTCTGCAGCTGTTTTTATCATGAAGCCAGCTCCGCATTTCTCAGCATTTTCATTAAATTTGTTTAAAAAAGCTGCTAGTAATTTTTCAATCTCCTTTTAAATTCTGGACTCTGAGTATTCAGGTGGAACAAAATGAGGTACGTTTCCACCCAAGCCAGGGACTCCTGCAGATCAGTAAGTAGGGGTCACTGTGTAGTTCCCTGTCCCTCGATTGGTCCAATGAGGTGCAGGGCAGGAAAAAAGTGGAGCCCTGTGATTGTGATTAGGAGGTGATGTGCTTGGCTCTGTAGTTAGACATCAGACTCTGTGCAAACTACTCTCCTCCAACGGAGTGCCTCGTACTGGCCCCCACCACAGTGGAAGCGGTCTTGATACTCCTCTGTGCTAAGCCTTGGACACGTGAGTTTGTTAGAGCTGACCAGTCCGGATTTCCACCTTTCTGGGCTGTGTTGTTTAATTCAGTCAATGTCTGTGGTGATCCAGTCTTCCATTTTATTTTGTCCATTGCTCTAAGCCTGTAGCTTTTTAAGATTCTTTTACATTTTTGCTGCACATTGTACGGGAAAAAGTGGTACTCTGTAATTAGCGATGTCCAGTTTTCATTTCATTGGACCATGTGAAATGTGGTTGGCTACACTGTCATTGTGGTTGGATATGGTTTCCTTGGGTTGGGGCTGTTACCCTGTTAGCTCGATCGCCTCGCGTTGGGGTGAAGGCACTGTGTTGCACCTCAACCTGTTCTGAAGGATCCAGTAACCTCATTTCACAAACTGCTTCATTCTGCTTTGCTCTTCCCCACTTTGCCATGACTTGCCAGTGCTGTCTCCGCTCAGCAGCAAGAGAGAGCCCTCCTGATGGTTTCACATGTCTCAGCCTTGCATCAGAGTCCAAAGCCAAAGCCCCTGCAATTGGTGGACCGTCTCAGTGAGATTGTGGGATTCCATATTGTTGGAGACCCTGCCCCTGACTACGGAGTCTTCTGCCCTGCTGCTTCCTTTCCTCGTTGAAGAATGCTTTCTCTGCAGTGTGATTGAACTGCGCTGTGGTATTTCTATCACTGTACACAAAAGGGAATTCCTTCCAACGTACAAAGTTAATGTGACTTGTACCACAGCTCGCACTGCTGGTTTTCCCATTGTAAAGTGTGGCCAACCAGTTGTGTGTAGCAGTTCGAGGCTCTGTTCACAATGTGTACTGAGAATGCCCCTGTCTGTAGTCACTGCAAGTGTTTGCCCCAGACGTGAGCTGTACTGGGCCAGCTCACACCCTGTACAAAACGGACTCCTGTTTATTTTTTTAGGATTATGGTGATACTTTGTACAAGTGTACAGTGATGTGATTATAAACAGATCCCAGCTTTCACCAAGGCTACGTCAGTGTTTCTGGATGTAAATATGAGACTGTTTTGTGCCTGAACACTTACAATGAGAAGTGTATTAAATCTACACACTGGTTTTACTCTTCTGTGTTGAACCCATTTTGATTCTGACATTCCACTGCAGAATTCAAGTCTTTTATAATTGCATTTTATAAAAAAAATGTAGATATGACTTTTAAATAAATGATGATCCAAGTGCATGTTTGGCCTCAGGCATTTGGGAGTTGATGGGGTCGAGTTGAGGAAGTGTCAGCCCATATAGAAGCAGCAGCAAGCCTGGGCAAAGGTTAAAACGCCTGGCACCCTCCTGAATTACAAGCAGCCTGTTTAAATACTGTACCTCTGAGGAGTATGCGTTTAAATACTGTACCCCTGAGGAGTATGCGTTTAAATACTGTACCCCTGAGGAGTATGCGTTTAAATACTGTACCCCTGAGGAATATGCGTTTAAATACTGTACCCCTGAGGAATATGCGTTTAAATACTGTACCCCTGAGGAGTATGCGTTTAAATACTGTACCCCTGAGGAGTATGCGTTTAAATACTGTACCCCTGAGGAGTATGCGTTTAAATACTGTACCCCTGAGGAGTATGCGTTTAAATACTGTACCCCTGAGGAGTATGCGTTTAAATACTGTACCCCTGAGGAATATGCGTTTAAATACTGTACCCCTGAGGAGTATGCATTTAAATACTGTACCCCTGAGGAGTATGTACTGTGTGGTGAAAAGAAGTATTAAGCATCTGCCAGGATTTCAAATTCTGAGCTTTGTAGGAAATGAGTAGGTCTCCCTATTCCACCAAACTTAGTAAGTTGCTACCAGCAAAGTAGTGTCGAGGAGAAGGATCAGGGACATTGCCTGTACTATGAATGTTCTCTAATCTTCCCTTAGTCCTCATATCCTGCAATATTTAATTCCCTGGGAGCAGCTGAATTCAGATCATATTTGGCTATATTAAAAATAATCTCTGATTGGTATGCCAGTTGCTCTAAATCCATGTGACTAATTCTTGGGTTCTGAATGATCAATCCTGCATTCTCCCCTTGTCCCTGGAAGTACTTACCCAACAAATACAAAACTATTCATCTTACTCTTGAATGTCTGAATTGATCACCTCCCGTGTTCAGAGTGATGAGCTCCAGCAGTTTTCTGTAGCTTCAAAATAAAGTTAGTTCTAAGTTAAACTATTATAAAAATACATACCGTATGTCACCATACAGAATCCTGAGATTTACTTCCTTGCAGGCATTCACAATAATACAAAGAAGCACAATAGAATAAATTTTAAAAGCACACACCAGTTGGACAAACAAACTGCAAATATAAAAAAAGAGAAAACAATAATAAATAAATAAACAATATCAAGAACATGAGATAATGAGTCCTTGAAAGAGAGTCCACAGGTTGTGGGAATGGTTCAGTGTTGGGGTGAGTGAGTTTATCACATCCACTCTATCAAGGCCTTTCACCATTCAATAGGGTTCAAAGAGGTCTCCCCTCATTCTTCTGAATGCCAGCAAATACAGGCCCAGAGTCATCCAACACTCTTCAGATGACAAGCCATTCAATCCTGGAATCATTTTTGTGAACCCTCTCCAGTTTCAGCACATGTGTTCTAAGGGGCCAGACCTGCTCACAGTACTCCAAGTGAGGCCTCACCAGTGCTTTATAAAGTGTCAACATTACATCTTTTATAATCTAGTCCTCTTGACATGAATGCTATCATTGTATTCGCCTTCCTCACCATAGACTCAACCTGCAAATTAACCTTTAGGGATTCCTGTACAAGGACTCCCAAATCCCTTTGCATCTCAGTTTTTTGCTTTTTCTGTCCATTTAGAAAACAGTCTACTCTTTCATTTCCTCTACCAAAGTGCATGACCATACACTTCCCGACACTATTCCATCTGCCATTTCTTTGCCCGTTCTCCTAATCTGTCTAAGTCCTGCTGTAGCAGAAGGGAGTGCCTGTTGGCTGAGGGGTGATAACTGTTCCTGAACCTGGTGTGGGATCTGAGACTACTGTACCTGTTCCCTGACATCTTTTTGTCAAATAATAAAGTATGGCACATTGTCCCAATGTGAGCTATTCAACTTCACCCTCTCTGCAGTCCTGAGGCCTCTGCTCTTCAAGTGCTGTTTAAATCTGATGAGGGTTTCTGTCTTCCATGTTTTCAGGTAATGATGGTTCAAAGGAGGTTCATGAAAATGATTCCAAGATTGAATGGCCTGTCACATGAAGACTGATGGCTCTGGGCTTGTATTCACTAGAGTTCAGACAAATGAGGGGTGACCGTATTGAAACCTATCGAATGGTGAAAGGCCTTGATAGAGTGGATGTGGAGAGGATATTTTCTATGGTGGAAGAGCCTAAGATCAGAGGGCACAGCCTCAGGATAGAGGGGTGTCCTTTTAGAACGAAGATGAGGAGAAACTTATTTAGCCAGAGGGTGGTGAATCTAGAATTCTTTGCCGCAGCTAGCTGTGGAGGTAGGTTTGGTGCATATTTAAGGCAGAGGTTGATAGATTCTTGATTGGTCAGGGCATACAGGGAGAAGGCAGGAGGTTGGGGCTGAGAGGAAAACTGGATCAGTTATAATGAAATGACAAAGACTTAATGGGCCAAATGTCTTAATTTTGCTCCTATATCTTATGGTCTTGTGGCCAATGAGTCTACACCCCTAGAATGAAACTGTCCTCATGTCCCCTCTACTACTGACGCCATTAAACCCCTGAGGGAAATGTAGGTCCTCTCTAATTTTCATGTACTGTTGTGAAATCTGCTTGCAGAGAAGAAGCAGCTGTTTTGGAATTGTTGAGTGTGGAGCTTCAGGCTCCTGTACCTCCTCCCTGAAGGTAAGAATGAGAACAGGGCATGTCCCAGATGCTGAGGGTCCTGGGTGATAGGTGATGCCTTCTTGAGGCACCACCTCATGAATATGTCCTCAGTGGGGAGGGTTGTGCCCATGATAAAGCTGACTGAGTTTACATCCCTCTGCAGCCTTTTGCCATCCTGTACACACTGGAGCCTCCATGCCAGTCAGAATGCTCTCCATCAAACAGCTATAGAACTTTATAAGTCTTTGATGACGTACCAAATCTCCTCAAACTCCTAATGAAGTAGAGCCACTGGTGTGTCTTTTTGTGATTGCATCAATGTGTTAGACGCCAGTCCTCTTAAGGTGACCTCCGTATTTGCACTTCCAGAAGTCCATGATTAACTCCTTGGTCTTAAGTGTAAGGTGGTTGTTGAGACACCACTCACTCCTGTTTGCATCCTCATTGTCATCTGAAATTTTTACCAACCATTGTTATTGGCAAATTTAGATACCATTTGAGCTGTACCTAGCCACATAATCATGGATATAGAGAGAGTAGAGCAGTGTGACAAGATCCATCCTTCAGGTGCGCCAATGTTTATTGTCAGCAAAGAGATGTTATTTCTGATCTGTGCTGACTCTGGTCTCCCAGTGAGGAAGTTGAGGATCTGGTTTCAGGCTTAGTGGAAGTATATTTTCATTAATGACAAGGTAGATGGAGGGGCAGGTAGTTCTAAAGAAGAACAGAGGCCACAGAAGGACTTAGACAGATTCGGAGAATGGGCAAAGAAACGGCAGGTGGAATACTGTGTCAGGAAGTGTATGGTCATGCACTTTTACTGTTTGAGTCTGTGGTGAGGAAGGCAAATGTGATGTTAACATTCATTTCAAGAGGACTAGAATATAAAAGCAAGGATGTAATGTTGAGTATTCAGCACTGGTGAGGCCTCACTTGGAGTATTGTGAGTGTGTTTGGGCCCCTTATCTTAGAAAGGATGTGCTGAAACTAGAGAGGATTCAAAGGAGGTTCACAAAAATGATTCCAGGATTGAATGGCTTCTCATATGAAGAGCGTTTGATGGCTCAGAGCCTGCATTCACTGGAATTCGGAAAAATGGGGGGTGGGGCTTAATTGAAACCTATCAAATGGTGAAAGGCCTTGAATAGTGGATGTGGAGAGGATGTTTCCTATGGTGGGGGAGTCTGAGACCAGAGGATACAGCCTCAGAGTCGAGGGGCATCCTTTTAGAACAGAAATGAGGAGGAATTTTTTTATCGAGAGTGGTGACTTTGTAGAATTATTTACCACAGGCAGCTGTGGAGGCCAAGTCTTTATATTTAAGACAGAGGTTGATAGATTCTTGATTGGTCAGGACATGAAGGGATATGGGGAGAAGGCAGAAGACTGGGGCTGAGGAAAAATGGATCGACCATGATGGAACGATGCAGCAGACTCAATGGGTTGAATGGTGTAATTCTGCACCTATATCTGGGTGTGTATCTTTCCATTCACTGCATGTTCTCCCACATACCCCAAACACATGATATTATACTTTCCTGGGTTTAATTCCATTCACCCTTTTCCCATTTTCCTTCAGTGTTACTCTACCAACTGTAGGAACAATCTGCAACCTCTGCTTGAGCAACCTGCGTGTTGGTCTAACTCATTATAACAACAAGCAAGGAGGGGAACCGCAAAGGATAATTTCACTCACCCTAGCACTGAACTGTTCCCACAACCTATCAACTCACTTTCAAGGACTTATTATCTCATGTTCTCAGTATTTATTGTTTATTATTCTTTTCTTTTTGTATTTGCAGTTTGTGTGCATTTTTTATTGATTCTTTTGTGTTTCTTTGTCTTTACTGTAAATGCCTGCAAGAAAATGAATCTCAGGGTTGTGTATAGTAACATATGTACTTTGTCCGTGATGTATCTGCCTGTACCACCACCCAGACAGGATGTTGCACACACCCACCACTCTCTGTGTGGGGGAAAAAAACTACCTTTGATATCCCATCCCCAAACTTTCCTCCAATCTCGTCACTATGTTGAAATTGGCTACCACCTTCCTACATTATAAAGGCCCTGGGACAATCTGAGGTTATGAACGATCCTTTGGAAATCCAAACTTGTATTTGTTTCTCTGGTCCATGTTCTTTCTTGCTTCTAATGTCAAAATTTTATCCCATTCTTCTTGAATTCTTATCAACTACCAATGTGATTCTGTTTCAGACACAACTGCTGGACGAACAGGTCAGGCAACATCAACGTATGGAAATGAATAAGTAGTTGACGTATTGGGACAGGACCCTTCATCAGGACTGAAACACCAACTGTTTATTCATTTCCATAGATGCTGCCTGACCTGCTGAGTTCCTCCAGCATTTTGCGTGTGTTGCTCTGGATTTCCAGCATCTGGAGAATGTCTTGTGTTTATAACTATATTTCAGGCTGGTTTCCTCTGTTCGTCACTATGGGAGCAGAATTGAGCTATTTGGCTCATCGGCCCCATTCTTTTGTCTTCTCCCCATAACCTTTGATGCTAACTAATCAAGAACACACCACTTTAAATGTACCCAATGACTTAGCCTGCACAGCCATATGTGGCAATGAATTCCACAGATTCACCACCTTCTGGCTAAAGACATTGCTCCACACCTCTGGTCCCTTATTATCTGAGGCTGTGCACTCTGGTCCTAGACTTGCCCTCTTAGAGGAAACATCTTCCCCATATCCACTCTATCTAGGTCTGAAATCAATAGGCTTCAATGAGATCTTCCCTCTTTTAAACTCCAGTGAGTAGAGGCCCAGAGCCATCAAACACCCTTCATTTGAGTTAACTGAAGTGTTTGTAGAGTCACCTCACACTGCCTCCAATCAGTGTAGTACTCAAATGAAGAACATCTTTGTCCAGCCTTTGGGAATCACCTCATGTTCTTGATAGTTACTGTTTATTTCTATATTTTTTCTTTATTTATTTTTGCATTTGCACAGTTTGTTGTCTTTTGCACAGTGATTGGTGTGGCCTTTCATGGATTTATTGAATATGCCTGCAAGAAAATAAATCTCAAGCTGTATATGGTGATGTAATGTAATTTGAACCATGACCAACACATCCCTCGTCCACATCCCGAAATGAGCAAAAGGCTGCCATCAGGAAGGAGGTACAGGAGCCTGAGGACCCACAACACCAGGTTCAGGAACAGTTTTAAACCCCTCAACCATCAGGCTCCTGAACCAGAGGGGATAACTTCACTCACCCCATCACTGAACTGTCTCCACAACTTATAGACTCACTTTCAAGGATTCTTCATCCCGTCTTCTCTATATTTACTGTTTGTTTGTTTATTTATTGTTTTGCTTGTTTTTGTTTCTTTGTATTTGCTGTGAATACCCCCAAGAAAATGGATCTTCAGATAGTATATGGTGGCGTTATACTTTGATAATAAATTTGCTTTGAACTTTGAGATACCACAATTTAGTTGTTTGTCTGGGATCAATTTTTAGAACACTAAACTTTACGAAAAATGTTTCGTAAGTGAAAATAGAGATTTTGGGGTAAAATAACTGGCCTGAACCTTTAAACAGTTGACGCTCTCCGGTATGGATAATGGACTGAAACGTTCGTGGGGGCCGAGTCCAAGAGGCAGGAACCGGGTAGGGTGGAGGTAGAAGCGGCTGTGGCTGTAGTTTATTATCCGCGGTCGTGCCTGAGGCCTGGGGTGAAGGCTGACCCTTGAGCCCAGGCGGAGCTGCCCTCGCTGTGGCCCCGCCCCGTCCAGCCCGCGGGAGGCGGCTCAGTCAGGCCGAGCCGAGCCGTGATGCTGTTGCGGGCGCTAAGCCGCCTGTGGACGGAGCGTCGCCTTCCTGCCAGCCCGGGGCTCCGCTGGGCCGCCGCTGGCCTCCGGCTTCTCTCCTCCGGTAAGTGCGGGACCGGGTTCATGAGTTCCCGGTCGGTTCATTCATTTGTTCCGCTGCCGAGTTGTTTTGCAAGTTTCACAGAAACTCGCGGAGAATCCTGGAACCTCCAGGACTGGAGGAGGGAGAGCCCCTCGATCTACACCGTGGGTTGGGGAACAACGAGGTGGGTGGGTGGTGACCCCTAACCCCCCCCCCCCCCGTCCTAGGGGTGACCCTCTGTTTGCTGCGTTGAATGGTGCTCTGATATCCCAATTGAGTACTAGCTTCATGTTCAATCACCATCTGCGGCCACATCTAAAATTGGTTAATCGAATGAAAAAAGAATCTAGATTAAATTAATGCAACTAAACTAGTTTCAGTTACAATTAATAATATAACAGTATCCTGTGTTGTTACTTTGTTGAGCTGGTCAGTTATACAATACAGAAACACTATACTGACTTTACCCCGTCTACACTAACCCAATCTGCCTGCTTTAGGATTCAAATGTCTAAATACCTCTAATCCGCCACCATCTCAGGCATTGAGTTCCGAATTTCTGTGTGAAAAGAAATCCCCTTTAAAAATCGTATTCATGCCTCATACCCTTATGTATACATGATCCATCATCAGCGACCCCCCACCACTCAGGCCATGTATATTCTCACTGCTGCCATCGTGATGGAGGTACAGGAGCCTCAGGACCCACACCACTAGGAAATTATTAACGTTCAACAGTAAGGCCAACACATAGAAACATAGAAAACCTACAGCACAATACAGGCCCTTCGGCCCACAATGCTGTACTTACTTTAGAAATTACCTAGGGTTACCCTTAGCCCTCTATTTTTCTAAGCTCCATGTACCTATCCAGGAGTCTCTTAAAAGACCCTATTGTACCCACCTCCTCCACCGTCGCCGGCAGCCCATTCCACACACTCACCATTCTGCATTAAAAAGCTTACCCCTGACATCTCCTCTGTACCTACTTCCAAGCACCTTAAAACTACCCTCTCATGTTAACCATTTCAGCCCTGGGGAAAAGCTTCTATCTACACGATCAATGCCTCTCATCATCTTATATACCTCTATCAGGTCACCTCTCATCCTCCGTCACTCCAAGGAGAAAAGACCGAGTTCACTCAACCTATTCTCATAAGGCACGCCCCCCCAATCCAGGCAACATCCTTGTAAATTTCCACTGCACCCTTTCTATAGTTTCCACATCCTTCCTGTAATGAGGTGACCTGTATTGAGCGCAGTACTCCAAGTAGGGTCTGACCAGGGCCCTATATAGCTGTAACATTACCTCTTGGCTCCTAAACTCAATCCCACAACAAATGAAGGCCAATACACCACACGCCTTCTTAACCAAAGTCAACCTGCGCAGCAGCTTTGAGTGTCCTATGAACTCGGACCCCAAGATCCCTCTGATCCTCCACACTGCCAAGAGTCTTACCATTAATACTATATTCTGCCTTCATATTTGACCTACCAAAATGAACCATTGATCTGTTCCCACAACCTATGGACTCACTTTCAAGGATTCTTCATCTCATGTTCTCAATATTAATTTATTTATTTTATATTTGTAGAGTCTGTCTTTTGCACGTGAGCTTTTTGTCCATCTTGTTACATGTGGTCTCTCATTTTGCTTCTTTGTATTTACTGTGAATGCCCACAAGAAAACAAAGAGTCATAGAAAACTACAGCACAGAACCAGGCCCTTTGGCCCATCCAGTCCATGGGAAACCATTTAAACTGCCTACTCCCATCAACCTGCACCAGGACACTAGAATACTACAGCACAGTACAGGCCCTTTAACCCTTGATGTTGTGCTGACCCATATATCCATTGTCCTTCATGCCCCTCCCATCCATGTACTTATCCAAACTTCACTTAAATGTTGAAATTGACCCTGCATCCACCACTTGCATTGGTAGCTCATTCCACACTCTCACCACCCTCTGAGTGAAGAAGTTCCTTCCTCGTATTCCCCTTAAGCATTTCACCTTTCACCCTTAACCAATGATTTCTAGTTGTAGGCTCACCCAACCTCAGTAGAAAAAGCCTGCCTGCAGTTACTCTGTCTATACCCCTCATAATTTTGTTTACCTCTATCAAATCTCTCAATCTTCTAAGTTCTAGGGAATAAAGTTCTAACCTTTTGAATTTTTTGCTGCAACTCAGATCTTCCAGTCCTGGCAACATCCTTGTACATTTTCTCTGTACTCTTTCAATCTTAGTTGCATCCTTCCTGTCAGTAGTTGATCCAAAACAGCACACAATACCGACGTCTTGTACAACTTCAACATAACATCCCATCTCAGTACTTTGATCTATGAAGGCCAATGTGCCAAAAGCTTTCTTTACAACCCAATCTACCCGTGATGCCACTTTCAATGAATTATGGACCTGTATTCCCAGATCCCTTTGTCCTACCACACCCCTCAGTGCCCTAACCTGGTTGGTGCTACAGAGGTACAAAACATTGCACTTATCTGCATTAAATTCCATCTGTCATTTTTCAGCCCATTTTCCATCTCTCAAAATTACACTTCTGAATATCTCTCTCACCTCCTACTTCGATATCCTGATCAGCCTGCTTCACTCCAGGGAGACCAATCTCCTGTAACTGAAATATTTCAGTTCAAGCAATATCCTGGTGAATCTCCTCTACTGTCTTTCCAGCACAACTTCATCCTACCCCTCATGGTGAGCAGAACTGTACACAGTTCTCCACGTGAGGTCTACCCAGTGTTTTGTAAAGTTGCAACGTAACCTCTGCTGAATTCCATAGCCTGGCCTTTGATGGCAAGCATCTTGAATGCCACCTTCACCACCTTATGCACTGTGTTGTTACTTTGGACCCCAGGTCTCTGTTCAACACCTTCACTTAGTAACTTACTTGTCAAGTGCTTTAGAAAACTCACCTGTACTGACAGAACACATTTTCTGACAGCTCCAGGCCTGTACATTTAACACCTCAGCAGCAGAGGCTGAACCCCGTTAACCTGTGGCGTACTAGGGCAGCATTGGTGATGCATGATTTGAATGCAGTTGTGTATGGGAGTATGATTAGGGGGAATGCGATGATCGGGGAGAGGTGCTCTGTTACAGCTACAGAGAAAGTGCAGTGCAGAGAGACCATAAAGTTTGTTCATTATGTGTCCTGTCATACAAGGTGTGTGATCATGCTCTTTTCATGACCAGAAATGTTCTTGGCAAATTTTTCTACATGAGTGGTTTACCATCACAGCCTTCTGGGCAGTGTTTTTATAAGATGGGAGACCCCAGCCATTATCAATATCAGAAGAGATTGTCTGCCTGGTGTCTGGTCACATAACCAGGACTTGTGATGTGCTCCAGCTGCTCATACGACCTGTGGCTTCACATGACCCTGATCGGGGGCTGAGCAGGTGTTACACCTTGCCTAAGAGTGACCTGCAGGCTAGCGGAGGGAAGGAGCACCTTACACCTCCTTTGGCAGAGACGTATCTCCACCCCACCTCCCATAATAAGATGCAAAATTATAACGAGGTTTATTGTGAGGTCGACAGTCCAACTTATAAATCAGCTGGAGTTGGGCTGTCCTTGAGTTTGGGGGAGTTTCTGTTGGAAGGTATCCATCATTAAGGACCCCCATCATCCAGGACATGCCTCCTTCTCATTACTACCATCAGGGAGGAGGTACGGGAGCCTCAATGTTTTACAATTTCTTCCCCTCTGCTGACAGATATCTAGTGGAAGAGATGAAGCTGTATCCTTTGATTATTCCCTGGCCGTTACCTCTGTCCTTCAAGGATAATTGCCACTCAGTGATTGCCCTCTGGACCACGTATATCACTGGCCACTGGTCCTCCCTGTCCATTTAGTACCAAAACCTTGAGAAATGGTCATTGGCAAAGGTCGTGAAATGTGCTGTTTTGTGGCAGCAGTGCATTGCAATACATAAAGATTACTATAAGTTACAGTAAGATTATATTTTTAAAAAATAATGCAAAAACAGAGCAAAGCAGTGAGGTAGTGTTCATTGTCCATTCAGAAATCCGAAGGTGGAGGGGAAGAAACTGTTCCTAAAATGTTGAGTGTGGATCTTCAGGCTCCTGTACCTCTTCCCTGATGGTAGCAATGAGAGGAGAGCATGTCCTGGGTGATGGGGTCCTTAATGATGGATGCCACCTTCAAGATGAAGGTGTCACCTTTTGAAGATGTCCTCAGTGGTAGCGAGGCTCGTGCCCATGGTGGAGCTGGCTGAGTTTTTAATCCTCTGTAGCCTTTTCTGGTCCTTTCAGCAACACCCCACCCTCCCTTGTCCTTCCAAATGTCTCCCACCCTGTAACTCTCTGCAACCCCGCTCCTCGATTTTAATCCATTCAACGTTGGTCACTGAGTCTTCACCTGCTGAGATCCTGTTATCGCTGTCTCTCTCCGTGTTAAACTGTGCCAAGTCACCCCATTATGTCAAGGCTTTGGAGAGGCTGGAGGAGAGGTTCACTAGGATGCTGCCTGGATTAGAGGGCATGTGCTGTAACAAGAGGTTGGACAAAACCGGCTTGTTTTCTCTGGAACGGCGGAGGCCGAGGGGAGACCTGAGAGAGGTTTATAAAATTATGAGAGACATGGATGGAGTAGACAGTGAGTATTTTTCCCAAGGTTGAAATATCTTATGCCAGAGGGGTATATAAGGTGAGAGAGGGTAATTTCAAGGAGATGTGAGGGGCAAGTTTTTTACACAGACAGTGGTGTTGGGGGTGGTAGAGGCAGATACATGAGAGATTTTTAAGAGACGTTTATCTAGGCACAGGAATGTAAAGGAAATGGAGGGATATGCACATTGTGTAGACAGTTGGCCATTTGATTACAAATGTAATGGGTCATTGTGGGCTGAAGGGCCTGTTTCTGTGTTGTACTGTTCTATGTTCTGTGTTGTACTGTTCTGTGTTGTACGGTTCTACGTTCTGTGTTGTACGGTTCTATGTTCTGTGTTGTACTGTTCTGCGTTGTACTGTTCTGTGTTCTGCGTTGTACGGTTCTATGTTCTGTGTTGTACGGTTCTATGTTCTGTGTTGTACGGTTCTATGTTCTGTGTACGGTTCTGTGTTGTACTGTTCTGTGTTCTGTGTTGTACTGTTCTGCGTTGTACTGTTCTGTGTTCTGCATTGTACTGTTCTGTGTTCTGCGTTGTACGGTTCTGTGTTCTGCGTTGTACGGTTCTGTGTTCTGCGTTGTACTGTTCTGTGTTCTGCGTTGTACGGTTCTGTGTTCCGTGTTGTACTGTTCTGTGTTCCGTGTTGTACTGTTCTGTATTCCGTGTTGTACTGTTCTGTGTTCCGTGTTGTACGGTTCTGTGTTCCGTGTTGTACGGTTCTGTGTTCTGCGTTGTACTGTTCTGTGTTCTGCGTTGTACGGTTCTATGTTCTGTGTTGTACGGTTCTATGTTCTGTGTTGTACTATTCTGTGTTCTGTGTTGTACAGTTCTATGTTCTGTGTACGGTTCTGTGTTGTACTGTTCTGTGTTCTGTGTTGTACTGTTCTGCGTTGTACTGTTCTGTGTTCTGCATTGTACTGTTCTGTGTTCTGCGTTGTACGGTTCTGTGTTCTGCGTTGTACTGTTCTGTGTTCTGCGTTGTACGGTTCTATGTTCCGTGTTGTACTGTTCTGTGTTCCGTGTTGTACTGTTCTGTGTTCCGTGTTGTACGGTTCTGTGTTCCGTGTTGTACGGTTCTATGTTCCGCGTTGTACTGTTCTGTGTTCCGCGTTGTACGGTTCTATGTTCCGCGTTGTACGGTTCTATGTTCCGCGTTGTACTGTTCTGTGTTCTGCGTTGTACTGTTCTGTGTTCTGCGTTGTACTGTTCTGTGTTCTATGGAAAAGAATAAACGATCAATGTTTCGGGCCATGACCCTTCATCAGGACAAGAGAGGAAGGGGGAGGATGCCAGAATAAAAAGACGGGAAGATAAGGAGCCTAGCTGGAGGGCAGGTGGGTGGGAAAGGCAAAGGGCTGGAGAGGAACAAATCTGATAGGAGAGGAGAGTGGGCATGGACCATAGGAGAAAGGGAAGGTAGCAGAAAAGGAAATTATAGACCAGTTAGCCTGACCTCAGTGGTTGGGAGTCAATTAAGACCATAAGATAAAGGAGCAGAAGTCAGCCATTCGGCCCATCGAGTCTGCTCCGCCATTTCATCATGAGCTGATCCAATCTCCCCTTTAGTCCCATTCCCCCACCTTCTCACCATAACCTTTGATGCCCTGACTACTCAGATACCTATCAATCTCTGCCTTAAATACACCCAATGACTTGGCCTCCACTGCCACCTGTGGCAACAAATTCCATAGATTCACCACCCTCTGGCTAAGAAAATTTTTTCGCATCTCTGTTCTGAATGGACGTCCTGCAATCCTCAAGTCACGTCGTCTCATACTAGACTCCCCCACCAGGGAAACAACTTTGCCACATCCACTCTGTCTGTGCCTTTCAACATTCGAAATGAGGTCCCCCCTCATTCTTCTAAACTCCAACGAACGTTCTTCATATGTTAACTCTCTCATTCCCGGAATCATTCTAGCAAATCTTCTCTGAACCCTCTCCAACGTCAGCACATTCTTTCTTAAATAAGGAGCCCAAAACTGCACACAGTAAATATTCCAGCTATATTCAAATGGAGTACTTGGTAACACAGTACAAGATAAGACAAAGTCAGCATGGTTTCCTTCAGGGAAAATTCTGCCTGATGAACCTGTTGGAATTCTTTGAGGAGATTACAAGTAGGATAGATAAAGGGGATGCAGTGGATGTTGTATATTTGGACATTCAGAAGGCCTTTGACAAGGTGCCACACATGGGGTTGTTCACCAAGTTAAGAGTCCATGATATTACAGGAAAGTTACTAAGATGGTTAGAGCATTGGCTGATTGGTAGGAGGCAGCAAGTGGGAATAAAAAGACAAAAATACAACTGCAGGTGCTGTGGATCAAAGAATACGTACACGACGCTGGAAGAACTCAGCAGGTCAGGCAGCATCCATGAGAAAAGAGTAGCCAACGTTTCGGGCCAAGACCCTTCATCAGGAAAGGTCCCTTCCTGATGAAGGGAATAAAAAGATCCTTTTCTGTTTGGCTGCCAGTGACGGTTGGTGTTGGGATCACTTCTGTTTATGCTGTATATCAGTGATTTAGATGATGGAATTAGAGGACTTTGTTGCCAAGTTTGCAGATGAGACAAAGATAGGTGGATGGGCAGGTAGTGTTGAGGAAACAGGTAGGATGCAGAAGAACTTAAGACAGATTAGGAGAATGGGCAAGAAAGAAGCAAATGAAATACAATGTTGGAAAATGCATGGTCATGCACTTTGGTAAAAGAAATAAATGTGCAGACTATTTTCTAAACGGGGAGAAAATCCAAAAATCTGGGATGCAAAGAGACTTGGGAGTCCTGTGCAGAACACCCTGTAGGTTAACTTGCAGGTTGAGTCAGTGGTGAGGAAGGCAAATGCCATGTTCACATTCATTTCAAGAGGTCTAGAATACAAGAGCAAGGATGTGATGCTGAGGCTTTATAAGGCACTGGTGAGGCCTCACCTTAAGTATTGCGAACAGTTTTGTGCCCCACATCTTAGAAAAAATGTGCTGGTATTGGAGAGGGTCCAGAGGAGGTTCACAAGGATGATTCCAGGAATGAAAGGGTTATCATACGAGGAACGTTTGATGGCTGAGTCTGTACTTGCTGTAATTTAGAAGATGAGGGGGGATCTCATTGAAACCTTTCGAATGTTGAAAGGCCTAGACAGAGTAGATGTGGAAAAGATGTTTCCCATGCTGGGGGAGTCTGGGACAAGAGGGCACAGCCTCAGAATAGAGGGGCGCCCTTTCAAAACAGAGATGCAGAGAAATTTCTTTAACCAGAGTGGTGAATTTGTGGAATTTGTTGCCACATGCAGCTGTGGAGGCCAGGTAATTGAGGGTGCATTTAAGGCAGAGGTTGATAGGTTCTTGATTGGACATGGTATCAAAGGTTACAGGGAGAAGGCCAGGAACTGGGGTTGAGAGGGAGATTAAAAAAGAATCAGCCATGATTGAATGGCGGAGAAGATTCAAAGGACCAGATGGCCTAATTCTGCTCCCATGTCTTACAGTCTTTGGAAGGAGGGGGGCGCACCAGGGGGAAGTGATAAGCAGCTGAGGAGAGGGCAGAGACCAGAGTGGAGAATAGAGAGGGGGGCATTTATGGGAAAGAGGAATTGATATTCATGCCATCAGGTTGGAGGCTCCCATCAAAGGAAACATTCACTCTTTCTAGGCCTTTCAATAGTTGATAGGTTTCAATGAGATCCTCCCCATCCCTCACTACTCTTCTAAATTCCAGTGGTGGAGGCCCAGAGCCTTCAAAAGCAACTCATACATTAACCCTTTCATTTCCAAGATAATTCTTGTGAACATCCTCTGGACCTCCTCCAACACCAGCACATCCTTTTTCAGAGGAGTGTTTAGAATGTGCACCTTGTACAGCTGTATCACCTCTTGTCCTCCTTTGCTTCGAAGAGAAAAGGCCTTGCGTGCTCAGCCTTTCCCCAAAAGACATGCTCTCCAGTGTAGTCAGTGATCTGGTCTAGTAATCGACGTTGTCTGTAGAGCTGGAACTCGTGCTGTGTATGGAGCCCCCACTCCCTGCAGCCAATCACCAGCTGCTCTGTAATCGAAGGCTTTCGAGGCGGTGGCAGCAGCTGTGCCCTGTGACTGATTGGCCTGTTTACACAGCCGTTACCTGTCCTCCATGACAGATTTCTAAATAAAGGTTGGACTGTGCAAGGAACTCAAGGGCACCCGAGTGATATCGATCGGTGCTTGTTCACCTTGGTGTTTGTTGGGGATGTTTGAGAGAGCATGTACACAACCTTAAAACATACAACAGTACAGGTCCTTTTGACCTATTCTAAGATAAATCTAACCCTTCCCACCTACGTACATTATTGGAGAGGACTCTTAGAGACAGAATTTACAAGTATTTGGAAAGCATTACCTGATTCGGGGATAGTCAGCATGATTTTGAGGGGAAGGCCACACCTCAAGAGGCTGATTGAATCCTTTGATGAAGGTAATCTTGTAGCTCTATAAACCTGGTTAGACCACACTTGCAATATTGTATTCTGTTCTGGTCACCTCATTATTGGAAGGATGTAGAAGCTTTAGAGAGTGTGTAGAGGAGATTCACCAGGATGCTGTCTGGATTGGAGAAGGTGCAGAGGAGATTCACCAGGACACTGTCTGGATTAGAGAGGGTGTAGAGGAGGTTCACCAGGATGCTGTCTGGATTGGAGAAGGTGCAGAGGAGATTCACCAGGATGCTGTCTGGATTAGAGAGGGTGTAGAGGAGATTCACCAGGACGCTGTCTGGACTAGAGAGGGTGTAGAGGAGATTCACCAGGATGTTGTCTGGATTAGAGAGGGTGCAGAGGAGATTCACCAGGATGTTGTCTGGATTAGAGAGGGTGCAGAGGAGATTCACCAGGATGTTGTCTGGACTAGAGAGGGTGTAGAGGAGATTCACCAGGATGTTGTCTGGACTAGAGAGGGTGTAGAGGAGATTCACCAGGATGTTGTCTGGATTAGAGAGGGTGCAGAGGAGATTCACCAGGATGTTGTCTGGACTAGAGAGGGTGCAGAGGAGATTCACCAGGATGCTGCCTGGATTGGAGAAGGTGCAGAGGAGATTCACCAGGATGCTGTCTGGATTGGAGAGGGTGCAGAGGAGATTCACCAGGATGCTGTCTGGATTGGAGAAGGTGCAGAGGAGATTCACCAGGATGCTGCCTGGACTAGAGACCATGTTTTATGAGGATAGGTTGAGCAAGCTGGGGCTTTTCTCTTTGAAGTGGAGGAGGTTGAGAGGTTGTAAAGATGATAAAACGCATTGTGGATGGTCAGAGACTTTTTCCCAGAACAGAAATGGCTAATACAACGGGTCAATTTTAAGGTGACTGGAAGAAAGTATGGGTGGGGGAGGATGTCCAACGTAGGTTTTTTACACAGAGAGTGGTGAGTGTGTGGAATGCCCTGCTAGGGATGGTGGCAGAGGCAGATACATTAGGGGTATTTAAGAATCTCTTAGGCACATAGATGGAGAAAAATAGAGGGATATAAGACCATAAGACATAGGAGCAGTATTAGGTCATTCACCCCTTCGAACCTGTTCCACCATTCCATCGTGGCTGGTTCCGGATCCCATACACCGAACCCCATACACCTGCCTTCTTGCCATATCCTTTGATGCCCTGATCCATCAGGAAACGATCAACTTCCACTTTAAATATACCCACAGACTTGGCCTCCACCGCAGTCTGTGGTAGAGCATTGCAAATTCTCCTTACCTCTGTTCTAAAGGGTCATCCCTCAGATTTGAGGCTGTGCCCTCTAGTTCTGGATACCTGCACCATTGGAAACATCCTCTCCACTACCACTCTATCCAGTCCTTTCAACATTTGGTAGGTTTCAATGCGATCCCCACACATTCTTCCAAATTCCAGTGAGTACAGGCCCAAAGCTGCCAAACACTCCTCATATGTTAACCCCTTCATTCCCAGAATCATCCTCAGGAACCTCCTCTGGACCCTCCCCCATGACAACATCTCCTTTCTGAGATATGGGACTCCAATCTGTTGGTAATACTTCAAGTGCGGCCTGACTAGTGTCTTATAAAGCTTCAGCATTATCTCCTGGTTTTTATATTCTATCCCCCTTGAAATAAATGCCAACATTGCATTTGCCTTCTTTACCACAGACTCAACCCGTTAACTAACGGAGTCTTATAAGTGGACTCCCAAGTCCCTCTGCACCTCTGATGTTTGAACCTTCTCCCTATTTAGATAATAGTCCGCACTATTGTTCCTTTTACCAAAATGCATTATCATACATTTCCCAACACTGTGTTCCATCTGCCACATTTTTGCCCATTCTTCCAATTTGTCTAAGTTCTGCTGTAATCATATTGCTTCCTCCACCCATCTTCATATCATCTGCAAACTTTGCCACAAAGCCATCAATTCCATTACCCAAATCACTGAAACAATGTGAAAAGTCATGGTTCCAATACTGACCCCTGAGGAACACCACTAGTCACTGGCAGCCAACCAGAAAAGGCCCCTTTTATCCCCACTTGCTGCCTTCTGCCTGTCAGCCATTCCTCTGTCAATATATTTCCTGCAACGCCACAGGATTTTATCTTGCTAAGCAGCCTCATGTGTGGCACCTTATCAAACACTTCTGAAAATCCAAGTAAATGACATCCACTGCCTCTCCTTTGTCCACCTTGCTTGTTACTTCCTCGAATAATTCTAACAAATTTGTCAGGCAAGATCTTCCTTTACAGAAACCATGCTGACATTGAATTATTTTATCATTAGTCTCCAAGTACTTCGAAACATCATCCTTAATAATAGACTCCAACACTTTCCCAACCACTGAGGTTAGGTTAACTGGCCTAAAATTTCCTTTCTTTTGCCTTCCTCCCTTCTTAAAGAGTGGAGTGACATTTGCAATTTTCCAGTCTCTGGGACCATGCCAGAATCAAGTGATTCTTGAAAGATCATGACAAATGCATCCGTTATCTCTTCAGCAATCTCTCTCAGGACTCTGGGATGTAGTCCATCTGTTCCAGGTGACTTATCCACCTTCAGACCTTTCAGTTTGCCTGACACTTTTTAATGGCTCTCACTCCTGCTCCCTGACACTCACGGACCTCTGGCACTGCTACTGTTTTCCACAGTGAAGACTGATGCAAAGTACCCATTAAGTTCAGCTGCCATTTCTTTGTCCCCCATTACTACCTCACCAGCATCATTTTCCAGTGGTCCAATATCAACTCTCACCTCCCTTTTACCTTTTATATAACTGAAGAACTTTTAGTATCCTCTTTTATATTGTCGGCTAGTTTACTCTCATATTTTATCTTTTCCCTTCTGTGGTTGTGAGGGAGGGAAGGGATAGATTGATCTTGGAGGTTGAAAGGTTGGTGCAACACGGTGGGTCAAAAGGCCTGTGCTGTCCTGCAGTATTCTGGGTCTTATAGCCTTCCGTTTTCCTATCTGTGCATCTCAGGGGCATTTAATAGTCTCTTAAAAGCCCCTGGCATTAAACTGGCTCATCTCTCTCTGTAGTAAGTGTCTATGCTTCGTGTTTGAGGGACCTCTCTCGGAAAGCGAAATGTTCTACAGTGTGGCCGGACGTGAGAAGGCTGTGATGGGTCGGTGTCTCAGAACACAGGAGGGCTCAGATTGATCTTGGGAGTAGGTTAAAGGGTTGGCACAACATTGTGGGCTGAAGGGCCTGTACTGTACTGTTTGAAGTGCCCACTGGGGAGGACGAGGCAAATCAGCCCCTCTATTCGGTTAAGCCTGTGGCTCCTGCGTCCTGGAGCTGTGGGTAAAGTGTGAACTGGCTAACTTCTAACTTTTCCCTCCTGTCTCCTCAGGGGCCGAGGGGTTTTGTGAACAGACGCTGGTGGCAGTGAAACCAGATGGGGTGCAGAGGAGGCTCGTGGGAGAGATTATCCAGCGGTTTGAGAGAAGGGGCTTCCAGCTGGTGGGACTGAAACTTGTGCAGGTACTGCAAGATCCAAGTGCAACGACAGCCAGCCTTTGTTTAATCTGCTAGGACTTCCATGGTGAATGGTCGGACATTGAGGAGTACGGTAGAACAAAGGGATCTGGAAGGCATTCTCTTCAATCTGGAGGATTGGAGAGACAGTGGGATCTTGACCAGATGGAGAAATGGGCTGAAAAATGGGAGGTGGAATTTAATGCAGGCAAGTGTTAGTTATTGCTCTGGAGTGGGAGAACTAACCAGAGTAGGACTTCCACAGTGAATGGTAGGGCACTGAGGAATGTGGTACAACAGAGGGATATGGGATTACAGGTACAGGATTCCTTGAAATGGTGTCATGCATAGATAAGGCCGTAAAAAGAGCTTTTGGCACCTGGATCAGATCATGAATACAGGAGTTGAGATGTCATGTTGTAGTTGTACAGTTGCAGTTTTGGTCACCTTCCTGCAGGAAAGAAATCAATAAGATCGGAAGAGTGCAGAGAAAACTTACAAGGATGTTACTGGAAATTGAGCACCTGAGTTGTAGGGAATTGCTGAACAAGTTACAGCTGTTCCCTGGAGCGTAGGAAAATGAGGGGAGATGTGATACAAGTATACAAAGTTATGAGGGGTGTAGATGGGTAAATGCAAGTGCGCTTTTCCACTGGGGTTGGCTGGGACTACAACCAGAGGTCATGGGTGAAAGGTGAAATATTTAAGGGGAACCTGATGGGCAACTTCTTCAGAGTGTGGAATGAGCTGTCAGCAAAAGTGGTGGATGTTAGTTCAGTTTCAACATTTAAGAGGAGTTTGGACAAGTACTTGGCTTGATGGACCAGGCAGAGTAACAGTTCGGCCTTGACTGGAGAAGCCAAAGGCCCTGTGACTGAGATTAAACCAGGGAACCACAGGCCAGTGAGCCTCGCATTACTGGAGGGTGCTTTGAGAGGCAGGATGTATCTGCATTGGGAAAGGCAGGGGCACATTTGGGATAGTCAGCACAGTTGATTGTGTGGGAAATGGTAACTCATGAATTTAATTGAATTATTTGAAGAGGATTGACAAGGGCAGGATGGTAGACATTGAGTGATACAGAGATCGATGGTGAAGTGACATGGTTTGAAAGTGTGTGAGGAACACCAGATTTAGTGGTGTAGTGGATAGTGAAGATGGGTATTTAAAGTTGCAACAAGATCTAGATCAATTGAGGAAGTGGACCAGGAAATGGCAGATGGAGTTTATCCTAGACAAGTGTTAAGTGTTACATTTTGGTAAGTTAAATCGGACAAGAGGTGTATAAAATGATGAGAGGCATTGATCGTGTGGATAGTCAGAGGCTTTTTCCCTGGGCTTAAATGGTTGCCACAAGAGGACACAGGTTTAAGGTGCTGGGGAGTAGGTACAGAGGAGATGTCAGGGTTAAGTTTTTTTTTTACACAGAGACTGGTGAGTACGTGGAATGGGCTGCTGGTGACGGTGGTGGAGGCAGATACAATAGGGTCTTTTAAGAGACTTTTGGATAGGTACATGGAGCTTAGAAAAATAGAGGGCTATGGTAAGCCTAGTAATTTCTACAACTTCGTGGGCCGAAGGGCCTGTATTGTGCTGTAGGTTTTCTGTGTTTCTAAGACTAGAGACTGTTGTAGAACAGTGAGATCTAGCAGTATAACTACACAGTTCTACAACAGTGGATTCACGGGAACACATGGCGATGGAGACACATTTGCATTCATCGATCAGGGCAGCGTACAAGAGCTGGGATGTTGGTGCGATTTGTGTGTGTACAGTTCGAAGGATGTCATGAAGCTGGGGAGATGGCAGAGAAGAGAGAAGGCTCACAAGGATTTACGGGACTGGAGAGGACAGTTACAAGGAGACTGGGCAAGCAGGGATTGCTTTCTCTGGAGTGGAGGAGGCTGAGGGGTAGGTCACCCTGGGTAGGGTGAGCTCACTCTGTCAATAAGGGGTAGCTCAATTCTTGATGATCTTGTGGATGAGCCCCACAAGATGGAATCGTTGGGAGGGGGGGGGGGGGGTTTGAAACATTGACTTTGTGCATCCTTGTTTCAGGCACCCCAGGACATTCTCTCAGCTCACTACCACGATCTGGCGGAGAAGCCGTTCTACCCGGCACTGATCGAGTACATGAGCTCCGGACCTATCATTGCCATGGTGAGTTCCGGAGGACCAGCAGACACACAGTTACTCAGTGGCTGAAAGGATGCCGATCTCCTAAAGCTCCAGCGAGGATGTGGAAGCTTTAGAGAAGGTGCAGAGGAGATTCACCAGGATGCTGCCTGGATTAGAGAGGGTGCAGAGGAGATTCACCAGGATGCTGCCTGGATCAGAGAGGGTGCAGAGGAGATTCACCAGGATGCTGCCTGGATCAGAGAGGGTGCAGAGGAGATTCACCAGGACGCTGCCTGGATCAGAGAGGGTGCAGAGGAGATTCACCAGGACGCTGCCTGGATCAGAGAGGGTGCAGAGGAGATTCACCAGGACGCTGCCTGGATCAGAGAGGGTGCAGAGGAGATTCACCAGGACGCTGCCTGGATCAGAGAGGGTGCAGAGGAGATTCACCAGGACGCTGCCTGGATCAGAGAGGGTGCAGAGGAGATTCACCAGGACGCTGTCTGGATCAGAGAGGGTGCAGAGGAGATTCACCAGGATGCTGTCTGGATCAGAGAGGGTGCAGAGGAGATTCACCAGGATGTTGCCTGGATTAGAGAGGGTGTAGAGGAGATTCACCAGGATGCTGCCTGGATCAGAGAGGGTGTAGAGGAGATTCACCAGGATGCTGCCTGGATTAGGGAGGGTGTAGAGGAGATTCACCAGGATGCTGCCTGGATTAGGGAGGGTGTAGAGGAGATTCACCAGGATGCTGCCTGGATTAGAGAGGGTGTAGAGGAGATTCACCAGGATGCTGCCTGGATTAGAGAGGGTGTAGAGGAGATTCACCAGGATGCTGCCTGGATTACAGAGGGTGCAGAGGAGATTCACCAGGATGCTGCCTGGATTACAGAGGGTGCAGAGGAGATTCACCAGGATGCTGCCTGGATTAGCGAGGGTGCAGAGGAGATTCACCAGGATGCTGCCTGGATCAGAGAGGGTGCAGAGGAGATTCACCAGGATGCTGTCTGGATTAGAGAGGGTGCAGAGGAGATTTACCAGGATGCTGCCTGGATTAGAGAGGGTGCAGAGGAGATTCACCAGGATGCTGCCTGGATTAGCGAGGGTGCAGAGGAGATTCACCAGGATGCTGCCTGGATCAGAGAGGGTGCAGAGGAGATTCACCAGGATGCTGCCTGGATTAGCGAGGGTGCAGAGGAGATTCACCAGGATGCTGCCTGGATCAGAGAGGGTGCAGAGGAGATTCACCAGGATGCTGTCTGGATTAGAGAGGGTGCAGAGGAGATTTACCAGGATGCTGCCTGGATTAGAGAGGGTGCAGAGGAGATACACCAGGATGCTGCCTGGATTACAGAGGGTGCAGAGGAGATTCACCAGGATGCTGCCTGGATTAGAGAGGGTGCAGAGGAGATTCACCAGGATGCTGCCTGGATTAGAGGGTGCAGAGGAGATTCACCAGGATGCTGCCTGGATTAGAGGGGGTGCAGAGGAGATTGACCAGGATGCTGCCTGGATTAGAGAGGGTGCAGAGGAGATTCACCGAGATGCTGCCTGGATTAGAGAGGGTGCAGAGGAGATTCACTGGGATGCTGCCTGGATTAGAGAGGGTGCAGAGGAGATTCACTGGGATGCTGCCTGGATCAGAGAGGGTGCAGAGGAGATTGACCAGGATGCTGCCTGGATTAGAGAGGGTGCAGAGGAGATTCACCAGGGCGCTGTCTGGATTAGAGAAGGTGCAGAGGAGATTCACCAGGACGCTGCCTGGATCGGAGAGGGTGCAGAGGAGATTCACCAGGAGGCTGCCTGGATCAGAGAGGGTGCAGAGGAGATTCACCAGGACACTGTCTGGATCAGAGAGGGTGCAGAGGAGATTCACCAGGATGCTGTCTGGATCAGAGAGGGTGCAGAGGAGATTCACCAGGATGCTGTCTGGATTAGAGAGGGTGCAGAGGAGATTCACCAGGATGCTGCCTGGATTACAGAGGGTGCAGAGGAGATTCACCAGGACGCTGCCTGGATCAGAGAGGGTGCAGAGGAGATTCACCAGGATGCTGCCTGGATTAGAGAGGGTGCAGAGGAGATACACCAGGATGCTGCCTGGATCAGAGAGGGTGCAGAGAATATTCACCAGGATGCTGCCTGGATCAGAGAGGGTGCAGAGGAGATTCACCAGAACGCTGCCTGGATCAGCGAGGGTGCAGAGGAGATTCACCAGGACGCTGCCTGGATCAGAGAGGGTGCAGAGGAGATTCACCAGGACGCTGCCTGGATCAGAGAGGGTGCAGAGGAGATTCACCAGGACGCTGCCTGGATCAGAGAGGGTGCAGAGGAGATTCACCAGGACGCTGCCTGGATCAGAGAGGGTGCAGAGGAGATTCACCAGGACGCTGCCTGGATCAGAGAGGGTGCAGAGGAGATTCACCAGGACGCTGCCTGGATCAGAGAGGGTGCAGAGGAGATTCACCAGGACGCTGCCTGGATCAGAGAGGGTGCAGAGGAGATTCACCAGGATGCTGCCTGGATTAGAGAGGGTGCAGGGGAGATTTACCAGGATGCTGCCTGGATCAGAGAGGGTGCAGGGGAGATTTACCAGGATGCTGCCTGGATCAGAGAGGGTGCAGGGGAGATTCACCAGGACGCTGCCTGGATCAGAGAGGGTGCAGGGGAGATTTACCAGGATGCTGCCTGGATCAGAGAGGGTGCAGAGGAGATTCATCAGGACGCTGCCTGGATCAGAGAGGGTGCAGAGTAGATTCACCAGGACGCTGCCTGGATCAGAGAGGGTGCAGAGGAGATTCACCAGGACGCTGCCTGGATCAGAGAGGGTGCAGAGGAGATTCACCGGGACGCTGCCTGGATCAGAGAGGGTGCAGAGGAGATTCACCGGCGCGCTGCCTGGATCAGAGAGGGTGCAGAGGAGATTCACCGGGACGCTGCCTGGATCAGAGAGGGTGCAGAGGAGATTCACCGGGACGCTGTCTGGATCAGAGAGGGTGCAGAGGAGATTCACCGGGACGCTGCCTGGATCAGAGAGGGTGCAGAGGAGATTCACCGGGACGCTGCCTGGATCAGAGAGGGTGCAGAGGAGATTCACCGGGACGCTGCCTGGATCAGAGAGGGTGCAGAGGAGATTCACCGGGACGCTGCCTGGATCAGAGAGGGTGCAGAGGAGATTCACCAGGACAAAGCCTGGATCAGAGAGGGTGCAGAGGAGATTCACCAGGATGCTGCCTGGATCAGAGAGGGTGCAGAGGAGATTCACCAGGATAAAGCCTGGATCAGAGAGGGTGCAGAGGAGATTCACCAGGATGCTGCCTGGATCAGCGAGGGTGCAGAGGAGATTCCCCAGGATGCTGCCTGGATTACAGAGGGTGCAGAGGAGATTCACCAGGATGCTGCCTGGATTAGCAAGAGTGCAGAGGAGATTCACCAGGACGCTGCCTGGATTAGCGAGGGTGCAGAGGAGATTCACCAGGACGCTGCCTGGATAAGAGAGGGTGCAGAGGAGATTCATCAGGACGCTGCCTGGATCAGAGAGGGTGCAGAGGAGATTCACCAGGACGCTTCCTGGATCAGAGAGGGTGCAGAGGAGATTCACCAGGACGCTGCCTGGATCAGAGAGGGTGCAGAGGAGATTCACCAGGACGCTGCCTGGATCAGAGAGGGTGCAGAGGATGATTCACCATGATGCTGTCTGGATTAGAGAGGGTGCAGAGGAGATTCACCAGGATGCTGTCTGGATTAGAGAGGGTGCAGAGGAGATTCACCAGTACGCTGCCTGGATCAGAGAGGGTGCAGAGGAGATTTACCAGGATGCTGCCTGGATTACAGAGGGTGCAGAGGAGATTCACCAGGATGCTGCCTGGATCAGAGAGGGTGCAGAGGAGATTCACCAGTACGCTGCCTGGATCAGAGAGGGTGCAGAGGAGATTCCCCAGGATGCTGCCTGGATTACAGAGGGTGCAGATGAGATTCACCAGGACGCTGCCTGGATTAGCGAGGGTGCAGAGGAGATTCACCAGGACGCTGCCTGGATTAGCGAGGGTGCAGAGGAGCTTCACCAGGACGCTGCCTGGATTAGCGAGGGTGCAGAGGAGATTCACCAGGATGCTGCCTGGATCAGAGAGGGTGCAGAGGAGATTCACCAGGACGCTGCCTGGATCAGAGAGGGTGCAGAGGAGATTCACCAGGACGCTGCCTGGATCAGAGAGGGTGCAGAGGAGATTCACCGGGACGCTGTCTGGATTAGAGAGGGTGCAGAGGAGATTCACCAGGATGCTGTCTGGATTAGAGAGGGTGCAGAGGAGATTCACCGGGACGCTGCCTGGATCAGAGAGGGTGCAGAGGAGATTCACCGGGACGCTGCCTGGATCAGAGAGGGTGCAGAGGAGATTCACCGGGACGCTGCCTGGATCAGAGAGGGTGCAGAGGAGATTCACCAGTACAAAGCCTGGATCAGAGAGGGGGCAGAGGAGATTCACCAGGATGCTGCCTGGATCAGAGAGGGTGCAGAGGAGATTCACCAGGACAAAGCCTGGATCAGAAAGGGTGCAGAGGAGATTCACCAGGATGCTGCCTGGATTAGCGAGGGTGCAGAGGAGATTCCCCAGGATGCTGCCTGGATTACAGAGGGTGCAGAGGAGATTCACCAGGACGCTGCCTGGATTAGCGAGAGTGCAGAGGAGATTCACCAGGACGCTGCCTGGATTAGCGAGGGTGCAGAGGAGATTCACCAGGACGCTGCCTGGATCAGAGAGGGTGCAGAGGAGATTCACCAGGACGCTGCCTGGATCAGAGAGGGTGCAGAGGAGATTCACCAGGACGCTGCCTGGATCAGAGAGGGTGCAGAGGAGATTGACCAGGACGCTGCCTAGATCAGAGAGGGTGCAGAGGAGATTCACCAGGACGCTGTCTGGATCAGAGAGGGTGCAGAGGAGATTCACCAGGACGCTGTCTGGATCAGAGAGGGTGCAGAGGAGATTCACCGGGACGCTGCCTGGATCAGAGAGGGTGCAGAGGAGATTCACCAGGACGCTGCCTGGATCAGAGAGGGTGCAGAGGTGATTCACCAGGATGCTGCCTGGATTAGCGAGGGTGCAGAGGAGATTCACCAGGACGCTGCTGGATCAGAGAGGGTGCAGAGGAGATTCCCCAGGACGCTGCCTGGATCAGAGAGGGTACAGAGGAGATTCACCAGGATGCTGCCTGGATTAGCGAGGGTGCAGAGGAGATTCACCAGGACGCTGCTGGATCAGAGAGGGTGCAGAGGAGATTCCCCAGGACGCTGCCTGGATCAGAGAGGGTACAGAGGAGATTCACCACAATGCTGTCTGGATTAGAGAGGTTGCAGAGGAGATTGACCAGGACGCTGCCTGGATCAGAGAGGGTGCAGAGGAGATTCACCAGGACGCTGCCTGGATCAGAGAGGGTACAGAGGAGATTCACCAGGACGCTGCCTGGATCAGAGAGGGTACAGAGGAGATTCACCACGATGCTGTCTGGATTAGAGAGGGTGCAGAGGAGATTCACCAGGATGCTGTCTGGATTAGAGAGGTTGCAGAGGAGATTGACCAGGACGCTGCCTGGATCAGAGAGGGTGCAGAGGAGATTCACCAGGACGCTGCCTGGATCAGAGAGGGTGCAGAGGAGATTCACCAGGACGCTGCCTGGATCAGAGAGGGTGCAGAGGAGATTCACCAGGACGCTGCCTGGATCAGAGAGGGTGCAGAGGAGATTCACTGGGATGCTGTCTGGATTAGAGAGGGTGCAGAGGAGATTCACCGGGATGCTGTCTGGATCAGAGAGGGTGCAGAGGAGATTCACCAGGGCGCTGTCTGGATTAGAGAGGGTGCAGAGGAGATTCACCAGGACGCTGCCTGGATCGGAGAGGGTGCCGAGGAGATTCACCAGGATGCTGCCTGGATCGGAGAGGGTGCAGAGGAGATTCACCAGGACAAAGCCTGGATCAGAGAGGGTGCAGAGGAGATTCACCAGGACGCTGCCTGGATCAGAGAGGGTGCAGAGGAGATTCACCAGGATGCTGCCTGGATCAGAGAGGGTGCAGAGGAGATTCACCAGGACGCTGCCTGGATCGGAGAGGGTGCAGAGGAGATTCACCAGGACGCTGCCTGGATTACAGAGGGTGCAGAGGAGATTCACCAGGATGCTGCCTGGATTACAGAGGGTGCAGAGGAGATTCACCAGGACAAAGCCTGGATCAGAGAGGGTGCAGAGGAGATTCACCAGGATGCTGCCTGGATTACAGAGGGTGCAGAGGAGATTCACCAGGACAAAGCCTGGATTAGCGAGGGTGCAGAGGAGATTCACCAGGACGCTGCTGGATCAGAGAGGGTGCAGAGGAGATTCCCCAGGACGCTGCCTGGATCAGAGAGGGTGCAGAGGAGATTCACCAGGACGCTGCCTGGATCAGAGAGGGTGCAGAGGAGATTCACCAGGACGCTGTCTGGATCAGAGAGGGTGCAGAGGAGATTCACCAGGATGCTGTCTGGATCAGAGAGGGTGCAGAGGAGATTCACCAGGATGTTGCCTGGATTAGAGAGGGTGTAGAGGAGATTCACCAGGATGCTGCCTGGATCAGAGAGGGTGTAGAGGAGATTCACCAGGATGCTGCCTGGATTAGGGAGGGTGTAGAGGAGATTCACCAGGATGCTGCCTGGATTAGGGAGGGTGTAGAGGAGATTCACCAGGATGCTGCCTGGATTAGAGAGGGTGTAGAGGAGATTCACCAGGATGCTGCCTGGATTAGAGAGGGTGTAGAGGAGATTCACCAGGATGCTGCCTGGATTACAGAGGGTGCAGAGGAGATTCACCAGGATGCTGCCTGGATTACAGAGGGTGCAGAGGAGATTCACCAGGATGCTGCCTGGATTAGCGAGGGTGCAGAGGAGATTCACCAGGATGCTGCCTGGATCAGAGAGGGTGCAGAGGAGATTCACCAGGATGCTGTCTGGATTAGAGAGGGTGCAGAGGAGATTTACCAGGATGCTGCCTGGATTAGAGAGGGTGCAGAGGAGATTCACCAGGATGCTGCCTGGATTAGCGAGGGTGCAGAGGAGATTCACCAGGATGCTGCCTGGATCAGAGAGGGTGCAGAGGAGATTCACCAGGATGCTGCCTGGATTAGCGAGGGTGCAGAGGAGATTCACCAGGATGCTGCCTGGATCAGAGAGGGTGCAGAGGAGATTCACCAGGATGCTGTCTGGATTAGAGAGGGTGCAGAGGAGATTTACCAGGATGCTGCCTGGATTAGAGAGGGTGCAGAGGAGATACACCAGGATGCTGCCTGGATTACAGAGGGTGCAGAGGAGATTCACCAGGATGCTGCCTGGATTAGAGAGGGTGCAGAGGAGATTCACCAGGATGCTGCCTGGATTAGAGAGGGTGCAGAGGAGATTCACCAGGATGCTGCCTGGATTAGAGGGTGCAGAGGAGATTCACCAGGATGCTGCCTGGATTAGAGGGGGTGCAGAGGAGATTGACCAGGATGCTGCCTGGATTAGAGAGGGTGCAGAGGAGATTCACCGAGATGCTGCCTGGATTAGAGAGGGTGCAGAGGAGATTCACTGGGATGCTGCCTGGATTAGAGAGGGTGCAGAGGAGATTCACTGGGATGCTGCCTGGATCAGAGAGGGTGCAGAGGAGATTGACCAGGATGCTGCCTGGATTAGAGAGGGTGCAGAGGAGATTCACCAGGATGCTGTCTGGATCAGAGAGGGTGCAGAGGAGATTCACCAGGGCGCTGTCTGGATTAGAGAAGGTGCAGAGGAGATTCACCAGGACGCTGCCTGGATCGGAGAGGGTGCAGAGGAGATTCACCAGGAGGCTGCCTGGATCAGAGAGGGTGCAGAGGAGATTCACCAGGACCCTGTCTGGATCAGAGAGGGTGCAGAGGAGATTCACCAGGATGCTGTCTGGATCAGAGAGGGTGCAGAGGAGATTCACCAGGATGCTGTCTGGATTAGAGAGGGTGCAGAGGAGATTCACCAGGACGCTGCCTGGATTACAGAGGGTGCAGAGGAGATTCACCAGGACGCTGCCTGGATCAGAGAGGGTGCAGAGGAGATTCACCAGTACGCTGCCTGGATCAGAGAGGGTGCAGAGGAGATTCACCAGGACGCTGCCTGGATCAGAGAGGGTGCAGAGGAGATTCACCAGGACGCTGCCTGGATCAGAGAGGGTGCAGAGGAGATTCACCAGGATGCTGCCTGGATTAGAGAGGGTGCAGGGGAGATTTACCAGGATGCTGCCTGGATCAGAGAGGGTGCAGAGGAGATTCACCAGGATGCTGCCTGGATTAGAGAGGGTGCAGGGGAGATTTACCAGGATGCTGCCTGGATCAGAGAGGGTGCAGAGGAGATTCACCAGGACGCTGCCTGGATCAGAGAGGGTGCAGGGGAGATTCACCACGACGCTGCCTGGATCAGAGAGGGTGCAGGGGAGATTTACCAGGATGCTGCCTGGATCAGAGAGGGTGCAGAGGAGATTCATCAGGACGCTGCCTGGATCAGAGAGGGTGCAGAGGAGATTCACCAGGACGCTGCCTGGATCAGAGAGGGTGCAGAGGAGATTCACCAGGACGCTGCCTGGATCAGAGAGGGTGCAGAGGAGATTCACCAGGACGCTGCCTGGATCAGAGAGGGTGCAGAGGAGATTCACCGGGACGCTGCCTGGATCAGAGAGGGTGCAGAGGAGATTCACCGGCGCGCTGCCTGGATCAGAGAGGGTGCAGAGGAGATTCACCGGGACGCTGCCTGGATCAGAGAGGGTGCAGAGGAGATTCACCGGGACGCTGCCTGGATCAGAGAGGGTGCAGAGGAGATTCACCGGGACGCTGTCTGGATCAGAGAGGGTGCAGAGGAGATTCACCGGGACGCTGCCTGGATCAGAGAGGGTGCAGAGGAGATTCACCGGGACGCTGCCTGGATCAGAGAGGGTGCAGAGGAGATTCACCGGGACGCTGCCTGGATCAGAGAGGGTGCAGAGGAGATTCACCGGGACGCTGCCTGGATCAGAGAGGGTGCAGAGGAGATTCACCAGGACAAAGCCTGGATCAGAGAGGGTGCAGAGGAGATTCACCAGGATGCTGCCTGGATCAGAGAGGGTGCAGAGGAGATTCACCAGGACAAAGCCTGGATCAGAGAGGGTGCAGAGGAGATTCACCAGGATGCTGCCTGGATTAGCGAGGGTGCAGAGGAGATTCCCCAGGATGCTGCCTGGATTACAGAGGGTGCAGAGGAGATTCACCAGGATGCTGCCTGGATTAGCAAGAGTGCAGAGGAGATTCACCAGGACGCTGCCTGGATTAGCGAGGGTGCAGAAGAGATTCACCAGGACGCTGCCTGGATCAGAGAGGGTGCAGAGGAGATTCACCAGGACGCTTCCTGGATCAGAGAGGGTGCAGAGGAGATTCACCAGGACGCTGCCTGGATCAGAGAGGGTGCAGAGGAGATTCACCAGGACGCTGCCTGGATCAGAGAGGGTGCAGAGGATGATTCACCATGATGCTGTCTGGATTAGAGAGGGTGCAGAGGAGATTCACTGGGATGCTGCCTGGATTAGAGAGGGTGCAGAGGAGATTCACTGGGATGCTGCCTGGATCAGAGAGGGTGCAGAGGAGATTGACCAGGATGCTGCCTGGATTAGAGAGGGTGCAGAGGAGATTCACCAGGGCGCTGTCTGGATTAGAGAAGGTGCAGAGGAGATTCACCAGGACGCTGCCTGGATCGGAGAGGGTGCAGAGGAGATTCACCAGGAGGCTGCCTGGATCAGAGAGGGTGCAGAGGAGATTCACCAGGACACTGTCTGGATCAGAGAGGGTGCAGAGGAGATTCACCAGGATGCTGTCTGGATCAGAGAGGGTGCAGAGGAGATTCACCAGGATGCTGTCTGGATTAGAGAGGGTGCAGAGGAGATTCACCAGGATGCTGCCTGGATTACAGAGGGTGCAGAGGAGATTCACCAGGACGGTGCCTGGATCAGAGAGGGTGCAGAGGAGATTCACCAGGATGCTGCCTGGATTAGAGAGGGTGCAGAGGAGATACACCAGGATGCTGCCTGGATCAGAGAGGGTGCAGAGAATATTCACCAGGATGCTGCCTGGATCAGAGAGGGTGCAGAGGAGATTCACCAGAACGCTGCCTGGATCAGCGAGGGTGCAGAGGAGATTCACCAGGACGCTGCCTGGATCAGAGAGGGTGCAGAGGAGATTCACCAGGACGCTGCCTGGATCAGAGAGGGTGCAGAGGAGATTCACCAGGACGCTGCCTGGATCAGAGAGGGTGCAGAGGAGATTCACCAGGACGCTGCCTGGATCAGAGAGGGTGCAGAGGAGATTCACCAGGACGCTGCCTGGATCAGAGAGGGTGCAGAGGAGATTCACCAGGATACTGCCTGGATTAGAGAGGGTGCAGGGGAGATTTACCAGGATGCTGCCTGGATCAGAGAGGGTGCAGAGCAGATTCACCAGGATGCTGCCTGGATTAGAGAGGGTGCAGGGGAGATTTACCAGGATGCTGCCTGGATCAGAGAGGGTGCAGAGGAGATTCACCAGGACGCTGCCTGGATCAGAGAGGGTGCAGGGGAGATTCACCAGGACGCTGCCTGGATCAGAGAGGGTGCAGGGGAGATTTACCAGGATGCTGCCTGGATCAGAGAGGGTGCAGAGGAGATTCATCAGGACGCTGCCTGGATCAGAGAGGGTGCAGAGTAGATTCACCAGGACGCTGCCTGGATCAGAGAGGGTGCAGAGGAGATTCACCAGGACGCTGCCTGGATCAGAGAGGGTGCAGAGGAGATTCACCGGGACGCTGCCTGGATCAGAGAGGGTGCAGAGGAGATTCACCGGCGCGCTGCCTGGATCAGAGAGGGTGCAGAGGAGATTCACCGGGACGCTGCCTGGATCAGAGAGGGTGCAGAGGAGATTCACCGGCGCGCTGCCTGGATCAGAGAGGGTGCAGAGGAGATTCACCGGGACGCTGCCTGGATCAGAGAGGGTGCAGAGGAGATTCACCGGGACGCTGTCTGGATCAGAGAGGGTGCAGAGGAGATTCACCGGGACGCTGCCTGGATCAGAGAGGGTGCAGAGGAGATTCACCGGGACGCTGCCTGGATCAGAGAGGGTGCAGAGGAGATTCACCGGGACGCTGCCTGGATCAGAGAGGGTGCAGAGGAGATTCACCGGGACGCTGCCTGGATCAGAGAGGGTGCAGAGGAGATTCACCAGGACAAAGCCTGGATCAGAGAGGGTGCAGAGGAGATTCACCAGGATGCTGCCTGGATCAGAGAGGGTGCAGAGGAGATTCACCAGGATAAAGCCTGGATCAGAGAGGGTGCAGAGGAGATTCACCAGGATGCTGCCTGGATCAGCGAGGGTGCAGAGGAGATTCCCCAGGATGCTGCCTGGATTACAGAGGGTGCAGAGGAGATTCACCAGGATGCTGCCTGGATTAGCAAGAGTGCAGAGGAGATTCACCAGGACGCTGCCTGGATTAGCGAGGGTGCAGAGGAGATTCACCAGGACGCTGCCTGGATAAGAGAGGGTGCAGAGGAGATTCACCAGGACGCTGCCTGGATCAGAGAGGGTGCAGAGGAGATTCACCAGGACGCTTCCTGGATCAGAGAGGGTGCAGAGGAGATTCACCAGGACGCTGCCTGGATCAGAGAGGGTGCAGAGGAGATTCACCAGGACGCTGCCTGGATCAGAGAGGGTGCAGAGGATGATTCACCATGATGCTGCCTGGATCAGAGAGGGTGCAGAGGAGATTCATCAGGACGCTGCCTGGATCAGAGAGGGTGCAGAGGAGATTCACCAGGACGCTGCCTGGATCAGAGAGGGTGCAGAGGAGATTCACCAGGACGCTGCCTGGATCAGAGAGGGTGCAGAGGAGATTCACCGGGACGCTGCCTGGATCAGAGAGGGTGCAGAGGAGATTCACCGGCGCGCTGCCTGGATCAGAGAGGGTGCAGAGGAGATTCACCGGGACGCTGCCTGGATCAGAGAGGGTGCAGAGGAGATTCACCGGGACGCTGTCTGGATCAGAGAGGGTGCAGAGGAGATTCACCGGGACGCTGCCTGGATCAGAGAGGGTGCAGAGGAGATTCACCGGGACGCTGCCTGGATCAGAGAGGGTGCAGAGGAGATTCACCGGGACGCTGCCTGGATCAGAGAGGGTGCAGAGGAGATTCACCGGGACGCTGCCTGGATCAGAGAGGGTGCAGAGGAGATTCACCAGGACAAAGCCTGGATCAGAGAGGGTGCAGAGGAGATTCACCAGGATGCTGCCTGGATCAGAGAGGGTGCAGAGGAGATTCACCAGGACAAAGCCTGGATCAGAGAGGGTGCAGAGGAGATTCACCAGGATGCTGCCTGGATTAGCGAGGGTGCAGAGGAGATTCCCCAGGATGCTGCCTGGATTACAGAGGGTGCAGAGGAGATTCACCAGGATGCTGCCTGGATTAGCAAGAGTGCAGAGGAGATTCACCAGGACGCTGCCTGGATTAGCGAGGGTGCAGAAGAGATTCACCAGGACGCTGCCTGGATCAGAGAGGGTGCAGAGGAGATTCACCAGGACGCTTCCTGGATCAGAGAGGGTGCAGAGGAGATTCACCAGGACGCTGCCTGGATCAGAGAGGGTGCAGAGGAGATTCACCAGGACGCTGCCTGGATCAGAGAGGGTGCAGAGGATGATTCACCATGATGCTGTCTGGATTAGAGAGGGTGCAGAGGAGATTCACTGGGATGCTGCCTGGATTAGAGAGGGTGCAGAGGAGATTCACTGGGATGCTGCCTGGATCAGAGAGGGTGCAGAGGAGATTGACCAGGATGCTGCCTGGATTAGAGAGGGTGCAGAGGAGATTCACCAGGGCGCTGTCTGGATTAGAGAAGGTGCAGAGGAGATTCACCAGGACGCTGCCTGGATCGGAGAGGGTGCAGAGGAGATTCACCAGGAGGCTGCCTGGATCAGAGAGGGTGCAGAGGAGATTCACCAGGACACTGTCTGGATCAGAGAGGGTGCAGAGGAGATTCACCAGGATGCTGTCTGGATCAGAGAGGGTGCAGAGGAGATTCACCAGGATGCTGTCTGGATTAGAGAGGGTGCAGAGGAGATTCACCAGGATGCTGCCTGGATTACAGAGGGTGCAGAGGAGATTCACCAGGACGCTGCCTGGATCAGAGAGGGTGCAGAGGAGATTCACCAGGATGCTGCCTGGATTAGAGAGGGTGCAGAGGAGATACACCAGGATGCTGCCTGGATCAGAGAGGGTGCAGAGAATATTCACCAGGATGCTGCCTGGATCAGAGAGGGTGCAGAGGAGATTCACCAGAACGCTGCCTGGATCAGCGAGGGTGCAGAGGAGATTCACCAGGACGCTGCCTGGATCAGAGAGGGTGCAGAGGAGATTCACCAGGACGCTGCCTGGATCAGAGAGGGTGCAGAGGAGATTCACCAGGACGCTGCCTGGATCAGAGAGGGTGCAGAGGAGATTCACCAGGACGCTGCCTGGATCAGAGAGGGTGCAGAGGAGATTCACCAGGACGCTGCCTGGATCAGAGAGGGTGCAGAGGAGATTCACCAGGATGCTGCCTGGATTAGAGAGGGTGCAGGGGAGATTTACCAGGATGCTGCCTGGATCAGAGAGGGTGCAGAGCAGATTCACCAGGATGCTGCCTGGATTAGAGAGGGTGCAGGGGAGATTTACCAGGATGCTGCCTGGATCAGAGAGGGTGCAGAGGAGATTCACCAGGACGCTGCCTAGATCAGAGAGGGTGCAGGGGAGATTCACCAGGACGCTGCCTGGATCAGAGAGGGTGCAGGGGAGATTTACCAGGATGCTGCCTGGATCAGAGAGGGTGCAGAGGAGATTCATCAGGACGCTGCCTGGATCAGAGAGGGTGCAGAGTAGATTCACCAGGACGCTGCCTGGATCAGAGAGGGTGCAGAGGAGATTCACCAGGACGCTGCCTGGATCAGAGAGGGTGCAGAGGAGATTCACCGGGACGCTGCCTGGATCAGAGAGGGTGCAGAGGAGATTCACCGGCGCGCTGCCTGGATCAGAGAGGGTGCAGAGGAGATTCACCGGGACGCTGCCTGGATCAGAGAGGGTGCAGAGGAGATTCACCGGGACGCTGTCTGGATCAGAGAGGGTGCAGAGGAGATTCACCGGGACGCTGCCTGGATCAGAGAGGGTGCAGAGGAGATTCACCGGGACGCTGCCTGGATCAGAGAGGGTGCAGAGGAGATTCACCGGGACGCTGCCTGGATCAGAGAGGGTGCAGAGGAGATTCACCGGGACGCTGCCTGGATCAGAGAGGGTGCAGAGGAGATTCACCAGGACAAAGCCTGGATCAGAGAGGGTGCAGAGGAGATTCACCAGGATGCTGCCTGGATCAGAGAGGGTGCAGAGGAGATTCACCAGGATAAAGCCTGGATCAGAGAGGGTGCAGAGGAGATTCACCAGGATGCTGCCTGGATCAGCGAGGGTGCAGAGGAGATTCCCCAGGATGCTGCCTGGATTACAGAGGGTGCAGAGGAGATTCACCAGGATGCTGCCTGGATTAGCAAGAGTGCAGAGGAGATTCACCAGGACGCTGCCTGGATTAGCGAGGGTGCAGAGGAGATTCACCAGGACGCTGCCTGGATAAGAGAGGGTGCAGAGGAGATTCACCAGGACGCTGCCTGGATCAGAGAGGGTGCAGAGGAGATTCACCAGGACGCTTCCTGGATCAGAGAGGGTGCAGAGGAGATTCACCAGGACGCTGCCTGGATCAGAGAGGGTGCAGAGGAGATTCACCAGGACGCTGCCTGGATCAGAGAGGGTGCAGAGGATGATTCACCATGATGCTGTCTGGATTAGAGAGGGTGCAGAGGAGATTCACCAGGATGCTGTCTGGATTAGAGAGGGTGCAGAGGAGATTCACCAGTACGCTGCCTGGATCAGAGAGGGTGCAGAGGAGATTTACCAGGATGCTGCCTGGATTACAGAGGGTGCAGAGGAGATTCACCAGGATGCTGCCTGGATCAGAGAGGGTGCAGAGGAGATTCACCAGTACGCTGCCTGGATCAGAGAGGGTGCAGAGGAGATTCCCCAGGATGCTGCCTGGATTACAGAGGGTGCAGATGAGATTCACCAGGACGCTGCCTGGATTAGCGAGGGTGCAGAGGAGATTCACCAGGACGCTGCCTGGATTAGCGAGGGTGCAGAGGAGCTTCACCAGGACGCTGCCTGGATTAGCGAGGGTGCAGAGGAGATTCACCAGGATGCTGCCTGGATCAGAGAGGGTGCAGAGGAGATTCACCAGGACGCTGCCTGGATCAGAGAGGGTGCAGAGGAGATTCACCAGGACGCTGCCTGGATCAGAGAGGGTGCAGAGGAGATTCACCGGGACGCTGTCTGGATTAGAGAGGGTGCAGAGGAGATTCACCAGGATGCTGTCTGGATTAGAGAGGGTGCAGAGGAGATTCACCGGGACGCTGCCTGGATCAGAGAGGGTGCAGAGGAGATTCACCGGGACGCTGCCTGGATCAGAGAGGGTGCAGAGGAGATTCACCGGGACGCTGCCTGGATCAGAGAGGGTGCAGAGGAGATTCACCAGTACAAAGCCTGGATCAGAGAGGGGGCAGAGGAGATTCACCAGGATGCTGCCTGGATCAGAGAGGGTGCAGAGGAGATTCACCAGGACAAAGCCTGGATCAGAAAGGGTGCAGAGGAGATTCACCAGGATGCTGCCTGGATTAGCGAGGGTGCAGAGGAGATTCCCCAGGATGCTGCCTGGATTACAGAGGGTGCAGAGGAGATTCACCAGGACGCTGCCTGGATTAGCGAGAGTGCAGAGGAGATTCACCAGGACGCTGCCTGGATTAGCGAGGGTGCAGAGGAGATTCACCAGGACGCTGCCTGGATCAGAGAGGGTGCAGAGGAGATTCACCAGGACGCTGCCTGGATCAGAGAGGGTGCAGAGGAGATTCACCAGGACGCTGCCTGGATCAGAGAGGGTGCAGAGGAGATTGACCAGGACGCTGCCTGGATCAGAGAGGGTGCAGAGGAGATTCACCAGGACGCTGTCTGGATCAGAGAGGGTGCAGAGGAGATTCACCAGGACGCTGTCTGGATCAGAGAGGGTGCAGAGGAGATTCACCAGGACGCTGTCTGGATCAGAGAGGGTGCAGAGGAGATTCACCGGGACGCTGCCTGGATCAGAGAGGGTGCAGAGGAGATTCACCAGGACAAAGCCTGGATCAGAGAGGGTGCAGAGGTGATTCACCAGGATGCTGCCTGGATTAGCGAGGGTGCAGAGGAGATTCACCAGGACGCTGCTGGATCAGAGAGGGTGCAGAGGAGATTCCCCAGGACGCTGCCTGGATCAGAGAGGGTACAGAGGAGATTCACCACAATGCTGTCTGGATTAGAGAGGTTGCAGAGGAGATTGACCAGGACGCTGCCTGGATCAGAGAGCGTGCAGAGGAGATTCACCAGGACGCTGCCTGGATCAGAGAGGGTACAGAGGAGATTCACCAGGACGCTGCCTGGATCAGAGAGGGTGCAGAGGTGATTCACCAGGATGCTGCCTGGATTAGCGAGGGTGCAGAGGAGATTCACCAGGACGCTGCTGGATCAGAGAGGGTGCAGAGGAGATTCCCCAGGACGCTGCCTGGATCAGAGAGGGTACAGAGGAGATTCACCAGGATGCTGCCTGGATTAGCGAGGGTGCAGAGGAGATTCACCAGGACGCTGCTGGATCAGAGAGGGTGCAGAGGAGATTCCCCAGGACGCTGCCTGGATCAGAGAGGGTACAGAGGAGATTCACCACGATGCTGTCTGGATTAGAGAGGGTGCAGAGGAGATTCACCAGGATGCTGTCTGGATTAGAGAGGTTGCAGAGGAGATTGACCAGGACGCTGCCTGGATCAGAGAGGGTGCAGAGGAGATTCACCAGGACGCTGCCTGGATCAGAGAGGGTGCAGAGGAGATTCACCAGGACGCTGCCTGGATCAGAGAGGGTGCAGAGGAGATTCACCAGGACGCTGCCTGGATCAGAGAGGGTGCAGAGGAGATTCACTGGGATGCTGTCTGGATTAGAGAGGGTGCAGAGGAGATTCACCGGGATGCTGTCTGGATCAGAGAGGGTGCAGAGGAGATTCACCAGGGCGCTGTCTGGATTAGAGAGGGTGCAGAGGAGATTCACCAGGACGCTGCCTGGATCGGAGAGGGTGCCGAGGAGATTCACCAGGATGCTGCCTGGATCGGAGAGGGTGCAGAGGAGATTCACCAGGACAAAGCCTGGATCAGAGAGGGTGCAGAGGAGATTCACCAGGACGCTGCCTGGATCAGAGAGGGTGCAGAGGAGATTCACCAGGATGCTGCCTGGATCAGAGAGGGTGCAGAGGAGATTCACCAGGACGCTGCCTGGATCGGAGAGGGTGCAGAGGAGATTCACCAGGACGCTGCCTGGATTACAGAGGGTGCAGAGGAGATTCACCAGGATGCTGCCTGGATTACAGAGGGTGCAGAGGAGATTCACCAGGATGCTGCCTGGATTACAGAGGGTGCAGAGGAGATTCACCAGGACAAAGCCTGGATCAGAGAGGGTGCAGAGGAGATTCACCAGGATGCTGCCTGGATTACAGAGGGTGCAGAGGAGATTCACCAGGACAAAGCCTGGATCAGAGAGGGTGCAGAGGAGATTCCCCAGGACGCTGCCTGGATCAGAGAGGGTGCAGAGGAGATTCACCAGGACGCTGCCTGGATCAGAGAGGGTGCAGAGGAGATTCCCCAGGACGCTGTCTGGATCAGAGAGGGTGCAGAGGAGATTCACCAGGACGCTGTCTGGATCAGAGAGGGTGCAGAGGAGATTCACCAGGACGTTGCCTGGATTAGAGAGGGTGTAGAGGAGATTCACCAGGATGCTGCCTGGATCAGAGAGGGTGTAGAGGAGATTCACCAGGATGCTGCCTGGATTAGGGAGGGTGTAGAGGAGATTCACCAGGATGCTGCCTGGATTAGGGAGGGTGTAGAGGAGATTCACCAGGATGCTGCCTGGATTAGAGAGGGTGTAGAGGAGATTCACCAGGATGCTGCCTGGATTAGAGAGGGTGTAGAGGAGATTCACCAGGATGCTGCCTGGATTACAGAGGGTGCAGAGGAGATTCACCAGGATGCTGCCTGGATTACAGAGGGTGCAGAGGAGATTCACCAGGATGCTGCCTGGATTAGCGAGGGTGCAGAGGAGATTCACCAGGATGCTGCCTGGATCAGAGAGGGTGCAGAGGAGATTCACCAGGATGCTGTCTGGATTAGAGAGGGTGCAGAGGAGATTTACCAGGATGCTGCCTGGATCAGAGAGGGTGCAGAGGAGATTCACCAGGATGCTGCCTGGATTAGCGAGGGTGCAGAGGAGATTCACCAGGATGCTGCCTGGATCAGAGAGGGTGCAGAGGAGATTCACCAGGATGCTGCCTGGATTAGCGAGGGTGCAGAGGAGATTCACCAGGATGCTGCCTGGATCAGAGAGGGTGCAGAGGAGATTCACCAGGATGCTGCCTGGATTAGAGAGGGTGCAGAGGAGATTCACCAGGATGCTGCCTGGATCAGAGAGGGTGCAGAGGAGATTCACCAGGATGCTGTCTGGATTAGAGAGGGTGCAGAGGAGATTTACCAGGATGCTGCCTGGATTAGAGAGGGTGCAGAGGAGATTCACCAGGATGCTGCCTGGATTACAGAGGGTGCAGAGGAGATTCACCAGGATGCTGCCTGGATTAGAGAGGGTGCAGAGGAGATTCACCAGGATGCTGCCTGGATTAGAGGGTGCAGAGGAGATTCACCAGGATGCTGCCTGGATTAGAGGGGGTGCAGAGGAGATTGACCAGGATGCTGCCTGGATTAGAGAGGGTGCAGAGGAGATTCACCGAGATGCTGCCTGGATTAGAGAGGGTGCAGAGGAGATTCACTGGGATGCTGCCTGGATTAGAGAGGGTGCAGAGGAGATTCACTGGGATGCTGCCTGGATCAGAGAGGGTGCAGAGGAGATTCACCAGGACGCTGCCTGGATCGGAGAGGGTGCCGAGGAGATTCACCAGGATGCTGCCTGGATCGGAGAGGGTGCAGAGGAGATTCACCAGGACAAAGCCTGGATCAGAGAGGGTGCAGAGGAGATTCACCAGGATGCTGCCTGGATCGGAGAGGGTGCAGAGGAGATTCACCAGGACAAAGCCTGGATCAGAGAGGGTGCAGAGGAGATTCACCAGGACGCTGCCTGGATCAGAGAGGGTGCAGAGGAGATTCACCAGGATGCTGCCTGGATCAGAGAGGGTGCAGAGGAGATTCACCAGGACGCTGCCTGGATCGGAGAGGGTGCAGAGGAGATTCACCAGGACGCTGCCTGGATTACAGAGGGTGCAGAGGAGATTCACCAGGATGCTGCCTGGATTACAGAGGGTGCAGAGGAGATTCACCAGGACAAAGCCTGGATCAGAGAGGGTGCAGAGGAGATTCACCAGGATGCTGCCTGGATTACAGAGGGTGCAGAGGAGATTCACCAGGACAAAGCCTGGATTAGCGAGGGTGCAGAGGAGATTCACCAGGACGCTGCTGGATCAGAGAGGGTGCAGAGGAGATTCCCCAGGACGCTGCCTGGATCAGAGAGGGTGCAGAGGAGATTCACCAGGACGCTGCCTGGATCAGAGAGGGTGCAGAGGAGATTCACCAGGACGCTGTCTGGATCAGAGAGGGTGCAGAGGAGATTCACCAGGATGCTGTCTGGATCAGAGAGGGTGCAGAGGAGATTCACCAGGATGTTGCCTGGATTAGAGAGGGTGTAGAGGAGATTCACCAGGATGCTGCCTGGATCAGAGAGGGTGTAGAGGAGATTCACCAGGATGCTGCCTGGATTAGGGAGGGTGTAGAGGAGATTCACCAGGATGCTGCCTGGATTAGGGAGGGTGTAGAGGAGATTCACCAGGATGCTGCCTGGATTAGAGAGGGTGTAGAGGAGATTCACCAGGATGCTGCCTGGATTAGAGAGGGTGTAGAGGAGATTCACCAGGATGCTGCCTGGATTACAGAGGGTGCAGAGGAGATTCACCAGGATGCTGCCTGGATTACAGAGGGTGCAGAGGAGATTCACCAGGATGCTGCCTGGATTAGCGAGGGTGCAGAGGAGATTCACCAGGATGCTGCCTGGATCAGAGAGGGTGCAGAGGAGATTCACCAGGATGCTGTCTGGATTAGAGAGGGTGCAGAGGAGATTTACCAGGATGCTGCCTGGATTAGAGAGGGTGCAGAGGAGATTCACCAGGATGCTGCCTGGATTAGCGAGGGTGCAGAGGAGATTCACCAGGATGCTGCCTGGATCAGAGAGGGTGCAGAGGAGATTCACCAGGATGCTGCCTGGATTAGCGAGGGTGCAGAGGAGATTCACCAGGATGCTGCCTGGATCAGAGAGGGTGCAGAGGAGATTCACCAGGATGCTGTCTGGATTAGAGAGGGTGCAGAGGAGATTTACCAGGATGCTGCCTGGATTAGAGAGGGTGCAGAGGAGATACACCAGGATGCTGCCTGGATTACAGAGGGTGCAGAGGAGATTCACCAGGATGCTGCCTGGATTAGAGAGGGTGCAGAGGAGATTCACCAGGATGCTGCCTGGATTAGAGGGTGCAGAGGAGATTCACCAGGATGCTGCCTGGATTAGAGGGGGTGCAGAGGAGATTGACCAGGATGCTGCCTGGATTAGAGAGGGTGCAGAGGAGATTCACCGAGATGCTGCCTGGATTAGAGAGGGTGCAGAGGAGATTCACTGGGATGCTGCCTGGATTAGAGAGGGTGCAGAGGAGATTCACTGGGATGCTGCCTGGATCAGAGAGGGTGCAGAGGAGATTGACCAGGATGCTGCCTGGATTAGAGAGGGTGCAGAGGAGATTCACCAGGATGCTGTCTGGATCAGAGAGGGTGCAGAGGAGATTCACCAGGACGCTGTCTGGATCAGAGAGGGTGCAGAGGAGATTCACCAGGGCGCTGTCTGGATTAGAGAAGGTGCAGAGGAGATTCACCAGGACGCTGCCTGGATCGGAGAGGGTGCAGAGGAGATTCACCAGGAGGCTGCCTGGATCAGAGAGGGTGCAGAGGAGATTCACCAGGACACTGTCTGGATCAGAGAGGGTGCAGAGGAGATTCACCAGGATGCTGTCTGGATCAGAGAGGGTGCAGAGGAGATTCACCAGGATGCTGTCTGGATTAGAGAGGGTGCAGAGGAGATTCACCAGGATGCTGCCTGGATTACAGAGGGTGCAGAGGAGATTCACCAGGACGCTGCCTGGATCAGAGAGGGTGCAGAGGAGATTCACCAGGACGCTGCCTGGATCAGAGAGGGTGCAGAGGAGATTCACCAGGACGCTGCCTGGATCAGAGAGGGTGCAGAGGAGATTCACCAGGACGCTGCCTGGATCAGAGAGGGTGCAGAGGAGATTCACCAGGATGCTGCCTGGATTAGAGAGGGTGCAGGGGAGATTTACCAGGATGCTGCCTGGATCAGAGAGGGTGCAGAGGAGATTCACCAGGATGCTGCCTGGATTAGAGAGGGTGCAGGGGAGATTTACCAGGATGCTGCCTGGATCAGAGAGGGTGCAGAGGAGATTCACCAGGACGCTGCCTGGATCAGAGAGGGTGCAGGGGAGATTCACCAGGACGCTGCCTGGATCAGAGAGGGTGCAGGGGAGATTTACCAGGATGCTGCCTGGATCAGAGAGGGTGCAGAGGAGATTCATCAGGACGCTGCCTGGATCAGAGAGGGTGCAGAGGAGATTCACCAGGACGCTGCCTGGATCAGAGAGGGTGCAGAGGAGATTCACCAGGACGCTGCCTGGATCAGAGAGGGTGCAGAGGAGATTCACCGGGACGCTGCCTGGATCAGAGAGGGTGCAGAGGAGATTCACCGGCGCGCTGCCTGGATCAGAGAGGGTGCAGAGGAGATTCACCGGGACGCTGCCTGGATCAGAGAGGGTGCAGAGGAGATTCACCGGGACGCTGTCTGGATCAGAGAGGGTGCAGAGGAGATTCACCGGGACGCTGCCTGGATCAGAGAGGGTGCAGAGGAGATTCACCGGGACGCTGCCTGGATCAGAGAGGGTGCAGAGGAGATTCACCGGGACGCTGCCTGGATCAGAGAGGGTGCAGAGGAGATTCACCGGGACGCTGCCTGGATCAGAGAGGGTGCAGAGGAGATTCACCAGGACAAAGCCTGGATCAGAGAGGGTGCAGAGGAGATTCACCAGGATGCTGCCTGGATCAGAGAGGGTGCAGAGGAGATTCACCAGGACAAAGCCTGGATCAGAGAGGGTGCAGAGGAGATTCACCAGGATGCTGCCTGGATTAGCGAGGGTGCAGAGGAGATTCCCCAGGATGCTGCCTGGATTACAGAGGGTGCAGAGGAGATTCACCAGGATGCTGCCTGGATTAGCAAGAGTGCAGAGGAGATTCACCAGGACGCTGCCTGGATTAGCGAGGGTGCAGAGGAGATTCACCAGGACGCTGCCTGGATCAGAGAGGGTGCAGAGGAGATTCACCAGGACGCTTCCTGGATCAGAGAGGGTGCAGAGGAGATTCACCAGGACGCTGCCTGGATCAGAGAGGGTGCAGAGGAGATTCACCAGGACGCTGCCTGGATCAGAGAGGGTGCAGAGGATGATTCACCATGATGCTGTCTGGATTAGAGAGGGTGCAGAGGAGATTCACCAGGATGCTGTCTGGATTAGAGAGGGTGCAGAGGAGATTCACCAGTACGCTGCCTGGATCAGAGAGGGTGCAGAGGAGATTTACCAGGATGCTGCCTGGATTACAGAGGGTGCAGAGGAGATTCACCAGGATGCTGCCTGGATCAGAGAGGGTGCAGAGGAGATTCACCAGTACGCTGCCTGGATCAGAGAGGGTGCAGAGGAGATTCCCCAGGATGCTGCCTGGATTACAGAGGGTGCAGATGAGATTCACCAGGACGCTGCCTGGATTAGCGAGGGTGCAGAGGAGATTCACCAGGACGCTGCCTGGATTAGCGAGGGTGCAGAGGAGCTTCACCAGGACGCTGCCTGGATTAGCGAGGGTGCAGAGGAGATTCACCAGGATGCTGCCTGGATCAGAGAGGGTGCAGAGGAGATTCACCAGGACGCTGCCTGGATCAGAGAGGGTGCAGAGGAGATTCACCAGGACGCTGCCTGGATCAGAGAGGGTGCAGAGGAGATTCACCGGGACGCTGTCTGGATTAGAGAGGGTGCAGAGGAGATTCACCAGGATGCTGTCTGGATTAGAGAGGGTGCAGAGGAGATTCACCGGGACGCTGCCTGGATCAGAGAGGGTGCAGAGGAGATTCACCGGGACGCTGCCTGGATCAGAGAGGGTGCAGAGGAGATTCACCGGGACGCTGCCTGGATCAGAGAGGGTGCAGAGGAGATTCACCAGTACAAAGCCTGGATCAGAGAGGGTGCAGAGGAGATTCACCAGTACAAAGCCTGGATCAGAGAGGGTGCAGAGGTGATTCACCAGGATGCTGCCTGGATTAGCGAGGGTGCAGAGGAGATTCACCAGGACGCTGCTGGATCAGAGAGGGTGCAGAGGAGATTCCCCAGGACGCTGCCTGGATCAGAGAGGGTACAGAGGAGATTCACCACAATGCTGTCTGGATTAGAGAGGTTGCAGAGGAGATTGACCAGGACGCTGCCTGGATCAGAGAGGGTGCAGAGGAGATTCACCAGGACGCTGCCTGGATCAGAGAGGGTACAGAGGAGATTCACCAGGACGCTGCCTGGATCAGAGAGGGTGCAGAGGTGATTCACCAGGATGCTGCCTGGATTAGCGAGGGTGCAGAGGAGATTCACCAGGACGCTGCTGGATCAGAGAGGGTGCAGAGGAGATTCCCCAGGACGCTGCCTGGATCAGAGAGGGTACAGAGGAGATTCACCAGGATGCTGCCTGGATTAGCGAGGGTGCAGAGGAGATTCACCAGGACGCTGCTGGATCAGAGAGGGTGCAGAGGAGATTCCCCAGGACGCTGCCTGGATCAGAGAGGGTACAGAGGAGATTCACCACAATGCTGTCTGGATTAGAGAGGTTGCAGAGGAGATTGACCAGGACGCTGCCTGGATCAGAGAGGGTGCAGAGGAGATTCACCAGGACGCTGCCTGGATCAGAGAGGGTACAGAGGAGATTCACCAGGACGCTGCCTGGATCAGAGAGGGTACAGAGGAGATTCACCACGATGCTGTCTGGATTAGAGAGGGTGCAGAGGAGATTCACCAGGATGCTGTCTGGATTAGAGAGGTTGCAGAGGAGATTGACCAGGACGCTGCCTGGATCAGAGAGGGTGCAGAGGAGATTCACCAGGACGCTGCCTGGATCAGAGAGGGTGCAGAGGAGATTCACCAGGACGCTGCCTGGATCAGAGAGGGTGCAGAGGAGATTCACCAGGACGCTGCCTGGATCAGAGAGGGTGCAGAGGAGATTCACTGGGATGCTGTCTGGATTAGAGAGGGTGCAGAGGAGATTCACCGGGATGCTGTCTGGATCAGAGAGGGTGCAGAGGAGATTCACCAGGGCGCTGTCTGGATTAGAGAGGGTGCAGAGGAGATTCACCAGGACGCTGCCTGGATCGGAGAGGGTGCCGAGGAGATTCACCAGGATGCTGCCTGGATCGGAGAGGGTGCAGAGGAGATTCACCAGGACAAAGCCTGGATCAGAGAGGGTGCAGAGGAGATTCACCAGGACGCTGCCTGGATCAGAGAGGGTGCAGAGGAGATTCACCAGGATGCTGCCTGGATCAGAGAGGGTGCAGAGGAGATTCACCAGGACGCTGCCTGGATCGGAGAGGGTGCAGAGGAGATTCACCAGGACGCTGCCTGGATTACAGAGGGTGCAGAGGAGATTCACCAGGATGCTGCCTGGATTACAGAGGGTGCAGAGGAGATTCACCAGGACAAAGCCTGGATCAGAGAGGGTGCAGAGGAGATTCACCAGGATTCTGCCTGGATTAGCGAGGGTGCAGAGGAGATTCACCAGGACGCTGCTGGATCAGAGAGGGTGCAGAGGAGATTCCCCAGGACGCTGCCTGGATCAGAGAGGGTACAGAGGAGATTCCCCAGGACGCTGCCTGGATCAGAGAGGGTACAGAGGAGATTCACCACAATGCTGTCTGGATTAGAGAGGTTGCAGAGGAGATTGACCAGGACGCTGCCTGGATCAGAGAGGGTGCAGAGGAGATTCACCAGGACGCTGCCTGGATCAGAGAGGGTACAGAGGAGATTCACCAGGACGCTGCCTGGATCAGAGAGGGTACAGAGGAGATTCACCACGATGCTGTCTGGATTAGAGAGGGTGCAGAGGAGATTCACCAGGATGCTGTCTGGATTAGAGAGGTTGCAGAGGAGATTGACCAGGACGCTGCCTGGATCAGAGAGGGTGCAGAGGAGATTCACCAGGATGCTGCCTGGATCAGAGAGGGTGCAGAGGAGATTCACCAGGACGCTGCCTGGATCAGAGAGGGTGCAGAGGAGATTCACCAGGACGCTGCCTGGATCAGAGAGGGTGCAGAGGAGATTCACTGGGATTTTGTCTGGATTAGAGAGGGTGCATAGGAGATTCACCGGGATGCTGTCTGGATCAGAGAGGGTGCAGAGGAGATTCACCAGGGCGCTGTCTGGATTAGAGAGGGTGCAGAGGAGATTCACCAGGACGCTGCCTGGATTAGAGAGGGTGCAGAGGAGATTCACCAGGACGCTACCTGGATCGGAGAGGGTGCCGAGGAGATTCATCAGGATGCTGCCTGGATCGGAGAGGGTGCAGAGGAGATTCACCAGGACGCTGCCTGGATCGGAGAGGGTGCAGAGGAGATTCACCAGGACGCTGCCTGGATTACAGAGGGTGCAGTGGAGATTCACCAGGATGCTGCCTGGATTACAGAGGGTGCAGAGGAGATTCACCAGGATGCTGCCTGGATCAGAGAGGGTGCAGAGGAGATTCACCAGGACGCTGCCTGGCTCAGAGAGGGTGCAGAGGAGATTCACCAGGACGCTGCCTGGATTAGAGAGGGTGCAGTGGAGATTCACCAGGACGCTGCCTGGATCAGAGAGGGTGCAGAGGAGATTCACCAGGACGCTGCCTGGATTAGAGAGGGTGCAGAGGAGATTCACCAGGATGCTGCCTGGATTAGAGAGGGTGCAGTGGAGATTCACCAGGACGCTGCCTGGATTAGAGAGGGTGCAGAGGAGATTGACCAGGACGCTGCCTGGATTAGAGAGGGTGCAGAGGAGATTCACCAGGACGCTGCCTGGATTAGAGAGGGTGCAGTGGAGATTCACCAGGACGCTGCCTGGATTAGAGAGGGTGCAGAGGAGATTCACCAGGACGCTGCCTGGATCGGAGAGGGTGCAGTGGAGATTCACCAGGACGCTGCCTGGCTCAGAGAGGGTGCAGAGGAGATTCACCAGGACGCTGCCTGGATCGGAGAGGGTGCAGTGGAGATTCACCAGGACGCTGCCTGGCTCAGAGAGGGTGCAGAGGAGATTCACCAGGACGCTGCCTGGATTAGAGAGGGTGCAGAGGAGATTCACCAGGACGCTGCCTGGATTAGAGAGGGTACAGAGGAGATTCACCAGGACGCTGCCTGGATTAGAGAGGGTGCAGTGGAGATTCACCAGGACGCTGCCTGGATTAGAGGGGGTGCAGAGGAGATTCACCAGGACGCTGCCTGGCTCAGAGAGGGTGCAGTGGAGATTCACCAGGACGCTGCCTGGATTAGAGAGGGTGCAGAGGAGATTCACCAGGACGCTGCCTGGATTGGAGAGGGTGCAGAGGAGATTCACCAGGACGCTGCCTGGATCAGAGAGGGTGCAGAGGAGATTTACCAGGACGCTGCCTGGATCAGAGAGGGTGCAGAGGAGATTCACCAGGACGCTGCCTGGATTAGAGAGCATGTCTTATGAGTAGGGTGAGCAAGCTAGGGCTCTTCTCTTTGAAGCGATGGATAATGGGAGGTGACCTGATAGAGGTGTACAAGATGATAAGAGGCATAGATTGAGTAGCCTTTTTTCCCAGGTGAAAGTGGCCAATTCAGGAGTCATAATTTTAAAGTGATTGGAGGGATGTAGGGTGGGGGGAGAATGTCAGAGGTAGGTTCTTTATTCATCCACATCATGTGGTCTGTACACACCAGCTCCGAGGTGAAAAAGGCACCACAGCACCGCTTTCGCCTCAAGACGGTTGTGGAAGTTTGGTATGGGCCCCCAAATCCTCAGAACTTTCTACCTGGGCACAGTTGAGAGCATCCTGACTGGCTGCATCACTGCCTGGTATGGGAACTGTACCTCCCTCAATCACAGGACTCGCAGAGAGTGGTGCGGACAGCCCAGTGCATCTGTAGTTGTGAACTTCCCAAGATTACAAGGACAGGTGTGTAAAAAGGGCCCAAAGGATCACCAGGGACCCAAGTCATCCCAACCACAATCTATTCCAGCTGCTACCAGCCGGGAAACGGTACCACAGCATAAAAGCCAGGACCCACAGGCTTCTTCTACCAGGCCATCAGACTGATGAACTCACTCTGATTTGAGTGTATTTCTACGTTACATTGACTGTTCTATTTATTATAAATTAGTATGACTGCACATTAAGATTTTTACTCCTCATGTATGTGAAGGATGTTAAGAAATAAAGTCAATTCAATTCAATTCAGTGGTGGGTGTGGAACATCCTGCCAAAGGCGGTGGTAGACAGATACATTAGGGACGTTTAAGAGACTTTGAAACAGGCATATGGATGGGGAAGGGTTAGATTGATCTTGCCAGCTGAGGAGCCTGTACCCCTCACTCCCGGCCTCTTTTCCCTGCTGGATTTGTGCTGTCTCGTCTGCAGGTGTGGGAAGGTCACGACGTGGTGAAGGTTTCTCGCATGATGGTGGGTGCTACCAGTCCTGGAGAGGCTCTTCCTGGGACTATCCGTGGGGACCTGTGTGTTCACATCAGCAGGTAGGAGAGGGGGATCCACCTCCCACCGTCCGAACACTCCGGTGAGTTCTGAGCCTCGCCTCCTGTAACTGTCGTCCCTCTTTGCAGGAACGCTGTCCATGCCAGCGACTCGGTTGAAGTGGCCAAGAAGGAGATCGGCCTGTGGTTCCGTCACAGCGAGCTGGTTCAGTGGGAATGTTGTGCTGCAGGCAGTACCTACAACCTATAAACTGCAAACGTCCAACAACACCAACTACCTCCAGGGACAGTGTCAACAATACATTCCAAAGTTACAGAGCTATCTGTTACAATCTCCTCCAACTTCCCCTGAACCCAGTGTGACTCCCTCCCCCACCCCACTCTTTGGTGTCAGACTGGCTTCAGACCAACCACTCCTGTAAGGTATCGATTAGCAATAAAATCGTTTGTGCCAAGCACAGGGAATTACTGCCTCATGTTTGAGGATGTTTATCAATAGATGGCTGAGTTCAACAACCTCTGTTGGGTTGAAACTCTTCATTCAAATCAAATGCCTCATGAAACAGCAAACCAGAGGGTGGAGAAACAGTGATGTGAAGTCAGAATCTCGGTCTGGGTCTGGGATTCAAACCCGGTACAAGCAAGAGCCCAGAGTATGAAAATGAAACACCCCACCATGTCCACATGGTGGCCACTTTGTTAGGTACACCTGATCAGGCGGCAGCAACTCAATGCATACATGCATGGGGAAGAGATCCATCTGTTGTTCAGAGCAAACATCAGAATGGGGAAGAATAAGTGCCCGTCATAAACAGGAGAAAATCTGCAGATGCTGGAAATCCAAGCAACAGACACAAATGCTGGAGGAACTCAGCAAGTCAGGCAGCATCTCTGGAAAAGAGTACGATTGACGAGTTTGGGCCGAGACCCTTCCTCAGGACCAGAGAAAGAGAGAGTCGGAGTAAGGAGGTGGGGAGAGGGGTGAAGAACACAAGGTGACGGGTGAAACTGGGGGTGGGAGAGGGGTGAACACAAGGTGACGGGTGAAACTGGGGGTGGGGAGAGGGGTGAAGAACACAAGGTGACGGGTGAAGCTGGGGGTGGGGAGAGGGGTGAACACAAGGTGACGGGTGAAACGGGTGGGGCGAGGGGTGAAGAACACAAGGTGACGGGTGAAACGGGGTGGGGAGAGGGGTGAACACAAGGTGACGGGTGAAACTGGGGTGGGGAGAGGGGTGAAGAACACAAGGTGACGGGTGAAACGGGGTGGGGAGAGGGGTGAACACAAGGTGACGGGTGAAACTGGGGTGGGGAGAGGGGTGAACACAAGGTGACGGGTGAAACTGGGGGTGGGGAGAGGGGTGAACACAAGGTGACGGGTGAAACTGGGGTGGGGAGAGGGGTGAACACAAGGTGACGGGTGAAACTGGGGTGGGGAGAGGGGTGAACACAAGGTGACGGGTGAAACTGGGGGTGGGGAGAGGGGTGAACACAAGGTGACGGGTGAAACGGGTGGGGAGAGGGGTGAAGAACACAAGGTGACGGGTGAAACGGGGTGGGGAGAGGGGTGAACACAAGGTGACGGGTGAAACTGGGGGTGGGGAGAGGGGTGAACACAAGGTGACGGGTGAAGCTGGGGGTGGGGAGAGGGGTGAACACAAGGTGACGGGTGAAACTGGGGGTGGGGAGAGGGGGTGAACACAAGGTGACGGGTGAAACTGGGGGTGGGGAGAGGGGTGAACACAAGGTGACGGGTGAAACTGGGGGTGGGGAGAGGGGTGAACACAAGGTGACGGGTGAAACTGGAGGTGGGGAGAGGGGTGAAGAACACAAAGTGGTGGGTGAAACGGGGGTGGGGAGAGGGGGTGAACACAAGGTGACGGGTGAAACGGGGTGGGGAGAGGGGTGAAGAACACAAAGTGGTGGGTGAAATGGGGTGGGGAGAGGGGTGAACACAAGGTGACGGGTGAAACTGGGGGTGGGGAGAGGGGTGAAGAACACAAAGTGGTGGGTGAAACTGGGGGTGGGGAGGGGTGAACACAAGGTGACGGGTGAAACTGGGGGTGGGGAGAGGGGTGAAGAACACAAAGTGGTGGGTGAAACGGGGTGGGGAGAGGGGTGAACACAAGGTGACGGGTGAAACGGGGTGGGGAGAGGGGTGAAGAACACAAAGTGGTGGGTGAAATGGGGTGGGGAGAGGGGTGAACACAAGGTGACGGGTTAAACTGGGGGTGGGGAGAGGGGTGAAGAACACAAAGTGGTGGGTGAAACTGGGGGTGGGGAGAGGGGTGAACACAAGGTGACGGGTGAAACTGGGGGTGGGGAGAGGGGTGAAGAACACAAAGTGGTGGGTGAAACGGGGTGGGGAGAGGGGTGAACACAAGGTGACGGGTGAAACGGGGTGGGGAGAGGGGTGAAGAACACAAAGTGGTGGGTGAAATGGGGTGGGGAGAGGGGTGAACACAAGGTGACGGGTGAAACTGGGGGTGGGGAGAGGGGTGAAGAACACAAAGTGGTGGGTGAAACGGGGTGGGGAGAGGGGTGAAGAACACAAAGTGGTGGGTGAAACTGGGGGTGGGGAGAGGGGTGAACACAAGGTGACGGGTGAAACTGGAGGTGGGGAGAGGGGTGAAGAACACAAAGTGGTGGGTGAAACGGGGGTGGGGAGAGGGTGTGAACATAAGGTGACGGGTGAAACGGGGGTGGGGAGAGGGGTGAACACAAGGTGACGGGTGAAACGGGGTGGGGGAGAGGGGTGAAGAACACAAAGTGGTGGGTGAAATGGGGTGGGGAGAGGGGTGAACACAAGGTGACGGGTGAAACGGGTGGGGAGAGGGGTGAAGAACACAAGGTGACGGGTGAAACTGGGGGTGGGGAGAGGGGTGAACACAAGGTGACGGGTGAAACTGGGGGTGGGGAGAGGGGTGAAGAACACAAAGTGGTGGGTGAAATGGGGTGGGGAGAGGGGTGAAGAACACAAAGTGGTGGGTGAAACGGGGTGGGGAGAGGGGTGAACACAAGGTGACGGGTGAAACGGGGTGGGGAGAGGGGTGAAGAACACAAAGTGGTGGGTGAAACTGGGGGTGGGGAGAGGGGTGAACACAAGGTGACGGGTGAAACTGGGGGTGGGGGAGAGGGGTGAAGAACACAAGGTGACGGGTGAAACGGGGTGGGGAGAGGGGGTGAACACAAGGTGACGGGGTGAAACTGGGGGTGGGGAGAGGGGGTGAACACAAAGTGACGGGTGAAGCTGGGGGTGGGGAGAGGGGTGAACACAAGGTGACGGGTGAAACGGGTGGGGAGAGGGGTGAACACAAGGTGACGGGTGAAACTGGGGGTGGGGAGAGGGGTGAACACAAGGTGACGGGTGAATCTGGGGGTGGGGAGAGGGGTGAACACAAGGTGACGGGTGAAACTGGGGGTGGGGAGAGGGGTGAACACAAGGTGACGGGTGAAACGGGTGGGGAGAGGGGTGAACACAAGGTGACGGGTGAAACTGGGGGTGGGGAGAGGGGTGAACACAAGGTGACGGGTGAAACTGGGGGTGGGGAGAGGGGTGAACACAAGGTGACGGGTGAAACTGGGGGTGGGGAGAGGGGGTGAACACAAGGTGACGGGTGAAACGGGTGGGGAGAGGGGTGAACACAAGGTGACGGGTGAAACTGGGGGTGGGGAGAGGGGTGAACACAAGGTGACGGGTGAAACTGGGGGTGGGGAGAGGGATGAACACAAGGTGACGGGTGAAACTGGGGGTGGGGAGAGGGGTGAACACAAGGTGACGGGTGAAACTGGGGGTGGGGAGAGGGGTGAACACAAGGTGACGGGTGAAACTGGGGGTGGGGAGAGGGGTGAACACAAGGTGACGGGTGAAACGGGGTGGGGAGAGGGGTGAACACAAGGTGACGGGTGAAACTGGAGGTGGGGAGAGGGGTGAAGAACACAAAGTGGTGGGTGAAGCTGGGGGTGGGGAGAGGGGTGAACACAAGGTGACGGGTGAAGCTGGGGGTGGGGAGAGGGGTAAAGCTGGGGGTGGGGAGAGGGGTGAACACAAGGTGACGGGTGAAACTGGGGGTGGGGAGAGGGGTGAACACAAGGTGACGGGTGAAACTGGGGGTGGGGAGAGGGGTGAACACAAGGTGACGGGTGAAACGGGGTGGGGGAGAGGGGTGAACACAAGGTGACGGGTGAAGCTGGGGGTGGGGAGAGGGGTAAAGCTGGGGGTGGGGAGAGGGGTGAACACAAGGTGACGGGTGAAACTGGGGGTGGGGAGAGGGGGTGAACACAAGGTGACGGGTGAAACTGGGGGTGGGGAGAGGGGGTGAACACAAGGTGACGGGTGAAACGGGGTGGGGAGAGGGGTGAACACAAGGTGACGGGTGAAACTGGAGGTGGGGAGAGGGGTGAAGAACACAAGGTGACGGGTGAAGCTGGGGGTGGGGAGAGGGGTGAACACAAGGTGACGGGTGAAACTGGGGGTGGGGAGAGGGGTGAAGAACACAAGGTGACGGGTGAAGCTGGGGGTGGGGAGAGGGGTAAAGCTGGGGGTGGGGAGAGGTGAAGTAAAGAGCTGGGAAGCTGATTAGTGAATGAGATACAGAGCTGAAGAAGGGGGAATCTGAGACGAGAGGACAGAAGGTCATGGGAAAAAAGGGGGAGGAGCACCAGAGGGAGGAGATGGGCAAGTGAGAGAGGGAAAAGGGGATGGGGAAGTTTGAAGGACGGGAAGGGGCCATTAGTGGAAGTTTAAGAAATCGATGTTCACACCATCAGGTTGGAAGCTGCCAGACAGAATATAAGGTGTTGTTCCTGCAACCTGAGTGTGGCCTCATCACAATACCAGAGGAGGCCATTGACTGACATATCAGAATGGGAATGGGAAGTGGAATTAAAATGGGTAGCCAGCGGAGATGCCATTTTTTCTGGCAGACAGAGTGTAGGTGCTCGGTGAAGCGGTCTCCCAATCTACATCAGGTCTCATCAATGGACAGGAGGCCACACCAGGAGCACCAGATACAGCAGATGACCCCAACAGAATCACAGGTGAAGTGTCGCCTCACCTGGAAGGACTGTTTGGGACCCTGAATGGCAGTGAGGGAGCAGGTGTAGCACTTGCAAGGATAAATGCCGGAGGGACGAATGACAGAGTCTTTGATAGTTTGGTTGGAGTATCTCCGAAACGGCTGATCTGGGATTTTCATGCACAACAGTCTCCAGAATTCAGAGGATGGTGTGAAAATCAAAAAGCATCCAGTGATCGGCAGCTCTGTGGGTGAAAACACTTTGTTAATGAGAGAGGTCAGAGAATGGCCAGACTGGTTCAAGCTGACAGGAAGGCGACAGTAACTCAAATAACCACATGTTGCTGTGCAGAAGATGCACAACACGTTGAACGATGAAGTGGACGGGCGCAGCAGCAGACCATGGACATACACTCAGTGGCCACTTCATTAAAGTGGTTGAATGGACATTGATTAGATGGTGTAGCTGCCTTCATTAGCCAAGGCACTAGTTAGTTGTTTCAACTGTTTTAGAGGAACGTTCAGCCTGCGAGTGGGAGCAGGGGAGAGGAGGTATTGGCAGCAACTTCATCATTACTGAGTCAACCACAACCTCCAACAACTCAATCATGAGTTCCAATTCTGCCATTTCCACAAAGGAATTTAAATTAAGTTAATTAAATCAATTTGAAATAATCAAATTAAAATAAATGTAATTAGAAGCCCAGTATCAAGGATATTGCTGTTACAGCTGCCAAGTTTAAAATAAAAACCTGCCCAGTGAATGCCTTTACTGTGGATCTGAAGTTATCACTGGAGGGGAGTGGGGTCTGTTTCTACATCCCACAGGGTGCAGCTGGGCGAGTGTGACAGTCTACTGATGCCTTTGGGCTGCAGAAAGTGAGACCATAAGACATGGGAGATGAATTAGGCCATTTAGCCCATCGCGTCTGCTCTGCCATCTGATCCATTTCCCCTCACAACCCAATGATCCTGCTTCTCCCTGACTAATCAAGAACCTATCAACCAGATTCACCACACTCTGGCTAAAGAAATTCCTCCTCATCTCCGTACTAAATGGACACCCCTCTATTCTGAGGCTTGTGTCCTCTGGTCCTCGACTTGCTCACAATAGGAAACATCCTCTCTACCTGAGCCTTTCTATGTTCAATAAGTTTGTGAGATCCCCTCATTCTTCTAAATTCCAGTGAGTACAGGCCCAAAGCTGTCAAACACTCCTCATAAGATAACCCTTTCATTCCCAGAGTCATCCGTGTGAACCTCCTCTGAACCCTCTCCGATATCAGCACATCCTTTCTTAGATAAGGGGCCCAAAACTGCTCACAATTCTTAAAGTGAGGCCTCACCAATGCCTTAGAAAACCTCAGCATTACATCCTTGCATCTATATTTTAGTCCTCTCGAAATGAATGATAACATTGCATTTGCTTTTCTCACCACTGACTCAATCTGCAAGTTAATCTTCAGGGACGCCCAAGTCCCTTTGCACCTTGGATTTTTGAATTTTCTCCCTGTTTAGAAAATAGTCTATGCTTTTAAGCCTTCTATCAAAGTGCATAACTGTGTACTTTCCAACACTATATTCCACCTGCCACTTCTTTGCCCATTCTCCTAAACTATCCAAGTGTTCCTGCAGCCACCCTGCTTCCTCGACACTACCTGCCCCTCCAAATATCTTAACATCTGCAAACTTGGCCACAGTGGTCCCAACATAGACCCCTGTGGAACACCACTAGTCACCAGCAGCCAATTAGAAAAGGGCCCCACTCTTTGCCTCCTGCCGAGCAGCCAAAGTTTTATCCGTCTTTCCTGTAATACCACAGGCTCTTGTTAAGGAGCCGCGTGTGCAGCACCTTGTCAAAGACCCTCTGGAAATCCAATTATACATCCCTTGATTCTCCTTTGTCTATCCTGCTTGCTAATTCCTCAAATAATTCAAATAAATTTGTCAGGCAAGATTTTGCCTTAAAGAAACAATTCCAACCATGCTGACTACAGCCTATTTTATCATGAGCCTCCAAGCACCCTGAAATCTCATCCTTAACAATCGACTCAAGCTGACTGGCCTATCATTTCCATTCTTCTGCCTCCCTCCCTTCTTGGAGAGTGAAGTGACATTTGCAATTTTCCAATCCTCCAGGACCATTCCAGAATTTAATGCTTCTTGAAAGATCATTACGAATGCTTCCACAATCTCTTCAGCCACCTCTTTCAGAACCCTGGGGTGTACACCATCTGGTCCAGGTGACTTATCTACCTTCAGACTTGTCAGCACCTTCTCCCTAGTAATGGCAACTTCATACACTTCTGCCCCAACACTCTCGACTTCTGGCATACTGCTAGTGTCTTCCACAGTGAAGACTGATGCAAAATACTTAACCAGTTTGTCTACCATTTCCTTGTCCCCCATCACTCCCTCTCCAGCATCATTTTCCAGCAGTCCAAAATCTACTCTCTCTCTCTTTTATGCTTTATATGTCAGGGAAAAGATATCCTTTTTGATATTGTTGGCTAGCTTACCTTCATATTTCATCTTTTCTCCCCGATGTCTTTTTAGTTGCCTTCTGTTGCTTTCCCAATCCTCCAACTTTCCATTAAATTTTACTCTATTAAATGCCCTCTTTCGCTTTTATGCAATCTTTGACTTCCCTTGTCAGCCATTGTTGCCTTTATAATACTACTTCTTTGGGACGTATTTATTCTGTGCCTTCTGAGTTGCTCCCATAAACTCCAGCCATTGCTGCTCTGCCAGTGTTCCCTTCCAGTCAGATTTGGCCAGCTCCTCTCCATGCCTCTGTAATTCTCTTTACTCCACTGTAATACTAATATAGCTGATTTAGCTCCTCTTTCTCAAATTGCTGGGTGAATTCTATCATGATCACTGTCTCCTAAGGATTCCTTTACCTTAAACTCCCTAATTAAATCCAGATCTTTGGACAACACCCATGCTGATCCACTAGTGAGCTCAGCCACAAGCTGCTCTAAAAAGCCAACTTGTAAGCATTCTGCAAATTCTCTTTATTGGGATCCAGCATCAACCTGATTTTCCCAATCTACCTGCACACTGAAATACCCAATGACTATCGTAACACTGTCATTTTGACATGCATTGTAATTTACACCTCACATCCTGGCTACTGTCCAGAGGCCTGTATATAATTCTCATCAAGGTGTAATTACCCTTGCAGTTTCTTAACTCTATTCAAGGATTCTACATCTTCTGATTCCCATGTCACCTCTTTAATGATTTGGTTTTTATTTTTTTGCCAACAGAGCCACCCCACCCCCTGTCCTTTCGATACAAGGTGTATCCTTGGATGTTAAGCTCCCAACTATAATCTTCCTTCAGCAAGACTCAGTGATGCCCACGTCATACCTGCTAATCTCTAACTGTGCTACAAGATCATCTACATTATTAAGTGTACAGCCTGCATTCAGTCTTGTGTGTCACACTTTTCCATTTTGTCCTCTTTACACTGACTGCAATTTTGCCTTTTCATCTGTCTGTCTTTCTTGACTGTCTCACTACACACTGCCTCCGCTCATCCTCAACCTCAGCCCTATCACTCCAGTTCCCATCCCCGTGCCAAATTAATTTAACCCCTCCCCTACAGCTGTAGCAAACCTGCCTGCAAGGATATTGGTCCTCCTCAGAACCAGATGTAACCCATCCCTTCTGTACAGGTCATACCGTCCCCAGAAAAGATCCCGATGATCCAGTAATCTGAAACCCTGCTCCCACACCAGTTTCTCAGTCACATTCATCTGCCAAGTTACCCTATCCTTACCCTCACTGGTTCGTGGCACAGGCAGCAATCCACAGATTACTACCCTGGAGGTCCAACTTTTCAGCTTGCTACCTGGCTCCCTAAATTCTTTCTTCACAATCTCACTTTTCCTACCTGTCGTTGGTGCCATTATGTACTAAGGCTCAAGGCCACTCACCCTCCCCCTTTAGAACGTCCCTGACCCTGGCAACATACCATCCAGGTGTCTCTACCACAACCACAGAATCTCCTGTCTACACCTCTGCCTATAGCCTCCCCTATCACTACTGCAGAGCTCTTCTCCCCCCTTCCAAGCCCCAGAGCATACAGAACCACCCATTTCCCTTCTTTCCTAACAGTCAACCACTTTCCAGCCTTCTGCAGCCTCCCTGTACTCCTGTCCATCACCTCCCAAATGAGCCGAAGGTCATCAAGCTGCTGCTCCAGTTGCTTAATACATTCGCTACGGAGCTGCAGTTTGGTGCACCAGGTGCAGATGTGGTTTGCTGGGAGGCTGGAGGTCTCACATCTCACACAAACCAGCCCTTGGAGCCATTCTCGCCGCTCTGTGCACTAACGAAGGATGAAGTACGGTAACTACCCAGGTACGTACCTCGCCCCAGCCCCCCCACTCTATCATCGGTCCAGTCCAACAATGGTCACGCTGCTTGTCCCAGCTTATCTTTATTTGCCTTTGCTAATGCATAAGACCTCCTGTGCCACCAAAATTGCATGAAGGCAGGGTTGGAGGAGGCATTGTCCAGTGTGGGCTCTTCCTGTGCCTGCCTGCAGTGTTCCAACAGGGTCAACTGGGCGAGGTGCAGCAACAGACTGTCTCAATCTCCACAGCTTCAGTTGACCGTCAGGATTGGCAGCTATGGGTTCTGCCAATCACTGACCAGTCTTTCTCCATCAACAGAGCCTGACCTCCCCACCCAAACAGGTCCTAATCATTCCCCAAGATACAGTCAGCCCTGCCATTCCATCATTTCCCTCTCAACCCCATTCTCCTGCCTCCTCCCATAAGGTGGACACTTGACCTCACAATCTACATCAGAAAGGCCTTTTCTCACATTATTGTCTGCCCACCCTGCACCTCCTCTGTAGCTGTTACTGACAAATAACAGATTGTTTTACCTTGTAGTACCTGGATGCACGGTTGATACATATGGATGGCATGCCAATGTGTGTAATGAGCTGGAAAGTGAAAACATACGAGAGCCAGGTACTTGACTGCAGGGAATAGAGGGAAAAATTAAAGATTTATCTTGAAATAGTTTTAAGATTAGTTTTATATTTAAGGATAAAAAACGAAGGCCCTGTACTCCACAGCTTCTTACTCTCCCTTGTGTCCGACCCCGATCAGGTGACTTCAGCCAATCACACGTTTTCTCAGTGTGGTCAAACTCAGGTCAGGTGACTCTGAGTTTTGCATCGTTTTCCTGATCGGCATTCAATTCCCACCGCCGTCAACAAACAGCTTGCATGTTCTCTCGTGACTGTGTCGGTTTCCTTTCACATTCCGAAGATGTACAGGTTAGGATTAGCAAGCTGTGGGCACGTTATGTTGTCATTGGAAGCATAACAGATTACAGCTCCCTGAAAGTGGCGCCACAGGTCGATAGGGTGGGTAAGAGGGCAAATGCCATACTTGCCTTTATTAGTCGAAGCACTGAGTTCAGAAGTCAGGAAGTTACACTGCAGCTTTATAAAAACTCTAGTTAGGCCGCATCTGGAGTACAGTACTGCGTATTGTTGGAGGAAGGATGCTGAGGCTGCAGAAGGTTTACCAGGATGCTGGCTGGATAAAAGTTCAAACTCAGGTCGTTTTCTCTGCATGAGCCACGGCTGAGTGGAGATTTGATCAAGATTTATAAGATTACGAGAAGCAAAAATCGAATGGATAGACATTATTTTTTCCAAGCGTTGAAATGTTTAATACCAGAGGGCAAGTATTTAAGGTCGGGGGAGGGGGTAATTTCAAAGGAGATATGAGGAGCAAACTTTTTTTTACGAAGACAGTGGTGGGTGGCTGAAATGCACTACCTGGGCTGGTGGTAGAGGCAGATACATTAGAGACTTTTCACAGACATTTAGACAGGCACATGAATGTGAGGAAGATGGGAGGAAATGGACATTGTGTAGGCAGAAGGGATTAGTTTAGCTGGCCATTTGATTAATAATTTAATTGTTTCGGCACATCATGGGCCAAACGGCCTGTTTCTGTGCTGCACTGTTGTATGTTTAATTTCACTTGTGGGCCCAGCACAATCCTCGCCGATTCAATCTGACACAAACAACATACTTCACTGGATGATTCGATATACAGCTGAAAAATAGAGCTAATCTGTTACCTTTATCCAATGAAGTCCACATGTCTGAGGTGTAATGATTCTCTGTTTATTGAGATACAGAACTTATGGTACAAATAGCAAATGGCCAAACAAGAAAGCAATAGAAAACGTAGGACTTGGAGAGAGGGTGACTGTAGAAACCTCCGTTAACACATCACTCCTCCAGCTCAGTTCAGTGTAGGAAAACAGGCCGGGAATCAGACCAGCCCCGCCTGTCGCTGGATGAATGTTATACTCAGACAAGTATTGGTGTTGTCTCGGCCACGCTTGCTTTGTCTGAGGCAGTGAAGAGATTATCCAGTCTGACAATGCTTACTGAAATATCCAACGCACTGCTTCGGAAGGAGATGGGTACCACTTCGGCCTTCTCGGTCTGACACAAGATTCCTGCGTACCACACCAGTTCTCTCCCATTGAACATGGGCTTTGAGTTGTGTGAAATGCAATACTGATTCGTCCGCTGCCGCACCCCCTCAAACCCCCCTCCCCCATTCACAACTGGGATAAAACACAACTGGAACAGAATTAGGGACGGGGAAAGGTGGCTAAATCTCCGATGTACACTGAACGTCCATAGGTGTGGGAGGTGGGGGACGAGACATCCCCCCACCCTCAGGCTGCAGACCTTACCGCGAGGAGTTGGAGCTGGACCGGCTGCGGTGACGGCGTCTCCCAGGAGAACGTGAGCGGGATCGCCGGCGGACGGGTGAACGTCTGCGGGGAGACCGCGACCTGCGGGGACAAGACAGGAAAATGTTATACCAGCTCAGGACAATTCCAGTAATGAGAGGGTTAACATATGGGGAGCATTCAATGGCTCTGGGCCTGTACTCACTGGAGTTTAGAAGAATGGAGGGGGTGAATCTCATTGAGTATTCAAAGGCCTAGAGTAGATGTGGAGAGGATGTTTCCTATAATGGACGAGTCTAGGACCAGAAGGCACAGCCTCGAAATAGAGGGATGTCCATTTAGAATAGAGATGAGGAGGAATTTCTTAGGCAGAGGGTGGTGAATCTGTGGAATTCCTTGCCACAGATGGCTGTATATTTAAAGCAGAGGTTGATACGTATGCTCTTATAGTCAGGATGTAAAAGATTACAGGCAGGAGAATGGGTTGAGGGATAATAAATCAGTCATGATGGAATGGAGTAGCACTCAATGGACCGAATGGTCTATAGCCTTATAGCCTCCTTGTCTTATAGCCTCCTTGTGGCCCCATACCCCAACCACCCCCACCCGTTCGTCACTCACCTCCTCCTCATCCGCGGGGGAGTCCTTCGCCACATGGGAGGCGGTGGTGGCATCCGTCGGGGAGGGGTCATTCGCCGCGGTGGTGGTCTGGGCCGTGGAGCCAGCACAGCTGTAGCGGTCACTTCCTGTCCATCGATCTGACCTGCAGTGAGGGAGGGAAGGAGGGAGGGAGCATCAGTGGCACGGTGTGTGGGAGAAACTAATGCACAACACACACCTAACCTCCATTGCTTCCTGTCCGTCAATCTGACCTGCAGTGAGGGAGGGTGGGAGTGTCAACGGCAGAGTGCAGGAGAAACTACTGCACATCACACTCCTAATGCCCACAACACACTCCTAACGCCAACATCACACTCCTAACGCCCACAACACACTCCTAACGCCCACGTCAGGCAGTCAGGGACAAATCCTCTCCTGTCACGTTCCATCTACACAAGGACACAGTGTTCAGGCTGGAACTCCCCTCAACCCCACTTCCCTCACTCCGCCCCTACTCAATCAAAGGAGTACTTGATGGCCCAGCCCAGCCCAGAATCGCTGGAGGTTAGAAGAGCATGGTGGGGGGAGGGGTATCTCACTAAAACCTATTGACACACTTCTGGCTTTCCCTCAGAACAACTGGTTTATCTGATTCCTTGGAGGATAAAGAAGTCTGGAACTGAAATTCTGAAGTGACATAATAATCTTTGAGTATTCAATCTCTGCCAGTCCCGAGTCTGGTGAGATTCATTTGATTACATTTGTGACTTATTGTAAGGAGTAACAGAGTTATTAGTGCTAATAATTCAACCACTGGCATCCTCGCTACTTAAACTATTAGAAAAGCAACAGACACAAGGAATTCTGCAGATGCTGGAAATCCAGAGCGACACATACAAAACACTGGAGGAACTCAGCAGGTCTAGGGAGGGGAACAGACAGTCGACGTTTCAGGCCGAGACACTTCAGCGGCCCAAATGACTACAGTAAAACACCAATAACCTGCCATACTCAGGGCCTTGGTAGTGGTGAACTGGCAGATTTATAAAGACTACTGGATATTATTCAAATATGAAGACCTTAACACACCTTTAACCAAGTTTTTATATTATAATGTCACAGAGTACTAGAATAAATTCCCCATAGAATTTGGCAAGTCCCAGGGCAAGTGTAAATCCCAGGGAGCACGGAGAAGATGACCCTTTGAGCCAGATGTGAAGGTTCAGACATTGGGTTATTTCTGAATGTTACTGTCACAGGATCAAGTCCAGATCAATTCCCAGGATGGTGGAGGCTGCCCAAGAGGACAGAGTTAGAAATCCAGACCTACACTCCTGAGTTTACAGGAATGAGGACAATGTCAATGAAACTTACGAATTCTTTACGGACCTTGGCAGGATTGCTGTAGAGACAATGCATCTAAAATAGGGAGTCATATGCTCAAATTAAAGAGTCAACTATTCAAGATGGATGTGAAACTCTGGAATTCCTGGCCCACGAAGGTCATGTACAATCATGACCAGGACTGATTACTTTTCTAGGGAATTGAGGGATCAGTGATGGAAAGGCCATTGAGAAAAGAAAATTCAACAATGATCTCATTAAATGTGGAGCAAGCCTGGGCCAAATGGCCTAGAATAGCCTGTATTTCTCATCTGTTTAAATGTCTCAACCAGTTTATATCTAAATAGCTTAGCGAGACAAAGACTCCGCCTATTTCCATAAGGTTCACTGAACACAGAAACTTCGTAAAGCTACATAAAACAGCTCTGAAACTACACAAATTTGATCAGCATATTTCATGGACCTTGTGAAAAATGGAGGGCTCAAGTAATACGTCAGTAATGAACAGAAGCAGTGGGGATTCTCCTACAGCCAAATCCCATCATTGTTTAATTAGACAATGACCAGTAAAAGGTCCATTCAATTTAAGATCCAGTTACACAAATAACTGAATGTATACTTGGGCAGGAACTAGAAAATTAACTTCTAACTATTTATATCACAAAAGCACAGTTGTGAGCAAGAACACAACAGTGGGAGGATATTTTACAGCAGGATGCCAGCAACTGGAGGGACAACACATACTGAGAGTTGAGTATCATAATTCAGAAAGTTACTTTTGCCAAGCAATGAGGCTGATCAACATCTCCACCCACTATCCCACCCCTCCACACCCCCAACCACCAATACTTTATCATTTCCTGTCCCAGTCACCTTATATAGACACTCCTGTGCCTAGCATCAGATTATAAGCATACAATCAATCTATGTATACAAGCTAGCTTATGTATTTACATTTATTCTGCTTTTTAAATTTTGTGTTCTTTACCTTACTGCATGTGTTTTTTTTGTGCTGAATTGAATCTAGAGTAACAATTACTTCATTCTCCTTTACAATTGTGTACTGGAACTAACATTGGCCAATCTTGAATCTTATTAACAACAATATTACTGAAAGGAATTCATAACCCAGACCTATTTGATGCCACAAAAAACAGAAGATATGGATGGAAAAGGGTCTGACGTGGTCAATCCGGAGCTGATCACACACTGTGCCTGCAGCTGCACACAAGGGCAGAGGGCAAGAGCAGCGATCCATTGTGGTTGTGGTCAGAGACAGTCAGGGTGATAAATGGACTGTAGTTGGTGGAGTTACAGTCAACCTGAGAAAGTACATTTGGACCTGAATGTCTGAGGAACCGTACAACACCACAGCTCTCAGCTGAGTTGAGGGACTGTGAGTTGATAGTTGTTGAAGTGCTTAAGTAATCTGTACAGTGGAAGAAGCGCTGATAGTATCTATAGACAGTAAAACACTCAGATATTTAGTTAAAGCTCCCAAAATATAAACTGAATGCTGGAAATACTTGGCAGATCAGGCAGCACCTGTGAAGGAGTAAACATTAATTTTTCAGTTCATTGATCTTACGTCAGAATTGGGGAAAAATGAGAAAACGAGTCTGTTTTACATTGCAAAGAAAAGCAAAGGGTGGACAGAATGAAGGAAGGGTCTGTGATAAGATGGCGTTGGATCTTCTGACAGAGAGTGTTAGAGACTCATTCATTATCACTGATCGATCTGAAGGAGGGACTGACATAAGGAGATAAAGGAGAACAAAACCAAAGTGATGCTGGAAACATGAGATGTAGAACACAGCAGATGCTGGAAATCTGGAACAAAACTGTAGGTCTGATGGCATCTGGGGAGACAGTAAAATTGAGTTAACATTGCAGGTGACTGACTTTGCATCACAATTTGCAAACAGGAAAGGCTGATTATCTGAACATTTTGAAATCAGTCCAGATGACCCCTTCAGGAAACAAAAATTTCCCCTTACAAAATTTGTAAATCAACACACACAAAAAAAATCAGAGATAGAGAATAAATTTCACACAAAGTTTGTGAAAAGTAAATTTAACTTTTTTGATGCCTACACAGATATGTTTTTCATTACTGATAACTATATTACAGATAGACAACAATCCTGAGCCCATAATGCCTGCACAGAACTGAATTCTACACTGAGACTAGATGAAAGATGAGGCACTTTGCCTTGAGCTCCATTAGGACGTTTCGTTTTTAAATGATTTAAGGTGAATGAAATGCAAGACATGACACAAGTGATTGGGTACCACAGCAGTTTGGAGTTTAGGAGATTGGGGCGGGGGATCTCATTGACACCTGTCAAATATTGGAGGCCTAGGTACCGTGGATCTGGAGAGGATGTTTCCTGTAGTGGGGCAGTCTAGGACCAGAAGACACAGACTTGGAATGTCTGCTCCTATGACATGGCATAGTCATAACTCTCCCATCTCCACCCTTAAATCTCCCCGTAAACCCCACAACCCCCACCTGTTCTTTCCTATCACAGTGACATTGAGGGTGACTCTCATCCCCAACCGGTGCCAGACAGGAACCCCAGGCCCCTGCAGTTTCTGACTCCACACGTAGCCAGTCACACATTGAGCCGAGAACCAGAGCCAGGACTGGGAGAGCGGTGGGGGCCAGGACAGGGAGAGCGGTGGGGGCCAGGACTGGGAGAGCGGTGGGGGCCAGGACTGGGAGAGCGGTGAGGGCCCAGGACTGGGAGAGCGGTGGGGGTCAGGACAGGGAGAGCGGTGAGGGCCCAGGACTGGGAGAGCAGTGGGGGTCAGGACAGGGAGAGCGGTGGGGGCCAGGACTGGGAGAGCGGTGGGGGCCAGGATTGAGAGAGCGGTGGGGGCCAGGACAGGGAGAGCGGTGGGGGCCAGGACAGAGAGAGCGGTGGGGGCCAGGACTGCGAGAGCGGTGGGGGCCAGGACAGGGAGAGCGGTGAGGGCCCAGGACTGGGAGAGCGGTGGGGGTCAGGACAGGGAGAGCGGTGAGGGCCCAGGACTGGGAGAGCAGTGGGGGTCAGGACAGGGAGAGCGGTGGGGGCCAGGACTGGGAGAGCGGTGGGGGCCAGGACAGGGAGAGCGGTGGGGGCCAGGATTGAGAGAGCGGTGGGGGCCAGGACAGGGAGAGCGGTGGGGGCCAGGACAGGGAGAGCGGTGGGGGCCAGGACAGGGAGAGCGGTGGGGGCCAGGACAGGGAGAGCGGTGGGGGCCAGGACTGGGAGAGCGGTGGGGGCCAGGACTGGGAGAGCGATGGGGGCCAGGACTGGGAGAGCAGTGGGGGCCAGGACTGGGAGAGCAGTGGGGGCCAGGCAGAGAGACTCTGCACAACAGAGTAACACATCTTTACAGCCCCAGTGATTAGGCTGCAATTCCCACCGCTCTCTGTACATTCTCCCCATGACTGTCTGGGTTTCTTCCGGGTGCTCCGGTTTCCTTCCATATTTCAAAGACATACGGGTTAGGGTCAGTAAGTTGTGGACGTGCTACGTTGGTGACAGGAATGTGGTGACACTCACAGGCTGCCCCCAGCACATCCTCGGACTGTGCTGGTTGTTGACAGAAATTATGTATTTCACAGTATGTTGTGATATATGTGTAACAAATAAAGCTAATCTATCTTTCTAAAGGAAAACACAAAATAACAGAGGAATCAGCAGGTCTATGGAGGGGAATAAACAGCCAATGTTTCAGGCCGGGACTTTTCATTTATTCCTCTGCACAGATGCTGCGTGATCTGCCACCATTTTGTGTGTATTGCTCTAGATTTCCAGCACCTGCAGAATCTTGTGTTTATTTACTAAATCCGTCTTTCAAAGAAGCCGCCAGCCTAGGAGGCTGCTGGGTAACATCCGGTTTTGGCTATGCCAGTACCGTCTAACAGCAGCTGCTCAGTCGCAGAACACCTCCGTATAGAAACAGGCCTTTTGGCCCCTCTAGTGCCAGACTATTGTTCTGCTAGTCCCTTTGACCTGTACCTGGACCATAGTTCTAGTTCTCCACACCCTTCCCATCCATGTACAATCCAAACTTCACTTAAATGTTCAAATTGAATCCGTGTGCACCACTTCCACTGGCAGCTCGTTCCACACCTACACTACCCTCTGAAACATTTCACCTTTCACCCTTAACCTCTAGCTGTAGACTCACCCTATCTCAGTGGAAAAAGCCTGCTTGCATTTACCCTATCTATACCCCTCATAATTTTGAATACCTCTATCAAATCTCTCCTCATTCTCCTACAAGTCCTGACAACATTCTTGTAAAATTTCTCAGCACTCTTTCAATCTTACCCATATCTTTCCTATAGGCAGGTGACCAAAACTGCACACAATACTCCAAATTAGGCCTCACCAATGTCTCATACCACTTCAACATAACATCCCAGCTCCTGTAATCAATACTTTGATTTATATGGGTCAATGTGCAAAAAGCTCTCTTTATGACTCTATCTACCTGTGACAGCAATTTCAATGATTTCAGAATCTGTATTCCCAGACCCCTCTCTGTTCTATAGCACACAGTGTCCTACCACTCACTGCTTTGTCCTCCCAGCATCGCACACAATACTACAGATTTGGTCTCACCATCATCTTACAGGTGCCACCCCCCCCCCTTTACAAAGGTAGAGCGTTCCTATGAAACGTTTCTTAAGCCAAAATGGCGTAAAGCAAAGAACCATTAATTTATATGGGAAAAATTTTCGTAAGAGCAAAAATCCTCTTTATAATGTGAAAACAGATTACTAATGTAGGTCGTTTGTAAAAGCAAAGCGGCGTAAAGCAAACATTCGTAAAGCGGGGGACGCCTGTATTCAACTTCAACAGAACATCCCAACTCCTCTCACCCCCATCCATGTGCTTCAAAGCCTTCTCCGTGTCGTCTGGATTCTCAAACTCCACGTAGGCGTAGCCCTTTGACAGATGAGGGTGCAGGCGGTCCAGTGGCATGTCAATCAGCTTGATCTTGCCGTAGGTGGAGAAGATCTCCATGATGTGTTCCTGCTCAGGGTGAGTGGGAGGTGGGGGAGGAGGGAGAGAGAGTTATGCACTGCCATCTCAGAGTTATCCACATAAACTGTACTACCACCATCACAGACTAAGTGGTCGGCCCTGTTCCAGGAGTCTGCAGGATTGGTTAAAACCATAAGCCTCAGGAGCAGATTTGGGACTAGTGCTGATGAAGGGTTTCAGCCTGAAACATTGACTGTTTATTCCTTTCCAAAGATGCTGCCTGACCTGCTGAGTTCCTTGCAGGTTTTGTGTTTGGGGCAATGTGGGAGGGAAGGGTTAGATTGAACTTTGAGAAGGTTAAAAGTTAGCACAACACTGTGGGCCGAAGGGCCTGTACTGGGCTGTAATGTTCTATATTCAATCCCTCTCCCTTTCTCCCCAATTCCCTCACAACTACCGTGCAATTGAACACTGAAGCCTGCTGGCAGTCCTTTCCCTGTGTGGAACGGATTCCCTCCCCTCAGTCCTCGGGAGTTGGGGTGAGCACTGCTGGGCAGCCGCACAGAGTATTCAGGTCCTTACTTCCTGCACAGAGGAGACCCCGGGCTCCAGACACTAACCATTCCCTTCCAAAGGTATCAATCACTACCTCACCACCCATTCCTCCAGGTGACAAAAGGTGGTAGGTATTCACAAGGGAAGATCCTTGACCGCTATGGAAGAAACAGAAGGCCATTCAGCCCATCAAGCACGCCCGCATCAACATCAATAACACATCAGCTCTATTATCTCAGTCCCACTTTCTGCACTAACCCCCTGACCATCACTTTAACCACTCCTCCCCCAATCCACAGGCACATCTCAATGGGAGATCACCAGGTTAAGCTGTGGAAAACTCCAAAGTCCACAAGACCATAAGATATTGGAACAGAATCAGTCCATTTGGCCCATCGTCTGCTCTGCATTCAATCATGGCTGATTTACCATGCCCCTCTCAAACCCATTCTCCTGCCTTCTGACCATAACCTTTGACACCCTCACTAATCAAGAACCTATCAACCTCCACTTTAAATATACGCAAGGACTTGACCTCCACAGCCATCTGTGGTAGTGAATTCCAGATTCATGACCATCTAGCTAAAGAAATTCCTCCTCATCACTGTTCTAAATATACGTCACTCTATACTGAGGCTGTGCCCTCTGATCCTACACTCCTCCATCATAGGAAACATCCTTTCCACATCCACTTTATCCAGGTCTTTCAATATTAAACAGGTTTCAATGAAATTTTCCCTCATTCTTCTAAATGTCAGCGAGTACAGACCCGGAGCCATCACACCCACCTCGCACATTAACCCTTTCACTCCTGGGATAATTCTTATGAAGCTCCTCTGGATTCTCTCTAATGCCATCCTTTCTTAGATAAAGAGCCCAAAACTGCTCACAATACTCTTAAGTGCTGTCTGACCAAAGCCACATCACGTCCCTGAAGTCATCCGCAGCACCGCGGGAGCTGACAGCCATGGTGACAGTCACTTTGGACGGGGAAAGGAGGCAGGAATGGAGGAGGGTGACCCAGAGGGACAGAGGTGAACTAAAAAATGAAGCAGAGCCACGACCTTCGCTGTACAACATGTAACATTCATGGGCACCTTGGTCACATTTCTGGTCAATCTGCCGATGTGCACTTTTGTGGGTCGGGGGGTGGGGCTTCTCTTCTTCCGCTCCTTGTCATCCCGTTTCGGAGACTTTGATCTGTCAGGACAATAAAGAAGAGGTTACAGTACACAGCACACAGGGAGCTGTTACCCACAGTCAGGGTATCGATTCTTGCTGAGTATTCTGGTGCAGCCCCGGCATTCAAAGTAAAGTTATTATAAGGTATGGGGATATATCAGCACATACAAGCCTAAGAGTCATTTTCTCACAGGTATTCACTGTAGAACAAGGAAATACTACATACAAAGACTGACAAAACAACCAATATGCAAGATTACATGTGGAAATTACAGGCTGCAGATCGTAGTTCAGAAAAATATATTTTGTAGAATATGTAGTGATTTTGTGAACTGCCAGCAAACCATCGCCATATTCACTTTAGATGCTGATGCACCATTTCAGAACAAAGCTGACATAACTTCGCTCAGAACAGAGCTCACGATCCCTAACCAACTCAGCCCTCCTCTTCTCAGGGTCCCTGCACTCACCACTGTCAGACTGCTTGAGGGCAGAGAAGCACAGAAGATGGGAGCCCTGAAGTCACCACCAAACAAACCTGCACAAGGAACACCACAGCAACAATGGAAGCTGCCGGGTGGAGATAGAACTGGAATAAGTTGTATTGTTCGATGTTCTGTCACAAATTGCCTGTCCTGCTCCAACCACACTGACGCCACATCAAAAAAGTTCAGCAGCCCCTCGACTTCCTCAGAGGCTAAAAAATCTGAAATGTCATCAGCACCTCTACTTCCTCAGGGGTTAAAGAAATTTGGCATGTCTCCTTTCACCCGGCCTGGTATGCCAACTACTCGAACTGTGACTGCAAGAAGCTGAAGAGAGCTGTAGACATATCCCTGAAAGAAACCTCCCCTCCACGGACTCTGTCTACACTTCTCGTTGCCTCAGCAGAGCATCCAAAATAATGAAAGCCCCCATCCACCCTCGGAACTTCAACTGTTTATTACCCCCTATGGCTGCTCTATGACTTGTTGAGTTCCTCCTGCACTGTGCCTGTGTGTTGCTCAAGAGGTACAGTATCTGCAGGATCCCCGTGTTTATTCACTCTTCTCCCATCCCATCAGACAGAATACCCACCGGACAGTCTCTCCTCTCCCCTGTCCCATCGGACAGAATACCCACCGGACAGTCTCTCCTCTCCCCTGTCCCATCGGACAGAATACCCACCCGACAGTCTCCCCTCTCCCCATCCTGTCGGACAGAATACCCACTGGACAGTCTCTCCTCTCCCTGTCCCGTCGGACAGAATACCCACCGGACAGTCTCTCCTCTCCCTGTCCCATCGGACAGAATACCCACCGGACAGTCTCTCCTCTCCCCTGTCCCATCAGACAGAATACCCACTGGACAGTCTCTCCTCTCCCCTGTCCCATCGGACAGAATACCCACCGGACAGTCTCTCCTCTCCCCTGTCCCATCAGACAGAATACCCACCGGACAGTCTCCCCTCTCCCCATCCTGTCGGACAGAATACCCACTGGACAGTCTCCCCTCTCCCCTGTCCCATCGGACAGAATACCCACCGGACAGTCTCTCCTCTCCCCTGTCCCATCGGACAGAATACCCACCGGACAGTCTCTCCTCTCGCCTGTCCCATCAGACAGAATACCCACTGGACAGTCTCTCCTCTCCCCTGTCCCATCAGACAGAATACCCACCGGACAGTCTCTCCTCTCCCCTGTCCCATCGGACAGAATACCCACCCGACAGTCTCCCCTCTCCCCATCCTGTCGGACAGAATACCCACCGGACAGTCTCTCCTCTCCCCTGTCCCATCAGACAGAATACCCACTGGACAGTCTCTCCTCTCCCCGTCCTGTCGGACAGAATACCCACTGGACAGTCTCTCCTCTCCCCTGTCCCATCAGACAGAATACCCACTGGATAGTCTCTCCTCTCCCCGTCCCATCGGACAGAATACTCACTGGATAGTCTCTCCTCTCCCCTGTCCCATCGGACAGAATACCCACCGGACAGTCTCTCCTCTCCCCTGTCCCATCAGACAGAATACCCACTGGACAGTCTCTCCTCTCCCTGTCCCATCGGACAGAATACCCACCGGACAGTCTCTCCTCTCCCCTGTCCCATCGGACAGAATACCCACCCGACAGTCTCCCCTCTCCCCATCCTGTCGGACAGAATACCCACCGGACAGTCTCTCCTCTCCCTGTCCCATCGGACAGAATACCCACTGGACAGTCTCTCCTCTCCCCTGTCCCATCAGACAGAATACCCACTGGACAGTCTCTCCTCTCCCCGTCCTGTCGGACAGAATACCCACTGGACAGTCTCTCCTCTCCCCTGTCCCATCAGACAGAATACCCACTGGATAGTCTCTCCTCTCCCCGTCCCATCGGACAGAATACTCACTGGATAGTCTCTCCTCTCCCCTGTCCCATCGGACAGAATACCCACCGGACAGTCTCTCCTCTCCCCGTCCTGTCGGACAGAATACCCACCGGACAGTCTCCCCTCTCCCCGTCCTGTCGGACAGAATACCCACCGGACAGTCTCTCCTCTCCCCGTCCCATCGGACAGAATACCCACTGGACAGTCTCCCCTCTCCCCGTCCCACCGGACAGTCTCTCCTCTCCCCTGTCCCATCGGACAGAATACCCACCGGACAGTCTCCACTCTCCCCGTCCCATCAGACAGAATACCCACCGGACAGTCTCTCCTCTCCCCGTCCTGTCAGACAGAATACCCACCGGACAGTCTCTCCTCTCCCCGTCCCATCGGACAGAATACCCACCGGACAGTCTCTCCTCTCCCCGTCCCATCGGACAGAATACCCACCGGACAGTCTCTCCTCTCCCCTGTCCCATCGGACAGAATACCCACCGGACAATCTCCCCTCTCCCCTGTCCCATCGGACAGAATACCCACTGGATAGTCTCTCCTCTCCCCGTCCCATCGGACAGAATACCCACCGGACAGTCTCTCCTCTCCCCGTCCTGTCAGACAGAATACCCACTGGACAGTCTCTCCTCTCCCCGTCCCATCGGACAGAATACCCACCGGACAGTCTCTCCTCTCCCCGTCCCATCGGACAGAATACCCACCGGACAGTCTCTCCTCTCCCCTGTCCCATCGGACAGAATACCCACCGGACAGTCTCCACTCTCCCCGTCCCATCAGACAGAATACCCACCGGACAGTCTCTCCTCTCCCCGTCCTGTCAGACAGAATACCCACCGGACAGTCTCTCCTCTCCCCGTCCCATCGGACAGAATACCCACCGGACAGTCTCTCCTCTCCCCGTCCCATCGGACAGAATACCCACCGGACAGTCTCTCCTCTTCCCATCCTGTCAGACAGAATACCCACTGGACAGTCTCTCCTCTCCCCGTCCCATCGGACAGAATACCCACCGGACAGTCTCTCCTCTCCCCTGTCCCATCAGACAGAATACCCACCGGACAGTCTCTCCTCTCCCCTGTCCCATCGGACAGAATACCCACCGGACAGTCTCTCCTCTCCCCGTCCCATCGGACAGAATACCCACCGGACAGTCTCTCCTCTCCCCTGTCCCATCAGACAGAATACCCACCGGACAGTCTCTCCTCTTCCCATCCTGTCAGACAGAATACCCACCGGACAGTCTCCCCTTTCCCCTGTCCCGTCGGACAGAATACCCACCGGACAGTCTCCCCTCTCCCCTGTCCCATCAGACAGAATACCCACCGGACAGTCTCCCCTCTCCCCTGTCCCATCGGACAGAATACCCACCTGACAGTCTCTCCTCTCCCCTGTCCCATCGGACAGAATACCCACCGGACAGTCTCTCCTCTCCCCGTCCCATCGGACAGAATACCCACCGGACAGTCTCTCCTCTCCCCTGTCCCATCAGACAGAATACCCACCGGACAGTCTCTCCTCTTCCCATCCTGTCAGACAGAATACCCACCGGACAGTCTCCCCTTTCCCCTGTCCCGTCGGACAGAATACCCACCGGACAGTCTCCCCTCTCCCCTGTCCCATCAGACAGAATACCCACCGGACAGTCTCCCCTCTCCCCTGTCCCATCGGACAGAATACCCACCGGACAGTCTCTCCTCTTTCATCCCATCAGACAGAAGATACAAATACCTGCCTGTACATACCATAGTCTCAAAAGACAACTTCTATTGCACGGTTATCAGACTATTGATTGGTTTCCTAACACAATAAGGATTTGACCGTACAATCCACCTCATTATCATCTTGCTCCTTATTGTTCAGCTGCACTGCACTTTCTCTGCAGCCATTACATTTTATTCAGCACTGTTTTTGTTTTCAATACACTGTGTAACGATCTGATCTGTTTGAACGGTATGGAAGGCATGTTGTTCACAGTATTGTACTGTACTGAAACAGTAAGAAACTAATTGACCAACGGTTTCGGCAGGTTTGAGGGCAATGGGCACCTGACCCTCCCACTGGAGATGGTGACGACGAGTCAGTTAGTGCCACTCTCTCAGCCTCGGTGAACGTACACAGGATGGAGAAACCGGGAACCGAGTCAGCACGGTAACTGTGCCGAACATCACAGTCAAATCCCACTGCTCCTGGATACCTTATGGCTCAACTTCAGCTTCAACATCTCAAAGCCCACATAACAGTAGAGCACAGAACAGGCCGTTCAGCCCACAATGTTATGCTGACCATTTAACTTCCTGTAAGATCAATCTAACTTTTTCCCTCCTACATAGAGGTCCATTTTCCTTTTATCCACGTGCCTATCTAAGGGTCTCTTAGATATTCCTAATGTATCCACCACCACCCCTGGCAGTGTGTCCCATGCACTCACCACCCTCCTTGTAAAAATAACCTACCTCTACCTCTCCCCCAAAACACATTAAAATTATGTCCTTAGTATCAGCGATGGCCTTCATTCCCTGACCCCAGATATTCTCCTACTGACGGAAACAGTATTTTCAATACCTTTGTGAACTGTCCCTTTTACCTGTTCCACTCTGTGGAAGAAAATTAAATTTTGTTGACAAGCTTGACTAGCTAAGCATTGCCCAAGATTTGGGTCATGAGGGTGACAAGAAAAGACGCAGACACTGTCTTGCTTGTGCGAACTAAAAACAGCTAGCAAGAGATCATGCCAATAACGAGGTAGTTCTAACATTTGTCTGACATTGTTTGGTTAAAAGAGGAACTGAATGTGGAGGTGCAGTTCTAATTTTATGTAGCGCCCAAAAACATTTGTGAACTGGCTGATCCCTAATAAGTGCTTCTTGAAATCATTCACTAAGTATGTTTAGCTGTTGGCTATTGCCCAAAATTTACTGTATAAATTTAAGATATTGGCAGTAGTAAGGCAACATCTCCCCATGATCACTTATTAAAAGGTTAACATTATATCAGGGTCTGTGTCTTTATTTCTGTCTGATAATGGGGTAAATTCTCTGACAGTAAAACAGGGTAAAACAAGGTAGATTCTTCGACACACTCTAACCAGAAAACTCCAGCCTGCACCGAACCATGCATCTCCTCTGCACCTTCTTTGTGGTTCAGCCTCTCTCCAAAAGCACGAACACAGCACACATTCCCTTCTCCAGAAATCCATCGTTTTTAACTCACTGCCAACAATTCATTCCCAATGTTTTTAAGCCAAGTTCAGTAATAGATATGAACACATGAAAGGTTAGTCTATAATTGATAATCGATAATGGTTCGTCGATAATTAATAAAAGGCCTCCGAGAGGATCACAGCCTTGTCATGATTTAGAGACTTGCATGCCTCAATGACCCGGAGAGCCATGTTGGCTGGAGTTAGGGCTTTATGCTTTGGCACTTTGCAGGGTCACCCATGTCAAACAGGTCGAAGGGTAGAGGTCAGACTAAGAGTTGTCCACTGGTCCTCCAGGTTTAGGGGTTCAGCTCTGCGCTGACAACCCTGACTGGTCAAACAAAACCGTGATGGAAACAGACATGAAAAATCCTCCTACATCTGTGTATGATGTTATGGCAGAAATGAGAACCATAAACCTCACCTGGGGCACAATAGAGAAGATGGTCGGGGACAGACAGATGGAGGAGCAATACATACAACAAGCTGGAGGAACTCAGCAGGTTGGGCAGCATCCGTGGAAACGTTTCGGGCCGAGACCCTTCGTCAGGACCAATGGAGGACCTTCATTGCTAGTCTAAATGCCAGTGGCGTAACGGGCAGAACATGAGTTAGTTATAGGAGGGAAGGATTGATCTCAAGAGTAGGTTAAAAGGTTGGCACAACATTGTGATCAAAAAGTCCTGTTCTCTCTCTCCTTCTCCCTCGCTTTCCCACAATTACCTTGCAAAGGGGCTGTAATGTGCTATAATGCTCTAGATTAAGCTTATAGATCAGTAAGACAGCTACATTTGGAGTGTTTGAGACTTCGATAGGGACATGGATGATAGAAAAATGGATGGCTTTGAAGGAAGGAGGAGTTGATTGATCTCAGAATAGGTAAAAGGGTCAGCATAACATGTTGGGCCGAAGGGCCTGTACTGTGCTGCCGTGTTCTCTGCTTTGTGTTTGACTTAACCACCACCCACTGAAGATGCTGCAGATGTAAAATGAGCAAGATCTTGACCCCGAGATGATCAGCGCTCTGACGAGGTCTGACACTGCAGTGGTTGGACTCACTTTGAGCGAGTGCGCCTCCTGTTGGTGTGCCTGCGCCTCGTGGGGCTCGGAGATCCCGACGAAGTGCTGGAACTAGAACTACGAGAGCTGCTGGAACTTCCGGAACGGCTGGAGGCGGATGAGGAGCTCGATCCACTGCTGGAGGCCGAGGTGGAACTGGAGCCCGAACTGGAGCTGGAACTACAGAGACATCAGAGAACCATTATCCAGAGAGAGGGAGGGAGACGAGAGTGCACCAGACACTATGGACAAGCCCTGGACCCAGGCCCTTCCCCTCGTAACAAAATAACGTTCTATTCAGCCGTCCAACTGCACCTCTGGCAACAGACAAAGCAGGAAGCATTTGGCTGCTATAGGATCCTGTCTGACCAAATGTTTTTGAAGTTGATGGGGGCAGTGCAGACGATGTGATTCACTAGGACTTCACAAAGGCTTTCAACAACGTTCGACAATGAACCAGAAGTTCTGGGATCCAAAACCGTAACGCTATTACACCACCAGGGATCCCCATTCAACTCCTGCCACTGAATGCAAGGAGCTTGTACAGAGGTGCTAGCCACTCAATGTTTTAGGAACAGCTTCTTCCATCCCCACAACCCCCCCCCCCCCCCACCCCTGCCATTAGATTTCTGAATGGACAAAGAACACATGTACACTCTCTTTAACCAACCGCATAAAAATAAACAAACACACACTCACACAGTTTTAAAATTTAGAGATAAACTGTGGAACGGACATTACCGGCCCAGTGAGCCACCCTACCCAGCAGCCCACCGATTTAACCCCAGCCTAACCACGTGACAATTTACAATGACCAATCAGTCTACTAACCAATACGTCTGAGGACTGTGGGAGGAAACCAGAGCACCTGGAAGAAATTTGAGTGCACCCAGAATGAACGTACAAACTTTCTTACAGAGGGCACCAGAACTGAACTCCAAACATCAGCACCCCGAGCTGTAACAGTGCTGGTATTAACTGCTATGCCATCATGGAACCACCTGAAGCTGGGACGTCCACCAGCTTCACGTTCCTGGGTGACAAGATCTCTGAGGATCTAACCTGGTCCCAACATATCAGCAAGACAGCGGCTATACTTCATCAGGAGTTTGAAGCAATTTGGCATGTCAACAAATACACTCAAAAACTTCTACAGTTGTTCCGACAGGCTGCATCACTGTCTGGTATGGAGGGGCTACTGCACAGGACCGAAAGAAGCTGCAGAAGGTTGTAAATCTAGCCAGCTCCATCTTGGGCACTAGCCTACAAAGTACCCAGGACATCTTTAGGGAGCAGTGTCTCAGAAAGGCAGCATCCATTATTAAGGACCTCCAGCACCCAGGGCATGCCCTTTTCTCACTGTTACCATCAGGTGGGAAGTACAGAGGCCTGAAGGCACACACTCAGTGATTCAGGAACAGTTTCTTCTCCTCTGCCATCCCATTCCTAAATGGACATTGAATCTTTGGACACTACCTCACTTTTTTCTATATACAGTATTTCTGTTTTTGCACTTTTTAATAATCTAATCAATATACATAAGTGATTCACTTGTTTATTATTATGTTTTGTTTTTTTCTCTCTCTCTCTCTGTGCTAGATTATGTATTGCATTGAACTGCTGCTGCTAGGTTAACAAATTTCACGTTACATACAGGCTAATAAACCTGATTCTGATTCAGAGGGGTCTTAGGAGTACTCAGGACAGACGGACTGGTTTCCAAGCCGAAAGACTCTCGATGGTGGCAGTGCAGGTAGATAATGTTGTTAAGAAAGCAGATGAGAGGCTGCCCTTGAATTTGGAATCAGAGAAGCGAAGCGAAGTCAAGATGGCGCTAAACGGCGCCTCCTTTGCTTGCATCTTCAGAAACAGCTTCATTCCTATCTTTGATATCTCCTTTTTCCCTTTTTAGGGTTCTTTTGAAGACCCTGACCTGGAGTTACACTCTGGCTTAAGTTCTCTGCAAGAATGGGACCCGGTGAAATGGGGACACCTCTTTTTCCCTTATTAGGGGGAGAGGGAGAGAGGCGGTGAGGGGGAGGGGGGAGGGAGAGGGCGCACGCACGCCTGTGGTATGTCGAATTACCGGGTGAACGAGCAGTCTTTGGGGTACTGCAAGTCTGTGTCTTTATTGATGCTTTGCTGCACGCTTGAGTGCTCGGTAGAGGGCACTGATGCTTTTTTGTTGGTGGGGGGGTGGTTACCTTGCTGCTGCTTGTGAATGGGAGGGGAAGCTGGCGATGGGGGAGCTTTGGGGTTCTAACGTTTAACTGTCATTCATTCTTTGGGACATTCCTCTGTTTTCATGGATGTTTGCGAAGAAAAAGAATTTCAGGATGTATATTGTATACATTTCTCTGACATTAAATGTAGCTTTTGAAACCTATTGAATAGGGTGGCTCTGCTCCACCTGTATAAGACAACAGTCAAGTCACAGCTGGAAAGGGGGCAAATGAGATTCGGCAGGATGCTGCCACGAATGGAGGGTTTCCACTACTGAGCTACATAAAATTATGAGCGGCGGTATGGTAGTGTAGCAGTTAGCACAATGCTTTATAACACCAGCAACCCACAATCAATTCCCAGCACTGACTGTACGTACGTTCTGTTTCTCTGGTTCTCCCACATTCCAAAGACATACGGGTTAAGGTTAGTGAGTTGTGGGCACACTATGCTGGCGCTAGAATGAATGGTGACACTTGCTTCCGCCAACACATCCTCAGGCTGTTAGGCATTGATGCAAACGACTCATTTCAATGTACGTATTGATGTACATTTCACAAACAAAGCTAATCTTTCATCTTTAAGAGAACTTGGAGTTCCCAAGTTTAGTGCAGACAGCAAGGGAACGGCAGTCCCCGTCTGCCCCCACGACTCGCTCGTCTTCCCGCTGCCTGTTCTTCCGCACACCACTGATCTATCCGTGAGCAGCCCACATTTTCACACACGCCTGCCCGCTCCCCCTGTACCTGCTGCTGCTGCTACCAGTTGAGGCACTCCTCCGCTTCCGGCTCTTGTCACGCCCTCGTTCCTTCTCACTCGACTCCTTGACACTCGACTTCTCCTTCGCCCTGTCTTTGGATTTCTCCTGTCCGTGTTCTTTACGCTTGGTCGGTGACGGAGCCCTGGCCAAAACAATCAACAGGAGCACAGAATAAAAAAATATAGCAAACAGAGTGAGCAACAGAACAGCGCTCACCCTGGGCAATGGTGATTTGAAGGTAGCACACCTTTCAGAATCAGATTTAGTAAAACTGTCATACATTGTGAAATATGCTGTTTCCTGGCAGCACAAAGTATAAATTATGATAATGTGTATATAAAATTAAGTAATGCAAAAAAGGAAAAAAAAGTGAGAGAGTGTTCGTAGGTTAAATGTCCATTCAGAAATCTGATGGTGGAGGGGAAGAAGCTGTTCCTGAATCATTGTGTGTGTCTTCAGGCTCCTGCACCTCCCCCTTGATGGTAGTAATGAGAAGAGGGAACGTCCTGGGTGACGGGGATCCTTAATGAGGAATGCTGCCTTTTTGAGACATTACCTTTAGAAAGTGTTCCTGATACCAGGGAGCTTCGTGCCCACGATGGAGCTGAATGAGTTCACAACTTTCTGCAGGTTTTTCCCATCCTGCGCTGTCACCCCTCCATACCAGAAGGTGATGCTTCCGCGAAGGATAATTTTAATCTTCATAGAACGCTGCAGCACAAAAGTAGGGCCTTCAGCCAACAAATCCACGCTGAGCTGTTCTTCTGCCTAGTTCCACGGACCCACATCTGGACCACAGCTCCTCCATACCCCTTTCATCCTTGTACCTATCCAGCTGTCTCTTAAATGTTACAACTGGACCCGTCCCACATCCACTCTCACCACCATCTGAGTGAAAAAGATTCCCCCTCCTGCTCCCCCTAAACATTTCACCTTTCACTCTTAACCTTAAGACGCTCTCCTTAAGCTGTATAATGCGCTTGTGAGGCCACACCTTGATACTGTGTATAATTCTGGATGCATAATGTGTGAGGAGTGTCAAAATGTGTTAGTGTAGTGGGTAGTGTAGTGTGGTAGTGTAGTGGGTAGTGTAGTGTGGTAGTGTAGTGGGTAGTGTAGTGTGGTAGTGTAGTGGGTGGTATAGTGGGTAGTGTAGTGGGTGGTGTAGTGGGTGGTGTAGTGGGTAGTGTAGTGTGGTAGTGTAGTGGGTAGTGTAGTGGGTGGTGTAGTGGGTAGTGTAGTGGGTGGTGTAGTGGGTAGTGTAGTGTGGTAGTGTAGTGGGTGGTGTAGTGGGTGGTGTAGTGTGGTAGTGTAGTGGGTGGTGTAGTGGGTAGTGTAGTGGGTGGTGTAGTGGGTAGTGTAGTGGGTGGTATAGTGGGTAGTGTAGTGGGTGGTGTAGTGGGTGGTGTAGTGGGTAGTGTAGTGTGGTAGTGTAGTGGGTAGTGTAGTGGGTGGTGTAGTGGGTAGTGTAGTGGGTGGTGTAGTGGGTAGTGTAGTGTGGTAGTGTAGTGGGTGGTGTAGTGGGTGGTGTAGTGTGGTAGTGTAGTGGGTGGTGTAGTGGGTAGTGTAGTGGGTGGTGTAGTGGGTAGTGTAGTGGGTGGTGTAGTGGGTAGTGTAGTGGGTGGTGTAGTGGGTAGTGTAGTGGGTGGTGTAGTGGGTAGTGTAGTGGGTGGTGTAGTGGGTGGTGTAGTGGGTAGTGTAGTGGGTGGTGTAGTGGGTAGTGTAGTGTGGTAGTGTAGTGGGTGGTGTAGTGGGTGGTGTAGTGTGGTAGTGTAGTGGGTGGTGTAGTGGGTAGTGTAGTGGGTGGTGTAGTGGGTAGTGTAGTGGGTAGTGTAGTGTGGTAGTGTAGTGGGTGGTATAGTGGGTAGTGTAGTGGGTGGTGTAGTGGGTAGTGTAGTGGGTGGTGTAGTGGGTGGTGTAGTGGGTGGTGTAGTGGGTGGTGTAGTGGGTGGTGTAGTGGGTGGTGTAGTGGGTAGTGTAGTGGGTAGTGTAGTGGGTAGTGCTTGTCGCTCTCACTTTCAGCTTCCACCGCTGGCTAACATTCTGGAGGAAAGGAGAGCTGAAGTGTCTCCATGCCAGTACACTGCCTCCTCGCTGGCGACACAAGGAAAATGAACTGCTTTTGGACTCAGGCTGAACTACAGAGGACGGGCAGAAAGTCTGGCGCCTACACACACAGCACACAGGCCTACCAGTGTGTGGACATGCCCTAGTGCTCATGAACCAGATCCCCAGCTATGGGTAAATACCACTGCCTTGTGGGCAGCCTCGGAAGAGGCGAAGGCTACGGGAGTAAACCCAGACAGCGAATCCGGAGTGGAGCCCCTGAGGCGGCTGGACGTCACTGAACATCCTTCCGGCAGCTCCTGCAGCCAAGCTGGTGCCACACTTTTTGTTTCAAAAGCTTTCCTTTGGACTACACTGGTAAGGCTGAGAGGGGATCTTGACAACTGGGCATCTCAGGATCTCCATCCCTTCCGCCCAGGCTTGCGATGATGATCATCACCCATTCTCCTTCGAGACAGAAGGATGACAACGAACTAATTGTGTGAGGGATGTGAAGGCACTGGACAGAGCTCAGAGAAGTTGTGACAAGATTCATTCCAAGTCTGCAGGATGTGATTATGAAGAAAGATTGAAAGAATTAAATCTTTTTAGCCTAAGAGAAGTAGAATGTGAGCAGACATGATAGAAGTGTTCAAAATCATTAAGAGTTTCAGTAAGGTGGATGGCAGCTGCTACTTCAGAATTAATCCATCAATGGGGCCACAGATGAAGACTGGTTAACAGGAGATTTCAGACCAACATCAGGAAGCATTTCTTTACAAATCTAATTGTGTAGATGAGAGTAATACCTTAAAGACTTTCAAATCTAAACTCAATAGTTATTTCAACACACTATGTGAGTAGGAGTTTGGCGAGCTTTGTTGGGCAGAATGGCCTGTTCTTATCAAAAGCTTTCTAATGTTCTATGACCTCTAGTTCTAGTGTCACAGGAGCATGGGACAACTGGACACCAAACTTCAGCAACCCCACCCCGTCCCGAGCCAGCCCAGCTGTATTTCAGGTTCATTTATTTATCACACGTACGTGTAAACAAATAGTGAACTGAATTACCAACCAACACAACTGAAGGACGTGCTGGAGGCAGCCGCAAATATCAGCACGCGCACACACACTCCGGCGCCAATATAGCACGTCCACGATGTTCAGCAGAAAACAAGCCCCTTTCCCTTCGCCCACACTATACATAGACGCCTCTAGTGGACTCCCAGACTCACTGTTCACTGCCTTGCACACCATCTACCAAGCTTTCAGGAAGCCGAGATAACACCTCAATTCTGAAGGTGCAGCAGTATCTCCCCGTCCACTCCACTCGGCCATCAAACTTTCCCCAAACCAACGGGCTGGCAGCCCAACCAACTCTGCATGCACACCACTGAAAGAGTAAAGACAGCTTCTGTCACACTGGCTTAAACCAGGGTAGTAAGTACACAAAGTGCGATGTTATGTGGAAGTTGTAAAAGACAGTGAGGCCTAATTTGGAGTATCGATTACAGTTCTGGTCACCTTACCTATAGGAAAGATATCAGTAAGATTGGAAGTGTGCAGAGAAAATTTGCAAGGGTGTTGCCGGAACTTGAGGACCTGAGTTATAGGGAAAGGTTAAATAAGTTAGAACTTTATTCCCTGGAGTGCAGGAGAATGAGGGGAGATTTGATCGAGGTATACAAAATGATAAGGGGTATAGATGCAGTAAATGCAAGCAGGCTTTTCCCAGAGGTTGGGTGAGACTACAACTCGAGGTCATGAATTAAGGGTGGAAGGTGAAATGTTTAAGGGGAACACGAAGGGGAGAACTTCTTCATTTAGAGATGGTGAGTGTGGAATAAGCTCCTAGCAGAAGTGGTGGACGTGGGTTTGATTGCAACATTTAAGATAAATTTGGCAGGAAGTTGGATGGGAGGGGTACGGAGGGCTATGGTCCGGGTGTGGGTCAACGGGACTAGGCAGAGTAACAGTCTGGCAAAGACTAGATGGGCCAAAGGGCCTGTTTCTGTGCTGTTGTGTTCTATGACTATCAGACCCAACCAAAACACAGACAATAACCAGTCTCCAGCTGCAGCTCCTGCCAGCGAACAGCAATGTTCAAACAAGATCAGGTTTTCTCTAACTGTACTTGTCTATGGAAACCCACATCCCTCTCGACTCTTTCACTCAAGTGAGGTGCCACAGTAGCGCAGCCCCTTACGGAACTGGCTGTAAGATCAGGGTTCCCCCCGCAGCCACGGGTGCTCCGGTTTCCTCCCACATCACAAAGGTGTTGGGGTTAGGGTCAGTCAGTCGTGACGTGCTATGTTGACAGCAGCAGCATGGCAAACCTATGACTTGTTTTGACACAATGACACAGTTCACTGTGTTTTTATGTACAAGTGACAAAGCTAATCTACAAGATCTCTATCTTCCCTTGCGCTGCAATATTACGTCAAAGACAATCAGACAGCTCACAGTAACAAGTGTCTGCCCATCTAGACTGGATGATTAAATTCAACCAGTGCCCAATCAGCATAAGCTCGACAGAAGCACCACGGAGGACATTCCAACTGGTACAGAGGGGCCGCTGCACACAATCAGAAAAAGATGCAAAAAGGTGTTAACTCAGCCAGCTCCACCATGGGCACAAGCCCCGTCAGCTTCAAGGACTCCTTTATAAGGTGGTACCCATCATTAAGGACATTCTTCTCACCAGGGAGGAGGGACAGGAGCCTGAAGATACATTCAACATTTCAGGAACAGCTTCTCCCCCTCCACTATCGGATTTCTGAATGGACAAAGAACCCATGTACACTACCTCACTATTTGCTTTTCTTTGCTCTCTTTTTCCACTATTTACTTTATACATACACGAGTGAGAAGTTGCAATTTGAGAAGACAAATACGAGTAGGAAGGTATATTGTTAAATGGCAGAATCCTTTGAAACACTGATGCACAGAGAGATCTTGGGGTGCAAACACTGCCAACACAAGTGGACAGGGTGAGGAAAATGGCATACAACATATGCGCCTTTACTTATACCGTGTGGAACAGGCCCTTCTGGCCCAATGACCTACACCGCCCAGCAACCCCTGATTTAATCACAGGCTGGTAATTTACAATGACTAATCAGTACATCTTTGGACTGTGAAACGTGTGCATTCACGGGAAGAACATAGAAACTCCTAACAGAGGATGCCGAGATTGATCTCTGACACCCCAAACTGAAAGAGTGTTACTAACCACTCCATCGCTGTGGCGCCCCAGCATTGTACTGCTACCACACACACATTTCACAACGTATGTCAGTGATATTAAACCTGTGCTGGGGCACGGAGTATAAAAGTTGGTATGGTATGTTGCAGCTGTATGTTTCTGTTAGACCACACATGGAGTATCATACAGAGATCTGATCACCACATTAGGACATGGAGGCTTTGGAAAGGGATCAGAAGAGATTCACCGAGATGTCACTGTAAGGACAGGCTGGACAAGTTTGCTGTGTTTACTCTGAGTGTCACAGGCAGAGGGGCAGCCTGATAGAAGAATATGAAAAGCTGAGAGGCATTGATAGAGTAGATAATCAGCATCTATTTCCCAAGGTAGAAATGTCAAATGTCTACAGGGCAGTGCTTCAAGATGGGAAGGATAAACTTAAAGATTTGGTATGTCTCCAAACACACAAATTTCTACAGATGTACTTTGGAGAGCATCCTGATAGGTTGCATTATCATCTAGTAAGGGGGGGGGGGGAGCACTGCAGAGGGTGGGTAAAAGTCACACAGAGTTGTAAACTCAGTCAGCTCCATCATGGACATGAGCCTCCCCAGTATCAAAGACATCTTCAATAGGCGATGCCTCATAAAAGCAGCATCCATCATTAAGGACCCCCTGACACCCTGGACATGCCCTCTTCTCATAACTACCATCAGGGAGGGAGGTATAGGAGCCCGAGGACACACATTTCATGAACAGCTTCTTCACCTCCACTATTAAATTCTGAATGGACAATCAACCCATGAACACCTTCTCACTATTTTTCCCTCTCCTGTTGCATTATTTATTTTTCCGTATACTTAATGCAATTTATAGCTTTTATTATGCATTGCAATGTACAGCTGCCGCAAAACAAATTTCACGACATTTGCCAGTGATATTAAACCTGACTCGATTTCGTCTCCCTCTAACACCAACTCTTCCCTGACCCCCATCCCGCACTGATCCTTAGCCAATGACCCTTAACCCCTGACCCTCACTGCTTCACCCCCACCCTCTGACTCCCCACGACACTGACCCCTCCCCGGTAACTGGGAGCCGCTTGCTAGGCCTCAGGCTTCCTTGTATAGCGGATTCCGTGCAGAGAAACGTTCATCTTGTCTAAAGAGGGCCCGCTGCCTGAAGGTCGGGTTGCCCGGAGTGCGAGGGGCTGGAGCCCGCGCCCCGCAGACGCCCCCGGCCTCGGATGGAACAGGATTCACATCCACTTACATTCCACTCTCTTCCCGCTTCCTCCGGGATCCTGCCGCCACCACGTCCCACTTATTTGTCGTCACCGACTGCGCGCTGCGTCGTCACGTACGAACCGGCATCGCTGCAGTACGTCCAGTAGGTGGCAGCGTCCCGCAGGAGGGGAGAGGGAGGGAAGAGGAGTGGGGAGGGAGGATAAAAGGAGGGGAGGGCGGGTCAAGGGAGAGTCAGGGAAGAGGTTCGAGGGTGGGTGTAGTAGAGGGAATAAAAAGTTAAATGAAAATAAGGAACTACTGGGGCTTGAGGGTGAAGATGAGAGAGATACAGAGGATGTAGTGTATTTGGATTTTAAAGTTACCTCCACTGTGCCACAGAGAACAAGTGTCGGCTGCGAAATCAGACTGAATAACCAAAAGACCCACCACCAACCACAACCACCACTTAATGAGGAATGCTGCCTCCTTGAGACATCTAGGACCCACCAATAAACAGTCCCTTCATCCTGATGAAGGGTCTCAGTCCGAAACATTGACTGTGTACTATTTTCCATAGATGCTGCCTGACCTGTTGAGTTCCTCCAGCATTTTGTGTGTGTTGCTCAGATTTCCAGCATCTGCAGATTTTCTCCCGTTTGTGGAACAACCTCTTCATACTCAACTTGAGTGATTGCAGTAAGACTCAGATTTTCAGCAGACCTTCCCACACAAGTTGTCTTATAAGTTTCCCATGTAACTCCTTTACTTTCTTAGAAGTTTGCGTAGGTTCTGCATGCCATCTAAAACTTTGACAAGATGTGTGGTGGAGAGTATATGGACTGGTTGCATCACAGCCTGGTATGGAAACACCGATGCCCTTGAACGGAAAATCCTACAAAAAGTAGTGGATATGGCCAGTCCATCACAGGGAAAGCCCTCCTAACGATTGAGCACATCTACGTAGAGTGTTGTTGCAGGAAAGCAGCATCCATCATCAAGGACTTCACCATCCAGGCCATGCTGTCTTCTCACTGCTAACATCAGGAAGAAGGTACAGGAGCCTCAAGGCCCACAATATCAGGTTCAGGAACAATTATTACCCCTCAACCATCAGGCTCTTGAACCAGTGGGGATAACTTCACTCACCCCATCACTGAACTGTTCAATGTTCTCAATATTTATTGATTATTATTTATTATTATTTTTATTATTTTGTACAGTATTAGCACAGTTTGTTGTCTTTTGCACATTGGTTATTTGTCCGTCCTGCGGTCTTTCATTGATTCTATTATGTTTCTTGTATTTACTGTGTATGCCCACAAGAAAATGCATCTCAGGGTTGTATATGGTGACGTATATGTACTTCGGTAGTAAAGTTACTTTGAACTTTGATCTATGTTCATTGCGTCATCTATAGACCCTCCTCCGTGCCGGGATGACGTCAACGCGCAAGCATGGTCGAAAATTGCGCAGCAATGTCAGGTGGTCGCGTGGCAGCCAATGGGATCGGGCCGGCCGTGAGCCCGGTCTTAAGATCTCCGTTGGTGGTTCCGTCCAGAAATTTCCTCCCGCCTGAGGTAAAATCTCCGGCCAAACCTCACAGCCGCACCCGCGGGGTTCTCTAGCGCGCTGAAGCTGCGGCAGGGACGAGGCGAGGCGAGGCGAGGGTGGGATGGAGGGGAATGGTGAGTGAGGAGGGGAAGTAGGGAACAGCGGGAGAGAGAGAGAGAGGGGTTCTCTGGCATAGAGCTGATCTTCAGGCAGTCCATCATTAGGACCACCACCATCCAGGGATCAGGGAGCCTGAAGACCCACATTCAATGTGGTAGGAACAGCTTCTTCCCCTCTGCCATCAGAATTCTGAACAATCCATGAGCCTGCCAAGAAAACATTTTAAAATCCATTCTCTGTTCCTTTCTGATTCACGAGCAAAGGAGCTTCTTCCCCCTCACTCCCCTTGTCCCTGTCTCCAATCCTAGTCGTGACCCAGCCTAAGAGATTCCCCCCTCACAAAGAAATTGTCCCTTTCTATATCCTTCAAAAACCACTTTTTATCTTGCAAATTTCAGCCCACAATTTTACACACAACTCAAAAATAGAGCTAGCAGGTGTGCATAAGGGGAAACATTCTTCACTGGTATCTAACCTTATCGATGTGCGTTCAAAATGGGTGCAAAACTGATGTTGTGCCAGCTTTTTAACTTACTCAAAGATCAATCTAACCCTTCCCCTATAGCTGTCCGATTTCTATCATCCATGTGTCTACAATTCTCTTAAATGTCTCTAACATATCTGCCTCCTCCACCACCCCCAGCCACAAGTTCCAAGCACCCACCACTCTGTTTGAAATAAGCCCACCCCTGATATTACATTTCCCTCCAGTCACTTTAAAATGATGTTCCTTGTATTATCCATATCCACCCGGGGGTGGGGGGGAGTCTCTGCTATCCACTCGATCTATGGTTCTCATAATCTTGTACACCTCTATCAAGTCACTTCTCATCCTCCTTTGCTCCAAAAAGCCCTCGCATGCTCAACCTATCCTCAAAAACATATTTCTATATTCATATCCCAAACCTTAAAATTCCACAGAAAACTTCTGAAGCAAGTAAATGTATAGGATGAATAAAGTTGAATTTTGATTTAATATATAAGTAAAGGACCCAACATCAATCGCTATGCTACACACCGAGCAAGTGCTTCCAACCGTAAAACCAAGGTGGGTGCTGCAGTCGTGTTGCACTTCATGCCATGTTGTTACAGCTCAGGGCTTCGGAGTTAAATCCCGGTGACCTGTGAAATGCATGGGTTTTCTCCAGGTGCTCCTGTTTCTACCCACAGTCCAAAGACTTCCGGTTAGTAGGTTAATTGGTCAATAGCAAGGTTAATTGTCCTGGGATTAGACTAGGGTTAAATTGGTGTTAAGGGCGTTACAGCTCAAAGGGCCTATTCTGTGCTATTTCTAAATAAAAATAAATCATTCTCTCTGTTATTACCAGATCCATGTTTAAGTCATGTCAACTGGAATTTATTGTCATGTGCATAAGTGTGGTGAGGCACAGGTACAACGAAAAACTTTCAGCAGCATCACAGGCACGTCAGTACAGACAACCCTCAGAACGTAAATTATACAGAGAGAGAGGGGAAAATATGAAAAACAAGGTAATTTTGCAAAACAACACTAGTGCACGAGGTGGTCTGCAGAGTTCCATTTCTGGGTTAGGATAGGGTTATGCAGGATGATTGTAGGAAAGTAGCTGTTCCTGAACCGGGTGCTGTGGGGCTTCAGGCTTCTCTCCCTGTTGTCTGACAGTAACGGAGAAAAGGCATTTCCGGGATGATGGGAGCCTTTGATGATGGGTGCTGCTTTCTTGCAGCATCACTGCCTCTAGATACTGTCATTGGTGGGGTGGGCCATGCCCGTGATGGACCACTGTGTTCACTAATCTTTTGCAGTGTTGGAACTGCGTTATCACCAGGCTGTGATGCAACCAGCCAGGATATTTTCAACACTGCATCTATAGAAGTTTGGAAATATTTGGTGATGTGTCAAATCTCCTCAGAAAGCTGAAGCACTGCTCTCTCTTTCCAGTCCTGTATAATTTATGTTCTGAGGGTTGTCTGTACCGAGGTGCCTGTGATGTTGCTGCAAGTGTTTCATTGTACCCCTACCTCACCGTACTTGTGCACATGACAGTAAATTCCACATGACTTAAATACAGATTTGGATCTAAAGTTGGTTGGTAATAAAAGAGAGGATGATTTATTTTTATTTAAGAGAGGCAGTGTGGAATAAAACTCCTTTGTGGTATTAAACAGTTTGTCGGTTAGAGGCTGGTTTTAGCTCACTCTACCTGCTCTTCTAGATCCTGTCACCAATGGAGGCTGAAGTTCTACAATTGCACAGCTTTGTCAGACAAGCCCTGGGCACCTTGTCCTCCTCCAGGGATGGCGCAGAAATCACACGCACCCTGCAGGCGATGAGGCAGTACCTGGAGCCGACCGAGGGAGAACGCTCACCGCAGAGCCAGGAATTTTTAAACACGCATTACCCCCGGTTCCTGCAAGTGCTAGTCAGTAATCTGCAAGCTGATTGGTTACAGCTGTTGCCCAACAACCAGCAGAGGGAGCTATTGGATGGGTTTTTCCTGGATGGCCCTCCACTCCATGCCTACCTGGTGCTGCTGGATGCTGTCACCTTGGCCAGGTAACCCTCCACCAGGGCAGCACCCAGGTACCCTGCCCCTTGTCCATGTTAGGGGCCTTCCCATCCGGGAATCAGGCAATGCAAGGCCGGCTGCCATTGCTGGGTATGTGTCTGGGACGGGATCCGAATCCACACACTGTCCATCAGTGGTATTGTGTCTGGATCTACACTCTGTCCGTTGGGTGGGAATGGGCTCCAGGATTCGATCTGGATCCACATTCAGTCCGTCGGTGGGAATGCAGTCTGGGATTGAATCCAATCTAAACTCTGTCCGTTGGGTGGGAATGGGCTCCAGGATTCAACCTGGATCCACATTCAGTCCGTCGGTGGGAATGCAGTCTGGGATTGAATCCAATCTAAACTCTGTCCGTTGGGTGGGAATGGGCTCCAGGATTCAATCTGGATCCACATTCAGTCCGTCGGTGGGAATGCAGTCTGGGATTGAATCCAATCTAAACTCTGTCCGTTGGGTGGGAATAGGGTCTAGGATCAGATCCGGATCTGCAGTCTGTTGATTGGTGGGGATGTATTGGGATTGCATATGGATCCACACCCTCTTGTGTGGGAATGCGTTCAAGGATTGGATCCTGATCCACGCTGTCGGATGGGAATGCGTTCCACGATTGGATCCTGATCTGCACCCTATCTGTTACCACTGGGTTCTGTGTTGCAGCCCGGGCTTCCGGCAGAACCGAAGTGTGGAAATCCTGGAGCGGTTCCTTCGGGAACACCGGATGGCTGAGCTGATCTGGGAGGTGAGTCAAGATGGCGAACTTCCACAAACAGACCGTGAGCCTCTGCTTGCCAGAATCGCTGCTCTTCCAGATCACATGGCTAACAAGCTTCAGGAGAGAAACCGGGCAGCGTTCTACCCAGAGAACTACTACCCACTGCTGGGCCACGAGATGCTGTCGGCCCTGGAGAGGGTCAGGCAGCGACTGAGAGGTGAGAATCTGATGGAACAGGAACTGGTTTAACAAGTAGAAGCAGCCTTCACTCGAAACAGAAAAGCGCTAGCACACTTAACCTATCCTTATAAGACAAGCTTCTACATTCATATCCCAGAGCTTTAATGTATAAATAAAGGACCCAAAATCAATCACTGCGCTGCACACCTGATCAAAGGCTTCCAGCCACAAAACCAGTCATAGAGAGAGCACTACAGCACAGAAACAGGACCTTTGGCCCATCTAGTCTGTGCAGAATTATTAATCTGCCTAGTCCCATCAATCTGGACCATAATCCTTCATACTCCTCCTATCCATGTACCTATTCAAATTTCTCTTAAGTGAAATCAAACCCATATCCACCACTTCCACACTGTCACCACCCTCTGAGTGAAGAAGTTCCCTCTCAGGTTTCTCTTAAACATTTCACCATTCTCCCATGACCTCTATTTCTTATCTCACCCAACCTGCGTCGAAAAAGCCTTCTTATAGTCACCTCAGAATCTTGTATACTTATGTCAAATCTCCTCTTATTCTTCTATGCTCCAGGAAGTGAAGTCCTAATCTTTTCAATCTTTCCCTATAACTCAGGTCCTCAAGTCCCAGCAACATCCTTGTAAATTTTCTACCCACTCTTTCAATCTTATTTATTGACCAAAACTATATTCAGTATTCCAAATTAGACCTCGCCAACGTCTTATACGGTTTCAACATAACAGCCTAGCTCCTGTGCTCATCAATGATGCCCTCACCCCATCCCCCTGTCACCACAACAGGGACCGTGTTTCCCTTGTCCTCATCTACCACCCCACCAGCCTCTGGATCCAGCATATTATCCTCTGCAACTTCCGCCACTTTCAACAGGACCCCACCACTAAGCACACCTTTCCCTCTCTACCCCTCTCTGCTTTTCGCAGGGATTGTTCCCTTTGTGATTGCCTGGTCCACACATCCCTCCTGATCCCCACAGATCTCCCACCTGGTACTTATCCCTGCAAGCGTAAGTGCTACACCTGTCCCTACACTTCCTCTCTTACCACCATTCAGGGCCCCAAACAGTCCTTCCAGGTGAGGCAACACTTCACTTTTGAGTCTGTTGGGGTCACCTATTGTATCTGGTGCGGTGAGACCCGACACAGATTGGGGGACCGCTTCATTGAACACCTCCACTCCGTCCGCCACAACAGACAGGATCTCCCAGTTGCCACCCACTTCAGCTCTGCTTCACATTCCCATTCGGATATGTTCATACATGGCCTCCTCTACTGCCATGATGAGGCCAAACTGAGGTTGGAGGAGCAACAACTCATATACCGTCTGGGTAGTCTCCAGCCCCTTGGTATGAACATCGAATTCACCAACTTCCGGTAATTCCCTCCCTCTCCCTTCCCCATCCCACTTACACTCTGCCTCTTCCAGCTGCCTATCATCTCTCTCATGATTCTGCCTTCTTCTACCACCCATAGTGCTTTCCCCTTACATTCCTTCTTCACCTCTGCTGCCTATCCCCTCCCTGCTTCCCCTCCCCCACCCCTTGATCTTTCCTCTGATTGGTTTTTCACCTGGCATCTTCCACCCTCCCCCCACCTTCTTTATAGGGCCCCTGCCCCCTCCCTCTTCAGTCCTGACGTTTGACTGCTCGTTTCACCGGATGCTGCCCGACCTACTGAGTTCATCCAGCGTGGTTGTACGTCCTGTACTCAGTACTTTGATCTATGAAGGCCAATATGCCAAAAGCTTTCTTTATGACCCGTTCTATCTGTGATGCTACTTTCAAAGAAATATGGATCTGTATTGCCAGTTAACTCTATTCTACCTTACTCCTCAGTGCTCAGTCGCTCACTGTGTAAATCCTACCCTGGTTTGTCCTCACACTTGTCTGCATTAAATTCTATTTGATATTTTTAGTTCCATGTCTTCAACTGGTCCAGATCTCACTGCAGACTTTGATAGTCTTCCTCATTGTCCACTATGCCCCAATCTTGGTGTCATCCACAGATTTGCTGATCCAGTTGACCACATTCTAATCCTCCTACATCATTCCCTGAATATTATTACCAATCAGCTTCAGATTCAAATGTGTATCTAGTTGAATTTATTGTCGTGTGCCCAAGTATGGTGAGGTACAGGTACAATAACAAGTTTGTTTGCAAGAGCATCACAAGCACATCGGTACAGACAATACACAGAATATAAATTATAATAGACAGTGATCGGAGGTAGAAAAAGAGAGTGCAAAACCAATACTTGTGGAATTCATTGCAACAGACGGCTGTGGACATTCTTGATTAATCAGGGCATCAAAGGTTATGGGGAGCAGGCAGGAGAATGGGGTTGAGAGGGAGAGGGCAGGAGAATGGGGTTGAGAGGGAGAAGGCAGGAGAATGGGGTTGAGAGGGAGAGGGCAGGAGAATGGGGTTGAGCGGGACAAGGCAGGAGAATGGGGTTGAGAGGGACACGGCAGGAGAATGGGGTTGAGAGGGACACGGCAGGAGAATGGGATTGAGAGGGAGAAGGCTGGAGAATGGGGTTGAGAGGGAGAAGGCAGGAGAATGGGGTTGAGAGGGAGAAGGCAGGAGAATGGGATTGAGAAGGACGGCAGGAGAATGGGATTGAGAGGGAGAGGGCAGGAGAATGGGGTTGAGAGGGACACGGCAGGAGAATGGGATTGAGAGGGAGAAGGCAGGAGAATGGGGTTGAGAGGGAGAGGGCAGGAGAATGGGGTTGAGAGGGAGAAGGCAGGAGAATGGGGTTGAGAGGGACACGGCAGGAGAATGGGATTGAGAGGGACACGGCAGGAGAATGGGGTTGAGAGGGAGAAGGCAGGAGAATGGGGTTGAGAGGGAGAAGGCAGGAGAATGGGGTTGAGAGGGAGAAGGCAGGAGAATGGGGTTGAGAGGGACACGGCAGGAGAATGGGGTTGAGAGGGACACGGCAGGAGAATGGGGTTGAGAGGGAGAAGGCAGGAGAATGGGGTTGAGAGGGAGAAGGCAGGAGAATGGGGTTGAGAGGGAGAAGGCAGGAGAATGGGGTTGAGAGGGAGAAGGCAGGAGAATGGGGTTGAGAGGGACACGGCAGGAGAATGGGGTTGAGAGGGACACGGCAGGAGAATGGGGTTGAGAGGGACACGGCAGGAGAATGGGGTTGAGAGGGAGAGGGCAGGAGAATGGGGTTGAGAGGGAGAAGGCAGGAGAATGGGGTTGAGAGGGAGAAGGCTGGAGAATGGGATTGAGAGGGAGAATGCAGGAGAATGGGATTGAGGGAGAGGGCAGGAGAATGGGGTTGAGAGGGAGAGGGCAGTAGAATGGGATTGAGAGGGAGAATGCAGGAGAATGGGGTTGAGAGGGAGAGGGCAGGAGAATGGGATTGAGAGGGAGAAGGCAGGAGAATGGGATTGAGAAGGACGGCAGGAGAATGGGGTTGAGAGGGAGAGGGCAGGAGAATGGGGTTGAGAGGGAGAAGGCAGGAGAATGGGGTTGAGAGGGGCACGGCAGGAGAATGGGATTGAGAGGGAGAAGGCAGGAGAATGGGGTTGAGAGGGACACGGCAGGAGAATGGGGTTGAGAGGGACACGGCAGGAGAATGGGGTTGAGAGGGAGAAGGCAGGAGAATGGGATTGAGAGGGAGAAGGCAGGAGAATGGGGTTGAGAGGGACACGGCAGGAGAATGGGGTTGAGAGGGAGAGGGCAGGAGAATGGGGTTGAGAGGGAGAAGGCAGGAGAATGGGGTTGAGAGGGAGAAGGCAGGAGAATGGGGTTGAGAGGGAGAAGGCAGGAGAATGGGATTGAGAGGGAGAGGGCAGGAGAATGGGATTGAGAGGGAGAGGGCAGGAGAATGGGATTGAGAGGGAGAAGGCAGGAGAATGGGGTTGAGAGGGAGAAGGCAGGAGAATGGGGTTGAGAGGGAGAAGGCAGGAGAATGGGATTGAGAGGGAGAGGGCAGTAGAATGGGGTTGAGAGGGAGAGGGCAGGAGAATGGGATTGAGAGGGAGAAGGCAGGAGAATGGGGTTGAGAGGGAGAGGGCAGGAGAATGGGGTTGAGAGGGAGAAGGCAGGAGAATGGGGTTGAGAGGGAGAGGGCAGGAGAATGGGGTTGAGAGGGAGAAGGCAGGAGAATGGGATTGAGAGGGAGAAGGCAGGAGAATGGGGTTGAGAGGGAGAAGGCAGGAGAATGGGATTGAGAGGGAGAGGGCAGGAGAATGGGATTGAGAGGGAGAGGGCAGGAGAATGGGGTTGAGAGGGAGAGGGCAGGAGAATGGGGTTGAGAGGGACACGGCAGGAGAATGGGGTTGAGAGGGACACGGCAGGAGAATGGGGTTGAGAGGGAGAAGGCAGGAGAATGGGGTTGAGAGGGAGAGGGCAGGGGAATGGGGTTGAGAGGGAGAGGGCAGGAGAATGGGGTTGAGAGGGAGAAGGCAGGAGAATGGGGTTGAGAGGGAGAGGGAGGAGAATGGGGTTGAGAGGGAGAGGGCAGGAGAATGGGGTTGAGAGGGAGAAGGCAGGAGAATGGGGTTGAGAGGGAGAGGGCAGGAGAATGGGGTTGAGAGGGAGAAGGCAGGAGAATGGGATTGAGAGGGAGAGGGAGGAGAATGGGGTTGAGAGGGAGAAGGCAGGAGAATGGGATTGAGAGGGAGAAGGCAGGAGAATGGGGTTGAGAGGGAGAGGGCAGGAGAATGGGGTTGAGAGGGAGGAGAATGGGGTTAAGAGGGAGAGGGCAGGAGAATGGGGTTGAGAGGGAGAGGGCAGGAGAATGGGGTTGAGAGGGAGAGGGAGGAGAATGGGATTGAGAGGGAGAAGGCTGGAGAATGGGGTTGAGAGGAAGAAGGCAGGAGAATGGGGTTGAGAGGGAGAGGGCAGGAGAATGGGGTTGAGAGGGAGAGGGCAGGAGAATGGGGTTGAGAGGGAGAGGGAGGAGAATGGGGTTGAGAGGGAGAGGGCAGGAGAATGGGATTGAGAGGGAGAGGGAGGAGAATGGGGTTGAGAGGGAGAAGGCTGGAGAATGGGGTTGAGAGGAAGAAGGCAGGAGAATGGGGTTGAGAGGGAGAGGGCAGGAGAATGGGGTTGAGAGGGAGAGGGCAGGAGAATGGGGTTGAGAGGGAGAAGGCAGGAGAATGGGATTGAGAGGGAGAAGGCAGGAGAATGGGATTGAGAGGGAGAGGGAGGAGAATGGGGTTGAGAGGGAGAAGGCAGGAGAATGGGATTGAGAGGGAGAGGGAGGAGAATGGGGTTGAGAGGGAGAGGGCAGGAGAATGGGGTTGAGAGGGAGAGGGAGGAGAATGGGATTGAGAGGGAGAGGGAGGAGAATGGGGTTGAGAGGGAGAGGGCAGGAGAATGGGGTTGAGAGGGAGAGGGAGGAGAATGGGGTTGAGAGGGAGAGGGCAGGAGAATGGGGTTGAGAGGGAGAAGGCAGGAGAATGGGGTTGAGAGGGAGAGGGCAGGAGAATGGGGTTGAGAGGGAGAAGGCAGGAGAATGGGATTGAGAGGGAGAGGGAGGAGAATGGGGTTGAGAGGGAGAAGGCAGGAGAATGGGATTGAGAGGGAGAAGGCAGGAGAATGGGGTTGAGAGGGAGAGGGCAGGAGAATGGGGTTGAGAGGGAGGAGAATGGGGTTAAGAGGGAGAGGGCAGGAGAATGGGGTTGAGAGGGAGAAGGCAGGAGAATGGGGTTGAGAGGGAGAAGGCTGGAGAATGGGGTTGAGAGGGAGAGGGCAGGAGAATGGGGTTGAGAGGGAGAGGGCAGGAGAATGGGGTTGAGAGGGAGAAGGCTGGAGAATGGGGTTGAGAGGGAGAAGGCAGGAGAATGGGGTAGAGATGCAGAAGGCAGGAGAATGGGGTAGAGATGGAGAATGCAGGAGAATGGGGTTGAGAGGGAGAAGGCAGGAGAATGGGGTTGAGAGGGAGAAGGCAGGAGAATGGGGTAGAGATGGAGAAGGCAGGAGAATGGGGTTGAGAGGGAGAAGGCAGGAGAATGGGATTGAGAGGGACACGGCAGGAGAATGGGGTTGAGAGGGAGAGGGCAGGAGAATGGGGTTGAGAGGGAGAAGGCAGGAGAATGGGGTTGAGAGGGAGAAGGCTGGAGAATGGGGTTGAGAGGAAGAAGGCAGGAGAATGGGGTTGAGATGGAGATGGCAGGAGAATGGGATTGAGAGGGAGAGGGAGGAGAATGGGGTTGAGAGGGAGAAGGCAGGAGAATGGGATTGAGAGGGAGAAGGCAGGAGAATGGGGTTGAGAGGGAGAAGGCAGGAGAATGGGGTTGAGAGGGAGAGGGCAGGAGAATGGGGTTGAGAGGGACACGGCAGGAGAATGGGGTTGAGAGGGAGAAGGCAGGAGAATGGGGTTGAGAGGGAGAAGGCAGGAGAATGGGGTTGAGAGGGAGAAGGCAGGAGAATGGGGTTGAGAGGGAGAAGGCAGGAGAATGGGGTTGAGAGGGAGAGGGCAGGAGAATGGGGTTGAGAGGGAGAGGGCAGGAGAATGGGGTTGAGAGGGAGAGGGCAGGAGAATGGGGTTGAGAGGGAGAAGGCAGGAGAATGGGGTTGAGAGGGAGGAGAATGGGGTTGAGAGGGAGAAGGCAGGAGAATGGGGTTGAGAAGGACGGCAGGAGAATGGGGTTGAGAGGGAGAAGGCAGGAGAATGGGGTTGAGAGGGAGAAGGCAGGAGAATGGGGTTGAGAGGGAGAAGGCTGGAGAATGGGGTTGAGAGGGAGAAGGCAGGAGAATGGAGTTGAGAGTGAGAAGGCAGGAGAATGGGATTGAGAGTGAGAAGGCAGGAGAATGGGATTGAGAGGGAGAAGGCAGGAGAATGGGATTGAGAAGGACGGCAGGAGAATGGGGTTGAGAGGGAGAAGGCAGGAGAATGGGGTTGAGAGTGAGAAGGCAGGAGAATGGGATTGAGAGTGAGAAGGCAGGAGAATGGGATTGAGAGGGAGAAGGCAGGAGAATGGGATTGAGAAGGACGGCAGGAGAATGGGGTTGAGAGGGAGAAGGCAGGAGAATGGGGTTGAGAGGGAGAAGGCTGGAGAATGGGGTTGAGAGGGAGAAGGCAGGAGAATGGAGTTGAGAGTGAGAAGGCAGGAGAATGGGATTGAGAGGGAGAAGGCAGGAGAATGGGGTTGAGAGGGAGAAGGCAGGAGAATGGGATTGAGAGGGAGAAGGCAGGAGAATGGGATTGAGAAGGACACGGCAGGAGAATGGGATTGAGAGGGACACGGCAGGAGAATGGGGTTGAGAGGGACACGACAGGAGAATGGGGTTGAGAGGGACACGGCAGGAGAATGGGGTTGAGAGGGAGAAGGCAGGAGAATGGGGTTGAGAGGGAGAAGGCAGGAGAATGGGGTTGAGAGGGAGAAGGCAGGAGAATGGGGTTGAGAGGGAGAGGGCAGGAGAATGGGGTTGAGAGGGATAATGAATCAGCCACGATGGAGTGGCAGAGCAGATTCAGCACTACATGGGCCACCACAGAGGCCTAGTGGTCAGCGCAACACTATTACAGCTTGGGACTTCGGAGTCCAATCCCGGCGTCCACTTTAAAGAGTTTATTCATTATCTTCATGGAATGCATGGGTTTCCTTCCAGTGCTCTGGTTTCTTCCCACAGTCCAAAGATGTAACAGTTGATAGATTAATCAGAAAATTGTCCTGCAATTAGGCTAGAGTTAGATCAAGAGTTGCTGGCGGTACAGCTCGAAGGGTTGGAATGCATCGTGTACTGTACTGTTCTATATTCTATGTTAACCTGACTGGAGTGTACAAGTTAGCAGCTCAAGTCTCTCACTGACACTAGGAGTGTAGGCTTGGGACAGGAGTTCATTCTGTCTTACGTTGGGCAGTTAGTTGCCGGCCCCTGACTTGCTACCTTCTCTTTCAGGCGGTTCGGACAGTTCCCTCTCCTTCGTCTCTCAGCTATTGGGGAAGATCTGCATTCAGGGACACAGTGGTGAGTCTGAGACACCCCGCTTGGTGACTTCGATCAGAATCGTATTTATTATCGCTGACATATGCCGTCAATGTGTTGTTTTGTGGCAGCAGAATATTGTAATACATAAATATGTACTAAATATTACAGTAAGAATACATAAAAAGTGCAAAAAGAGAGCAAGAAAGTGAGGTAGTGTTAATGGGTTCATGGACCATTCATAAATCTGATGACGGAGGGGAAGAAGCCATTCATAAAAGGTTGTTTGTGTGGCTTCAGGCACCTACCACCTCACTGATGGTAGGAATGAGAAGAGGGTATGTCCTTAATGATGGATGCTGCCTTTTTGAGGCATTAAGAGGTCCCCATCATCCGGCGTGCAAGAGGTTCAGCTATTACCATGGGGTCTGGTCTTGTTCAGGGTCTCACTGTACCTGGACAGGCAGAAGGGCAGGGGTTGAGTACGGTGAGGTTGGACTGTTTGAAGAGCCCAGGAAGTGCCTCAAAAAAGAGGGACCCTGAAGTGAAGAATTGTCAGAACTCTGTTTGAGGCTGTTAATCCTGGTGTTTTTGCAATCCAGAAGTTCCAAACTCAAGAATCAGACGTGAAACTTATTGCTTATGTCCCTTTGGTGTTACAAGAACGACAAATGAAAGAAGAAGAGAGAACAAAAATGTCATATTTTACAAAACCTAGCTCTGACTAATAAGATAACAATTAATCCATAAAACAACCAGGTTCAAGTGACATAGGACCAGCTGCAGAATTCCTCTTGTGCAGGAGTCAGGGAAAGGCCAGTTACACAGTGACCTGAGACACTCTGAGGGAATTCCTCCAGTGCGGCAGCCTGGGAAAGGCCAGTTTGAGGGAATTCCTCCTGTGCAGGAGTCAGGGAAAGGCCAGTTACACACTGACCTGAGACACTCTGAGGGAATTCCTCCAGTGCGGCAGCCTGGGAAAGGCCAGTTACACAGTGACCTGAGACACTCTGAGGGAATTCCTCCAGTGCGGCTGCCTGGGAAAGGCCAGTTACACAGTGACCTGAGACACTCTGAGGGAATTCCTCCAGTGCGGCAGCCTGGGAAAGGCCAGTTACACAGTGACCTGAGACACTCTGAGGGAATTCCTCCTGTGCAGGAGTCAGGGAAAGGCCAGTTACACACTGACCTGAGACACTCTGAGGGAATTCCTCCAGTGCGGCAGCCTGGGAAAGGCCAGTTTGAGGGAATTCCTCCTGTGCAGGAGTCAGGGAAAGGCCAGTTACACAGTGACCTGAGACACTCTGAGGGAATTCCTCCAGTGCGGCAGCCTGGGAAAGGCCAGTTACACAGTGACCTGAGACACTCTGAGGGAATTCCTCCAGTGCGGCAGCCTGGGAAAGGCCAGTTTGAGGGAATTCCTCCTGTGCAGGAGTCAGGGAAAGGCCAGTTACACAGTGACCTGAGACACTCTGAGGGAATTCCTCCAGTGCGGCAGCCTGGGAAAGGCCAGTTACACAGTGACCTGAGACACTCTGAGGGAATTCCTCCAGTGCAGGAGTCAGGGAAAGGCCAGTTACACAGTGACCTGAGACACTCTGAGGGAATTCCTCCAGTGCGGCAGCCTGGGAAAGGCCAGTTACACAGTGACCTCTGAAGGAATTTAGCAATTGCTTTCTCTCCCAGTATAAATGTAAGGCTCTGCTCTCCCCACACACAAAATAATGTCTTCCGGGTTCACTGCTGGAGCCCCATATATTGCCCCTGGATGGGGGTTGGGAGTTGAACAGACCACGTGGCCCATTGAGCCCACTTCTCCTGCCTCTGATTGACTCCTGTTTCCTCAGACGGTGTTCTGGGAGTGTTGGTGCCCGAGCTTGCTTTCCTTACCCAGTCGGATTGCATCTGGCGGCGGATCTGCTGGCGATTGGTGGAGTGTGTACCAGAGCGTTGGATGGAGAGCGTGCTGTCTGGTGTGGTCCAGAGAGCGGAAGGGTGAGTCCAGGGAGAGAGGCTGCGGGGCCAAGGCTGAGATGTGAGCATCTCAAAGCTGGGGAAGGGGTTGGGGTACAAGAGGCAGCAACTACCCAGGAGTCATAGTTTCCAAAGTAAATGATGGAGTTTAAAGTAAATTTACTATCACAGCACAAATATGTCCTCAGCAACATAGCAGTTAGTTTGACACTATAACAGTTCGGGGGAGTTCTCGAGTCTGGACTTCAATTCCAGTACTGTCTATAAATAGGTTGTATATTCTCCCTCTGAAACGGGGGAGTTTCCTCTTGGTTAGTACATTAACTGGTCATTGCAGGCTCTCCTGTGATTAGGCTAGGGTTAAATAGGTGGGTGGATGGCCATGATCCATGCTGTATCTCTAAAAACTATATATAATGTCACCATCTACAGCCCTAAGATTCATTTTCTTATGGGCATTGACAGTAAATACAAAGCAAAAAAAAAAGGTAGGCAAATAAGCAATAAATATCGAGAACGTGAGATGAAGAGTCCTTAAAAATAAGTCCATAGGTTGTGAGAACAGTTCAGTGATGGGGAATGAAGTGAAATTTGATTCAAGAGCCTGATGGTTGAGGGATAATTCTTCCTGAACCTGGCTGCAGCAGCAGATTGTCTGGGCCACCTTGCTCAGCGCCTCAACGAGGAGTGGCCACCAAGAGCGGTGAGCATGAAGCTGTGCTGAGGGAGCATGCACTGGGGGAGGCGTAGTGTAAAGGAGCGACATGCTGTTAAATGGGTGACTGTATGATTCAGCTGTGCAGAGAGAGCAGCACACCGGAGGAGATGCTGCGTTAGTGTGCTTTTATGACCTGATAAAGGGTCTCTCCCAAAATGTCGACTGCTTATTCCCCTCCACAGTTGCTAACTGACATGTTGAGTTCCTCCAGTATTTGTGTGTGTTACTTTGGATTTCCTGTCTGCAGAATATCTTGTATTTATGATCTGTATGCTGTTGGTGGGGAGGGTCTCCAGGAAAGGGCCATCATTTCCTTATTGTCTCCCCTTTTCTCCTCAGTCCCGAAGTATTATCTCGGTTGCTAGGCAGTATCGTTTTGAAGAACAAGAAGGCTGAGTTTCTCCTGACGCATAAACTGCTTCTCTTACAGTATCACCATAAGGTGGGTGTGGAGCAGGCTGGGTACTGGGAGTACAGAGGATGGAGTTGGGGGTGAGGTTTTTTGTGTTCATTTCTATGCTAATATTAATTTTTGTGACTGTGTAATGGTAACCACATGTGTTATGTGGGATGTATGTACTGTGTTTTGCACCATGGTCCCAAAGGAATGCTGTTTCGTATAGCTGTACACATCTGTACGGTTGAATAACAATTAAACTTGAACTTGATCATGCCCTGGGATGCATGCATTGCCTTTTCCGACAGTGACAGTGGAAGTTCCTGGAGGTGGAGCTAGTGACGGTGATGAAACGGGGGTATATTTCCAAGCCAGGATGATGGGTGGGACAGCACCGATGACCAGGCTTCGATTCCTGCTGCTGAATGCGAGGAGTTTGTATGTTCTTGCGAGGGTTTCCTCCCACTGTCCAAAGGTTAGGCTTAGTAGGTTGTGGGCATTCTGTATTGGCACCAGAAGCATGGTAACACTTGTGGACTGCCCCAGTAAATCCTCAGACTGTGTTGCTCGCTGACACAAACAATGCATTTCACTGTATGTCTTGATATGCATATGACAAATAAAGGTTATCATTTATCTTCAAAGGTAAGGATCAGCTTTATTTGTCACATGTACAGTACATCAAAATGTACAATGACCAACAGAGTCCGAGAATGTGCTCGGCAGCCCGCAAGTGATGCCATTTTTCCGGTGCCAACTGCTTAATCTCTCCTCAGTGAAGACCCACATTGCCAGGAACCTGTCCGGTGAATGTTGGTGCACTTCCTCAGTAGGAAGCTTACCCAGAAACTGGACTTGCTAATCCATGAGTGTGTGACTCAAGATCAATTTAATTGGGTGTGATAGTACCCAGCAGTGGCATTGGCTGTACTTTGGCAGGTCCTCCCATTCCCCCGCACCATTCTGTAGTTATTTTTATTTTATTTAGAGGTACAGTGCGGAACAGGCCCTTCTAAGCTGTACTGCCCAGCAACCCACCTATTTAACCCAAGCCTAATCACAGGACAATTAACCTACCAGCCAGTACATCTTCGGACTGTGAGAGGAGACCAGAGCACCTGGGAGGAAACCCACTGTTCTTGGGGAGAAATGTACAAACTCCTTACAGAAGGTGCCAGAATTGAACTCCAAACTCTGGAGCCCTGAGGTGTAATAGCATCACATTAACCATTACGTTGAAGTGTACTCATTGTTGCAGTTTGGTATTGAGTAGAATTATTTACATAACAGGTTGGTCTCTCTCCTGTCTCTTCTGGTTGACTCTAAGATGGGGAAGCCACTCAGTCTGGCCTCCGGTGCCAATGTTACATGGCCACAATTCACTGACCTGTACATCTTTAAAGTGTGAGAGGAAATCGGAGCACCCAGAGGAAACCCACGCAGTCATGGAGAAAACAAACTCCTTATAGACAGTAGCAGAGTTTAACTCTGAACAATGATGCCGTGACATGTATTAGCAGTGTGCTAACCGCTACGCTACTGTGGCAGCCAACAAAGTGTTTCACTATATGTTTCAATGTACAATTGACAAATATATCTGAATCCAAGAAGTGTACGGATAGTGAGGAGCAACTCAGTATGGAGGTATTGTTTTGGGATTTCGGGCGTTGGGGACCATGTTCAGGTGAGGGACTGATGTTGTCTCTCTGCTTAGCACAGACGTCTGTCCTACAAAGCCTGCTGGGATACCTGGCCAGGGAGGTGACTCGGGACACCCTGTTAATAGAGGTAAGTGGGACAATGGTGTTGGGGAAGGGATCTTGCTACCAGCTGGGGGTTTGCTGTAAGGCTGTAGTTGTGGCATCTGATCACTGGAGCAGGGAACGACCCCCGAATTTGACCACAGCGAGATACTGGAGCAGGACTGCAGTCTCAGCGGCGGCGGAGACTGAGGTTGTGAGTGGGGAGTAGATCACTGAACATCGAACAGTGCAGCACAATGTAGTGTTAACCTTTTAATCTGCTCCAAGATCAATATAACTCTTCCCTCTCACATAGCCCTCCATTTTTCTATCATCCATGTGCCTATCCCTAACGTATTTGCCTCTGTGTAAGAAACCTACCTCTGACATCTCCCCCCCACCATACTTTCCTCCGATCACCTTAAAATTATTCAAGATTGTATAATTTCATTTCCAGTACACAAGTGCTAATGCGAGTGAAATAATTGTTACTCTAGATCCAATGCAGCACAAAAAACACACCATAAGATAAAGAACACAGTAATTTTAAAAAAACACAATAAAGATAAATACGTAAGATAGCTTATAGACATAGGTGCCGTCTCATATTTTCCATCTCTGCCCTGGGAAGAAGTCTCTGGCTGCCCATTCTATCTGTGTCTCGTATCATGTTGTACACCTGTATCATGTCACCTCTCATCCTCTTTTTCTCCAAAGAGAAAAACCTTTGACTATCCTCATAAAACATGCTCTCTAATCCAGGTAGCATCTTGGTAAATCCCCTCTGTACCCTCTTGAAAGCTTCCACATCATTCCTATAAGAGGAAACCAGAACTGAACACAATATTCCAAGTGTGGTCTAGCCAGAACTTTATAGAGCTACAACATTACCTGACGGCTAATGAAGGGTGGGCCTGTGTCTGAGTGCAGGTGCTGAAGAGGCTGCTGGAGATCTGGGGCAGCCGGAGTGCGGTCAGGCACAGCCCAATCGAGCAGCAAGTGTACATCAGCAGGGCCATCGTCATTGCTCTTGGAGAGCTCAGTCAGGCACAGACCCAGCATCACCGAGCAGGTGAGGGGGAAGGAGGGGCTCACTGAGTCAATGGGGCATTACTGGTTGTTGGGGGTTGGGAGTATAGGGTAAAATGGTGGGGAGAGGGTATGTGTTAATGATAGAATGTGCAGTAGGGAGAGGGGAGGTTGTGGGGTGAGTAGAGAGTGTGGTGGAGTTGGGAGATGTGCGGTGTGCAGTGGGATTTGGGTAAGGAATTAGGCAGTGGGGAGTAGGGAGAGATTGTGGTCTGGTATGTCTTAGGAGAGGAGAGGGGGTGGGGAAAAGTTATGGAGTAGGGGAGGAAGTTGGGTTGGGAGTGGGGAGAGTGTGTGCAGTGGGCCAGCCCCAGTCTGTGTGACTCTTCCTCTGCAGAGCTTCTCTCTCTGATGACGGGAGGTGTGGACTGTCACCTGGACAGCAGTCTGGTGCGAGTGCGCCGGCTAGGGATGGTGGTCGCAGAGTGCATCAGCGCGAAGGTGGACACCAGAGAATACCGCCTGACCTTCCAGGTGAGTCGGTGGGGACAAGCTGGTGGATACCTGAGTGAAGGAGCGGGGCTGGAATGTGTAAGGGGGTAGGACTTGGATGTTTCAACTGACAGTAAATTTCCCACCAGAGTCACTGTCAACCTCTGCAGCACAGCTGGGCAGTGGGAACCCAGGGAGGGGAGTGATTCACGTGGACTGGGTCATAGTGAGACGAGGGACGGGGCATGGTGACGTTTTAGAACAGACAAGGTAAGAATGGGAAGTTTGGCAGGGCAGCTGCAGTGGGTCTCTCAGCACTAGAGTCAAACAGCAAGAAAACAGGCTCTTTGACCCTAGTCTATGCTGACTGTGTTGTCCAGTAAGCTAGTTTCATCTGCCCAGGTTTGGCCCATAGCCCTCTAAACCTCTTGCATCCATGTACTTACCTAGATGAATTTTAAACATTGCTAATATGCCTGCCTCAATCACTATTTCTGGCGGCTCATTCCAAATATGCAGCTCCATTTGTATGATGAAGCTGCCCCTGATATCCCTTTTAGAATCAGAATCAGGTTTATTATCACTGGCATGTGTTGTGAAATTTGTTAACTTGGTAGCAGCAGTATAGTGCAGTAGATGATTATATAGAAAGAAAATAAATACATCAATTACAGTAAGATGTATATGTATATTAAGTAGTTAGATTAAATATCCCACAAAACAGAAATAATGCAGAAAACAAGTTTGTGGGTTCAATGTCCATTTAGGAATCAGATGGCAGAGGGGAAGAAGCTGTTCCTGAATTGCTGTGTGCCTTTGGGCTTCTGTACCTCCTTCCTGACAGTAACAACGAGAAGAGGGCATGTCCTGGGTGATGGAGGTCCTTAGTAATGGATGCCACCTTTTTGAGGCACCACTCCTTAAAGGTGTCTTGGATACTACAAAGGCTAGTACCTAAGATGGAGCTGACTAAATTTATAATTTTTTGTAGCTTCTTTCAGTCTTGTGCAGTAGCACTCACCCCCCCCCCCCACCCCACACCCAATGCCAGACAGTGATGCAGCCTGTCAGAATGCTCTCAATGGTACATCTATAGAAGTTTTCGAGTGTTTTGGGTGACAAACCAAATCTCTTCAAACTCCTAATGAAACATAGCTGTTGTCTTGCCTTCTTTATAGCCGCATCAATATGTTGGGACCAGGTTAGGTCCTCAAAGATCTTGACACCCAGGAACTTGAAATTGCTCTGATCCCTCTGAGGATTCATTTTACTGAAGTTGAAAAGGTTGTTGCTGCGACACCACTCAACTAGCTCATATATCTCACTCCTATACTCACTCTCGTTTCCATCTGAAATTCTACCAAGAATGTTTGTATCATCAGCAAATTTATAGATAGCATTTGAGCTATACCTAGCCACACGGTCATGGGTGTAGAGGGAGTGGAGCAGTGGGCTAACCACACACCCCTGAGGTGCCCCAGTGTTGTCATCAGCAAGGAGGAGATATTAGAAACATAGAAAACCTACAGCACAATACAGGCCCTTCGGCCCACAAAGCTGTGTCAAACATGTCCTCACCTTAGAAATTACCTAGGGTTACCCATAACCCTCTACTTTTCTAAGTTCCATATACCTGTCCAGGAGTCTCTGAGGAGGAAGGTAAAGCTGCACAAGCGCAGGTGACATCAGCGGCGAGCGCGGGCTTTAAAAAGCAGCCTACTTTCAGGAGCGGGCAGCGTCGGTGCGGGCAGCGGAGTGCGCAGGAGCAGAGTGCTGGGCTTTGGCTGAGCGGGCTTCGATGCAAGAGGACTTCGGCAAGAAGCCTGCTTTTCATTTATTCTGACTAATCTAGGATCAGGTAATGGGGGAGACAGTTAGAGCAGTGGTGTGCTCCGTATGCAGTATGTGGGAGGTCAGGGTCAACACAGTTGTTCCTGATGACCACACCTGCAATAGGTGCATCCAGCTGCAGCTCCTATCAGACCGAGTTAGGGAATTGGAGCAGGAGCTGGATGAACTACGGATCATTCGGGAGGCAGAGGCAGAGATAGATAAGAGTTATCGGGAGGTAGTCACACCGAAAAGACAGGAGGTAGGCAAATGGGTGACAGTCAAGAGAGGCAGGGGGAGCAGACAGAGAGAGAAGAGCACCCCTGTGGCCGTTCCCATCAAAAATAAGTATACCGTTTTGGATACTGTTGGTGGGGATGACCTACCAGGAACAAGCTGCAGTGGTCCTGTCTCTGGCACTGAGGTTGGACCCTCGACTAGGAAGGGGAGGAGGGAAGAGAAGAGAGCGGTATTGATAGGGGATTCTATAGTCGGGGGGCGGATAGGAGATTTTGTGGGGAAGATCGGGAGTCTCGGATGGTATGTTGCTTCCCTGATGCTGGGGTCCGAGACATCTCAGATCGGGTGCAGGTTATTCTTGAGAGGGAGGGCAAGAATCCAGATGTTGTGGTCCATGTAGGGACCAATGACGTGGGTAGGATGAGTGAGGGGGTCCTGCGTAGGGAGTTCAGGGAGTTAGGTGCGAAGCTGAAGAGCAGGACCTCCAGGGTAACAATCTCAGGATTGCTAGCTGTGCCACATGCGAGTGAGGCAAGGAACAGAAAGATTATAAAGATTAATACGTGGCTGAGAGGATGGTGCAGGAGGGAGGGCTTCAGGTTTGTAGATAATTGGGCTTTGTTCCAGGGAAGGTGGGATCTGTTCCGAAGGGACGGTTTACACCTGAACTGGAGCGGTACTAACATTCTTGCAGGGAAGTTTGCTAGTGCTTCTTCGGGGGGGGTTTAAACTAAATTTGCAGGGGGCGGGGATCCAGAATGAGAGAGAGGATAGCGAGAGGAAGAATAAAGGACAGGTGGGGACTACATGATTCCAGAATATTACGTGTGTAGTAGAGAAAGGAGAGGCGGAACAAGTGATAAGGAGGACACATGTACAGAGGGATGGTCTGACGGAACATGGAGTTAAATGTGTTGAAAGAATAGGTAAATTTAGGAAGGACAACAAAATTCTAGGGGCGTATAGCCCGATGGGAGTTCGGGGAGCTGGGTTAAGCACAATAGGCAGCGATTCAAACAGAGAGAGGAGAAATGGGCTAAAAATTCTATATCTGAATGCACGAAGTGTCAGAAATAAGGCGGATGAGCTTGAAGCCCAGGTGCGAATGGGTAACTATGATGTTTTTGGGATAACAGAGACATGGCTGCAGGGAGATCAGACCTGGGAAATGAATGTACAAGGGTATACATGCTATCGTAGGGACAGAAATGTGGGCAGAGGGGGTGGGGTGGCCCTGTTGGTGAGGAATGAGATTCAGTCCTTTGCAAGGGGGGACATAGGATCAGGAGAAGTAGAGTCTGTGTGGATAGAACTGAGGAACAGTAAGGGCAAAAGGACCCTAATGGGTGTTGTCTATAGGCCACCAAACAGTAGCATGGATATTGGGTGCAAGTTGAATAGGGAGTTAACATTGGCATGTGGCAAAGGTAATGTCGCAGTAGTTATGGGGGATTTCAACATGCAGGTGAACTGGGAGAATCAGGTTGGTGCTGGACCACAGGATAGGGAGTTTGTAGAGTGCCTACGGAATGCATTCTTGGAACAGCTTGTACGAGAACCGACCAGGGACAAGACTATTCTGGATTGTGTTATGTAATGAACAGGATTTGATAAGCAGTCTTGCAGTAAAGGAGCCATTAGGAGGTAGTGATCATAATATGATAAGTTTTTATCTGCAATTTGAGAAGGATAAGGGCAGCTCGGAGGTGTCAGTGTTGCAGTTGAACAGGGGAAACTGTGGAGCCATGGGGGAGGAGCTGGCCAAAGTTGACTGGACGGATAGCCTAGCAGAAAAGACAGTGGAACAGCAATGGCAGGTATTCTTGGGAATAATGCACAAGGTGCAAAATCAGTTCATCCCCCAGAGAAGGAAGGATTCAAAGGGGGGAAAGGGGCCACAGTGGTTGACAAAGGAAGTCAGAGATTGCATAGCATTAAAAAAAAAGTATGACAGAGCTAAGGTGAGTGGGAAGACAGATGATTGGGAAATTTTTAAGGAACAACAGAACTTAACTAAAAAGACAATACGGGGAGAAAAAAATGAGGTACGAACGCAAACTAGCCAGGAATATAAAGGAAGATAGCAAAAGCTTTTTTAGGTATGTGAAGAGAAAGAAGATAGTTAAGAACAATGTTGGGCCCTTGAAGAATGAATTGGGTGAAATTGTTATGGGAAACAGAGAAATGGCAGAAGAATTTAATGAGTACTTTAGATCTGTTTTCACTAAGGAAGACACAAGCAATCTCCCAGATGTATGGATGGGCCAAGGACATAGGGTAACAGAGGAAATGAAACAGATTGACATTAGGAAGGAAACGGTGATGAGTAGACTGATGGAACTGAAGGCTGACAAATCCCCAGGTCCAGATGGTCTGATTATTAAAGGAGGTGGCCCTGGAAATTGCGGATGCATTGGTAATCATTTTCCAATGTTCCTTAGGTTCAGGATCAGTTCCTGAGGATTGGAGAATGGCTAATGTTATCCCACTTTTTAAGAAAGGAGGGAGGGAGAAAACAGAACTATCGACCTGTCAGCCTGACATCAGTGGTGGGGAAGATGCTAGAGTCCATTATTAAGGATGAAATGGTGGCATATCTAGATAGCAGTGATAGGATTGGGCCGAGCCAGCATGGATTTACCAAGGGTAAATCATGCTTGACTAATCTGTTGGAGTTTTTCGAGGATGTAACCAGGAAGTTAGATGGGGGAGATCCAGTGGATGTAGAGTACCTCGATTTTCAGAAGGCATTTGATAAGGTCCCACATAGGAGATTGGTGGGTAAAATCAAAGCTCAGGGCATCGGGGGGAAGACATTGACATGGATAGAAAACTGGTTGGCAGATAGAAAGCAAAGGGTAACGGTGAATGGGTGTTTCTCGGAATGGCAGGTGGTGACTAGTGGGGTGCCACAGGGCTCAGTATTGGGACCACAGCTGTTTACAATTTACGTCAATGATTTGGATGAAGGCATTGAAAATAACATCGGCAAATTTGCTGATGATACTAAGCTGGGTGGCAGTGTGACATGTGATGAGGATGTTAGGAGAATTCAGGGTGACTTGGATAGGCTGGGTGAGTGGGCAGATACTTGGCAGATGACGTTTAATGTGAATAAGTGTGAGGTTATCCACTTTGGGAGTAAGAACAGGAATGCAGATTATTATCTGAACGGTGTAGAGTTAGGTAAGGGAGAAATACAAAGAGATCTAGGAGTCCTTGTTCATCAGTCACTGAAGGTGAATGAGCAAGTGCAGCAGGCAGTGAAGAAGGCTAATGGAATGTTGGCCTTTATTACAAAGGGAATTGAGTACAAGAGCAAGGAAATCCTCTTGCATTTGTACAGAGCCCTGGTGAGACCACACCTGGAGTATTGTGTACAGTTTTGGTCTCCAGGGTTAAGGAAGGACATCCTGGCTGTAGAGGAAGTGCAGCGTAGATTCACGAGGTTAATTCCTGGTATGTCTGGACTGTCTTACGCAGAGAGGTTAGAGAGACTGGGCTTGTACACGCTGGAATTAAGGAGATTGAGAGGGGATCTGATTGAAACATATAAGATTATTAAGGGATTGGACAAGATAGAGGCAGGAAATATGTTCCAGGTGCTGGGAGAGTCCAGTACCAGAGGGCATGGTTTGAGAATAAGGGGTAGGTCATTTAGGACAGAGTTAAGGAAAAACTACTTCTCCCAGAGAGTTGTGGGGGTCTGGAATGCACTGCCTCGGAAGGTAGTGGAGGCCAATTCTCTGGATGCTTTCAAGAAGGAGCTAGATAGGTATCTTATGGATAGGGGAATCAAGGGATATGGGGACAAGGCAGGAACCGGGTATTGATAGTAGTTGATCAGCCATGATCTCAAAATGGTGGTGCAGGCTCGAAGGGCCGAATGGTCTACTTCTGCACCTATTGTCTATTGTCTAAAAGACCCTATCTTATCCATCTCCACCACTGTTGCCAGCAGCCCATTCCACGCACTCACCACTTCCTGCGTTAAAAAAAACTTAACACCTGACATCTCCTCTGTACCTACTTCCAAGCACCTTAAAACTGTGCCCTCTCATGTTAGCCATTTCAGCCCTGGGAAAAAGCTTTTGTCTATCCACACGATCAATGCCTTTCATATTATTTACAACCTGCACAGATTGTGGTCTTCTGGTTAGGAAGTCGTAGATCCCATTGCAGAGAGCCAGGTTCTGTAGCTTATCGATCAGGACTGTAGGAATGATGGTGTTAAACACTGAGCTATAGTCAACAAACGGCATTCAGACATCGGTGTTTGTAACGTCCAGGTAAATCTCTCACCTCTGATCGTAAACCTATGTTTGTAGCACACCTCCCTGGGAAAAAGGCTAGAATGGTGGGGGGAAGGGGGGTAATAATAAATAAAATAAACGGACCCTGAACACATACACATTTACAACTCAATCATACTTAATTTTACTCCTGTATAAGGAGAACAACATTCTGAATTAGAGGTGCAAGGGGATTTGGGAGTCCTTGTGCAGGATTCACTAAAGGTTAACTTGCAGGTTGAGTCAGGAAAGAAGGCAGATGCAACGTCAGCACTCATTTTGAGAGAACTAGAATGTAAGAGCAAGGATGTGACACTGAGGCTTTATAAGGTATTGGTCAGACCACACTTGGACTATTGTGAGCAGTTTTGGGCCCTTTACCTATGAAGAGATGTGCTGTCATTTGAAATGAGTCCAGAGGAGGACATGCATATAATCCCTGGGAATGAAAGGGTTAACGTATGAGAAGTGTTTGATGACTCTGGGCCTGTACCAACTGGAGTTTAGAAGGATGAGGGGAGATCTCATACAAACCAATGAAATATTGAAAGGCCCTAGACTGTGGATTTTGGGAAGATGTTTCCTGTAGCAGATGAATCTCAGACCAGAGAGCATAACCTCGGACAAGGAGACATCCACTTGGAACAAGGATGGGGAGAATTTCTTTAGTCAAGAGGGTGATGAATCTGTGGAATTCATTGCCAAGGGTGGCCGTAGAGGCTAAGTCATAGAGTTGGAGTATATTTAAAGCGGAGGTTGATTGGGTTTTGATTAGTCAGGGCGTCAGAGGTTGTGGAGAGAAGGCAGGAGAATCGGTTGGGATAATAAATTAGCAATGATGAAATGGCAGAGCAGACTTGATGAGCTGAGTGGCCCAATTCTACTCCTATGTCTTAATATTTTATGAATTCTGAACAGAGATTATGGATATTGACTATTTGGTAATCTATGTATGTTTTGATTCCTTTCTTGCAAGAACAATCACCATTCATAATACAGATGTTAAAATTTAATAGAATCTACAAGCTGACAACTGATGATGCTTTCAAATTAGTAAAGTTACTTCGTTAGATGATGTGTGCGCCTTGGGTCGCTGATCTTGTCCCCAGACTGCTACTGTGCAAAGAAAAGTTATCTTCAAAGACCTTTCTTGCCTTGGCTGTCTGCTCTCTATTTGCAGTCTGTCCTTACCTGGATATTATGTTAACCCTTCCACACTATCTACTGTATGAGAGAATGTACTTTCTAGTAGGAGAATCTAGACTGAGGACAGTGACTGCTTTAACTAGTCGGTTGCCCACTCAGGATGAAGATGAGGTGAATTCATTTCTCTCAGGGATGGTGTGTCTTTGTTTGTAATATTGGTAAGGCAAAGATGAACCAGTTCTTGACAAACCAGGGGTGGTAGGTGTTAGTTCTGGAGATGATGTCTAGAAGACGTTCAGGAAATTACGTTGCAGTTTTACAAAACTTTAGTTAGGCTGAAGCTGGAGTATTACATACAGTTCTGGTCACCCATTATAGGAAGGCTGTTGAGGTTTTGGAGAGGGGGCAGAAGACATTGACCAGGATATTGCCTGAATTAGAGGGCATGTGCTATAATGAGAGGTTCAACAACCTTGGGTTGTTTTCTCTGGAAGGGTGGAGGCTGGCGGGAGGTCTGATAGCAGTTTATAAAGTTATAAGAGGCATAGATAGAGTAGACAGTATCTGTTTCCCAGGGTTGAAATGTCTAATACCAGACGGCATGCATTTAAGCTGAGCAGGGTTAATTTGAAAGGAGATATGAGGAGCAAGTTTTTACACAGAGAGTGGTGGGTGCCTGGGTGGTGATAGAGGCGGATACACCAGGAACTCTTAAAAGATGTTTAGATAGGCACACGAATGTGAGGAAGATGGGAGGAAATGGACATTGTGTAAGCAGAAGAGATTAGTGAGCCAATTGATTATTAATTTAATTGGATTGGCATAACATTATGGGCTGAAGGGCCTGTCCTGTGCTTACTAGTCTTTGTTCTGTGTAAGTCAATTTGATACAGAAATCTCATGGTCACAGCTGTATTATTAGATGTTCAGAGTGCATGTCACAGGGTCAGTTTGTACCAGCAAGCAATGCAGAGAAGTAACTACAAATAAAGGAATGTGAACATGTACTTTCCTTTGATACTGTGAATCGTTTGGCCTAATTTTAGAGGGGAAAAAAACGTGAGCAGCTTTCAGAATCACTGAGATGGTTTGTGACAGCAATACAGTGCAATACGTAAAGTATACTGCAAATTAAAATAAGGTATGTAAAATAACTAAGTAGTGCAAAAACTGACCAAAAATATTGAGGTAGTGTTCATGGACCATTCGAAATCTGATGGTGGAGAGGAAGAAACAGCAACTACACTAGTATAGAACCAAATATATCGCAAGTTACTAGCAACAGGTGATTGTGTAACATCTAACCAAGTATAATGTACACTAATGCTGACACAGAACAACATATTAAAAGCTCAAAGTAAATTTTATTATCAAGGTACATATATGTCACCTTATACAACCCTGAGATTCATTTTATTTTGGGCATACTGAATAAATCTATAGAACCATGACCATAACAGAATCAATGAAAGATCGCCCAACTAGGCTGTTCAACCAGAGTCCAGAAGACAACAAACTGTGCAAATACAAAAGAGAGGAAATAATACATAAATAAATAATATTGAGAATGAAATGAAGAGGCCTTGAAAGTGAGTTCATTAGTTGTGGGAACATTTCAGTGATGGGGCAAGTGAATCTAAGTGAACTACAATTTGAAGCCTAACTGAACATAGGTGGTTAAAGTGGTTAGTGTGGAGATGAGGTGGGGCAGGCTGGATGGGCTGAGTGCCTCCTCCCACCCACTCCTGATCTGCAGTCACACTCAGGTGGACAGTTGGGACTGACCCCTTCACTGCATCAGTTGCAGTTTGTAACAAGCCCTGGTGTCCTTGCCTCATTGAATGTGGGTGGGGAGTGTGCACAGTTGTTCAGGTCATTACACACCCATGTAGTCACACACTTTGCTCTTGCACCATTAATTTAGTCACCCCTTTTTTCATGCCCATATTGTTCCTTGTCCTCCACAGCAACTGATGAGTTGTACTCTCTGATCTTTCAGTATGAGGACGATGATGAGGTGAGGGAGATTCGCTCACTCTGCACTCCGAGACCCCTGTCGAGCTGGGAGAGCCCCCCACAGCCACACAGGTACTCAGGATCAGAATCAGGTTTAATATCACTGAAATACATCATATTATGAAATTTGTTGTTTTGCGGCAGCAATACTTTGCAATATATAATAATAAAAAACTATAAATGACAATAAGTATATTTAAAAAATATATAAGTAGTGCAAAAAGGGAGCAAAATAAAGCAGTGAGGTGGTGTACACAGGTTCATTGTTCATTCAGAAATCTGACAGCAATGGGAAAGAAGCTGTTCCAGAAATGTTGAGTGTGTGTCTTAAGGCTCCAGTACATCCTCCTCAATAGTAGCAAAAAGAAGGCATTCGCTGGGTGATGGGGGTCCTTAATGGCAACATGCTACTTTTTAGAGATACTGCCTTTTGAAAATGTCCCCAACTGTGGGGAAGCTAATGCCCATGATGGAGCTGCCCGAGTTTACAACTTGCTGCAGCTTTTTCTGTAGATTTGCTGTGTTCCACCAGCATTTTGTGTGACTTTTTAGAGATACTGCCTTTTGAAAATGTCCTCAATTGTGGGGAAGCTAATGCCCATGATGGAGCTGCCTGAGTTTACAACTTTCTGCAGCTTTTTCTGTAGATTTCTTGCATATTGGATTTCCATTTGCTGTGACACGTTCATTGGCGTAGTTCCCTTGTGGAAGGATTAGGTTAACAGTGGTCTTCTGCAGGCAAAATCTGGCCGCCTATTTTCTTGAAAGTAATCCTGTAATTCATAGTTCCTCTAAGACAGATCTTTTGTTTCCAGATATGAAGGTAAAACATTCAATATATCTTAGCCTTTGCTTGTTTCCGGCAGCTCTTCGCAACAGAAAACGTTTTATTGAATTTCACTATCATTTACAAATCTTACAAATGCTACAACATGACATTTACTGGCGAAATCTGTTGACTCATCAACCTGCATAGTGAAGCTGTTCTTTTTCAGTTTATCACACAAGACTTCTTCAGCATCATGTGACATCATTAATATGTCAAGTTATTATACTGTTTGAGACTGAAGCCTTTTCAATTTCTCATACTGCATCTTGTCCTAACAGAGGGTTAATAAAATATAAAAAAGAATGGCATAATAAATAACTAAATGGGAAAAGAGTAAAAAAGTATGAAAACTTGACAAGACAGTTCACTTCTAACCTACACAATAGCAATTTTTACAACAGCAGCAAAGTAGCAGGCCAGCAGCTGAGTCGCGACATGTAAAAATTCCTTCTTTAGATTGAAAATTTCTCTCCAATTTTCTTCTACACCGGTAGAGCTTGCTCGCTCCCATAAGTCAGTCGGTGGTGGGTAAGTGAGAGGCTGACGCCACAGCCCAAGTTGGGCGAGTCTATTCAGTGCTCAGAAAATGCACTTCATGCTCCTCATCTGCCGACCGTCCTCCCCCTGTGCAATCCAGTTTCTCACCAATTATCAGCCAACTGTCCTTGCCTCCGTGCTCATCAATTATCAACTGACCGTCCACCCCTCTGTGCAATACAGCGCTCACCAATTATCAGCCTACTGTCCTCCCCTCAACGCAGTACAGCACTCACCAATTATCCAAGGCCTCCCCAAGCTTGCATCAAAAACAGAGAATTAACATGGTCCTACTGCATACTGCCATTCTGGGCTGAGAGACCTCTAATGAGATTGTTAACAGGGCTGCTTGGTCACTGTCCACCATTGCGAGCACTAGTTTCACATGTCATGCGGTTCAAAAAATTATGTTTAGTTTTTAAAATCATGATCTCTCGCGGAACCCTGGTTGAGAAATCCTGGTCTAGAAGTGTCCAGAGTCCAGAGAGACATGACACTTGCTTTCTGCTAGATACGTGTTTCTTTTGGCTCAGGATGCAATGAGAGGGAGTGTGGTCACTTGATCACACCACGGGGAGGTTCCACACTCTCTCATTAATTGGTCTTTAAACTCACTGTAGGGAAGAACTCTCCCAGAGATTGTTCAGCCCATCATGCTAGTGCTGGCCCTTTTGAAAAGAGTTCTCCATCGCCCTTTCTCTGCTGACTTAGAGTCATATTGCACAACACAAATAGGTGCTTTGGCCCATCTTGTTCATGCTTAAATGTTTTACTGCCTTGTACCATTGGCATGTGGCCAATAACACTTCATACCCCTCCCATCCATGTAGAAACTTCTCTTAATTTTAAATTGAACCCAAGTCCGGCACTTCCACTGGCAGCTCATTCACATTCTCACCGTCCCGAGTGAAGACGTTCCTCATCAGGTCCCCCTTAACTATTTCACCTTTCATGCTTAAACTCCACATTACTGGCGTACCAGCTAATCTCTCTGCCCGACATCCCTTACAAGGCACCAGGATCTGCGATGCTGCTGAAACCAGCCAGCACTGGCATCCTCTTAGGATTTCTGCCTGTTTCCCCTCCTCCAATATGAAGACTTCTCACCGAGGACATCTACTGCCCAGAGGTGAAAGCATTGATTGGCTCTGTTCCCTTCCTAGAAATGGTGAATCGCTGACAGACACCAGACAAGAAGCAACTGAAAGCAGAGGCAGCAACCAGACAGAGACCGAATCTGAGTTAGACAGGTTGGAATATGACTTTTATATCTGTCCTGCCTCACACCCGCTTCTCCCCTATCCTTCGGCCCTCCTCTCTCTTTTGCCCCCGACTCACTTTTCTCCACTATCCTGTCCCTATCTGTCCTGCCCCCACCTCTCTCCCCTCCTGCCCCCTCCTCTCTCCTGCCACTCCTACCCCGCCCATTCCTCTCCCCTCCCTGCCCCCTCTCTCTGCCACTCCTACCCCCGCCCATTCCTCTCCCCTCCCTGCCCCCTCTCTCTGCCACTCCTACCCCCGCCCATTCCTCTCCCCTTCCTGCCCCCTCCTTTCTCCCCAACTCCTACCCTGCACTCTTGCTTACTCTCCACTCATTCTCCATTTTCTCCCCTCTGCTGACAGTGATGATGAGCTGGTTCCCTACGACCTGTCTGCAGACTCTGAGTTGTGTCGCAGTCAAGCCCCTATGTATGTCGGTGACTGTCTGGAAGGTGAGCTTGCCCCACATGGGGTTGTGGGGTGGGGGGTGGTGTTGGTGTCTGTATGTCTGGGCCACGGGAGGGGGAGGGGCTGTGTGTGTGGAATGGAGGCGATAGGGGTCTGGGAGGAGATGGAGGGGAAGAATTTAACTGCCATCGCCTTCCTGGCACTGTGTGAGCTGTACCCTCCCTTCCTCCCTTGCAGTACTGCTGGCATCGGACAATCCCGAGAGGGTGGAAGGGAGCTTGAAGATCTTGGAGGACCTGATCAGAAAGAACCCGACAGCAGCCAGAGAGGTGAGGAGAAAGAGTGTTGTGACTGACTGAGACTGAGCCACGCAGTAACTGGGGAACGTATTCACGCAGTGAATCTGACTCTCCTGACACGGTCACCACAAAAATAACAGTGAACAATTTTGATTGCTATAATCACCTATAACATTTGGAATATAGTCAAAGCAACTGAACCATGAATATACATAAGAAATAGTCCATTCAGCCCATTGTGTCTGCTCCACCATTCCATCATGGTTAATTTATTATCCCTCTCAAACTCATTCTGCTTTCTGGCCATAGCCTTAATGCCCTGACTAATCAAGAACATATCTACCTCCAATGACTTGGCCCCCACAGCTTTCTGTGGCAATGAATTCCACAGATTCACTACCTCCTGGCTAAAGAAATTCCTCCTCTCCTCTGTTCTAAATGGGCGTCCTATTCTGAGGCTTTGACCTCTGGTCCTAGACTCTCCCACTATGGGTAACATTCTCTCCATATCCACTCCATCTAGGCCTTTCAATAGTTGATAAGTTTTAATGAGATTCCCCTTCATTCTTCTAAACTCTAGTGAGCACAGGCCCAGAGCCGTCAAACATTCCTCATATGTTAACCCTTTTATTCCCAGAATCATTCTCCTGAACCTTCTCTGGATCCTCTTCAATTCCAGCACATTCATTCTTAGATAAGGGCCCAAAACTGCTCACATTACCCCAGGACAGTCTGACCAATGCCTTATAAAACCACAGCTGCACAAACATACATTTATATTCTTGTCCTGTTGTTATAGTCCAGATATACAGAATTACATATTTACAATGGTAGCATGTACCAACTAGTGGAATCTCTTTGAATATTCAGTAGGGTGTCTGTTCCAAAAGCCTGGAGTACAAACTGCACACACCTTGTTACAGTGAGGGATGGTTCCATGAATATAAAACTAACCAGAAGGTTAAACAAGAAGAAAGATCTCTGTTCTGAGCTCTGTATTAAGTGCACAAACGTTTAAATATATCTCTTTTAATCACTGTCACTGCAATCTGCTGCATGTAATTTCTCTTTCAGCAATATACTTTTAAATCAATTTAATGAATGGCATATTTCACAATCTTTTGAAGGATTCAGCAGACTTAACTCTCAAACAAGCAGGTATGGCACCTTTAGGCAGATGAAGGTTCATCATTGTGGTCAGAAGTGAGGTAGGAGGGGAGGACTTCGAGCCAGGCTGAAACACAAAAGAATGAGACCTCCTCTACCAACCATCTTGTTAGCAAATGTGCAAGGATACAAGGACAAATTGCCCTTAGCATATAACCTGTAGTACCAGAGGTCCCAACACACTAGACCGCAGTTTTATTAAGATAAAAAATGCCTACCATTCCATGCCCAGACCACATTTCAGGAAATCTGATCACTTGACTGTCCCTCTCCTTCTGCATACAGGTGGAGCCTAAAGAGCAAGTCTCCAGCTATTAGCAGAACCAAGAGGTGGTCATAAGACATAGAAGCAGAATTAGGCCATTTGGCCCATCGAGCCTGCTCTGCCATTCAGTCATGGCTATCCTTTTCTCCCCTCCTCAGCCCCACTCCCCAGCCTTCTCCCAGTAACCTTTGACGCCATGTCCAATCAAGAAACTATCAAGACCTACCTTAAGTACACCCAATGACCTGCCCTCCACAGCTGCCCGTGGTAATAAATTCCACAAATTCACCACCCTCTGGCTAAAGAAATTACTCTGCATCTCTGTTTTAAATGGACTTTCCACTATCCTTAGGCTGTGCCCTCTTGTTCTAAACTCACCCACCATGGGAAACATCCTTCCACATCTACTCTGTCTAGGCCTTTCAACATTTGAAAGGTTTCAATAAGATGCCCCCCTATCCTAAATTCCAGTGAGTACAGACCTACAGCCATAAAACATTCCTCGTATGATAACCCTTTCATTCCTGGAATCATCCTTGTGAACCTCCCTGATCCCTCTCCAATGCGAACACATCTTTTCTTAAGTGAGGAGCCCAAAACTGTTCACAATACTCAAGATGAGGCCTCACCAGTGCCTTATAAAGCCTCAGCATCACATCCCTGCTCTTGTATTCTAGCCTTTTTGAAATGAATGCTAACATTACATTTGCCTTCCTCATCACTGACTCTACCTGCAAGTTAGCCTTTAGGGTGTTCTGTACAAGGACTCCCAAGTCCCTTTGCATCTCTGAATTTTGGATTTTCTCCCCATTTAGAAAATAGTCTGCACATTTATTTCTACTTCCAAAGTGCCTGACCATGCATTTTCCAACATTGTATTTCATTTGCCATTTTCTTGCCCATTCTCCTAATCTGTCTAAGTCCTTCTGCAGCCTACCTGTTTCCTCAACACTACCTGCCCCTCCACCAATCTTCGTATCATCTGCAAACTTGACAACAAAGCCATCTGTTCCATCATCTAAATCACTGATATACAACATAAAAAGAATCGTCCCAACACTGACCCCTGCAGAACACCACTACTCACTGGCAGCCAACCAGACAAGGGTCCTTTTATTCCCACCTTCTGCCTCCTACCAGTCAGCCAACGCTCTAACCATGCCAGTAACTTTCCTGTAATACCAGGGGAGACAGAGGAGTGGCTACAGGATTACTTCACGTCTGTGGACTGGACAGTGTTCAAGGACTAATCTGTGGATCTGAATAAATATACCATGATTGTCACAGACTGTATTAAAACAGTTGTAGACGAGTGTGTCGCCACAAAATCATTCAGTGTCTTCCCCAATCAGAAGCCATGGATGAGCCATGAGATCCACAATCTGCTGAGGGCCAGATCAGAAGCATTCAAGGCTGATAGCCAAGAATAGAACATAGAATAGTACAGCACAGTACATGCCCTTTGGCCCACAATGTTGTGCCGACCCTTAAACCCTGCCTCCCATATAAACCCCCACCTTAAATTCCTCCATATAACTGTCTAGTAGTCTCTTAAATTTCACTAGTGTATCTGCCTCCATCACTGACTCAGGCAGTGCATTCCACGCACCAACCACTCTGAGTAAAAAACCTTCCTCTAATATCCCTCTTGAACTTCCCACCCCTTACCTTAAAGCCATGTCCTCTTGTACTGAGCAGTGGTGCCCTGGGGAAGAGACGCTGGCTGTCCACTCTATCTATTCCTCTTGTATATCTCTATCATGTCTCCTCTCATCCTCCTTCTCTCCAAAGAGTAAAGCCCTAGCTCCCTTAATCTTTGATCATAATCCATACTCTCTAAACCAGGCAGTATCCTGGTAAATCTCCTCTGTACCCTTTCCAATGCTTCCACATCCTTCCTATAGTGAGGCAACCAGAACTGGACACAGTACTCTTCAAGTGTGGCCTAAGCAGAGTTTTATGGAGCTGCATCATAACCTCGTGACTCTTAAACTCTATCACTCGACTTATGAAAGCTAACACCCCATAAGCTTTCTTAACTACCCTATCTACCTGTGAGGCAACTTTCAGGGATCTGTGGACATGTACCCCAGATCCCTCTGCTCCTCCACACTCCCAAGTATCCTGCCATTTACTTTGTACTCTGTCTTGGAGTTTGTCCTTCCAAAGTGTACCACCTCACACTTCTCCGGGTTGAACTCCATCTGCCACTTCTGCATCCTATCAATGTCTCTCTGCAATCTTCAACAATCCTCTACACTATCCACAACACCACCAACCTTTGTGACGTCTGCAAACTTGCCAGCCCACCCTTCTACCCCCACATCCAGGTTGTACACTACTATTCATAACCCTCCAATCCGAATGTACTCCCTCCACCACGACCTTCTGCTTTCTGCAGGCAAGCCAATTCTGAATCCACCTGGCCAAACTTCCCTGGATTCCATGCCTTCTGACTTTCTGAATAAGCCTGTCATGTGAAATGTTACAAGAGGTTCAGATATGATCTCCAGGAAGTCATCTCACAGGCAAAGTGGCAATTCCAGGCTAAACTTGTATCAAATATAAGTGTTTGCACCTCTTATAAGTTTAAATCAAGTAACATTTGCAATAACAGAGCGTACTGACTGGGAATCCAATACTGTAAAAGAACTAGAAAGGATAGATTTTATCAAATGTGTTCAGGAAAGTTTCCTTCACCAGTACATAGAAGTCCCAAAGAGATACTTGATCTCCTATTAGGACACGTGACAGAAAATTGTGTAGGGGAACACTTTGCATCTAGGGATCACAAAGCCATTAGTTTCAAAGTAAATATGCAAAACGATAGTTCTGGTCTGCAATTTGAGATTCTGAGTTGGAGAATGGCAAATTTGATGGTATCAGAAAGGATCTGGCATGTTGGATTGGGACAGATGGTTCTCTGGCAAAGGTGTACTTGGTAAGTGGGAGGCCTTCAAAAGTGAAATTTTGAGAGTGCAAAGCTTGTATATGACTGCCAAATAAAAGGTAAAGGTAACAATTCTCTTGAGAGGCTTGGTTTTCAAGGTATATTGAGGCCCTGGTTAATTTTTTTTAAAGGGAGGTACATAGCAGGTATAGGCAGGTAGGAACAAATGAGGTGCTAATGGAGTATAAGAAATGCAAGAGAACACTGAAGAAATCAGGAATGTTAAAAGAAGGCATGAACTTGCCTTAAACAGACAAGGTAAAGGAAAATCCTAAGGGATTTTACAGAGATGTTAAGAGCAAAAGGATTGTAAGGTACAAAATTGATCCTCTGTAAAATCAGATTGGTAAACCATGCATGGAGCCAAAAAGAGATGGGGAAGATCTGTGTCTGTAACTACTCAAGACACAGAGTCTATAGAAGTAAGGCAAAGCGGCATCAACTTCATGGACTGTATACAGATTACAGAGGAGGAGGTGTTTGCTGTCTTGAGGCAAATTAGGGTGGATAAATCCCCAAGGCCTGACATGGTGTTCCCTTGGACACAGAGGCAAGTGCAGAAATTGTTAGGGCCCTAGCAGAGATATTTAAATCATCCTTAGTGACAGGTGAGGTACCAGAGGATTGCAGGATAGCCACTGTTGTTCCACTGTTTAAGAAAGGCTCTAAAAATTAATCAGGAGATCATAGGCTAGTGAGCCTGACATCAGTAGTGGGAAAGTTATTGGAAGGTATTCTAAGGGACTGGATATATAAGTGTTTGGATAGATGTGGACTGACTAAGGATAGTTAGCATTGCTTTGTGTGGGGTAGGTCATGCCTAACCAATCTTACAGAGTTTTTCGAGGAAGTTACAGAAAAGTTGATGAAGGCAAGACAGTGGATGTTGTCTACATGGACTTTAGCATGGCACTTGACATGGTCCTGCATGGAAGGTTGGTCAAGAAGATTCAGTCGCTCAGCATTCAAAGTGAGGAGTAAACTAGATTAGACATTGGCTTTGTGGGATAAGCCAGAGTGGTAGTACAGGGTTGCCTCTCTAACTGGAGGCCTGTGATTAGGGGAGTGCTGGGTCCATTTTTGTTTGTCATCTATATCCACAATCCTAATGATAATGTGGTGAACTAGATCGGCAATTGTGCAGGTGACACCAAGAATGAGGGTGTAGTGGACAGTGAGGAATACTATCATAGCTTGCAGTAGAACAGCTGGAAAATGGGGCTGAAAATGGCAGATGTAATTTAATGCAGACAAGCGCAAGGTGTTACACTTCGGTAGCACCAGCCATGGTAGGTTTTACACAGTGAATGGTAGGGCCTTGAGGTATGTGATAGGACAAAGGGATCTGGGAATACCGGTCCATAATTCATTGAAAGTGGCGTCACAGGTAGATAGGTTTTAAAGAAAGCTTTTGGCACATTGGCCTTCATAGATCAAAGTGCTGAGTACAGGACATGGGATGTTACATTGACGTTTAAGACATTGCTGAGGCCTAATTTGGAATATTGTGTGCAGTTTAGGTCACCTACCTATTGGAAAGGTGTAAATAAGGTTGAAAGAGTACAGAGGAAGTTTACGAGGATGATGCTAGGTTTGCAAGATCTAAATTATACAGAAAGATTGAATAGATTAGGATTTTATTTCTTGGAACGTAGAAAATTGAGCGATTTGATAGAGGTATACAAAATTATTAGGAGTATAGATGGGGCAAATGCAAGCAGACTTTTTCCACTGAGGTTGGGTGAGACTGGAACTAGAGGTCATGGGTTAAGAGTTGAAGGTGATGTTTAAGGGGAACATGAGGGAAAACTTCTTCACTCAGAAGGTGGTGAATGTGTGGAACAAGCTGCCAGCAGAAATGATGGATGCGAGCTTGATTTCAGCGTTCAAGACAATTTGATAGGAATATGGAGTGCTTTGGTCCCAGTGCAGATCAGTAGGAGTAGGCAGTTTAAATGGTTTGGCACAGACTAGATGGGCCAAAGGGCCTGTTTCTGTATTGTCCTTTTCTATGACTCAAAGGGTGGTGAATCTGGACTTTGTTGCTACAAGTGGCTGTCGAAGCCAGGTCACTGGGTGAATTTAAGGCAGATGTTAATAGGTTCTTGATTAGTCTGGGCATGAAAGGTTATGGGGAGGAGGCAGGAGAATGAGGTTGAGAGGGAAATAGATCAGCCATGATTAAATGGTGCGGGACAAAAGATTTTGTCCAAATCTTTGACAAACTTCTATAGATGTGTAGTGGAGAGTATATTGATTGGCTGTATCACAGCCTGGTATGGAAACAACAATGCCCTTGTATGGAAAATCCTACAAAATACAGATATGGTCCAGTCCATCACAGGTAAAGCATTGAGTACATCTACATGAATGCTGTCACAGGAAAGCAACATCCATCATCAGGAACCCCACCGCCCAGGCCATGCCCTGTTTTCACTGTTGCTACCAGGAAGGTGGCACAGGAGCCTCTGGACTCACCACCAGGTCCAGGAACAATAATCAGAATCGGGTTTAATATTACTGGCATGTGTCATGAAATTTGTTGTCTTTGCATCAGCAGTAGAATCCAATACATTGTAAAAGTGGGATTAAACTGAATTACAGTATATATATATAAATATAATAGTTAAATCATTAAATAGTGCAAAAATAGAAATAAAAAAGTAAAAATAAAAAATTTTGTTCATGGGTTAATGTCCATTCAGAAAGCGGATTTCTGAGGGGGAAAAGCTGTTCCTGAATCATTGGGTGTGTGCTTTCAGGCTTCCGTACCTCCTTCCTGATGGTAGCAGTGAGAACAAGTCATGACCTGAGTGATGGGGGGCAGGTCCTTAATGATGGATGTCACCTTTTTGAGGCATTGCTCCTTAAAGATGTACTGGATAGTACAGAGGCTAGTGCCTTTGATGGAGCTGACGAAGTTTACAACTTCAATCCTCTGTAGTAACCCCCTCCCCCGTATCAGACAGTGATGTAACCAGTTAGAATACTCTTCATGGTACATCTGTAGAAATTTCTGAGAGTCGCTGGTGATGTACCAAATCTCCTCAAACTCAACAATCAGGCTCTTGAACCAAAGGGGATAACTTCACTTGTCCCATTGCTGAAATGTTTCCACAACACATGGACTCACTTTCAAGAACTCTTCATCTCTTGTTCTCCACATTTGATTATTATTTCTTTTTGTATTTGCACAGTTTGTCATCTTTTGCACGCTGGTTATACACCCAGTTGGTGCTATTATGGTTATTGTATTTATTGAGTAGGCCTACAAGGAAATAAATCCCAGGGTTGTTCAGAAGCCCGTTTGTTGCAGGCCACAGTCTCATTTCAGTGCAGAGACAAGTAAACCTCATGGAGTAGTGATCTACACTGGCCCATCCTTTACCTCTGGCCCTGACATCCTGACCTTTTCAGTCTGGCCTGACACTTACATCATCCAAATTTCAGGTCATTCCTTACTCTGCGACCCCTGCCTCAATTCATCCTGAACCCAACCTTTCCAATTCTGTTCAGTGCTTAAATTGATCAAACCTCGGGTCTTTCCTCACTCTCGGGCCCATGCTCTGCCTCAACTCTCCTCAGTTCTGCTGCATCGAATTGCCTCCAGGTCCTCTCCAGCAATGGCCCTATATTTGCTCATTCTATGCTGTCCAGCCTGGACCCTGCCATGCCACAACCGTTCTGCACCTTCGAGACTTCGGTTCGTGCTGCAAGAACGTCAGGGCATATAGGTGATTCAAAAGCTCGACTCAGAAGTTACAAGCTTTTGTTTGTAGTGTACATTTACCAGAAAAAGTGTGATTAATAAAGAATGTAGCTGTTTTCTTTGTTTTATTTGCCACCAAATACAAGTAGTCGCTGACTTTCACGAGCTCCATCTGAAGCTGGTTGTATATGGTGACATATATATACACACATTTTTATCTTTATCTTTGTAAGTTTGATTTTGAAGTGGCAGAGACACATCTCTAACAATGCGGTAGCAGCAGGAACATTCATCTATAGTCTGTCCCTGTGGGACAGAATCCGAATGTCCCACACCCACTGATTGGTTTCACTAGCTACGAAGTTGGAAGTTAAATTGTGAACAGGTTTTATTTCCTAAAGACTGGTTCTCATTTTAGTTCATCCATAATTATGCTTTCCATGAACTTATAACTCAAGAGTGACCCCTAACACCAGGATGTCCAACTTGTATGAGTGTGTGTTTGACAGGCAGGAACCTGGGCTCTGGGGTTAACTCCTCGCTCAGAGTATCTCACACCCAGGAAGTGTCCCATGGAAAGGGGTTGTGTGGGTGAAAGGTGGGGCTTGACCCAATGAGAGGGATCTTTGCTGCTGGATTTTCGCTGTGCCTCCTGTGTCACTCTCCCAGCTTTGCTTTCTGCCCACAGGTCAGTGTGGAACTCACCAAGGTCCTGCTACACCTTGAAGACAAGTTCGGCATTGTGGGGTTCACTGGATTGCGGCAGCGGGCACTGGTGGCCCTGACTGTGACCAGCGTGGTTCCCGTGAGTATCGGGTGGGGTGTGGTCCATGGGCCTGAACCATAAACTGTCTGCCATTGAGCCTACTGCCCCGAGACCCAGCCCGCACTGTCCACTCCCTCTCACTCTTTACCCTTGAACCAGACTGGTGCTGTATGTCCAGTTTCCTCTCCTAGTTCTTCATCCACAGCCCAATGATCAGGATCATGTTTAATATCACTGGCATATGTCGTGAAATCTATTGTTTTGTGACAGCTGGTCTTTGTAATTCATAATTATAAAGTATAATAGGACATGTAAATTTGTGTGTATTTGTATGTGTTTTTTATATAGATATATATATATATATAAACTAATAACACAAATAATTATACTACTTCTCATCAATACTGAGTACACCATTTAAACAATCACAGCCTAGGTTCAAAAAAGTATGTGAACGTCTGGGGTAATGCCTTCTACAAAAGCTGTTTGGAGTCAGGTGTTCCAATCAAGAAGATGAGATTGGAGGTGTGCATTGTAAAAATGCCCTACCCTATAAAAACACAAAGTAAATGCTCTTCTGAAGAAGGATCTGTTTATGTGCACCATGCCTCAATCAAAACAACTTTTAGAAGAAGAATTGTAGAGATGCATGAAGCTGGAAAAGGCTACAAAAGACCACCTGGATATTCCACAACACTTCTGGAAGAATGTTCTGTGGACAGATGAGACAAAAGTTTTAACTTTCTGGCAGAAATGCACATTGCAATGTTTGGAGGAAAAGGGCAATGCACACCAACACCAAAATCTCATCTCAACTGTGAAGCATGGTGGAAGGAGCATCATGGTTTGACGCTGTTTTGCTGCCTCAGGATCTGAACAGCTTGCAATTGTTTGAAGGAACAGTGAATTCAAAATTCTGTCAAGACATTTTATAGGAGATTGTCAGGGTAGCGGAACATCACCTGAAGCTTAATAGAAGTTGGATGATGCAACAAGACAATGATCTGAAACACAGGAGTAAATCAATAATGAATGGTTTAAAAAGAAGAAAATTCAGGTTTTGGGATGACCAAGTTAGAGTCCAGATCTTAACCAAATTGAGATGCTGTGACATGACCTGAAGACAGTTGTTCATGCAAGGTATCCCAGAAATATTGATGAACTGAAACCGTTTTGTATGGAGGAATAGTCTAAGATTCCTTCTCATTGTGCAAGTCTGATCAGCAGCTACAGGAAACATTTGATGGAGATTCCTGCTGCTAAAGGAGGTTCAGGCAGTTATTATGTACAAGTGTTCACATACTTGTTCCAGCCTGGACTGTGAATAATTAAATGTGTTCAATAAAGACATGAAAAGTTCAATTGTTTGTGTGATATTAGTTTAGGCAGATTCTCTTTGTCTATTATTCTAACTTAGATGAAGATCAGACCACATTTTATGAGTAACTAATGAAGAAAACCAGGTATCTGCAAAGGATTCACAAACTTTTTTTTGCAACTGTGTGTGTGTGTCTGTACAGTTTTTCTCATTCATTCGTTCATTCCCCTGGTCTCAATCCTGCTGCCCTGACACTCCCCATGTCCCTGAACATCTCCAGTGCAACAACAACTGGGCAGTGTTTATCCAAGGAGAATGGGGGGAGGGAAAACATCTGTACAGAACTGCTGTTTCACCTTCTGTCCCTCAATCACAGGTCACTCAGTACCTGACCTCAGAGTTCTACGCTGTGAACTACAGCCTGTCCCAGCGCCTGGACATCCTGGATGTAAGTAATGGTTAGAATAATAGTTTACAGTGCCAGTGATGACCGATCGGGGTTCAATTCCCACCGTTGTCTGTATCTGTGCGTTCTCCCCGTTAACTGCATGGGTTTCCTCTGGGTGCTCTGGTTTCCTCCCACATTCCAGATGTATGAGGACGGATTAGGGCAAGTAAGTCTGTGGGTATGCTATGATAGCACAGGCAGCATGGTGACATTTGTGGGCTGCCCCTAGCATATCCTCATACTGTTGATTGTTGATGAAAATGACATGTCTTACTGGATTTTTCAATGTATGTGTGACAAATGAAACTAAACTTTAATCTTTAAAGTATTTGCGCACCTTCCCAGGCAGTCAAACTGAACCCCTGCACTAACTGTCACACTGACCGCTTGTGCTGAAACCCCTCTGATCACTGGCTATCTGTGTCTGTGTACAGGTGCTGGTGCTCTCTGCCCAGGAACTGGCCCAGCCTGGACCTGCAGCAGGCAGCCCGTCAGACGAGAGCGCAGACCCGTACCTTCAAGTCCAGCACAGCGTGGCATCCGACCCCAGCCAGCACTGGAAACAAATCATCGAGCAGAGGCTGCAGAACAAGACCCGTCGCTTCAGTAAAGTGGGTCGGGATGGGCAGTCAGTTGTAAGCTCGGGTGGGGGAGGGACAGTCAGCTGTAGGCACCGAGGGGAGGGAGAGGAGTGCTGGGGTAAAGTGTCCCCCACCTGCATCAGGTTCTGAGAGGGACAAACGCAATTCCAAGCTCCCCTAGTCTCTCTGCTCCTTCCCCCAGCAGAAGAGGAGAAGTGGTGTTGGGAGGGAGGAGGTGGAGCTGGGAATGGAACCTATGTCCATGAGTGGGGATGGGAGTTGAACACAGGCTTCCCTCCAGTCCTGGTCCTCCAGCTGATGTTACTGCTCTTTGTCAGGGTTGGTTGAGACCAAGACATCAGGCATCTCCCAACCGTCTGGGTCCAGTGGCCGGACATTTCTTCTTCCCCTTGATCAACAACTACGACAGGTAACAGCAACTGACCAATATCCACCCGTCTCCTCTGCCCTTGCCCAATGAAGTTACTTCGATCAACGCAGCTGCCTAGAAGGGGTCGAAATTAATGAAGAAGGGCGGGGGGGAGGTGGGGGTGGAGCATATTGATGTGGGGGAGGGAAGGGAAATTTAGTGAACACCAGGGGAGGGGCTGTGAGGCAGCAGTTGGTAAATAGAGTATGGGTCAGTATCAGGACTAACCTCTCACCATTTACCCCCCAACCCCACGACCCAGACCTCAGGCTGCCTACGACTTCCTGTCAGAGCCACTGATGCTGGGCCGTCTGACCCACAGCCTTGCCGTCTTGGTGTACCTGTCCGTCAATGTGCCGGTGAGAAGGTTGGGGAGGGAAGGGCAGCTTTGGGTCTGGGGCCAAGATTAAAATGACAGGGGTGGTGGGTGAAGCAGGTGTGACTGGAGAATGTGGGTGCTGTCCTCTGGTGGGGGTTGCTCTCTCTGTGGTTGGGGGAGTGGGGGAGGGAACTCGGGGGAGTGAAATTGCATTTCAGTGGGATGCCCCTATCCCAACGTCTCTCCTCCTGTGCTGACAGCCACCTTTGCCCTCCCATAGATTGTCATTTCCATGGGCATGGCTCTGCTCGGATTCACCTGGGCCCTCCGTTACCACCCAGACACGTAAGTAGCTGGTCATCCAGCCCTTCCCTGCCTCGCTGTAGTCTCTGCTCATCACCTTCTCTGGTCGTCTCCTCTCACAGCCACAGGACATTGATCCACAGGAGGCTTCACTGGTCAATGCTCTAGCTGAACCTCGGCATAGTGACAGGCAGACAGACCCATTCTGATCTCTATTTGCACAGAGCAAGGGTCAGTCATGTTCAGACTGCAGAGATTCGGATGAGACACATTTTCAAATCCACTCTGCATCCTTGGGTCCACTTTCGAGTGTGTTCCCTAGATGTGGGAACTCTGCCCTGGTTCCCTGGGCTCAGGATCACTAATCCAATTTCCCTATCCCATTTTGTCCATGGATGGAGGAGCACCATCTCACATTTCATCTGAATATCCTCCAACTTGATGCATGAACATTGGTTTCTCCAACTTCTGGTAATTTCTTCCTCCCTCCTTTTCTCTTTTTGCATTCCTCATTCTGGCTCCCATCTTATTTTTTCTCTTCTGCTCACCTCTGGTTCCCCTCCTCCTTCCCTATCAGATTCCTCCTCCTTAAGCCCTTTACCTCTTCCATCTATCACCTCCCAGTTTCTTATTTCATTTCTCTCCTCCCTCCACCCACCCAAGTCTCACCTATCACCTACCAACTTGTTCTCCTTCCCTTCCTCTTACCTTCTTACTCTGGCTTCTACCCTCCTCCCTTTCCATTCGTGAAGGAAGGGTCTCAGCAGAAAGCATCAACTGTTTATTCCCTTCCTTCGTGCTGCCTGACTTGCTGTGTTGCTGCCTTTCCCGCCTCAGGTACGTCCGGCAGGGAACACTCTTTGGCTTCTCCTCCTTGCTGCTGACCGTTCCCAGTGACCGGCTCCTGGCTGATGTTCCCGATGAGCTCCTGGAAGCGAGATCTTGGCTGGCAGGTGAGTTTTATGTCCCGGGCAGTGAAGGGTTAGTGCCAGTCCCCTGGCACTGAGAACTGGGGATGAGAGCAACAGGAAGGGAGGGTGTCTGGTACATCTGCACAGAGGAAACATTTCCTCACCTGCCAATCCATCAGCTTGCTGCAGTGAGCTGTGAGGGTTGCCTTCTCTCCTTGCCTCAGAGGTTCACAGGCACAGAGTCACACACCATCAACTTTGACCGCCAGAAGGACGGCTGGCTTCCCTGTGACCATAGAGATGCAACACTATTAAAGCCCCAGTGACCCAGGTTCAATTCTCACTGTGACTGGCTTTCTTCCTGGTGTTTCCAGTCCAAGTATGTGCCAGTTAATAGGTTACAAGGGGATAATTGGGCAGCGCAGGCTCATACAGCCAGTAGGGCCTGTTACTATGCTGTATCTTTAAATAAATATAGATTTTTTAATAAAGGATTGAGAATAAATAAATAGAACAGATAAATATAAAATAAATAAATTTTTGCATTCTCTGCTCTACACTCTGCCCATTTCTGAAGGTGCCTAGGTAGGTGGTGTTGTAGCACTGCACTATACCGTGACTCTCTGGCCTCAGCGCCACAGCCACACCTGCTGCAGATTCATTCTCCCTCTCTCTCCCTCCCTCCCTCCCCAGACGTTGCAGAGAATGATCCCGACGCCGAATGCCGCCGGCTGGCTCTGCAGAACCTCCTGCTGATGGAAAACCTCAAGAAGAACCTCGGAATCTGCTCAGAGTAGGTGGGCCCCTCCACGGGCAGGACCCAGAGGGGAGCAGTTCTGTGCCATTACCAGGAGGAGCCAGTGGGTCCCGGGGACAGTACTGGTGGCCTGTAAATGCAGATCTGGATGGTGTGACATGAGGCAGTGAGTGACTGAACTGCAGTGGAAGCTGAGAGCCCTGAGCGACCACGTTTCCTGTGTTGGCAGAGGTGGGTTAGTGTCATCTGGCCGTCTGTGTGTATACTCGGCAAGGACCGCTGAGCCCGAGGAATCTTGGTCCCGGGATTTAGGAAATCCCCTCATACTGAACTCCCCTGCTGCTCCAGGAGTGGCAGGACTGGGCGGCAGCTTTGAACCCAACCTACTGACTGGCAATGACTTCTCACACCACTGGGCACGTTTAAATCCTCAGTAAAAAGAACGTTTTGTCTGTTGTGTAACTATGGTTTCTCTGTGTGTGGTGCTGCGGGAGAGCAGACACAGTCCCAGCTTTTAACCTTCGATTTGGCCGTGGGTCATTGGCTCCCTGCCCTGCACGTCACACTGATTGGACTTCATTCCTCTTATCTTGTCATTTCAAACAATGGACAGAATGTTCCAGAAACAAAGAGATTTATCTCCATCTTTACAAAATTAACAGTGCTTGTTAATGGCCAATTGCACCCAGCGTTCCAGTTCATTCCCAGGCCTGGGTGACATTCAGAGTGGAAGGAAACACCGCTCACAACCTTTTGAACAGGATCTGGTGTCACAGAAACACATCTGAGGGAGCGATCAGTTTACAGACCAACCGTTCCGAGTTTCAAATATCATTCCCCCAGGAGCTTAAATCGATCGCGTTTTATCCACGTCTCAAAGCCCCACTGAATGCGATCATCACAGAGAAATTAGAGGCCCTGTTGTTTGAACTTTGTGCTGCTTGAGGTTATAAGGAAGCAGGGCTGCTAGAGCACAGGTTAGTGTAAACCTCTCTCACTGCCAGGAATAGGTTAATTATGGAATAAAATCATCCTTCGTCCCATGATGTTGCAGGGCAGGGCACCAGGATCTGTGTGGGATGGTCAGAGTTAGGCTGTCAGATGGTGTTGCCCTCACCCTTGTCAGGGGTTAAAGGATAAGACCTAGATAGTCTGGACATGGAGAGGATGTTTCCTGTGTGGAGCCTAGGACCAGAGGGAATGGCCTCAAAATAGAGGGATGTCTTATTTAGAACAGAGATGAGGTATTTCTTTAGCCAGAGGGTGGTGAATCTATGGAATTCATTGCCACAGACAGCTATGGAGGACGTAATTGAGTGTATTTAAAGCAGAGGTTGATAGGTTCTTGATTAGTCAGGGCATCAAAGGTTATGGGGAGGAAGCGTGAGAATGGGGTTGTAAAGAGAAAATAAATTAGCTGTGATGGAATAAGCCAAATGGCCTACTTATGATCTTAAGATAAGGAACCAGATCCGGTGAAAAAGTCAGCAAGTTCCAGTAAGACAATCCTGCCACATCTCATCAACAGTTTCAGGCACCCGCCATCTCCCCATCCAAATGCATGAAGCTGTCCCACCAACTACAAGGCGGACAGGAACGGGGCGGACAGGAACAGGGCGGACTGAACAAGGCGGACAGGAACGGGGCGGACAGGAACAGGGCGGACTGAACAAGGCGGTTCAGTCCCCGGGCTGTCAGACAATGAAAGGGGAAGCAGGAGGCCTTGCCCACGTTTGTATAATTTACTAAAACAAGAGTTCACCACATAAATATTAAATTTGCATATTTTTTATAAAGCTGTAATTCCAATAAATAAAACCTTACTTTACAGTACAAAGTTAAAAACATTAATGAGATTTAAATGGGTTAGACAATTGCACCGAAAAATGAAAATCAGTGACATACCCCAGAAGCGGTGATCACAACGCATTCAGATAAGAGCTCACTGTCATACAGATGATCTGGAGTCAGCCTCCTCTTTCCCAAAATTAAACTCTGCCAGGTTTTTAAACAATCACTCAGTACCCATTTCACAATATTCTCATTGCAATGTGCCTGCCATATGCTCTCTCTGTAAACTCAAGGCCTGATGGTAATTATTATGTGGAGGATCCCACCATCCACTACACAGCAGCTATATCCCTGTAGCAGGAAATCAAATTAACATGGGGGGTGCTCAAGATGTCTAAAGTCCTCAGCAGAGAAACTAACCATGGGGAGGGGAATTAACAAACCACCCCTTCGCCTCCTGCCACTGTGGATGAGTTTTCCTTGGAAAAGCGGCCAGGGTTTACCCCATGGCTGTAGCAGTCATCAGCCACAAAGGTCAAAGGGATTGATACAAAATAAAGTGACAGAGCTGTGCATTTAAAATCCATCATATGAATCAGGAAGTAAAGAGCACTGTGGTAAGCAGTGACGGCACCAGATGCAACTGCAGTTCGGTTCTCATGAAGGCTAGGGCAAAGCTCATAGATTCAATGCTGGCCTGGATAAATGAGACAGGCTTTGAAATGGAGAGGCCCCAGGTCTGCACACACTAGAAACCAGTTTTCATAAATTTGCATACAGCATCTGTGTGCCCATAACTAGATTCCTGGTGTTCCAGACTCAGACAGAACTCACAAATGGACTGGATTCCAGTGGAAATAGTTGGGAGTGTGATAAACAAGATCACAAAAGGATCTGAAGTTAAAAAGTGAAGCCACTTTATTCAGCACAGAGAGAGTCTGATAGTTGGGCAAGTGGATTTAACAAGCCAGCACATCACCTTCCAAAGAGAGGTAGATCATCCCTGATAAAGTGGTAATGGGGGAGAGAGGAGTGAGTATGGATAGGATCAGTGGGAACCAGTTGGAATTGTTACACAGCTGAGTTCTCCCAATCAGACAAGTGGCTGAAAAATGAATGAGTATTCAATATCAAACATAAGAGATTCTATAGATACTGGAAGTTCAGAGCAATACACACACAGTACTGGAGGAATTCAGCAGGTCAGGCAGTATCTACGGAGGGGAATTCCTTTCCACAGATGCTGCCTGACCTGCTGAGCTCCTCCAGCATTTTGCCCTTGGGTATTCTATGTTAAGTGTAGCGGAACAGTTTGTCCCTGACGAGTGGGTGAGTTGTGAAGTGCCTTGGTGTTGGACAAACAACACCTGAGCAGGGCAAGGATGTGCTGAAGTCGTCCACTGCACCCATTCAGCCTGGAGTGTGACATATACGACTGGAGAGGCCGAAGTCACTAGATGTCCCGTCCCCAACCATTGTAAACACACGAGTGTGAGGGTTGGACTGGCGTGGAGCGTGTTGGAGCCACCTGACCCTGAGGTAGTTAGCTTTCCTCATGTCGCCATCAGCAGGGCCCCTACCTGGAGATGAGGGAGCTGCTGTGCGACTGGCTAGACGAGGTAGTGGCGGCACTGAGCTGCGAGAAGCCGCTATGACAGGACTCGAGACTGGACATGGAGCCCCTGCAAAGATTCAGAATTATTGATCAGACTCATGTACGTCAAACTATACTGTAAAATGCATCAATTATGTTAACCATCAAGATGACCTAAGGATGTGCCGGGGCGGCCCACATGTCACCACACAGTCGTGCCAACACACAACAGCAGCAAATCAAGCTCCTTTCCTCCCTTCGCTAACCCACCACCTCAAACATACTTGCAGGATGTGGGAAGGCAGTGTTCCTAACGACTGCAACTGCGAGAAGTTCATCCAGCTGCAGCTTCTAACAATTTGCATGGGAACTGGGTGAATTCCAGATCACTCAGGAGACTGAGGGGGTGATAGATAGGACATATAGAGAGGTAGTTACACCCAAGGTGCAGGAGACTGGGTGACAGTCAGGAAGCAGAAAGGGGTTAAGGAGCCAGTGCAGGGTACCCCTTCAACAACACTTTGGATTCTGTTGGCAGGGTTGACCTAACAGAGGAAAGTCACAGTGGTCGGGTCACTGGCACTGAGTCTGGCTCTGCAACTCAGAAGGGAAGGGGGGAGAAGAGGCACGCTGTGGTGATAGGGGATTCGTTAGTTAGGAGAACAGACAGGAGGTTCTGTGGGCGAGAATGATATGTTGCCTCCCAGGTGCCAGATCTGTGGCACGGGTAGCGAGTGGGAGGGTGAACAGTCATGGTCCACGTAGGTACCAATGACATGGTCGACAAGGACAAGTGACGAGGTTCTGCATAGGGAGTTAGGTGCTAAATTAAAGAGCAGGATATCCAGGGTTGTGATCTCAGGATTGCTACCTGTGCTACGTGTTAGTGAGGCCAAAACTAGGAAGATGATACAGTTTAAAGAAGCTGGTGTAGGAAGAAGGGCATAAGATTTCTGCAACATTGGGCTCTCTTCCAGGGAAGCTGGGATTTGTACAGATGGGATAGTTTGCACTTGAACTGGAGGGGGACTAATATCCTAGAAGGAGGGTTTGTTAATGCTGCACAGTGGGGTTTAACTAGAGTTGCAGGGGGATGGGAACCAGAGTGCCAGAACAGTCAGTGGAGAGTTTGTGAAGGCAAATGTTGGTAAAGTCAGAAATCATGAGGTTGAACATGGTGTGACTAATATCCTGAACTGCGTATATTTCAATGCAAGAAATATCAGGAAAGGCGGATGATAGTGCTGGAGATGAGGTGGCTGGTTTAGAGGCATTGTTTAGTGAAGAGACGCTGTTGATAGGGCAAAATTGCAGTCAACGTGATGAGTTACAACATCAAAGACACAATCGGAAAGCGTGAATACAGGACTGTGGTTGTTATATTTGAATGTGCTCAGTATACGGAATAAGGTAACTTGCAGCACAGTTACAGATTGGCATGTATGATGTTGGAGGCATCACGGAATCATGGCTGAAAGAAGATTATAGCTGGGAGCTTCATATCCAAGGATACACATTGTATCAAAAAGACAGACAGGAAGGCAGAGGGGGGGCATTCCTCTGTTGGTAAAAAATGAATTTAAATCATTAGAGGTGACATGGGGTTGGAAGATGTTGAACTATTGTGGATAGAGCTAACTGCAAGGGTAAAAGGACCCTGATGGGAGTTGTACACAGACCCCAGACAGTAGTAAGGATGTGGCCTACAAATTACAATGGGAGATAGCATTTTTAGAATGCATTTTCTATGTTACAATAGTCATGGGGGACTTCGATATGCAGGGGGATTGGGAAAATCAGGTTGGTACTAGATTCCAAGAGGGGGATTTTCTAGAATGTCTGTAAGATGGTTCTTTTTAGAGCAGCTTGTGGTTGAGTCCACCAGGAATCAGCTATTCTGGATTGGGTGTTGTGTAATGAACCAGAATTAATTAGCGAGCTTCAGGTAAAAGAACCCTAGGGGAAAGTGATCACAATATGATCGAATTCACCCTGAAATTTGAGGAGGAGAAGCTAAAGTCAGATGTATCAGTATTACACTGAAATTAAAGGGAATTACAGAGGCATGAGAGAGGAGTTGGCCAGAACTGACTGGAAAAGAATGATGGCAGAATAGTAATGGCTGGAACTTCTGGAAGCAATTCAGAAGGCAGAGCACATAAACATTTGAAAGAGGAGGAAGTATTCTAAAGGCAATATGGCACAACCATGGCTAACAAGAGAAGTAAATCAAAGCCAAAGAGAGTGGATATAATAGAGCAAAAATTAGTGAGAAGTTTTTAAATACCATCAGAAGGCAACTAAAAAAGTCATTAAGAAGTTAAAGATGAAAACTCTTAAATTTGTCCAAAAAGGTTGAATTTTAGAACAAGGCCAAGTAGAATGTAAAAAAGTACCAATTTCTTGGTTACATCAGAAACACTGATCAGATAAATTTGGGTTTAATTTATTTATTTTTTGTGGTGTAATATATAATTGATGTAAAAAATTATTGGAATACAACTTCCACATAATCCAATATTACTTTTACTAGGTGATATTGAAGGGATAAAACCGATATCCAAATTGAATAAATATCAGAAAGAATTTATAAAAATTGTATTGGCAGTAGCCAAAAAGGCTATTGCAGTTACTTGGAAATTGGATACATATTTAAGTATAGATCGTTGGAAGAAAGAAATTTATGGCTGTATTCCACTTGAAAAAATTACTTATAATTTAAGAGATAAATATGAAACATTTTTGAAAATTTGGCGCCCTTATTTACAAAAGATAGGACTAAATATATAGGTGCTCCGAAGATGAAATAATTGGTTACTTGGGGAAAGAAATAAATATATACACTAAAGTTATTACGAACTCCATGGAGCATGTGGGGATCCTCCAACATCCAGGCATTCCTTTTTTTTTCTTCTTTCTTTTTTTTTCTATAGGGATGTTAGGGGGGAGGGGTTAAGGGGGGATGGGTAACATATTTTCTTTTTCATACACTTTTATTCTGTAACTATTTGAAAACACAATAAAAAAAGTTTTTTAAAAAAAGTTAAAGATGGAATACAAAAGTAAGGTAGCCAGTAATGTTAAAGAGGATACCATAAAGTGTATAAAAAAAGCAAGAGTGGATATTGGACCACTGAAAAACGATGCTGGAGAGATAGTAATGGAAGACAAGGATACAGTGGACAAACTGAGTAAGTATTTTGCATCAGTCTTCACTGTAGAAGACACTAACAGTATGGTGTTAGAGGTCATGAATTGTGTGAAGTTACCATTACTAGAGAGAAGGTTCTTGGGAAACTGAAAGGTCTGAAGGTAGATAAGTCACCTGGACCAGATGGTGGTCACCCCAGGGTTCTGAAAGAGGTGACTGAAGAGATTGTGGAGGCATTGGTAATGATCTTTCAAGAATCAGTAGACTCTGGAATGGTTCCAGAAGACTGAAAAAATTGCAAATGTCACTCCACAGTTCAGGAAGGGAGAGAGGCAGAAGAAAGGAAACTATAGGCCAGTTAGTCTGATTTCAGTGGTTGGGAAGATGTTGGAGTTGATTAGTAAGGATGAGGTCTCAGGGTACTTAGAGGCGCATGATAAAGTAGGCCTTAGTCAGCATGGTTTCCTCAAGGGAAAATCCTCCCTGACAAATCTGTTGGAATTCTGTGAAGAAATAACAAGCAAGATAGACAAAGGAGAATCAGATGATGTTGTGTACTTGGATTTTCAAAAGGCCTTTGACAAGGTACCACATGAGGCTGCCTAATAAGCTATGAGTCTATGGTGTTACAGGAAAGATTCTAGCATGGATAAAGCAGTGGCTGATTGGCAGGAGGCAAAGAGTGGAAATTAAGGGATCCTTTTCTGTTTGGCTGCCAGTGACTAGTGGTGTTCCACAGGGGTCTGTGTTGGGACGATTCTTTTTATCTTTTATGCCAGTGATTTGAATGATGGAATTTACGGCTTTGTTGCAAAGTTTGCAGATGATATGAAGACAGGTGGAGGAGCAGGTAATTTTGAGGAAGTAGAAAGACTACAGAAGGACTTAAACCGATTAGAACGGGTAAAGAAGTGGCAGATGGAATACCGTGTCGGGAAGTGTGTGGTCATGCACGTTGGTAGAAGAAATGAAAGGATTGACTATTTTCTAAATGGAGAGAAAATACAAAAAAAGAGGTGCAAGGGGACTTGGGAGTCCTTGTGCAGGATTCCCTAAATGTTAATTTGCAGGTTGAGTCTGTGGTGACGGAGGCAAATGCGGTGTTAGCATTCATTTCAAGAGGACTAGAATATAAAAGCAAGGATGTAATGTTGAGACTTTATAAAGCACTGGTGAAGCCTCACTTGGAGTATTGTGAGCACATATGGCTCCATATCTTAGAAAGGATGTGCTGAAACTGGAGAGGGTTCAAAGGGGGTTCACAAAAATGATTCCAGGATTGAATGGCTTGTCATACGAAGAGCGTCTGATGGCTCTGGGCCTGTATTCACTGGAATTCAGAAGAATGGGGGTGACCTCAGTGAAACCTATCGAATGGTGAAAGGCCTTGATAGAGTGGATGTGGAGAGAATGTTTCCTATGATGGGAGAGCCTTAAGTCCAGAGCGCACAGCCTCAGAATGGAGGGCTGTCCTTTTTGAACAGAGATGAGGGGGAATTTCTTTAGCCAGAGGGTGGTGAATCTGGAATTCTTTGCCACAGGCAGCTGTGGAGGCCAAGTCTTTATATTTAAGGCAAAGGTTGATAGATTCTTCATTGGTCAGGGCATACGGGGATATGGGAACTCCACTCCCGAGTCTCTCTCGTCCCTCTCCACTCCACGCTCATCCCTCTCGACCCTCTCCCCTCCCGAGTCTCTCACCACCCTCTCTACTCCCGTCCCTTTTGTCCCTCTCCACTCGAGTCCCCCCATCCTCTCCACTCCTTCGTCCCTCTCGTCCCTCTCCACTCGAGTCCCTTGTTCCCCTCGTCCCTCTCCACTCTACTCCCTCGTCCCTCTCTAATCCCACTCATTCCAGCCTCTTTTTGTCTTCTCTCCTTACATTTATTGAACCAGAGACCTGACACGGGGGCCGTTGTTAAGCACAGATAATGTGTGGGTGAGTAGAAGGTCTGCACAGCTGCTGTTTGTCCAGTTTTAAGTGCAGTTTTGGTGTTACTATTGTGGTTGGGTAACTGGGCTTGTACCTCAGGGGTCAGACTGCACTTGGGAGTAAAGTGAGCAGTTTTGGGTCTCATATCTAAGAGAAGATATTGGAGAGGGTCAGGAGAATGATTCTAGGAATGAAAGGGTTAATGTATGAGGTGCTTTTGATGGCTCTGGGCCTGTACTCACTGGAGTGGATGTGGAGAGGACTTTTCCAATAGTGGGGGAGTCTAGGACCAGAGGGTGCTGAATCTGCAGAATTCATTGCCACAGAAAGCTCTGGATGCCAAGCCTTTGGGTATATTTAAAGCAGACATTGATAGGTTCTTGATTATTAAGGGCATCAAAGATTACAGGGAGAAGGCAGCAGAATGCGATTGAGAGGGATAATAAATCAGCCATGATGGAATAATGAAGCAGACTTGACTTGCCAAATGGCCAAATTGAGTTCCTATGTCTTCTTGGTCCAGGCTACTTGTCCTGAGGTGTTCAGTCCTGCCGTGGGGCTGGATTACAGAGGGATACCCCATCCAGAGGTATTCAGTCCTGCCGTGGGGCTGGATTACAGAGGGATACCCCATCCAGAGGTGTTCAGTCCTGTTGTGGAGCTGGATTACAGAGGAATACCCCATCCAGAGGTGTTCAGTCCTGTTGTGGGGCTGGATTACAGAGGAATACCCCATCCAGAGGTGTTCAGTCCTGCCATGGGGCTGGATTACAGAGGAATACCCCATCCAGAGGTGTTCAGTCCAGCCGTGGGGCTGGATTACAGAGGGATACCCCATCCAGAGGTGTTCAGTCCTGCAATGGGGCTGGATTACAGAGGAATACCCCATCCAGAGGTGTTCAGTCCTGCCGTGGGGCTGGATTACAGAGGAATACCCCATCCAGAGGTGTTCAGTCCTGCCGTGGGGCTGGATTACAGAGGAATACCCCATCCAGAGGTGTTCAGTCCTGCCGTGGGGCTGGATTACAGAGGGATACCCCATCCAGAGGTGTTCAGTCCTGCCATAGGGCTGGATTACAGAGGAATACCCCATCCAGAGGCGTTCAGTCCTGCCGTGGGGCTGGATTACTGAGGAATACCCCATCCAGAGCTGTTCAGTCCTGCCGTGGGGCTGGATTACAGAGGGATACCCCATCCAGAGGTGTTCAGTCCTGCCATAGGGCTGGATTACAGAGGAATACCCCATCCAGAGGCGTTCAGTCCTGCCGTGGGGCTGGATTACAGAGGGAGGAATACCCCATGAAACACCCCCATCCAGAGGTGTTCAGTCCTGTTGTGGGGCTGGATTACAGAGGAATACCCCATCCAGAGGTGTTCAGTCCTGCCATAGGGCTGGATTACAGAGGAATACCCCATCCAGAGGCGTTCAGTCCTGCCGTGGGGCTGGATTACAGAGGGAGGAATACCCCATCAAACACCCCCATCCAGAGGTGTTCAGTCCTGTTGTGGGGCTGGATTACAGAGGAATACCCCATCCAGAGGTGTTCAGTCCTGCCGTGGGGCTGGATTATAGAGGGAGGAATACCCCATCAAACACCCCCATCCAGAGGTGTTCAGTCCTGCCGTGGGGCTGGATTACAGAGGGAGGAATACCCCATCAAACACCCCCATCTAGAGGTGTTCAGACCTGCCGTGGGGCTGGATTACAGAGGGAGGAATACCCCATCAAACACCCCCATCCAGAGGTGTTCAGTCCTGCCGTGGGGCTGGATTATAGAGGGAGGAATACCCCATCAAACACCCCTATCCAGAGGCGTTCAGTCCTGCCGTGGGGCTGGATTACAGAGGGAGGAATACCCCATCAAACAACCCCATCCAGAGGTGTTCAGTCCTGCCATAGGGCTGGATTACAGAGGAATACCCCATCCAGAGGTGTTCAGTCCTGCCGTGGGGCTGGATTACAGAGGGAGGAATACCCCATCAAACACCCCCATCCAGAGGTGTTCAGTCCTGTTGTGGGGCTGGATTACAGAGGAATACCCCATCAAACACCCCCATCCAGAGGTGTTCAGTCCTGCCGTGGGGCTGGATTATAGAGGGAGGAATACCCCATCAAACACCCCCATCCAGAGGTGTTCAGTCCTGTTGTGGGGCTGGATTACAGAGGGAGGAATACCCCATCAAACACCCCCATCCAGAGGTGTTCAGTCCTGTTGTGGGGCTGGATTACAGAGGGAGGAATACCCCATCAAACACCCCCATCCAGAGGTGTTCAGTCCTGTTGTGGGGCTCGATTACAGAGGGAGGAATACCCCATCAAACACCCCCATCCAAAGGTGTTCAGTCCTGCTGTGGGGCTGGATTACAGAGGGAGGAATACCCCATCAAACACCCCTATCTAGAGGTGTTCAATCCTGTTGTGGGGCTGGATTACAGAGGGAGGAATACCCCATCAAACACCCCCATCTAGAGGTGTTCAGTCCTGCCGTGGGGCTGGATTATAGAGGGAGGAATACCCCATCAAACACCCCCATCCAGAGGCGTTCAGTCCTGCCGTGGGGCTGGATTATAGAGGGAGGAATACCCCATCAAACACACCCATCCAGAGGTGTTCAGTCCTGCCGTGGGGCTGGATTATAGAGGGAGGAATACCCCATCAAACACCCCCATCCAGAGGCGTTCAGTCCTGCCGTGGGGCTGGATTACAGAGGGAGGAATACCCCATCAAACACCCCCATCCAGAGGCGTTCAGTCCTGCCGTGTGGCTGGATTATTGAGGGAGGAATACCCCTTCAAACAACCCCATCCAGAGGTGTTCAGTCCTGCCATAGGGCTGGATTACAGAGGAATACCCCATCCAGAGGTGTTCAGTCCTGCCGTGGGGCTGGATTACAGAGGGAGGAATACCCCATCAAACACCCCCATCCAGAGGTGTTCAGTCCTTTTGTGGGGCTGGATTACAGAGGAATACCCCATCAAACACCCCCATCCAGAGGCGTTCAGTCCTGCCGTGGGGCTGGATTACAGAGGGAGGAATACCCCATCAAACACCCCCATCCAGAGGCGTTCAGTCCTGCCGTGTGGCTGGATTATAGAGGGAGGAATACCCCTTCAAACAACCCCATCCAGAGGTGTTCAGTCCTGCCATAGGGCTGGATTACAGAGGAATACCCCATCCAGAGGTGTTCAGTCCTGCCGTGGGGCTGGATTACAGAGGGAGGAATACCCCATCAAACACCCCCATCCAGAGGTGTTCAGTCCTGTTGTGGGGCTGGATTACAGAGGAATACCCCATCAAACACCCCCATCCAGAGGTGTTCAGTCATGTTGTGGGGCTGGATTATAGAGGGAGGAATACCCCATCAAACACCCCCATCCAGAGGTGTTCAGTCCTGTTGTGGGGCTGGATTACAGAGGGAGGAATACCCCATCAAACACCCCATCCAGAGGTGTTCAGTCCTGTTGTGGGGCTGGATTACAGAGGGAGGAATACCCCATCAAACACCCCCATCCAGAGGTATTCAGTCCTGTTGTGGGGCTGGATTACAGAGGGAGGAATACCCCATCAAACACCCCCATCCAGAGGTGTTCAGTCCTGTTGTGGGGCTCGATTACAGAGGGAGGAATACCCCATCAAACACCCCCATCCAGAGGTGTTCAGTCCTGCCGTGGGGCTGGATTACAGAGGGAGGAATACCCCATCAAACACCCCTATCTAGAGGTGTTCAATCCTGTTGTGGGGCTGGATTACAGAGGGAGGAATACCCCATCAAACACCCCCATCTAGAGGTGTTCAGTCCTGCCGTGGGGCTGGATTATAGAGGGAGGAATACCCCATCAAACACCCCCATCCAGAGGCGTTCAGTCCTGCCGTGGGGCTGGATTATAGAGGGAGGAATACCCCATCAAACACCCCCATCCAGAGGTGTTCAGTCCTGCCGTGGGGCTGGATTATAGAGGGAGGAATACCCCATCAAACACCCCCATCCAGAGGCGTTCAGTCCTGCCGTGGGGCTGGATTACAGAGGGAGGAATACCCCATCAAACACCCCCATCCAGAGGCGTTCAGTCCTGCCGTGGGGCTGGATTACAGAGGGATACCCCATCCAGAGGTGTTCAGTCCTGCTGTGGGGCTGGATTATAGAGGGAGGAATACCCCATCAAACACCCCTATCTAGAGGTGTTCAGTCCTGTTGTGGGGCTGGATTACAGAGGGAGGAATACCCCATCAAACACCCCCATCTAGAGGTGTTCAGACCTGCCGTGGGGCTGGATTACAGAGGGAGGAATACCCCATCAAACACCCCCATCCAGAGGTGTTCAGTCCTGCCGTGGGGATGGATTACAGAGGAATACCCCATCAAACACCCCCATCCAGAGGTGTTCAGTCCTGCCGTGGGGCTGGATTATAGAGGGAGGAATACCCCATCAAACACCCCCATCCAGAGGTGTTCAGTCATGTTGTGGGGCTGGATTACAGAGGGAGGAATACCCCATCAAACACCCCCATCTAGAGGTGTTCAGACCTGCCGTGGGGCTGGATTACAGAGGGAGGAATACCCCATCAAACACCCCCATCCAGAGGTGTTCAGTCCTGCCGTGTGGCTGGATTATAGAGGGAGGAATACCCCATCAAACACCCCTATCCAGAGGCGTTCAGTCCTGCCGTGGGGCTGGATTACAGAGGGAGGAATACCCCATCAAACACCCCCATCCAGAGGTGTTCAGTCCTGCCATAGGGCTGGATTACAGAGGAATACCCCATCCAGAGGTGTTCAGTCCTGCCGTGGGGCTGGATTACAGAGGGTGGAATACCCCATCAAACACCCCCATCCAGAGGTGTTCAGTCCTGTTGTGGGGCTGGATTACAGAGGAATACCCCATCAAACACCCCCATCCAGAGGTGTTCAGTCCTGCCGTGGGGCTGGATTATAGAGGGAGGAATACCCCATCAAACACCCCCATCCAGAGGTGTTCAGTCCTGTTGTGGGGCTGGATTACAGAGGGAGGAATACCCCATCAAACACCCCCATCCAGAGGTGTTCAGTCCTGTTGTGGGGCTGGATTACAGAGGGAGGAATACCCCATCAAACACCCCCATCCAGAGGTGTTCAGTCCTGTTGTGGGGCTGGATTACAGAGGGAGGAATACCCCATCAAACACCCCCATCCAGAGGTGTTCAGTCCTGTTGTGGGGCTGGATTACAGAGGGAGGAATACCCCATCAAATACCCCCATCTAGAGGTGTTCAGACCTGCCGTGGGGCTGGATTACAGAGGGAGGAATACCCCATCAAACACCCCCATCCAGAGGTGTTCAGTCCTGCCGTGGGGCTGGATTATAGAGGGAGGAATACCCCATCAAACACCCCCATCCAGAGGCGTTCAGTCCTGCCGTGGGGCTGGATTACAGAGGGAGGAATACCCCATCAAACACCCCCATCCAGAGGCGTTCAGTCCTGCCGTGGGGCTGGATTACAGAGGGATACCCCATCCAGAGGTGTTCAGTCCTGCTGTGGGGCTGGATTATAGAGGGAGGAATACCCCATCAAACACCCCCATCCAGAGGCGTTCAGTCCTGCCGTGGGGCTGGATTACAGAGGGATACCCCATCCAGAGGTGTTCAGTCCTGCCGTGGGGCTGGATTACAGAGGGAGGAATACCCCATCAAACACCCCCATCCAGAGGTGTTCAGTCCTGCCGTGGGGCTGGATTACAGAGGGATACCCCATCCAGAGGTGTTCAGTCCTGCCGTGGGGCTGGATTACAGAGGGAGGAATACCCCATCAAACACCCCCATCCAGAGGTGTTCAGTCCTGCCGTGGGGCTGGATTACAGAGGGATACCCCATCCAGAGGTGTTCAGTCCTGCCGTGGGGCTGGATTACAGAGGGAGGAATACCCCATCAAACACCCCCATCCAGAGGTGTTCAGTCCTGCCGTGGGGCTGGATTACAGAGGGAGGAATACCCCATCAAACACCCCCATCTAGAGGTGTTCAGTCCTGCCGTGGGGCTGGATTACAGAGGGAGGAATACCCCATCAAACACCCCCGTCCAGAGGTGTTCAGTCCTGCCATGGGGCTGGATTACAGAGGGAGGATTTACCCTCATCTCTCACTCACCTGAAGTCCTCTGATGCCAGTACTTCAGTGTAGAACATAATTTTACACTTGTAGGAGGAAACCTGCAGGCTGGCTAAGACGTCATCAACACGAGGGAGATTGGAGTTGCATGGGCTTGGTGTCAACATCTTCCACTGTAGGATGTAGGAGCCAGGCCAGCGGGTCACATGTGAGCCCTGTGGACAGACAAACAGTGCATCTGAGATCCCCAGCCAAAACCACCTTACCTCAGCTAGCTGGTTCATGCCATGCTTCAGAGGCTGGCAACTCCAAGCAAAGGAGAATAAATCAGACTATTTTCTAAACGGAAAAAATTCAAAAATCAGAGGTACAAAGTCCTCGTGCAGAATTCCTTCAAGACTAACTTGCAGGTTGAGTCAGTGATAAGGAATGCAAATGCAATGTTAGTATTCATTTTGAAGGGACCAGAATATATACAGCAAGGATGTAATGTTGAGGCTTTATAAGATATTGGTCAAACTACATTTAGACTATGGTGAGCAGTTTTGGGCCTCTTATCTAAGAAAGGATATGGTGGCATTGGAGAGGATTCAAAGGAGGTTCATGAGAATGATTCAGGAATGAAAGGATTAACATATGAGAACGCCTGACGGCTCTGGACCTACGCTTGCCAGAGTTCAGAAGGATAAGGGGGCAATCTCATTGAAACTTACTGAATATTGAAAGGCCTAGATAGTATGGATGTGGAGAGGATGTTTCCTACCAGAATACAGGGTCTATTTAGAACACAGATTAGGAGGAATTTCTTTAGCCAGAGTGGTGAATCTATGGAATTCTTTGCCACGGGCAGCTGTGGAGGCCAAGTCATTGGGTATGTGGGTTTGAGAGGGAAAATAAACCAGCTATGATGGAATGATAGAGCAGACTCTATGGTTTGAATGACCTAATTCTGTTCCTATGTCATATGATCTAAAGGGGGGGGAGAGGGTAAATTGAGGGCAGACCTTCCCCAAACCTCTCAGTTCTGTAGGAGGGTCCTTAAACTCCACCCCCCCAAATTCCTTCCCAACATCAACATTTGTTTGCTCCCTCCCCCCCCCCCCCCACCCCCCGATGTTTCCATTCATCAAACACATTACATAAATGCATGGTGGGGGTGACAGTCCAATGCTTGGCTCGAAAGCAAAAACAAGCTCCACAGAGAGTGAACTGAAGGGTTTAAATATTCATGAGAAAACGATCAGTGAGGATTCATCTAATACCCAAAGTGAAAAATGAGTTTGGAATCTAGAAGAGAATTTTTCACTTCATTAAATCCTGAGCCATTGTTTAGGCAGAATGAGAAGCATTAAATTCCAATTATAGAACAGTTATAGTAATAGACCATGCTTAATCCATGTCCTGGAACACAAAACTCATGTCTATCAAATGGCAAAGAGCAGAGAACTCCCAATGCAAGGACAGCACCTTTCCGGTGAAACTCCCTTTATAATAGAGGCAAGGAACTAGAAATACAGATGAACAGCTGCAGGAACTCGGTGGGTCAGACAGCATCTAGGATGGAAAAGTCAGTCGCTGTTTTGGGCCGAGACACTTCACCTGAATTTGTCACTTTATAACATACACATTATAATGGAACTTTTCCCCAGCCTGGGGAATGTCGGCTAACTAAAAGTACAGTAGCTATCTCTTGTAAGGCAGGATGGACCAAGGTTCATCAAAGACCCTTCCCACCCTGAATATTCTCCCTTCTCAGAAAATGTGAAAGCCCATAACACAGCTTCTATTCCGTTATAAGAACATTGAATGGATCCCTAGTATGATCTGATTGGCACTTCATTATCTACCTTGCTATAAACACATCAAAAAGGCTGGATCTGTCCTTGGCTACAACCTGGACTCTTTTGAGTTAATGGTGGAAAGGAGGTCACTAATGAACTTTATCCATTATGGACGATCAGACACATCCTCTCCATGACCTACTGAATAAATTGTGGAGCACCCTTTTGAACAGACTCATTCAGCTCTGCTGTCAAATCTCTCCTACCAAATGCAATAAGCATGTACAACAGTTCATCTCTGTGCAACAGGAGAACACACATCATAGTACAACAGTCTCTGCTTTGTTATTTCATACATTATTATTGCAGTGTTAAACTATTATTGTGTATATTATTCTGTACTTTATTAATAGTTAATATGATTATTTATTATTGCTAAGTGTGTTTTTAAATGTTGCTGCTGTAATTAATTAATTTCCTACTCTGGATCAATAAAGTACTTGTTATTATAGGTAATAATAATAAGCAGATTGGGAGGCAGATTTTCGAAAGGTGCAAAAATAACAGGGTTGTTATCATGGGTGACTTTAACTTCCCTAATATTGATTGGCACGTGATTAGTTCCAAGGGTTTAGATGGGGCAGAGTTTGTTAAGTGTGTCCAGGATGGATTCCTGTCACAGTATGTCGACAGGCCGACTAGGGGGAATGCCATACTAGATCTAGTATTAGGTAACGAACCGGGTTAGGTCACAGATCTGTCAGTGGGTGGGCATCTGGGGGTAAGTGATCACCGCTCCCTGGCCTTTAGCATTATCATGGAAAAGAATAGAATCAAAGAGGACAGGAAAATTTTTAATTGGGGAAGGGCAAATTATGAGGCAATAAGGCTAGAACTTGCGGGTGTGAATTGGGATGATGTTTTTGCAGGGAAATGTACTATGGGCATGTGGTCGATGTTTAAGGATCTCTTGCAAGATGTTAGGGATAAATTTGTCCCGGTGAGGAAGATAAAGAATGGTTGGGTGAAGGAACCATGGGTGACAAGTGAAGCGGAAAATCTAGTCAGGTGGAAGAAGGCAGCATACATGAGCTTTAGGAAGCAAGGATCAGATGGGTCTATTGAGGAATATAGGGTGGCAAGAAAGGAGCTTAAGAAGGGGCTGAGAAGAGCAAGAAGGGGGCACGAGAAGGCCTTGGCGAGTAGGGTAAAGGAAAACCCCAAGGCATTCTTCAATTATATGAAGAACAAAAGGATGACAGGAGTAAAGGTAGGACCGATTAGAGATAAAAGTGGGAAGATGTGCCTGGAGGCTGTGGAAGTGAGCGAGGTCCTCAATGAATACTTCTCTTCGGTATTCACCACTGAGAGGGAACTTGATGACGGTGAGGACAATATGAGTGAGGTTGATGTTCTGGAGCATGTTGATACTAAGGGAGAGGAGGTGTTAAAATACATTAGGACGGATAAGTCCCCGGGGCCTGATGGAATATTCCCCAGGCTGCTCCACGAGGCAAGGGAAGAGATTGCTGAACCTCTGGCTAGGATCTTTACGTCCTCGTTGTCCACGGGAATGGTACCGGAGGATTGGAGGGAGGCGAATGTTGTCCCCTTGTTCAAAAAAGGTAGTAGGGATAGTCCAGGTAATTATAGACCAGTGAGCCTTACGTCTGTGGTGGGAAAGCTGTTGGAAAAGATTTTTAGAGATAGGATCTATGGGCATTTAGAGAATCATGGTCTGATCAGGGACAGTCAGCATGGCTTTGTGAAGGGCAGATCATGCCTAACAAGCCTGATAGAGTTCTTTGAGGAGGTGACCAGGCATATAGATGAGGGTAGTGCAGTGGATGTGATCTACATGGATTTTAGTAAGGCATTTGACAAGGTTCCTCATGGTAGGCTTATTCAAAAAGCCAGTAGGCATGGGATCCAAGGAAATTTGGCCAGGTGGATTCAGAATTGGCTTGCCTGCAGAAGGCAGAGGGTCGTAGTGGAGGGATTGGAGGGTTGTGACTAGTGGTGTCCCACAAGGATCAAACTCCAAGGCAGAGTACAAAGTAAATGGCAGGATACTTGGTAGTGTGGAGGAGCAGAGGGATCTGGGGGTACATGTCCACAGATCCCTGAAAGTTGCCTCACAGGTAGTTAAGAAAGCTTATGGAGTGTTAGCTTTCATAAGTCGAGGGATAGAGTTTAAGAGACGCGATGTAATGATGCAGCTCTATAAAACTCTAGTTAGGCCACACCTGGAGTACTGTGTTCAGTTCTGGTCGCCTCACTATAGAAAGGATGTGGAAGCATTGGAAAGGGTACAGAGGAGATTTACCAGGATGCTGCCTGGTTTAGAGAGTATGGATTATGATCAGAGATTAAGGGAGCTAGGGCTTTACTCTTTGGAGAGAAGGAGAGGAGATATGATAGAGGTGTACAGGATATTAAGAGGAATAGACAGAGTGGACAGCCAGCGCCTCTTCCCCAGGGCACCACTGCTCAGTACAAGAGGACATGGCTTTAAGGTAAGGGGAGGGAAGTTCAAGGGGGATATTAGAGGAAGGTTTTTCACTCAGAAAGTGGTTGGTGCGTGGAATGCACTGCCTGAGTCTGTGGTGGAGGCAGGTACACTAGTGAAGTTTAAGAAACTACTAGACAGGTATATGGAGGAATTTAAGGTGGGGGGTTATATGGAAGGCAGGATTTGAGGGTCAGCACAACATTATGGGCCAAAGGGCCTGTAATGTGCTGTACTATTCTATGTTCTATTATTATGACCTTGCGTCTTATTGTCTATCTGCATTACATTTTCTCTTTTTTCTGGAATATGGTGATGGGACATGTATGGTCATGCATTTTGGTAGAAGAAATGAAAGAGTTGACAATTTTCTAAATGGAGAGAAAATACAAAAAACTAAGGCGCAAAAGGACTCGGGAGTCTTTGTGCAGAATTCCCTAAAGGTTAATTTGCAGGTTGAGTCTGTGGTGAGGAAGGCAAATGCGATGTTAGCATTCATTTCAAGAGGACTAGAATATAAAAGCAAGGATGTAGTGTTGATAAAGCATTGGTGAGGTCTCACTTGGACTATTGTGAGAAGGTTTGCACCCCTTAGAAAGGATGTGCTGAAACTGGAGAGGGTTCAAAGGAGGTTCATGAAAATGTTTTCAGGATTGAATGGCTTGTCATGTGAAGAGCGTTTGATGGTTCTGGGCCTGTGTTCACGTGAACATATCATTGAAACCTATTGAATGGTGGAAGGCCTTGAGTGGATGTGGAGAAGATGTTTCCTGTGGTGAGAGAGTCTAAGACCAGAGGACACAGTCTCAGAACTGAGGGACATCCTTTTAGTTCGGAGACGAGAAGGAATTTCTTTAGTCAGAGAGTGGTCTATCTGTGGAATTCTTTGCCACAGTCAGCTATAGATCAAGTCTTTATGTATATTGAAGGAAGAGGTTGATAGCTTCTTGATTGGTCAGGGCATGAAGGGATACGAGGAGAAGGCAGGTGATTGGGGCTGAGAGGAAAACTGGATCAGCCATGGTGAAATGGAGGAGCAGACTTGATGGGCCAAATGGCCTAATTCTGCTCCTATATCTCATGGTCTTATGGTAACTGTAACACATTATTCTGTATTCTGTTATTGTTTACCTTGTATTACCTTGAGGCACTGATGGGATGTGATGAAATGATCTGTTTGGAATGCATGCTAAACAACACTTTTCACGGTACCTTGGTACATGTGACAATAATTAACCAATTTACCATTTACCCAGGGAGTTCTCATCCACAGCTCCAGCAAAGCACATCCAACCATTTCCCCGAGTTGCTTCCTCAATTGCATCCTCTGAGAAGAGGATTGATGCAAAACACCCATTTGATCCTCCTGATACCTCCTTATTTTTCAGTTTTGATTCCCCAGAGTGTGGGGAATATAAGCCTAGTACACACTTTCTTAACCTGTTTTTAACTACTGTAGAAACTCTGCCTAAGTGTTTTTTCACTTGGAGTCACAGAACACTACAGCACAGAAACAGACCTTTCATTTCCTCTAGTCCATACCGAACTATGAATCTGCCTAACCCTATTGACCTGGACCTGGACCATACCCCTCCCATCTAAAGGGAATAAGATCAAACATGTCCACACTGGACATTCTGAAAGCTCGCTCCTGCGGAAGACATTAAACATCTGAACAGTCGACTTTTCGGGTTGAGACCCTTCATCAAGACTGGAAAGGAAGGGGGAAGATGCCAGAAGAAGAAGGTGAGGAGAGAAAGAAAGGCTAGCTGGAAGGTGATAGGTAAAAACATGAGTGGCAGAAGTTAGAAGCTGTGTGGGAAGTGGTGGAAAAGGTAAAGGTCCTGAGAAGGAGGAATCTGATAGGAGAAGGAAATGGGAGACAGGAAGGGCACCAGGGGGAGGTGATAGGCAGGTGAGGAGAAGAGAGGAGGTAAGAAGGGTGCCATAGTGGAATGAAAGAAGAGGGGAGGGGGAAGATACGAGATGTTGGAAAAATCAATGTTTATGCCATCAGTTGGAGGCTACCCAAACAGAATACCGTATGAGGTGTTGCTCCTCCAATCTGAGATTGGCAGAAGAGGATGCCATGGACCAACATGCTGAAATGGGAACAGGGATTAGAATTTAAATGGTTAGCTATCGGAAATCCTGCTTGCAGTGAAGACTCTCGACAAATCAGACCCCGATCTACGGATGCCACACCTGCTTTGGCTACTGCTCTCCCTGTGACCACAAGAAACTGCACAGAGTTGTGGACAGATCTCAGCTCAGCACAGTAACCAGCCTCCCCTCCACAGACTCTGTCTATACTTCCTGTTGCCTTAGTAAAGCAGCCAAAATAATCAAGAACCCTCCTACCACGGTCATTCTTCCCCACCCTCCCATCAGGGTGAAAATTCACTATTACAGCTTGGGGCATCGGAGTTCACAGTTCAATTCCAACGTTCTGCAAGAATTTTGTATGGCTTTCCCATGAGCACATGGGTCTCCTCCAGGTGCTCCGGTTTCCTCCCACAGTCCAAAGACGTTCAGGTTAGCAGGTTAACTGGTCATTGTAAATTGTCCTGTGATTAAGCTAGGGTTAAATAGGTGGACTGCTGGGCAGCACGTATTGTTGGGCAGATGGGCCTGTTCCATGCTGTATCTCTAAATAAGTGAATAAATAAATAGTTACATAAATGGATGGATGGATGAATAAATAAACAAACAAACAGACCAAATTTGAGCTCCAGCTGCAAATTCCAAGACAAGAGTTTGTTGCTTGTCAAGGCGGAGTGAAGCACAATACATGCTGAGTGTGACAGACCTGGATGCTCTCTCCCTCGCGGCAGACGAGTGGTGACTCCACAGAGCTGAAGTCCTTCCCCAGCACCCAGCTCCTGTCTATCAGCTGCACGTTGTTGCCGACAGCAAAGGCACCGATCGAGCCAGCCGGGTCCCTGCCATGGGCCAGCAATGGTTGCTTGGAATGGAAGATGTTGAACACCACGTCACCCTTCAGTATGTCGAAGTCCCAGGTGATGACCGATGTGGGTTCTAGAATCTCAATCACCTTCTGCAAAACAGGCCAGCACAGAACTGAGAGCAGGACCAGAGGCAACACACCTTCCCATGTGGGGTGCAAACCTATATTGTGTGAAGGTACAAAAGCCTGAAAGCACAGACCACCAGGCTCAAGGACCTCACAAACTGGCTCCTTATCATCTTTTACTTCCTCCGTAACTGGAACGTTGCATTCTGCTTTAGCTTGTCTCCTGTAAAGATCCGCTCACTCCAACATTCCCTCTTCCCTCTCCCATTGGCCTAAAAGCACAGACCACCAGGGTCAGGGACAGCCTCAGCCCCACTGTTATCAGACTATTGAATGGTTCCTCACGACTTGTGCTCACGTTTGACTTTGACCTGTTGTCTGCCTGCACTGCACTTTCTCTATATCTGTTAGACTTTATTCTGCACACTATTGCTGTTTACAGTTGCTCTAACAGAATGCACTGTGCAATTAATGGATTTGCAAGAACAGTATGAAAGGTAAGCTCTTCACTGTATCTCTGTACACGTGATAATAATAAACCATTTCCAATTGGGTGTCAGAGCTTATTGAGCCAAATCTCCTCATTGATAACTTAGCAGTCATCAGTTCAGTGGCTTTGTTCTGCTCAAATCCTCAGGTTCTCCAGTTCCAAAAGCAGCCCACGTACTTTGGAGAGCAGTGCAGACACCACAAAGGAGCAGAGTTGAGGACTCTGTGGCCATTGGACCCACTGGGACTGAAAACATAGGTCACAGAACATCAGCATCATTAGACATGAAGCACGAAACGCTGGAGGAACTCAACAGGTCCGGTGGTACCTATGGAGGGGAATAAACAGTCGATGTTTCATCAGGCCTGACTCCAGCATTTGGTGTGTTGCTCTGGATTTCCTGCATCTGCAGAATTGCTTGTGTTTATGTAGATATATTTTATATCAGTGATTAGGTTTGTAATGTGAACAGTGGCATATGAGTAAACTTATATTTCTGCAGATTCTATGAATAACATTTATTCTTAATAAAACAGAACAGAGTTTATTCTGTAGGGGTAACATGAAATAGCCACAAGCCATGAATGACTGGGAGAATTTACCTCATGTGGAGCTCCTTTGAAAATGTTGGCAGACTGGTAAATGGTTTCTGTCCAGAGTCGGATGTGATCCGTATTATCCAGCGTTTCCTCGGACTGGTATAAGGATTTGGGGACCATTCCTCCCTCTGGGATATTGCACTGTGAATGGAGTACAGATACCTTGAAACACTGTGGGCCACCAACTCCACAAGGGAACCAGCCCTGGCCACAGCTGCAGACAGAGACACTTCCATTCTGCCCGTTGATCGGAGAGCTGGGGCCGCTGGGAGAGACTGATATTCAGTACGCTATCAATAGCAATCTGCCTGTTAGAGCTTGAACCACCAAGCGCCCAATTCTTTCCCCTTTTTTAGATAAGAGAGGAGACTGGGCAAAACAATAACTTGATTAAAACTACAACCATAATATAACAGTGTCCTAAGGTGTTTGTAAGACTTTAATCCAACAAAAAACCCACACTGAACATCACAATATTGGTCCCGTGTCGGGGTTGAAGGCCAGCCTGTGTGTGTGAAGTGGTGGGAGTATGGGAAAGCTGCTTTCTTGTTGTTCTGCTGATCATTGTGGAGCTGCTACGTTGGTGTTGGAATGTGTGGTGATACGTGCAGGCTGGCCCAGCTCATCCTTGGGTTGTGTCGGTTGTTAAAACAAACGACACATTTCACTGTAGGTATCAACGTACACGTGATAAATCAACCCGAATCCAAAAACTGGCCCCACCCCTCCCACCCACTCCACACCCCTTCCCTCACCCCACCCTTCCCACCCCTTCCCCTCACCCCACCCCTCGCACCCACTCCACACCCCGCCCTTCCCACCCCTTCCCCTCACCCCACCCCTCGCACCCACTCCACACCCCTTCCCCTCACCCCACCCCACCCCTCCCACCCACTACACACCCCTTCCCCTCACCCCACCCCTCCCACCCACTACACACCCCTTCCTCTCACCCCACCCCTCCCCCCACCCTTCCCACCCACTCCACACCCCTCATCCCACCCCTCCTACCCCTCACCCCACCCCTCTCCTCCCACCCCTCCCTTGGTCATACCAGGCAGTCTCCACCCAGGAAGTCGGGAAGGAGGTCCCTCTCGATGTAATCGAGGAGACCTCCTGCGCCCTGAAAGTTGCTGCCACTGTAGATAAGGAACTTCTGCCGGGTGTTCTCATTGATGAATGGACTAACCTGAGGACGGTGAGAGACAAAAGCTTGGTCAGTGTGTGGAGCTGAGCACCTCTACTGTGCTTCTCATTAACATAGCTGGTGGCTACAGCCCAGCCCTTTATGATCCCACGGTGTACCCAGCGTTAGGGTTGGCCATGTTGGTGAGGGTCAGGAGTAACGTGGAATAATGGGGGCACTGGAGAGCACATTCACCGCTGTCCTGCACCTCCTCTGTAAGAGCTCATTCTGCACTCTACCTCAATGCACTGTGTGATGATCTGATCTGTATGAACAGACAAGCTTCTCACTGTATCTTGGTGCATGTGGCAATAATTAACCAATTTACCCATTTATTTTCCACTGCTGAATAAAGCTGAGTTCCCGCTCCTTTTTCCAGGACCAAGTCTTTGAGCGTATTTAAAGCGGGAGTTGACAGATTGTTGATTACTAAGGGCATCAAAGGTTACGGGGAGAAAGCAGGAGAATTAGGTTGAGGAGGATAATAATACAGCCATCATAGAATGGTGGAACAGACTCAATGGGCTGAATGGCCTAATTCTCTCCTTTGTCTTCTGGTCTTTCTGCATCCTTGAGAAACACAGTGTCTGTCTGTCTGCCTGCAGGCTGGCTAGTACGATCAGATGGACTGTCGACCTCACAATCAGGACCCCACAGTCCTGCTGAAGAGTCTCGGCCCGAAACATCGACTGTACTTTTTTCCATAGATGCTGCCTGGCCTGCTGAGATCCTCAGCATTTTGTGTGTGTTGCTTCGATTTCCAGCATCTGCAGATTTTCTTCTTTGTGATTGGCTCACGATCCAGCTCGTTTTGATCTTGCACTTGTCTGTCTGCCTGCACTGCACTTCCTCCATAACTCTGGCACTTTATTCCGCATTGTTCCTGTCTTACTTTGTTCTTCCTCAATGATTTGATCTGTACGGATGGTATGTAAGACAATTTTCACTGTATCTCGGTTCATGAAACAATAATACATCTTCAGCAATTTTGTGAGGTCCCTGACCGAACCCTGCTCTGTGATCTGACACACACTCACTGCCATGGCCTATACTCACAGCCCTGCACACACGTCCAGGGGTCACCTCCATGTAGAGAAGGGTTGCTGTGTGTCCAGCTCCAGACCCAAACCCACTGGGTGTGACATATATCTCCTCACCCCTCCTCTCGCCTTTATACTGACAGTTTCAGATCCCTGATCCCTTAGCCAAGGGAAAGGCACCTCTTCCTCCTTTACGTAGACCTCAGCCATTTGATTCTATCAACAGACCCCACCCCTGTCATCTCCTTTTCCCGGAGCTGTGCCAGTGTCTGGGGGAGGTAAAACAGTTCCTGCTTCTAATCCACTCACACACTTGCTCATCTCCTCCCAGGACACTGATAACTGTCCCAAAATCTCAACGTGTTATTATTTTTATAGATTTCCGCCCTGCTCGCGCTTTAATAAATCTGTTTCTACCTGTTCCTGACTACACACGGTAGTGTAGTGCTTAGCATAATGCTTTACATGTCAGCAGTCAGGATTGAAATCCCCCACTGTCCGTGAGAAGTTTGTACGTTCGCCCTGTTTCCTCCAGGTGCTCCGGTTTCCTCTCACATTCCAAAGGCATTCAGGTTAGTAAGTTGTGGGCAAGTTAGATTGGCGTCAGAAGTGTGGCGACACTTGTGACTGCCCCCAGCACATCCTCAACACGTCACTGTATGTTTCACTGTACATGACAAATAAAACTCATCTTTAATCTTCAAGCGCTGCGTCCATTTCTGATCACTTTGTCGTAGGAAGGATGTTATTTAACTAGAAAGTGTGCAGAGAAAGTTCCTAGAATGTCACCGGGACTTGGGATCCTGAGTCAGAAGATGAGATTGTGTAGGCCAGGACTTTCTTCACTGGAACTTATGAGACTGAGGGGTGAACCGATAGAGTACACAAGATCATGAAGGGCATGGACAGGGTGAAAGCAAAGGCTTTTTCTCAGGGAATGGACACTAAAAGAGACAGATGTTTAAGATCTGAGGCATGAGATTTAAAAGGAATATCAGAGGCAGCTTCTTCAGACAAAGAATGGTTTGTATTCAGAAAGAGCTGCCAGAAATAGTGATTGAGGCAGGCACATTAGCAATGTTTAAAATCCATCTAGATAAAGAACACACAAAGAATGCTGGAGGACATCAGCAGGTCAGGCAGATCAATGGAAATTAATAAACTGCTGTCATTTCGGGCCAAGACCCTTCTGCAGGACTGGAAAGGAAGAGGGAAGACACCAGAATGAAAAAAGGTGGGGGTGGGAAGGCAGAAAACTAGAAGGTGATAGATGAAGCCAGGTGGGTGGAAAAGGTACAGGGCTGGAGGGGAAGGAATCCGATAGGAGAGGAGAGTGGAACAATAGAAGAAAGCATCCTGTGGATGCTGTGCAGGACAGACACAGCAGGCAGTGGGAGTCCAACACAGGTAAATGTCTCCCCACCATTCAGCACATCTGCACAGAGCACTACGCTGTCACAGGAAAGCAGCATCCATCAGCAGGGACCCCCACCACCCAGGCCATGCTCTCTTCTCAATGCTGCCATCAGGAAGGAGGTGCAGGAGCCTCAGGACTCACACCACCAGGTTCAGGAACAGTTATTACCCCTCAACCATCAGGCTCTTGAACTGGAGGGGATATTTCATTCATTCCAACACTAACTCTTCCACAACCTATGGACTCACTTTCAAGGACTCTTCATCTCATGTCGTCAATATTAATTGCTTATTTATTTATTATTATTTGGTTTTATTTTTCTTTTGTATTTTCTGTGAACGCCTGCAAAAAAATTTATTACAGGAAAGATACTAGCATGGGTCAAGCAGTGGCTGATTGGCAGGAGGCAAAGAGTGGGAATAAAGGGAGCCTTTTCTTGTAGTCTGCCAGTGGCTAGAGGTTTCAGTTGGGACATTATATGTCAATGATTTGGATGATGGAATTGATGGCTTTGTTGCAAAGTTTATGGATGATATGAAGATAAGTGGAGGGGTAGGTAGCTTTGAGGAAGTAGAGAAGGACTTAGATTAGGAGATTGGGTAAAACAGTGGCAGATGGAATACAGTGCCAGGAAGTATCTGGTCATGCATTTTGGTAGAAAAAAATAAAAGGGTAAAGTATTTTCTAAATGGAGAGGAAAATTCAAAAATCTGAGGTGAAAAGGAACTTCGGAGTCCTTGTGCAGGGTTACTTAAAGTTAATTTACAGGTTGAGTTGGTGATGAGGAAGGCAACTGTGATGTTGGCATTCATTTCAAGAGGATTAGAGTACAAAAGGACATTATGTTGAGGCTTCATGAAGCACAGGCGAGGCCTCACGGAGTATTGTGAATGGTTTTGAGCCCATTATCTTAGAAAGGATGTGCTGAAACTGGTGAGGCTTGAAAGGAGATTACAGGATGGAATGGCTTGTCAAATGCAGAGTGATGGCTCTGGGCCGGCATTCACTGGAATTCAGAAGAATGAAGAGTGACTTCATTGAAACCTATGGAATGGTGAAAGGCCTTGATAGAGTAGATGCAGAGAGGATGTTTCCTATGGTGGGAGAGTCTAAGACCAGAGTACAAAGAGTATACAAGGACGTCCTTGCAGAACAGAGATAGGGAGGGATTACTCAGCCAGAGAGTGGTGAATCTGTGGAATTCTTTGCCACAGGCAGCTGTGGAGGTCAAGTCTTTATGTATATTTAAGAAAGATTGATTGATGCTTGATTGTTCAGGGCATGAAGGGATACGGGGAGAAGGCTAGAGATTGGGGCTGAGAGGGAAATTGGATCAGCCGTGATGAAATGGCAGAGCAGACTAGATGGGCCAAATGGCCTAATTCTGCTCCTTTATCTTATGGTCTTAAAACGAACCTCGGGATTGTATATAGAAATATATAGACTATTTCAATAATAAATCTACTTCACATTTTGATGATGTAGAAGCAACAGGAGGGGAGGTTAATTGAGAGGCAGAACCAGGCCAGTTGGAACTCACCAATGTCCAGAGCACGGGGAAGACTCGGGGAGCTCGGAGGATGAGCAACCGCCCGAGGGTCTCGGGGTAATTTGCCTCCACCACCTCGATGATCCTGAGCAGCGTTTTCACTCCCGGTCGCCATAGGTGCCTCATGTTCAACCCCTCCATGTCCACCAGACACGTCCAGGAACTGGCGAAAATCAGATATTGCAGTCACCCATGGGTGCTGGCACATGGACAGTTCACCCATCACCCCTTGCACCCACCCAGCAATCTACTCATCAATCCCCAACAATCCTCCGTCCTCCGCCCCAACCACCGCCTTGCACCCACACCTCAAACCTTTGGCTCTCCCACCCATCACTCTCGCCCATCCATTTTGTCTGACAGTCCTCTTTACCTCCCCTCCCTCACTGTCCCACAAAATGATTGCTTTGCACAGCCCTCCACCCTCACATCCCCCTCACCCTCACATCCCCCTCCACTCTCACAGCCCCTCACCCTCACAGCCCCCTCCACCCTCACATCCCCCTCCACCCTCACATCCCCCTCACCCTCACATCCCCCTCCACTCTCACATCCCCCTCACCCTCACATCCCCCTCCACTCTCACAGCCCCTCACCCTCACATCCCCCTCACCCTCACATCCCCCTCCACTCTCACAGCACCTCACCCTCACAGTCCCCTCCACCCTCACATCCCCCTCCACCCTCACATCCCCCTCACCCTCACATCCCCCTCCACTCTCACATCCCCCTCACCCTCACATCCCCCTCCACTCTCACAGCTCCTCACCCTCACATCCCCCTCCACTCTCACAGCCCCTCACCCTCACAGCCCCCTCCACCCTCACATCCCCCTCACCCTCACATCCCCCTCCACTCTCACATCCCCCTCACATCCCCCTCACCCTCACATCCCCCTCACCCTCACATCCCCCTCCACTCTCACAGCCCCTCACCCTCACAGCCCCCTCCACCCTCACATCCCCCTCCACTCTCACAGCCCCTCACCCTCACAGCCCCCTCCACCCTCACATCCCCCTCACTCTCACAGCCCCTCACCCTCACATCCCCCTCCACCCTCACAGCCCCCTCCACTCTTACATCCCCCTCACCCTCACATCCCCCTCACTCTCACAGCCCCTCACATCCCCCTCCACCCTCACATCCCCCTCCACTCTCACAGCCCCTCACCCTCACATCCCCCCACCCTCACATCCGCCTCCACTCTCACATCCCCCTCCACTCTCACAGCCCCTCACCCTCACAGCCCCCTCCACTCTGATTCCCCTCCACTCTCACATCCCCCTCCACTCTCATAGCCCCTCACCCTCACATCCCCCTCCACTCTCACATCCCCTCCACCCTCACAGCCCCCTCCACCCTCACATCCCCTGCCACTCTCACATCCCCTCCACCCTCACATCCCCTCACTCTCACAGCCCCTCTCACAGCCCCCTCCACCCTCACATCCCCCTTCACCCTCACATCCCCCTCCACTCTCACATCCCCTCACCCTCTCATTCCCCTCCACCCTCACAGCCCCCTCCACTCTCACATCCCCCTCACTCTCACATCCCCCTCCACTCTCACATCCCCCTCACCCTCACATCCCCCTCCACCCTCTCATTCCCCTCCACCCTCTCATTCCCCTCCACCCTCACAGCCCCCTCACCCTCACATCCTCCTCCACCCTCACAGCCCCCTCCACTCTCACATCCCCTCCACCCTCACATCCCCCTCCACCCTCACCCTCACATCCCCCTCCACCCTCACCCTCACATCCCCCTCCACTCTCACAGCCCCTCACCCTCACATCCCCCCACCCTCACATCCGCCTCCACCCTCACATCCCCTCCACCCTCACATCCCCCTCACCCTCACATCCCCCTCCACTCTCACATCCCACCCTCTCATTCCCCTCCACCCTCACAGCCCCCTCACCCTCACATCCGCCTCCACTCTCACATCCCCCTCACTCTCACATCCCCCTCCACTCTCACATCCCCCTCACCCTCACATCCCCCTCCACCCTCTCATTCCCCTCCACCCTCTCATTCCCCTCCACCCTCACAGCCCCCTCACTCTCACATCCCCCTCCACCCTCACAGCCCCCTCCACTCTCACATCCCCTCCACCCTCACATCCCCCTCCACTATTACATCCCCCTCACCCTCACATCCCCCTCCACCCTCACCCTCACATCCCCCTCCACTCTCACAGCCCCTCACCCTCACATCCCCCCACCCTCACATCCGCCTCCACCCTCACATCCCCTCCACCCTCACATCCCCCTCACCCTCACATCCCCCTCCACTCTCACAGCCCCTCACCCTCACAGCCCCCTCCACTCTGATTCCCCTCCACTCTCACATCCCCCTCCACTCTCATAGCCCCTCACCCTCACATCCCCCTCCACTCTCACATCCCCTCCACCCTCACAGCCCCTCCACCCTCACATCCCCCTCCACCCTCACATCCCCTCCACCCTCACATCCCCTCACTCTCACAGCCCCCTCCACTCTGATTCCCCTCCACCCTCACATCCCCCTCACTCTCACATCCCCCTCCACTCTCACATCCCCCTCACCCTCACATCCCCCTCCACCCTCTCATTCCCCTCCACCCTCTCATTCCCCTCCACCCTCACAGCCCCCTCACCCTCACATCCTCCTCCACCCTCACAGCCCCCTCCACTCTCACATCCCCTCCACCCTCACATCCCCCTCCACTATTACATCCCCCTCACCCTCACATCCCCCTCCACCCTCACCCTCACATCCCCCTCCACTCTCACATCCCCACCCTCTCATTCCCCTCCACCCTCACAGCCCCCTCACCCTCACATCCGCCTCCACTCTCACATCCCCCTCACTCTCACATCCCCCTCCACTCTCACATCCCCCTCACCCTCACATCCCCCTCCACCCTCTCATTCCCCTCCACCCTCTCATTCCCCTCCACCCTCACAGCCCCCTCACTCTCACATCCGCCTCCACCCTCACATCCGCCTCCACTCTCACATCCCCCCCTTCCTGCCCTGCCCCTGGATCCACATCCCAGCTGGAGGTTGGGTTACCGAGCTGGGGAGTCAGGTGGGAAATACAAGGCCTGGAGGACTTTACTGACGTGATGGGACGCCCGAAGACTCTGGTGTTCTCCTCACACCTCCGTTGGCCATCCTCGTTGATGGACAGCACCTGGGGAGAGAGAGAGGGCTCAGTGAGAGGGCGCCTCGCGGCCATTACCCAGTCTGTTCAGGCTGAACAAACTACGCGAGCGAGCACACGCAGGGAACACAACTGTGCAAGATCGAGAGGCTGAGAAGGCCAGGGGAAATTTCACGCAGTGCTGTGTGGTGTGGCTGTGACCCTGGAGCTGACGGTCAACTGCCATTGAGTTCCGCTGAGGATCGGGTGTTAACAAATGGTAGGTGAAGGCTTCCTACAGCCCCTGTACAGCACATCAAAGGGGCAGAATGGCCTCTGCTCTCTCCGTACAGCAGATCGGAGGGCAGAATGGCAACTGCTGTTCCAGAAACTGAGTTTATTTCACTACAACAAATAGTTATAACTAACAGATGCTACCTAGACTGGAGAGCAGGTCTCACATTGAGGGGTTAAGCACGCTAGGACTTTTCTCGTTAGAGTGAAGGAGGATGAGAGGTCACTTGATGGAGGGGAACAAGATGATAAGAGGCTCAGATCGAGTGGAGAGCCAGAGACTTTTCTCAGGGCAGAAATGGCTAACATCAAAGGATGCTCATTTAAGGTGATTGGAGGAAAGTAAAGGGTGACGGGGGGGTGTCAGAGGTAGGGGCTTTACACAGAGAGTGGTGGGTGTGTGGAACACCCTGCAAAGAGGTGATGGTACAGGCAGGTACATTAGAGACATTAGATTAGTACATAAATGACAGAAAAGTGAAGTGCGATGTGAGAGGGAAGGATTAGATTCAGTTTAAAGTCGGGTTAGGGGTTGGTATCACATTGTGAGCCAAAGTGTCTGCACTGTCCTATGTGCAATACAACAACTGCATTACAATTTTCCCACCCTGATCAGGGTGCAATTTATCGCCTGCCGTGCCCACGGATAGACAGGGCTGCTCATTCTCCCTCGCCCCAGTCAGCCTAGGGGGAGCTCCCCACTCCCCTCTGACAAATGCTCAGGCCTATCAGCAGCCCCAGCCCCTGGGTTACTCACGTGCCGCAAAATGGCCTCCTCCCCAAGAGCTTTCAGTAGCCCCTTGGTGTCCATCTGTCCCAGACGCAGGATGTAGAGCGGCCGGCCGTCTGTCTCAGTCAGGGGTGGGGGGTGGGAAAGTGGTTAGTCAGGTGGGATCGCCCTCTCTCAGCCCTCAATGACCCCCACCCCTCCCCTCTCCATGTCCTCATCCCTCCACCTCCTCCCAACCCCTTCTCCACCCCCACCCTACCCCTCCTTGCACCCCACTCCCATTCTCCCCCTCCTCTCTGCATCTCCCTTCCCTTTCCCTCGCCCCCTCACTGTCCCGTCCCTTCCCCCGAGTTTACCTCGGTCATGGTAGTGCCACCCTCCTGCGTAGTAGTCCTGCAGGACTGGGGGAGGCCTCCACATCTCAAGGATGTGGTCCACCTGGTTCTGCTTTCGCCACGTGAGGGACTGACACAGGATCTCACGTGTCCTCTCCGGGTTAAAGTCCCGTGACCTCAGGAAACGCAGAATGTGCTGATCTTTGGGAATCTACAAAATACAACAGTGACAAAGACTCGCCCTCCGAGTTCACACTTGGACACAACACCAGTGCTCCCCTCACGCCCCTCACCAAAGCCGTGCTCAAACACTCCGCTTCCACACTGCAGTTATGTCAGGAAAACTTGGGGACACAATGGAAGCATAACGATTAGTGCAAAGCTATTACAGCTCAAGGCATTAGAGTTCAGAGTTCAGAGTTCAATTGCAGTGTCCTCTGAAAGCAAGTTTGTATGTTCCTTCCCGTGTGCACATGGCTTTCCTCTGCGTGCTCAGGTTTCCTCCCACAGTCCAAAGGTGTACTGGTTAGTAGGGTAACTGGTCATCGTAAACTGTCCAGTGGTTAGGCTAGTGTTAATTGCTGGGCTCTAAGGGCCTGTTCTGCACTGTAACACTAAATAAATTATGAATAAAACCAGGAAACGCTGCGAGTACCGAGCACAGTAGCAGAGTGGTTCGTGTAACACCTTACTCCACCAGCGACAGGGTTCAGTCCCTGCCGCTGTCTGCAAGGAGCTTGTACGTTCACTCCGTGACCACGCTGGTTTACTCCCACATTCCAAAACGGGGGATTAGGGTTAGTAAACTGTCGGCATGCTATGTTGACACTTGTGGGCTGTCCCCAGCACAATTGTCGGATCATGTGGGTTGTTGTTGGAAAAGACACCTTTCACTCTATGTCTAAATATTTTAATGTGCAGATGTATCTTTACCTTTCAGTCTTTAGCACACAAACTGCTGGAGGAACTCAGCATGTCAGGCAGTGTCTATGGAGGGAAATGGACAGCCAATGCTTCAGCCTGTGACCCTTCGTCAGGAGTGGAAACTATAAAAGGGTGGGGAGAGGGGATAGTCATAAACTGGCAGACGAGCGGTGAAAGGTAGGTAAGGTGGGCGCGAAGGAAATACTCAGCCAGTAAGGCAGCTTCTGTGGAGTGAGAGCGCAGTCAGTGGAAACGTTAGTGGTACTGCAGAGGAAGGGAGGAGAGAGTTTTATCAAAGAGTCAGGTGGAAGAGAGGTGACAGAGTTGCCATGGTACAAGTCAGTGGTGGAGGAGCGGGCAAATGGAGGTTTTAGGATTGTGCAAAACCAAAATTAGCATCAAAGGGAGATTTAAACTGAGCAGAGGAAATATGAATTTAGAGGCTGGGATGGGTGGGCATCTGAAAATGTTGAATCTGGAAGGCTGTGATAAGGTGAAGTGCTGTCCAGTGCTTTCACTGAACCTTGTTGGAAAAGTGCAGAAAGTCGGAGCAAGATTGAGACTGGGACGAAGGTGAAGGTGTCAGATAGCAGGAATGTCCTGCAGTCTTGCCAGCCAAGTGTGTACGGCATTTTCTGCTTTCACTTCAGATTTCCCGACTGAAATATTGTAATTTTGACAGATGGGCAGCATGGTACTGTAGCAGTTAGCATAACACGATCACAGAGCCAGTGGCCCGCTGCTGTCTGTGAGGAGTTTGTACGTTCTCCCTGTGACCACGTGTGTTTCCTCTGGGTGCTCTGGTTTCCTCCCACAGTCCAAAGATATACAGTTGGTAGGTTCACAGTCACAAGGGTGTAAGTGGGCAGCTTGTTGGCAGGTGCCTGTTACTGTGCTGTATCTCTGAAAATAAAGACATACAGCAGATATTTACAGTCACACAGGGCCACCTTCTGCATGAACACCAGACTCAAAGCTGCTGTGCCCCGACGTCCGGTGCAGACTCATGGTTCAATTTGCTGTTGGGTTGTGTTGGGTTTTAAAGGTTAAAGGTTAGCTTTATTTGTCACATGTACATCAACATATTGAAACATACAGTGAAATGTATTGTTTGCATCAATGACCAACACCGTGGGCCGCCCGAGATCGTGCTGGGGACAGCCCACAGTGTCATCACATTTCCAGGACCAACATAGCTTGCCCACAGCTCACTGACCCTAACCTGTTAGTCTTTGGACTGTGGGAGGAAACCCTCGCAGTCATGGGAAGAACGTACAAGCTTCTCACAGACAGCAGCGGGAACTGAACCGATTGGTAATCCCGGGCACTGTAAAGTGTTACGCTAACTGCTGCCCTACCATGTTGGTCAGAAACCTCCTGTCTTGTCTTCGGGGATTTTGTGTGAGGTCCAAGGGAACACAGCAAGCACATGCAGATCTCTTAGACCAACACACTGGCATTTTGGATGAATCTTACAACTAAGGGGAGCAGTCTGCATGTAAATGTACGTGTAAGGATTGAGAGCAGTGTCTGTGTGTGTGTACAATGGGGACGGGGGTGATGGGGCCAATCTCTTAGTAGCCAGTGAACGATACAAAGGGGACCGGGGCCTGTTACACAGTGGGGATCCCCGGCTGTTTGTCTTTTCAGCCAACGGGGGTTCACTCTTTACCTGTGCTGTGCATCCTGAGTTACATTTTATTAACTTATCTATGGTAAAGTTTTGGTTTGTGTGCTACGTGTGTGATGTTATGTGGGCGCACTGTGGTCCAGAGGAATGTTGTTCGTTTGATTCTATAAACGTACAGTCAGGTGACAATGAAATTGAACTTGAATGAATGAGGTAAAGTTAGTGACACAATCAAGTTTGAGATACAGTTTATCTGGTAACAGGTTGTGTCAGTACCTTAGGGTGTGGTTCTGGATGTCAGAACGAGCTGTTTTTCTTGTTCTCTGAACAACGCTTAAACTAACATACCCGGACATGAAGCATATATACAAACACACAGAGGAAAACATTACCTTCTCTGGTTTCCAGTCCCCCGCCTCAGACTACAAAAGCACAGAGAAAGAGGTAACTGAGGTTCAAAACATACAGAACATAGAACAGTACAGGCCATTCGGCCCACAATGTCGTGCTGACCTATCAACCTACTCCAAGAACAATCTAACCTTTCCATCCTACACAGCCATTTTTATGTTTATCTGTGTGTCTGTCTAATGTATCTGCCTCTACCACCACCTCTGGCAGGGCGTCCCACACACCCAGCACTCTGCTTAAAAAGCCCAACTCTGATATCCCACCCCCATACTTTCCTCCAATCACATTAAAATTATGCCCCCTTGTATTTTCACGGCCCGGGAAAAGGTATCCAGCTGTCCACACTACCTATGCCTCTCATCATCTTGTACTCTCTAACATCCTCCTTTGGTTCAAAGAGAAGAGCCGAGCTCGCTCAGCCTGTCCTCACAAGACACCCTCTGTAATCCAGACAGCATCCTGGTGAATCTCCTCTGCACCCTCTCTAATCCAGACAGCGTCCTGGTGAATCTCCTCTGCACCCTCTCTAATCCAGACAGCGTCCTGGTGAATCTCCTCTGCACCCTCTCTAATCCAGACAGCGTCCTGGTGAATCTCCTCTGCACCCTCTCTAATCCAGACAGCATCCTGGTGAATCTCCTCTGCACCCTCTCTAATCCAGACAGCGTCCTGGTGAATCTCCTCTGCACCCTCTCTAATCCAGACAGCGTCCTGGTGAATCTCCTCTGCACCCTCTCTCATCCAGACAGCATCCTGGTGAATCTCCTCTGCACCCTCTCTAATCCAGACAGCGTCCTGGTGAATCTCCTCTGCACCCTCTCTAATCCAGACAGCATCCTGGTGAATCTCCTCTGCACCCTCCTTCCTATAATGAGGTGACCAGCACTGAACACAATATTCCAAGTGTGGTCTAACCAGGATTTTATAGAGCTGCACTATTACCTTGGAGCTCTTGACTAATGAAGATCAACACACTGTATTCTGCCTTAACCACCCTTCCACTTCCTTATCCTATCACCCCCTGCTTTAAATACACTCAATAGCCTGCCTCCACAGCCATTTGCGGCAATAAATTCCACAGATTTATTAACCCTCTCAACCCCATTCCCCTGCCTTCTCTCTGTAACCTTTGATGACGTGACTAATCAAGAACCTGTTAACCTCTGCTTTAAATATACCAAATGACTTGTCTTCCACAGTGTTCTGTGGCAATGAATTCCAGAGATTCACTACCATTTGGCTAAAGAAATTTCTCCTCATCTCTGTTCTAAGTGGATGTCCTCCTGTTCTGAGACCATGCCTTTTGGTCCTAGACTCCCCCGCTACTGGAAACATCCTCTCCACGTTCATTCTATCTAGGCCTTTCAATATTCGATAGGTTTCAATGACATTCCCCCCTCCCATTCTTCTAAACTCGAGTGAGTACAGACTCAGAGCTATCAGATGCTCCTCCTACATTAACCCTTTGATTGCCAGAATCATTCTCATGAACCTTCTCTGGACCCCCTCCAGTGCCAGGACGTCTTTTCTATTGAGCTCAAAGCTGTTCACAATACTCCACACGCGCTCTGACTAGTGCTGTATATAGCCTCGGCATTACAGCCTTGCCTTATGTTCCAGTCATTTGCAAGTGAAGCCTTCCTCACCGTCAACTCAGCATGTGAGAATGCAGACTGACTCTGCAGCAGATACGTGGGACCTATACTCCAGGTGTCACTCTAGGACCAAGACTTACTGCATCCCTGACACAAGAGTCCCATTCTCCTGAACCCGCCCCTCGTTCCTGGGTGTCAGTATCTCTGAGGATCTGTCCTAGAAAGCAAGACAGCAGCTACATTTCACTGGACTTGGTCTGTCACCAAAGACACTTGTACATTTCTACAGATTACTGTGGAGAGCATTCTAACTGGTCACATCACTGTCTGGTATGGAGGGGCCACTGCACAGGATCGGAAAAAAGCTGCAGAAAGCTATAAACTCTAACAGCTCCATCATGGGCACTAAACTCCCCAGCATCAGGGACACCTTCAACAGGCCACGCCTCAAATAGATGACATCCATCATTAAGGACCCCCATCACCCAGGACATGCTCTATTCTCATTGTTACTATCAAGGAGGAGGCTGAAGACCCACTTTCAACATTCAGTAACAGTTTCTTTCCATCTGCGATCCGATTTCTGAGTGGACAGCACCCACTACCTCATCATTGTTTTTGCTTTTTGCACTACTTAAAACGTTCTATCTATTTCCTATTGTAGTTTATAGTTTCTTTTTATTGTGTATGGTGATGTGTTGCTGCTACAAAATGACACCTTTCATGACATACACAAGTGATATCAAAGCCGATTCTGATTTTGAGAATTTTAATTCAGCTTTCTGGGCCAACCCCCATTCACCAGCTTCTGTAGACAGGTCCCCCCAACTGCATTCACCCCCGATCCCCATCATCCATCGCCCCCGAGGCTGCTACATGCTCTCCCCGGCTCTGCCCATCGCCCCCGAGGTGGCTGCATGCCCTCCCCGGCTCTGCCCATCGCCCCCGAGGCTGCTGCATGCCCTCCCCGGCTCTGCCCATCGCCCCCGAGGCTGCTACATGCCCTCCCCTGCTCTGCCCATCACCCCCGAGGCTGCTACATGCCCTCCCCTGCTCTGCCCATCGCCCCCGAGGCTGCTACATGCCCTCCCCTGCTCTGCCCATCGCCCCCGAGGCTGCTACATGCCCTCCCCTGCTCTGCCCATCACCCCCGAGGCTGCTACATGCCCGCCCCGGCTCTGCCCATCGCCCCCGAGGCTGCTACATGCCCTCCCCTGTTCTGCCCATCGCCCCCGAGGCTGCTACATGCCCTCCCCTGCTCTGCCCATTGCCCCCGAGGTGGCTGCATGCCCTCCCCTGCTCTGCCCATCACCCCCGAGGCTGCTACATGCCCTCCCCTGCTCTGCCCATCGCCCCCGAGGCTGCTACATGCCCTCCCCTGCTCTACCCATCGCCCCCGAGGCTGCTACATGCCCTCCCCTGCTCTGCCCATCGCCCCCGAGGCTGCTACATGCCCTCCCCGGCTCTGCCCATCGCCCCCGAGGCTGCTGCATGCCCTCCCCTGCTCTGCCCATCGCCCCCGAGGCTGCTACATGCCCTCCCCGGCTCTGCCCATCGCCCCCGAGGCTGCTACATGCCCTCCCCGGCTCTGCCCATCGCCCCCGAGGCTGCTACATGCCCTCCCCGGCTCTGCCCATCGCCCCCGAGGCTGCTACATGCCCTCCCCGGCTCTGCCCATCGCCCCCGAGGTGGCTGCATGCCCTCCCCGGCTCTGCCCATCGCCCCCGAGGTGGCTGCATGCCCTCCCCGGCTCTGCCCATCGCCCCCGAGGCTGCTACATGCCCTCCCCTGCTCTGCCCATCGCCCCCGAGGCTGCTGCATGCCCTCCCCTGCTCTGCCCATCGCCCCCGAGGCTGCTACATGCCCTCCCCTGCTCTGCCCATCGCCCCCGAGGTGGCTGCATGCCCTCCCCGGCTCTGCCCATCGCCCCCGAGGTGGCTACATGCCCTCCCCTGCTCTGCCCATCGCCCCCGAGGTGGCTACATGCCCTCCCCTGCTCTGCCCATCGCCCCCGAGGCTGCTGCATGCCCTCCCCTGCTCTGCCCATCACCCCCGAGGCTGCTACATGCCCTCCCCGGCTCTGCCCATCGCCCCCGAGGTGGCTACATGCCCTCCCCTGCTCTGCCCATCGCCCCCGAGGTGGCTACATGCCCTCCCCTGCTCTGCCCATCGCCCCCGAGGTGGCTACATGCCCTCCCCTGCTCTGCCCATCGCCCCCGAGGCTGCTGCATGCCCTCCCCTGCTCTGCCCATCACCCCCGAGGCTGCTACATGCCCTCCCCGGCTCTGCCCATCGCCCCCGAGGTGGCTACATGCCCTCCCCTGCTCTGCCCATCGCCCCCGAGGTGGCTACATGCCCTCCCCTGCTCTGCCCATCGCCCCCGAGGTGGCTACATGCCCTCCCCTGCTCTGCCCATCGCCCCCGAGGCTGCTGCATGCCCTCCCCTGCTCTGCCCATCACCCCCGAGGCTGCTACATGCCCTCCCCGGCTCTGCCCATCGCCCCCGAGGTGGCTACATGCCCTCCCCTGCTCTGCCCATCGCCCCCGAGGTGGCTACATGCCCTCCCCTGCTCTGCCCATCGCCCCCGAGGTGGCTACATGCCCTCCCCGGCTCTGCCCATCGCCCCCGAGGTGGCTGCATGCCCTCCCCTGCTCTGCCCATCGCCCCCGAGGTGGCTGCATGCCCTCCCCTGCTCTGCCCATCGCCCCCGAGGTGGCTACATGCCCTCCCCTGCTCTGCCCATCGCCCCCGAGGTGGCTACATGCCCTCCCCTGCTCTGCCCATCGCCCCCGAGGTGGCTACATGCCCTCCCCTGCTCTGCCCATCGCCCCCGAGGTGGCTACATGCCCTCCCCGGCTCTGCCCATCGCCCCCGAGGGGCTACATGCCCTCCCCTGCTCTGCCCATCGCCCCCGAGGTGGCTGCATGCCCTCCCCGGCTCTGCCCATCGCCCCCGAGGTGGCTGCATGCCCTCCCCGGCTCTGCCCATCGCCCCCGAGGTGGCTGCATGCCCTCCCCGGCTCTGCCCATCGCCCCCGAGGCTGCTGCATGCCCTCCCCTGCTCTGCCCATCGCCCCCGAGGTGGCTACATGCCCTCCCCGGCTCTGCCCATCGCCCCCGAGGTGGCTGCATGCCCTCCCCGGCTCTGCCCATCGCCCCCGAGGCTGCTGCATGCCCTCCCCGGCTCTGCCCATCACCCCCGAGGCTGCTGCATGCCCTCCCCGGCTCTGCCCATCGCCCACCTTGCCTTTGTGTGTCTCCTGCAGCCACTGGCGCAGCTGGATCAGGCAGCTCTCTTGCATCGGAGACAGACGGCCCAGGTAACGCTCGATGTAGTCGGTATCAAGTTTGTCAGCTGCAAAGCACAGGGGTAAAACCCAGCGTCACTGAGGCTACAGCATTTGCTTCCAGGAAGACCAGCTGAATTAGGTTAATCAGCGGCTGAACTAGTGCGAGATGAGGGACTGCTGCGGTCTCTTCCTGCAGAAACGTGGCTCCAGGGCAACATCTCCTGCACCTGTGAACATCAGGCCTTGGCCCTCAGGCACTTGGGCTCTATTATTATGATTTGATCCGTCTATTTTTGTAACTGTATGTCCCACTGCTAAAATTACATGTGCCTTGTTGTGTGTGTGACTGTTGGTTCTGTGCTTTGCCCCTTGACCCCAGAGAAACGCTGTTCCACGTGTATAGTTGAATGACAGTTAAACTCGAACTTGAACGAACTCAGTAATGCGGTCACATCAAACCAGCTGCAGCAGAGCAGAGGGACAAAGCTTGCAGCTACCCTGCACTTCGGGAAATTTATAAGCTAAATTGAAAAAATGTTGTAAAATTCACAGACCAGCCAGATTAAACCCCATCAACCACTACCATCTGGGGCAAGCAAATTCTGAATCCAGGCAGCCAGTTCACCGTGGATCCCACGCATCTTGAACTTCTGGAGGAGCCTCCCCGAGGGAGCTTGTCTAACACCTTACTAAATTTCACATAGACAACATCGACAGCTCTGCCACAACTGGTCACGTGGGGTGGTCTCCCCTTTTCTCCACCCCTGCCCACACAACCCATCACAGGGAGGAGAGTGATGTCAATTGCCGAAAAACACTAACCATCAGACACTGTGGGTTCACACAGACTGGCCGCTGCCTCCCCGGGGGTGCCGACCGTCTCTGTGTCCGATGGCTCGGTCCCGAGAGGCGCCGAGGACACTGGTGCAGGACAGCTGGACACTGGCACCACATCATTGATAGGGGCTGACACAGGAGGAGTCCAACGAGGGATGTGTCGAGTTCCCTGTGTTGTCAGTTCCCTTAGGAAGTGCTCGATAACTTCCTTACCCTGAAACAGCAGAATCTGTTACTGAGGGATGGCAGCTCATTCTGGGCAAGAGGTCAGCCCAATAGCTGGAGAACAACTTAACCAAGCAATAGCGTGCATCAATCGGCACGTGTCAATCAGCATGCGTCCATATCAATCGGCATGTGTCAATCAGCATGTGTCCATATCAATCGGCACGTGTCAATCAGCGTGCATCAATCGGCACGTGTCAATCAGCATGCGTCCATATCAATCGGCACGTGTCAATCAGCGTGCATCAATCGGCACGTGTCAATCAGCATGCGTCCATATCAATCGGCGTGTGTCAATCAGCGTGCATCAATCGGCACGTGTCAATCAGCATGCGTCCATATCAATCGGCGTGTGTCAATCAGCATGCGTCCATATCAATCGGCGTGTGTCAATCAGCGTGCATCAATCGGCATGTGTCAATCAGCATGCGTCCATATCAATCGGCACGTGTCAATCAGCATGCGTCCATATCAATCGGCGTGTGTCAATCAGCGTGCATCAATCGGCACGTGTCAATCAGCGTGCATCCATATCAATCGGTGTGTGTCAATCAGCGTGCGTCCATATCAATCAGCATGTGTCAATATCAATCGGTGTGTGTCAATCAGCATGTGTCAATATCAATCGGTGTGTGTCAATCAGCATGTGTCAATATCATTTGGCACTTGTCAATCAGCATGTGTCAATATCAATCGGTATGTGTCAATCAGCATGTGTCAATATCAATCGGCACGTGTCAATCAGCATGTGTCAATATCAATCGGCACGTGTCAATCAGCATGTGTCAATATCAATCGGCACGTGTCAATCAGCATGTGTCAATATCAATCGGCACGTGTCAATCAGCATGTGTCAATATCAATCGGTATGTGTCAGTCAGCATGCGTCCATATCAGTTGGCACATGTCAATCAGCACGTGTCAATATCAATCAGCATGTGTCAGTCAGCATGCGTCCATATCAATCAGCATGCGTCAATATCAATCTGCGTGTGTCAATATCAATCAGCACGTGTCAGTCAGAGTGTGTTAATATCAATCAGCATGTATCTGGGGAGATCTCCACCAGCTACCAGACATGAATGCAGGTCCCCTTCATTCAAAGAAAAAGAGCCCATCTAATATAGTATTAAATCCAGGTCACTTTCATTCAAAGAGGAAGAGCCAATCAAATGCAGGGTTGGTGTCAGATTTCTATCCCATCATCACTGATCCCCTCACCCCAAACCCCACCATAAACTGGACCCTACCCTCTTGACATTGGCTGTGTACTGTCTCATCGCAATCTTCTCCACCGTGCTCTCAAAGCCAAAGAATGACTTGATGTCCAGCGATGCAGACTGCTCGAAGCAGGTCCAGTCCTCATTGTCTGGGTGAACCTGGAGAAGAGAATGGAGACACATTGAACCCAGAATTCCAGAAAATCCCGGAGTCTGGCTGAGCTGTCTCGCCTAGGGGACAGAGCCTCAAGATTCGAGGGAAAAGATTTCGGTCAGAGATGAAGAGAAACTGCTTTTCCCAGAGTTGTGAATTTGTGGGATTCTCTACCAGGAAAGCAACAGATGCTGCCTCATAGCCAGGAAATTCTAGGTTCTGGGGAAAAGGCAAGTAGATGAGCCATGATTGTATTGAAAGGTGGAGTAGGCGCGACAGCGATCACTCATTGGCATTCAATTCCTGCTGTTGACTGTAGGAAGTTTGTACGTTCTCCCTGTGACTGCATGGGTTTCCACCAGATGCTCCAGTTTGCTCCCACAGTCCAAGGCTACAGGTTAGGGTTAGCAAGTTGTAGGCATGCTACATCAGCACCTGAAGCAAACTGGCGACTCTTGCGGGATGCCCAGCACATCCTTGGACTGTGCTGGTTGTTGATAAAAGGAGACATTTCACTGTACATGTGACAAATAAAGCTAATAGTAGATAGTTGAGACACATTTCAGTGGATTTTTGCATAGTGGGGGAGTTATGGGTCTGGGGAGAAAGGCAGGTAGGTGAAATTGAGTCCAGCCTTGATCATATTGAATGCTGGAGCAGGCTCAACCAGCCAAATGACTAACTCCTGCTCCTGGTTCGTGTAAACAGCAGAGATTCCGCAGATGCTGGAAATCCACAGTAACACATACTAATGCTGGAGGAACTCAGCAAGTCAGGCAGCATCTATGGAGAGGAATAAGTAGTTGACATTTTGGGCCGAGAGGGACTGGTTAGTTCTGATGAAAGGTCTTGGCCTGGTACATTGACTGTTTATTCCCCTCCATAGATGTTGCCTGACTTGCTGAGTTCCTCCAGCATTTTGTGAGTGTTACTCCAGTTTTTGATGGTATCCCACAGGCACAGACGTTGATGCCTGGCCTCCAGTAATATGGGGACTGCACAGAAAACAGGAAGACAGTGGTTTAAGTGTCAAGAGGGCCACGACCTTGTCATGGTTTGGAGGCTCGCATGCCTCAATGACCCGGAGAGCCATGTTGGCTGGAGTCAGGGCTTTATGCTTTGGCTCTTGGTAGGGTCACCCATGCCAAAGAGGTGAAAGGGTCAAGGCCAGACTAAGAGTGGTTCACCGGTCCTCCAGGGTCGGGGGTTCAGCTCAGGGTTAACAACCCCGACTGGTCAAACAAAATTGTTACAGAAACAGCAATGAAGAATCCCTCTACACCTGAGTGTGACGGTTTTCCTCAGCCTCCACACAGGCCTTGCATGACTGACAGTGGTGAAAACCGAGAGCACAGTGAAAAAAGCCGTGATCACCGCCAGAGATGGAGGACCTTTACTGCTGCCTGAAATGCCAGCCGCGTAATGGGCAGTAAGTAAGTTACACATTGGATTCTCAGTGCTGGGACTCACTCTGTAACTGCAAACCTCATTGACCAGGACCCGGTTGGCGAACGTCTCGTTGTGAGCCTCGATCAGCAGTGTTCGCTCCTTCCAGTTGAGTGTGTTCTTCTGGATAAAGTAGACATGCTCCACTCCTGCGATCTGCAACGGGCCACAGAAGTTTGTCCTTGTTTGTTGGAGGAGTCCAGCCCTGTCTGACCCAGAACAAGGGTCTGCCCACCACCGGGTCAGGCTTCCGGCACAGGCACCTGGAACACACTCCGTATCCCTCACCCCAGTCCAATGTCGCCCAGCAACTCATCCATATCATTTAATGTTAATTAAATAATTAAAATAAATGAATCTCCCATTTCATCCTGACTTCCCATTCTGACGTGTCTGTCCACAGCCTCCTGTACTGCTACAATGAGGCCACTCCCAGGTTGGAGGAGAAACACCTCATATTACATCTGGGTATCCTCCAACCCAATGGTATGAACATCAATTTTTTTATCTTCAAGTAATTACTCCGATCTCCCTCCTTCTTTCAGACAGACAGACAGGCATACTTTATTGATCCCGAGGGAAATTGGGTTTCATTACAGTTGCACCAACCAAGAATAGTGTAGAAATATAGCAATATAAAACCATAAATAATTAAATAATAATAAGTTAATCATGCCAAGTGGAAATAAGTCCAGGACTAGCCTATTGGTTCAAGGTGTCTGACACTCTGAGGGAGGAGTTGTAAAGTTTGATGGCCACAGGTAGGAATGACTTCCTATGACGCTCAGTGTTACATCTCGGTGGAATGAGTCTCTGGCTGAATGTACTCCTGTGCCTAACCAGTACATTATGGAGTGGATGGGAGACATTTTTTTTTGTTCCCAATCCCCATTCCAGTTACCCTCTCATCCCTTCTCTTCTCCTCGCCTACCCAATGTTTCCCTCTGGGTGACCTCCACCTCCCCTTTCTCCCATGGTCCACTGTCCTCTCCTACCAGACTCTTTCTTCTTTACCTTTTCTACCTATCACCTCTGAGCTTCTTACTTCATCCATGCCTCACCCCCTCACCTGGTCTCCTGGTCTCACCTTTCACCTGCCAGCTTGTCTTCATCCATGCCTCACACTGATTTCTTATTCTGGCTTTGCTCCCCTTTCTTGGTGAAGGTTCTCGGCCTGAAACATTCACCATTTATGCCTCTCCATGGGTGCCACTTGCTGAGTTCCTCCAGCATTTTGTGTGTGTTGCTCAAGATTTCCAGCACCTGCAGGATCTCTTGTGTAAATGGGAGACCATCTATCCCACTGGACCTGTCCTTTGAGCAGCTCTCTAGCTACCTGGACCCTTACAAGTGCTTTTTCCTCATCTTTTCAGTTCCTTCCTGAAAATTCCTTCCTGTGCTCTGACGGTTATCTGATCTCCTAACGTGAATCAAGTCCCAGTCTACCTCTGCTACACCCTCCCACTCCATCCCAGGCTAGGTCTAGTTCTTCCAGGTCAGATGCTGCCAGACACAAGAGAGAATGCAGATCCTGATAATCTGAAGCATCGCACACAGAATAGTGTAACCACGGTGGTTATCGCAGCTCAGGGTTCAATTCTGGCGTCCTCTGTAAGGAGTTTCCACATTCTTCCCATGAGCGCATGGGTTTCCTCCCGCAGTCCAAAGATGTACCGGTTAGTAGGTTAATTGGTCATTGTAAATTGTCCTGTGGTTAGGCTAGGGTTAAATAGGGAGGTTACTGGGTGGTGTGGCTCATTGGGCCGGGAGGGCCTGTTTCCCACAGTATCTCTAAATGAAAATGCTTAGTCAGTCAGGCAACGTCAATGGAGAGAAAAGAAGAGTTAATGTTTTGGGTCGAGACCTTTCATTTGGAATCTGCTATCACCCAGACACCACCAACCCAATCTGCTTTCAGCTGAGTGGGGAACACAGGTGTGAGGTCCCTGCAGAGCCCCCCCCCCTCCCCACTCACCTTCTTCAGCAGCCGAGGGGCCTCCACGTTCAGCTTGCAGCTTCGCTCCACAACATGCAGCGAGCCATCCTCATTCTTGTACTCACTGAGTTTCTCACTCCCCAGGAAAACCGGGATCAGCGGGCATGTCGGGAATCTCTTCTCATAAGCCTGTATTAGGAAGTGAGGTAAAACTCAACACCCAGAAGAGATCTCTAACTGGTCTGGTGTGGAGGGACCACTGCAGAGGGTTGTAAACTCAGTCAGCTCCAACATGAGCACTACCCTCCCCACCACCAAGGACATCTTCATAACATGATGCCATCATTGAAGATCCTCACCAACCAGGATATGCCTGCTTCTCATCTCTACCATCCGGGAAGAATACAGGAGCCTAAAGACACACACTCAATGTTTCTTCCCCTCTGCCACTGGATTCCTGAATGGCCACTACCTCACATTTTGCTCTTTTTGCACTCATGTATTTTTTTAAACATTTCTTACTATCATTTTTTAATATCTTGCACCGTAGTGCTGCCACAAAACAATAAATATCATGACCATGTCAGTGATTCTCATGCTGAATGCACTGGAGACAGCAGAGGGTGCCGATGCCAGGACGTGGGACAGCAGATTCTGCTGCACTCTGCTCTCTCTGAGGCTCTTGCAGTATTGAGAGCAGTTTTGGACTCCTTATCTGAGAAAAGATGTTCAAGGGTCCAGAGGAGGTCCTTGAGAATGAAAGGGTTAATGTGTCAGGAGTGTTTGATGGCTCTGGGCCTGTACATGCTGGAGTTTAGCAGAATGGGGGTGTGGGGGGGGGATCTCATTGAAACCTATTGAATATTGAAAGGCCAAGATAGAGTGGATGTGGAGAGGATGTTTCTTTTGGTGGGGGAGTCTAGGACCTGAGGACACAGCCTCAGAATAGGAGGATGTCCATTTAGTACAGAGATGAGGAGGAATTTTTTTAGCCAGAGTGTGGTGAGTCATTGCCACAGACAAACGTGGAAGATGGGCTATTGGATATTTTTAAAGCAGAGATTGATAGATTAGTCAGGACACTGAAGGTTACGGGGACAAGGCAGGAGAATGAAGTTGAGGGGGTTAATAAGTCGGCCTTGATGGAATGGCAGTGCAGACTCGATGGGCCGAACAGCATGATTCTGTCCCCTTGTCTTAAGAACTAATGGTGAAGGAGCTCAGCAGGTTGAGCAGTTGTCCAACTGCAACGCAGAAACTGGTCTGAGGGCCCAGTTGTTGGCTCTCTCTCCCTGGACTGATCATTCAACATGGTGGAGATGCACACAGTGCCACAACAGTGACAGGCAGACGGAGTCACAGGGCAACACAACAGTGACAGGCAGACGGAGTCACAGGGCAACACAACAGTGACAGGCGGAGTCACAGGGCAACACAACAGTGACAGACGGATAGAGTCACCGGGCAACACAACAGTGACAAGCAGAGTCACAGGGCAACACAACAGTGACAGGCGGATAGAGTCACCGGGCAACACAACAGTGACAGGCAGATAGAGTCACAGGGCAACACAATAGTGACAGGCGGATAGAGTCACAGGGCAACACAACAGTGACAGGCGGAGTCACAGGGCAACACAACAGTGACAGGCGGATAGAGTCACAGGGCAACACAACAGTGACAGGCGGATAGAGTCACAGGGCAACACAACAAGGGTACAGGCCCTTCAGCCCAACTAGTCCATTTAGTCCCAACTTCCTGTCCCGTATCTCTCTAAGCCAAACCCTCCATGTACATGTGCAGGTGCTTCTTAATGAAACTATTGTACCCACCTCAGTCAGTTCCTGTGGCAGCTCATTGCTTAAACTCACCACTCTCTGGGGAGAGGGTTGCCCTCAGGTCCCCTTTAAATCTTTTCCCTCTCACCTTAACTCTATCTCCCCTAGTTTTGGTGTCTCCTACTCTGGGGAAAAGACTGTTACCATTCACATTATCTGTGCCTCACATCATTAAACCCCTCGTTCTCCTACACTCCAAAGAATAAAGTCCCAGCCAGGCCAATCTCTTCCTCCAGCTTAGGCCCTTTGGTCCTGGCAACATCCTTGCAAATCTTTTCTGTGCCCTTTCCTGTTTAACCACATCTTTCTATCACCGAGTGATCAAAACTGTACACAGTACTCCGAGGGTGACTTTGCCAATACTTACACACTGCAGCATGATATCCCAACTCCCGCACTCAGTGACTGATCACCTTTCCCACCCTACCTACCTGTGAACATGAAGAAAATTACCTTTACTTGTCACACTACAGAGAAACATACAATAAATCTGTCATCTGCATCAGAGCCTGAGGATACGGCACCCTTGGGGATCCTCCCCGTGACCGGGTGGGTTTCTTACGATTGCTCCGCTTTCCTGCCATATTGCAAAGAGGTACAGGCTAGTGGGGTGTGGGCGTGCTACGTTGGTGTCGGAAGCACGGTGACCCTTGCCCCAGCACATCCTCGGACTGTGTCAGTTGTTGAAACAAGTGACACATTTCACTGTATGATTTGATGTAAATGTGACAAATAAAGCAAATCTCTTTTAATCTTTCAGTGCTCGTGTGTGAATCCAATTACACACCTCTCTTACACACCACTCCCACCCCTCTTTACAACAGTGGCACTGCAGTGCAAACTGCAAACAGTTTCAAACTCCTGCAGACAGCACAGCTTGTACAACCCCTCATGGTCCCAGAGCACACCCTACACAATCACCAACACCTCTACTTTCTGAGGAGGTTGAAGAGAGCTGGACTGTGTACATCTATACCTGTGTCTTTCTATCGATGCACGGTAGAGAGCATCCCAACAAGCTGCATCACTACACGGTCCAGAAACTGCACTGTGGTGAACAGTAAGGCTCTAGAACGGGTAGTCAAAACTGCCCAATGATCACCGGCACCAGCCTACCCACCATCGGGAACATGTATACAGAAAGGTGTAACATCATGAAGGGTGCCACCCACCCTGCTCATGGACTGTTTGTCCACTCCCATCAGGGTGGAGGCTTCGTAACATCCACACCAGGACCACTGGACTCAAAAACACACACAAAATGCTGGTGGAACACAGCAGGCCAGGCAGCATCTATAAGGAGAAGCGCTGTCGACGTTTCGGGCTGAGACCCTTCGTCAGGACTCATGAGTCCTCGTGTGGACTCAAAAACAGTTCCTTTCCCCAAGCAGCAAGGCTGATCAACACCTCCACCCACTAGCCCACCCCTCCACACCCCCAACCACCACCACTTTATCATCTCCTGTCAGTCACCTTACGTACAGACACTCCTGTGCTAGCATCACTGTCTGGACATACAATTTACACATATAAGCCAGCTTTTGTATTGCCACTTATCATGTTCCTTGTCTGATTGTGTGTTTTTTGTGCTGCATCAGATCCAGAGTAACAATTATTTCATTTTCTTTCACACTTGTGTACTGGAAGTGACATTAAACCATCTTGAATCCCCCCTCAGGAAATCTTGCCTTCAGTTCCTGAAGCCAAGGACTCTAGAATTCCCACAGTAAGCCTCCCTGGCAAAGTCCAAAACCCTACCAGGCTCCTGTCAGATGATGTCTGGTGACCATCTGCAGAATGAAATTGGGGTGTTATAAACACAAAAGATGCTGGAAACACACAGCAACACATACAAAATGCTGCAGGAGCTCTTGAGTTTCTCTGGCCTGCCGAGTTCCTTGTTTGTGATGGAATGTACCTACTTCCTGCCTGTCACTCTGCTGGCATTCTGGGGTGTTATACTTTGTAGAACAAATGGCAGCTGCCTCACTGCACTACAATGTGATGATCCTGATAATCTCTTTCATTTTACAAACGTTTCTATTTAAATAAATCAGACACACCTTTATTCAAAGTCATCAATAGTTGAGCACCAAACCAGCACAGACCAGAGATAAAAACCCTGACAACATGGGGGTGACAGAAGGGAGCAGGGACGCAAGTATGAGAGAGACTAAGTATGTGTGAGTATCTGGATAAGATAGGGAAGACACACATACATGCACACTTAGAGACAGAAATACACAGAGAGAGAAGATAGGGAGAGATAGAGAGGAGAGGGAGAAAGATAAACACAGCAGGCCAACACAAGACCAAGTTTGACAATGACAAACACACAGTCCCAATGACAGAGGTACAAAGAGAAACAAAGAGTGAATCAACATTAAATTTCAAATTTACTCAGTCTCTCAAAAGTGTTTTAAAGTGTAAGAGTACATTAGCATAGGGGAGTCTCACATCCCAATGGAACAGACTTTACATGTGAAGTCATGTTGTCCGGATAATCTTGGAGCTTTGCTGGCTCAGTGCCTAGCTACTGACAGCATCTAATAAAGGAATGTTTGCTTTATTTAAATAACATTGTGTAAGAGAGTATTGAACAGACACAGCATGAGAAGGGAATGAGGAGAGAGGGAGTTATCATTTCTGAATGAATTAAAATCTGTCCTATGTGAAAGAGACTGACAGAAATGACATCACTTCACTTAGTCTTTTCTGCATTTATGTGAGCAGCAAGTTTCAGCATTTCAAAGCCCGTGGACAATGCAATCCAAGAGGAACTAAAACTAGTGTGGGCAGGAAGACAAAAGAGAAGTTTGGAGTTCTTCTTCGTCTGGACAGATCTCTGACTTCCAGGCGAAGTTTCAAATCCTCCTTCACACGGATGACCTCAGACAGTAGGAACTTCTGCTCTGAGGGGAGTAGAGGAGGATTACATGGCCGCTTCTTTTCCGCAGCAGCTCTTTGGAGTCAAGCAAGGCAATGCAGGATAGGTTGCTGTGTAACATTTCGAAATGCTCGACACACATGACATCAAGAGAGCAGTGTTGGAATGTACTTTGAGAAAGGTCACCTTAAAGCTCATTACTGGCAGGTGACCATCACAGTCCACGCCCTCTTGTTCTCTCATTCTTGTGCTTTGTGTTTCTGAGCTGTGCTCACTACATGCCTGAGAACTAAAGAAAATACCTACTCAGTCACAGAATGAGGAAATTAGACTCCTAGAGTCAGCAAAGGGCTTGGGGAAAGGGACTGGATCAACTCCTGTAAAGAAACAGGGCATTAAGGGGTGTATGGGGTGTCCAGGAAGGGGTAGCACCTCTGGTGAAGGGGCTGGTCATGTCCAATCTGGGACAGCTCACTCATCTTTGGGGCCCACTGGACACTCAGCTCTCACCTGTGGCTCCAAGTAGCTGTTTGCACATGAAAGCGGGGGGCTAAACCTACTGAGGGTAGCTGGCAGGCCTCATACCCCACTGAGGTAGGGACATGCCTGCCCTAGCATGTGAAATCAGCTCTGGTGGACTGGGCGGATGAGGTCCAGCAGCCAGGAAAGTGGTTCTGCAACACTTCATGGAGAGCGAGGGGCATGACAAGGCACAGGAGACATCACGGTCATCCACTGCGAACAAGGAAGACCCCAGTTTACGACGACTACTCGTCCTACTGGACTTGAACTTCCGAGGGTGAGAGAGTGACACTGCCCAAGTGCAACGGCTTTTCCGCTTTAAGAACTTCCCGCGCAGGTTTCCTGTTATCATTAGATGTGATGGACAACAAGCAGGAGGCATTAAGGGGGAGAGGAGCAACTAGCGGACAATGCAGGGTCACTGGATTAACATCAGCACAGCCACTAACACAGGCATGGGGAGAAGAGGAATCACTGGGTGTGAAGAGGCACTCCCTTTTAGAAAATAGTCTACACCTTTATTCCTTCTATCAAAGTCCATGACCAAACACTTCTCTACACTGTATTCCATCTGTGACTTCTTTGTCCATTCTCCTAATCTGTCCAAGTCTCTGCTTCCTCAACACTTCCTACCCCTCCACCTATCCTTGTATCGTGTCCATGCTGAAGGCCCTTTGGCCCATCAAGTCCATGCTGAGCTGATATTCTGCCTAGTCCCATCTACCTGCATTCGGGCCCTATCCCTCCAAACCCTCTGATCCATAAATCTATCCAAACTTCTCTTAACTGTTACAATTGAACTTTGATCTACCACTTCTGCTGAGTGGATGAAGGCTGTGCTGGGGTGAATTTGCTGCATCATGTTTTAGTAAGAGGTGAAGTCATTGTGGATGTGGGAATCTGGAGCCACAAACAACTTGCTGAAGGAGCTCGACCCTGTGAGTTCTTCAGTATGTTTGTTGTTTATGGAGAGCCGTCTCCCTTGACACACGTTGCACCTGAGAACAGGCAGTGTTATCACTGATAATCAAATAACTGCGAGTCAACCACACTTTATTTTACTTGTGCACAAAGAGAACAGCATGGCCCTGTCTCCACACTGTTCTCAGGCCAGAACAGATAACTGCTATTTGGTACACTGTGTATGTTTGAAAGTCCTTACCCTCAAGAACAAACTGTTCATAATAGAGGTGTTAAAAGTCCATAGAATCTACAAGTTGCCAACCAGCAATACTTTGATGTTAGTAAAGCAATTGTCCCTTGGTTGGTGTGTGTACCTTGGGTCTTGTCTCCAGAACTCTGCTGTGCAAGGGGAATCTATGCTCTTCAAAGAACTTTCTTGCCTGGGCTAACAATATTCTATCTGTAGTCTGTCCTTGCCTGGATATTATGTTAACCCTTGCCTTACCACAACTTCCACAGCAGTCGTGTGCATCTCTGCCTATTTACACATTGCTATCCATAGTGCAATCGTTTTGGATTCCATTGCCTCTGGGCCAAGAACTCACTCTGTCAAGCCCACCTCTTAGTTGGGGAGTATTGGGAACCCCACGTTAAAACAATTAGTGCCCAGTCATCTCCTGCTCCTCATCATAAAGTCTGGGACTTGGACCATCAGCACACTCCACATTGAGGACTGCCTCAAGAAGGCAGCATCCATCATGAAGGGCCCTCACCAACCAGATATGCCCCCTTCCCATTACTACCAGAATCCGAATCAAGTTTAATATTACTGGCATATTTCATGAAATCTGTGTCTGTGGAATATCTAGCCACACAGTCATAGGTTAGAGAGAGTAGAGCAGTGGGCTAAGCATGCATCCTTGAGGAAAGAGATACTGGATCCTGAAGACGCACACTCATTGTTTTAGGAACAGCTTCTTTCCCTCCACCATCAGATTTCTGAACAGTCCATGAACACTACCTCACTACTTGGTCTCTTTCTGCACTGTTTATCCTTTAAAATATCCTTCCTGTAATTATGGTAACTTTGACATATGGCACTGAACTGATGCCACAAAGTAACACAATTCATGATATACATCAGTGATAATAAAGCTGATTCCCTCAGCATTCCATTGTCGTCATGGCATGAGCAACACTCTTTAACGTTGACATCTCACCCGGAGCAAGATCGGGCAAGCTCACCTAACCCCAGTAGAAACAGGGTCAAACGATGATTAGGTCTAGCTGATCAGCGAAACTAGTGCCCTGTTCCTGTATTCTCATCATCTCCTGCCGACCTGCCAAACTCTTAAACAGAGCATCATTGCCTCAGACTAAAGAATTAGAATCAGGTTTCATATTACTGGCATATGTCATGAAATTTGTTTTGTGACAGCAGTACATTGCAATACATAATAATAGAAAAAACTATATTCATTCAGAAATCTGACGGCAGTAGGGAATAAACTGTTCCTAAAATGTTGAGTGTATGTTTTCAGGCTCCTGTACCTTCTCCCTGATGGTGGTAATGAAAAGGGAGCATGTCCTGGGTGATGGAGGTCTTTAATGATAGGTGCCACCTTTCAAGGTGTCCTTGATGCTGGGGAGGCTAATGCTCCTGATAGAGCTGGCTGAGTTTACAACTTTCTGCAGATTTTTCTGATCCTGTGCAGTGGCCCCTCCATACCAGACTCAACATAAACTCAACAGCACGGGAGATTCACATTCTGGTGTGACTTAAAATCTCACCAGACTCCATTGTGCAAGGAACAGTTAAAACTCACTAACATACTTTTAAATGCAAAGATCACACTGAAAACACGTGGGTTGGGGGACAACCGGTGAGAGAAACTTACTGCCATCACCATCTCAAACGTGTACTTGTAGACCCGCACGGGGGACTGGTATTTCTGCACCATCTTCTCTCTGGAAATTCAAACAAATCTCATCACTCAACAGGAAACGTGTACATTTCTACAATATCTGTCACACATCCTTTCAGCCAGCACATAGTGAGCTCCCACAAACTGCAAGTAGCAAGGATAATCTGTTTCAGACATGTAGACAGACATGTAAACATTGTGTGGGCACTGAGGACGGTGAATGTCCTTGAATTTATTCACAGCTGGGCTCACTGAAGGTGATCATTGATACCAGATTTAGCACAGGATTAGTCATGGTCGTAGTGAATGGCTACCAGAGCCATTCAGACAACTTGTAACATCATGAAGGATCCCACCTACTGCCCAATCAGGAGAAGGCTACAGAGCATCCACACCAGGACCACTACACTCAAACATGGTTACTTTCTCCAAGCAGTAAGGCTGATCAACACCTCCTCCCACTGGCCCACCCCAAACACCACTACTTTATCATTTCCTGTCAGAGTCAGCTCCTGTGCCTGGTGTTACTTTTATAGACATACAATCAATCTATGTTTATTAACCATCTAACAAATTTATATTTACTGTATTGTGTGGTTTTTAATTATTATTATGTGTTTTTTGCTGCGTTGGATCTGGAGTAACAGTTACTTGGTTCCATTTTACTGGAAATGACATTAAACAATCTTGTCCTTTTATATATTATGATATAGATCATAGTCATAGAGTAATACATCATAGAAAGAGGCCCTTCAGCCCATCGGGTCATGCTGACAGCATCCTTCCTGCTAATCTGAGTTCGGCCCATTACCCTCCATGGCCCTTCTCCAAATGCCTCTTAGCTGTCGCAATTATACCTACCTTGACCATTTCCACTGGCAGTTCATTCCAGGTACTCACTGTGTAAAGAAACTGCCTCTCAGATCTCTTTTACATCTCTCCCATCTTATCTCATATGTGCGCTCCCTTATCTTGGACTCCCTGACCCTGGGGAAAAGACAATGACTGCCCACCTTTCCATATCCTTTACGGTTTTATAAATTTCTGTGAGGTCACCCCTTATTCTCCGTACTCAGGGAGTAAGGATCCAGTGTGGGCAATCTCTCCCTATAACTCGGGGAGTAAGGATCCAGTGTGGGCAATCTCTCCCTATAACTCAGGGGAGTAAGGATCCAGTGTGGGCAATCTCTCCCTATAACTCAGGGGAGTAAGGATCCAGTGTGGGCAATCTCTCCCCATAACTCGGGGAGGAAGGATCCAGTGTGGGCAATCTCTCCCCATAACACGGGGGGTAAGGATCCAGTGTGGGCAATCTCTCCCTATAACTCGGGGAGGAAGGATCCAGTGTGGGCAATCTCTCCCCATAACTCGGGGGGTAAGGATCCAGTGTGGGCAATCGCTCCCCATAACTCGGGGAGTAAGGATCCAGTGTGGGCAATCTCTCCCCATAACTCAGGGGAGTAAGGATCCAGTGTGGGCAATCTCTCCCCATAACTCAGGGAATAAGGATCCAGTGTGGGCAATCTCTCCCCATAACTCGGGGGGTAAGGATCCAGTGTGGGCAATCTCTCCCCATAACTCGGGGAGTAAGGATCCAGTGTGGGCAATCTCTCCCCATAACTCAGGGGGTAAGGATCCAGTGTGGGCAATCTCTCCCCATAACTCGGGGGGTAAGGATCCAGAGGGGGCAATCTCTCCCCATAACTCGGGGGGTAAGGATCCAGTGTGGGCAATCTCTCCCCATAACTCAGGGGGTAAGGATCCAGAGGGGGCAATCTCTCCCCATAACTCAGGGGGTAAGGATCCAGTGTGGGCAATCTCTCCCCATAACTCAGGGGGTAAGGATCCAGTGTGGGCAATCTCTCCCCATAACTCGGGGGGTAAGGATCCAGTGTGGGCAATCTCTCCCCATAACTCAGGGGGTAAGGATCCAGTGTGGGCAATCTCTCCCCATAACTCGGGGGGTAAGGATCCAGTGTGGGCAATCTCTCCCCATAACTCGGGGGGTAAGGATCCAGTGTGGGCAATCTCTCCCCATAACTCAGGGGGTAAGGATCCAGTGTGGGCAATCTCTCCCCATAACTCAGGGGGTAAGGATCCAGTGTGGGTAATTTCTCCCCATAACTCAGGGGGTAAGGATCCAGTGTGGGCAATCTCTCCCCATAACTCAGGGAGGAAGGATCCAGTGTGGGCAATCTCTCCCCATAACTCAGGGAGGAAGGATCCAGTGTGGGCAATCTCTCCCCATAACTCAGGGGGTAAGGATCCAGTGTGGGCAATCTCTCCCCATAACTCAGGGAGGAAGGATCCAGTGTGGGCAATTTCTCCCCATAACTCAGGGAGGAAGGATCCAGTGTGGGCAATTTCTCCCCATAACTCAGGGGGTAAGGATCCAGTGTGGGCATTTTCTCCCCATAACTCAGGGGGTAAGGATCCAGTGTGGGCAATCTCTCCCCATAACTCAGGGAGGAAGGATCCAGTGTGGGCAATTTCTCCCCATAACTCAGGGGGTAAGGATCCAGTGTGGGCAATTTCTCCCCATAACTCAGGGGGTAAGGATCCAGTGTGGGCAATCTCTCCCTATAACTCAGGGAGGAAGGATCCAGTATGGGCAATCTCTCCCCATAACTCGGGGAGGAAGGATCCAGTGTGGGCAATCTCTCCCCATAACTCGGGGAGTAAGGATCCAGTGTGGGCAATCTCTCCCCATAACTCGGGGAGTAAGGATCCAGTGTGGGCAATCACTCCCCATAACTCAGGGAATAAGGATCCAGTGGGGCAATCTCTCCCCATAACTCGGGGGGTAAGGATCCAGTGTGGGCAATCTCTCCCCATAACTCAGGGGGTAAGGATCCAGAGGGGGCAATCTCTCCCCATAACTCAGGGGGTAAGGATCCAGTGTGGGCAATCTCTCCCCATAACTCGAGGAGTAAGGATCCAGTGTGGGCAATCTCTCCCCATAACTCAGGGGGTAAGGATCCAGTGTGGGCAATCTCTCCCCATAACTCAGGGGGTAAGGATCCAGTGGGGCAATCTCTCCCCATAACTCGGGGGGTAAGGATCCAGTGTGGGCAATTTCTCCCCATAACTCAGGGAGGAAGGATCCAGTGTGGGCAATTTCTCCCCATAACTCAGGGAGGAAGGATCCAGTGTGGGCAATTTCTCCCTATAACGGAGTTATTTGGGGTGGCAGGGTGGAGATCTGTCTCTACCAAAGGAGGAATAACGTGCTTCTTCCCTCTGCTCGCCAGCAGCTCACGCTTGGGAAAGGTGAACCCCCCTCCCCCCAATCTGGGTCATATTAAGTCTTGGGAGGTGGTGGATGGTCGAATGAGCAGCCGGTGCAGATCACAAATCCTGGTTATGCGACCACTGACGCCAGGCAGACAATCTCTGAAGAGTATTGGTAATGGTTGGGGTCATCTGTCTTGTAAAGACACTGCCCAGAAGAAGGCAATGACAAACCACTTCTGCAGAAAAAATGCCGAGAGCAGTCATGGTGATGGAAAGACCACAATCGCCCAATTCATAAGAGCTGCCACACAACGAAGGAACGACTGTTAATTATCTTTTGGTTTGACTTTCCTGCACTTGCTTGTATCCTTATATAATCGTCTATATAGGTGTGTTTGCGTTTGCTCACGGAATTTTCCAGTAATTGTCCTATTGTTGCTTCTGTGTTTTTCTAGCTCCTTCTCAGATTTTTGGTAGTAGGTATCAAACCACTTGAATCTGGTTATTTCAGAGGGTAATTGCCATTTTTCAGTTGGTACTGGTTACTTTAGGAGCTGAGCAGGATTGTTTGCCTTTGCTCTTGTAACACTCAATAAATTGGCCATAAGCAACGAGCCTTATGCCTCATTCTTGACTTAGGAATTCCAGATGACAAAGTGACCAGGATCCAGCAACCAATGTAGCTGGTGAGGATGGCAGCAGGTCCGTCCGTTCTGGGCAAAGGTCGCTGCACTTGCCGCGGTTCCAGCTTGTCTGTCTCGGAAAGCCGTGGTACTCTGGATCCTGATGCACTGTCACTGAAAGACGCGTCAGCGTAGCGTTAAGCACACGGTTCGACACACCACTGGGCGAGAGCTCCATGCACTGCCCAGCTAACTTCCCAATGTACAACGTACGTGAACGATCTGTTGTGGACAAAGAAGGCAGGATGGCAGTTCACCGATGACATTGATGTGGAGGGTGGGCAGAGTGATATCGATGTGCGGGCGAAGTGGGCTGAGAAATGGAATTCAATGGCGCTTGGGAGCACTAATGAGGCTAGGACATGCACCACGAGGGGTCCCAGGAGAGTGTCTGACATGCCTGACCGAGTCAGATCGATCTGATCCGTATCCATTAAACCTTCCCCATCCATGTATCTGTGGAAATGCAGTTTAAATGTACCCACCTCCTCTGGCAGTTCGTTTCATACAAAGACCATCAAGCAATTGCTCCTCTAGTTTGTATTCAACCCCTCCCTCCTCGTCTTAACCCTAGTTTAGATTCACCAATCCTGGGAAACAAACTGCTTTCACATTAAATAATCTTGACCTTGTCACATATACACGGAACAATCTCTACTCCTCCTTACACACCTCTCAGTCTCCTGCACTGCGGTGAAAAGGTCCTATAACTCAGCCCCTCAAGTCCCGGCGACAACCTGGAGGATATTTTCTGCAAGCCTTCGGGTTTAATTACATTTTTCCTATAAAGATCAACACTGAACTAAATACTCTAAGTGCATCCTCGCCAACATCTCGTACAACTGCAACATACCGTTCTAACTTCTAGACTCGGTACTCTGGAGTGATGAAGGCCAGCGTGTCAAACACCTTCTTCGCCACCCTGTCTACCTGTGACTCCACTTTCAGGGCGCCACGTACAGAACGCGTACTCCAATTTCCTAGATTGCCCAGTGAGGATCTACTCACCCATCCAACCCCAAAACTCTCCCCGACACCGACACCCCCTCCGCCAGCTCCCTCCACACCAAGCGCCACCTTCCATCAAAGGTCGGGGACCGTCCGCATCCCCTACCGGCATCTGTCCCGGGCAGGCAGCCCAGGTGGAGGATCCCGGTGTCCCCGAGCCGCTCTGAGCGAGTTCTGCACTCGCCGTGTCACTGCCCCGTTTAGCTTCGGCGTCCCGTACAGCGAGCGAACAAGCGAGCAGAGGAGAGCGCAGCCAGGCGCTCTTTCGCCGGGACCGGATGAGGCGAAGCGAGTTCTCTGGCTCCTCGCTTAAAGTCGGAAGCCCGTAGCGACCTGACTGTGTCCCCGCCCTCGGTTCTAGGCAGATTTTGGGGGACTTTTCTCAACCTGTGGCCCGGGACAAGGTCACCGAAAAATCCCACCCAACAGAACGGGACGTGGCTCCAGCTCCCCTTCCAAAGTCAGACCTTCCCCCAAAACCTACAGACCGAACTACAAACTGAGAAGGTTACTGACACCTGTACCTGTAACATTAGAGGCGCTTCCCAAGCCACTGGGCGCTTCCAGCGTTTTCTCATTCAATTCCCCAAATACTGGGTTTGTAATGGAAGGTGAGAGGCCCGCGGGGTAACCTGTAAACTCAGCAACACCTCTCCTTCTCCCGGTCCCGGTCACGCCCACCGCGCGCGCGCGCGCACACACAACGCTATCCCTGCACACACACACACACACACTCCACTACACAGACACACTACACACTCACTACACTACACAGACACACTACACACTCACTACACTACACAGACACACTCCACTAGACACTCACTACACTACACAGACACACTACACACTCACTCCACTACACAGACACACTACACACACACTACACATTCACTACACTACACAGACACACTACACACTCACTACACTACACAGACACACTACACACTCACTACACTACACAGACACACTACACACACACTCCACTACACAGACACACTCCACTAGACACTCACTACACTACACAGACACACTCCACTAGACACTCACTACACTACACAGACACACTACACACTCACTACACATTCACTACACTACACAGACACACTACACATACACACAACACACACACACTACACACACACACTCCACTACACAGACACACTCCACTAGACACTCACTACACTACACAGACACACTACACACTCACTCCACTACACAGACACACTACACACTCACTACACTACACAGACACACTACACACACACTGCACTACACAGACACACTCCACTAGACACTCACTACACTACACAGACACACTACACACTCACTACACTACACAGACACACTACACACACACTCCACTACACAGACACACTCCACTAGACACTCACTACACTACACAGACACACTACACACTCACTACACATTCACTACACTACACAGACACACTACACATACACACAACACACTCACACTACACACACACTCCACTACACAGACACACTACACACTCACTACACTGCAGACACACTACACACTCACTACACTGCAGACACACTACACACTCACTACACTGCACAGACACACTACACATACACACACTCCACTACACAGACACACTACACACACACATTCCACTACACAGACACACTACACACTCACTACACTACACAGACACACTACACACACACTCCACTACACAGACACACTACACACACACTCCACTACACAGACACACTACACACACACACACTCCACTACACACTCACTACACTACACAGACACACTCACTACACTACACATTCACTACACTACACAGACACACTACACACTCACTACACTACAGACACACAACACACTCACTACACACTCACTCCACTACACATTCACACTACACAGATACACTACACACTCACTACACTACACACTCACTACACTACACATTCACTACACTACACAGACACACTACACATTCACTACACTACGCAGACACACTACACACTCACTACACTACACAGACACACTACACACACACTCCACTACACAGACACACTCCACTAGACACTCACTACACTACACAGACACACTACACACTCACTACACACTCACACTACACATTCACACTACACACTCACTACACTACACAGACACACTACACACTCACTCCACTACACAGACACACTACACACTCACTACACTACACAGACACACTACACACTCACTCCACTACACAGACACACTACACATTCACTCCACTACACAGAGACACTACACACTCACTACACTACACACACACACTACACACTCACTACACTACACAGACACACTACACACTCACTACACTACACACTCACTCCACTACACAGACACACTACACACTCACTACACTACACACTACACACTCACTCCACTACACAGACACACTACACACTCACTACACTACACACACACACTACACATTCACACTACACAGACACACTACACACTCACTCAACTACACAGACACTACACACTCACTCCACTACACAGACACACTACACACTCACTACACTACACACAGACACTCTACACACTCACTCCACTACACAAACACACAACACATTCACTCCACCACACAGACACACTACACACTCACTACACACAGACACACTACAGATTCACTACACTACACAGACACACTACACACTCACCACACTACACACAGACACACTAAACACTCACTACACTACACAGACACACTACACACTCACTCCACTACACAGTCACTACACTACACACAGACACACTACACACTCACTACACTACACAGACTCACTACACTACACACACTACACACTCATTACAATACACAGACACACTACGCGCTCACTGCACTACACACAGACACACTACACTACACAGACTCACTACACACTCACTACACTACACACTCACTACACTACAAACTCACCACACTACACACTCACTCCACTACAAACTCACACTACACAGATACACTACACACTCACTACACTACACACAGACACACTACACACACACTCTACTACATACTCACTACACTACACAGACACACTACACACTCACTACACTACACACAGACACACTACACACTCACTCCACTACACAGATACATTACACACTCACTCCACTACACACTCACTACACTACAGACACACTACACGCTCACTGCACTACACACAGACACACTACACACTCACTACACTACACAGACACACTACACACTCACTCCACCACACACAAAGATACACTACACACTCACTACACTAGACACACTACACGCTCACTACACTACACACAGACACACTACACACTCACTACACTACACACAGATACACTACACACTCACTACACTACACAGACACACTACACACTCACTACACTACACAGACACACTACACACTCACTCCACTACTCACACACACTGCACAGTCACTCCACCACACACAGATGCACTACAGACTCAGTCCACTACACACACACTACACACTCACTCCACCACACACACAGACACACTACAGACTCACTCCACTACACACACTACACACTCACTACACTACACACAGACACACGACACACTCCCTCCACTACACACAGACACACTCACTTCACTACACACACAGACACACTACACACTCACTACACTCACTGCACTACACACACACACTACACACAGACACACTTAACACTCATTATATTACACACACACTATACTCACTAACTACACAGCCACACTACACACTCTCTACACTACACACACACACTACACACTCACAGTATGCACACACGCACACACAAAAAAACAAACTCTGGTCAAACATCCTGTGTCCTACCCGGCAGGTCAGGAACTCTACTTCATCTCAGTCCTGTTGCTTCTGACCAAAATGTCAACAATTGCCCCCTCCCCACTTCCTACAGATGTTGCCTGATCTCTGAGTTCCTCCAGCAGATTTTTTGTTACTGCCCTGTTTCTTCCCTCTTCTCCCAGGAAAGCAGCTCTACTAGCTAGCTACATCTGCTTAGATTAAGAAGTTTCTATTGCCAGACCTCTGGGCCAGATTTATGGAATAAAACAGCATTTTTTACCTCTGTCCCAGTTCTAACCATTAACTCGAACCGTTGTTTCCGCGTCTCCCACCTCCATTCGGGGCACCAGACAGCCCTTCCAGGTGAGGTAACATTTCCGCTGTCACTCTGTTGGGGTCATCTACTGTATCCATTGCTCCCAATGCAGCCTCCTCAACACTGATGACACCCAACATTGGGGACCACCTTGTCAAGCACCTCAGCTTCATCCACAAAAAGCAGAATTTCCCAGTGGCCAACCATTTTACATCCTAGCCCCAATCCCATTCCAATATTGTCAGTCCATGGCCGTGATGATGCCACTCTCAGGTAGGAGGAACAATACCTCATAATCCATTTGGGCAGCCTGCAACCTGATGGCACGAACATTGATTTCTCCAACAGTCAGTAATTTTTCTCCTCAACTGCCTATCACATTGCCCTGGTGCCCTTTCTCCAGTGGCCCACTCTCCTCACCTATCAGATTCCTCCTTCTCCCATCTTTTACCTTGTCCACCTATAAGTTCCCAGCTTCTTGCTTCACCCCCTTTCCCCACTCACTTGACTTTCTGGTTTGTATGCCTCCCTCTCCCCCATCTTCTTATTCTGGCACCTTCCCCTTCCCTTTCAGTCCTGATGAAGGCTCTAGGCCTGAAACATCAACTGTTGATTCATTTCCATAAATGCTGTCTGACTTACTGAGTTCTCCTGCTTTTTGTATTTGTTGCTCTCTCATCACTGATGCAGCCGGTCCTGCTGAGTATTTCCAGCATCTGCTTCTAGTTCGTCATTAAAGTCATTGTCTGCCTGATCTGCTGCATAAGGTTGTAAATTTGGTAGGCTCCATCTTGGATACTAGCCTACAAAGTACCCAGGACATCTCAAGGAGCGTTGTCTCAGAAAGGCAGCGTCCATTATTAACAACCCCCAGCACCCAGGGCATGCTCTTTTCTCATTGCTACCATCAGGAAGGAGGTACAGAAGCCTGTAGGCACACACTCAGCGATTCGGGAACAGCTTCTTCCCCTCTGCCATCCGATTCCTAAATGGACATTGAACCCTTGAACACAACCTTACTTTTTTTATATTATTTCTGCTTTTTTGCACAATTTTTAATCTATTCAATATATGTACACTGTAATTGATTTGCTTATTTATTTATTATAATTTTTTCCTTCTATATTATGTATTGTATTGAACTGCTGCTGCTAAGTTAACAAATTTCACATTACATGTCGATGATAATAAACCTGATCCTGATGTGTGGGGGGTTAGCGCCTGCTCACTTCAACACGCCGTAAAAGGTATCGGAACATCTCAATGCTGTGAAAGTCGATTTATAAATGTGTATTTTCAGGTCTTGGCCCGAAACATCGATTATTTATTCCCCTCCACAGATACTGTCGACTTGCTGAGTCCCTCCAGCAATTTTTGCATGCTGCTATGTAAATGCATGATAGTCTTTGGAAACCTCAGATGTGAGCATGCAAATGGTGGACAGAAAGTGATCCACTCTCATGTCAGCCAACATCCTGGGATGTGCACTCGGGGGAGTAATTCCCCCGACACAGGCTGGGTATGAGTTTGCTTACCCCAACCTACACCAATAACTCCATGGTGATGTGACCTTGGTTTGGCTTGAATTATGCTGAGACCTCGGTGTATTAGGAGGACCAGTTCTGAATTTCGAAGACTGTTCACCACCTTCACAGGCAGTAGACTTTGGGAATATAAAAACGCTCTCTGATACATAAATAAAAGAGTATCTGAAGATGCTGTAAATATCGAGCAACACACACAAAATGCTGGGGGGATTTCAACAGTTCAAGCAGCATCTACGGAGGGGAAACTGTTGAAATTTTGGGCTGAGCCTTTATCGGGACTGGAAAGGAAGGGGACAGAGGCCAAAATAAGAAGATTGGAGGAGGGGGGAGGATTACAAGCTGGCAAGTGATAGGTGAAATCTGGTGAGGGGGAAGGTGGGATGAAGTATGAAGTTGGGAGTGGACAGGTGGAAGAGGTAAAGGGCTGAAGAAAAAGGAATGAGAAAACAGTAGACCATGGAAGAAAAGGAAGGAGGAGGGGAACCAGAGGGAGGTGATGGGCAGGTGAGGAGGAAGGGTGAGAGGGGAACCAGAATGGGGAATGGAAATAGAGATGGGGGGAGGAGGAAGAAATTACCAGACGTTAGAGAAATCTATGTTCATGCCATTGGGTTGGAAGCTATCCAGACAGAATATAAGGTGTTGTTCCTCCAACCTGGGTGTGGCCTCATTGAGGCAGTACAGAAGGATGTTATGTTTTGAAAGGAAGACAAGAGAGCTGAGAAATGCAAGTGTTAGTTTGTATTTACTTTAAGCAAGGCCAACACGTATCATGTGGTGGCATCAAGACATATGCATTTCATGTGTTTTTACATACAGCCCGTAATGAATTACTTAAACAAACATCTCACAGCTACCATTGGGCAGAACGTTCAGCAGCCTGAATTCCCACATCAGCAGGTTCAGGTACAGCTACTTCCCTTCAATCGACAAGCCCTAATCACTACATTTCAGCAACACTATGACCAGTATCATCTCTGTTCTAATTGCACCCTTTTCATATAAGAAGTGTGTATAATTTATGTTTCTCTTCAGTGCTGCTTACCTGATACTATGTTCGTGTAATGCTGCTGCAAGTAAGTTTTTTCTTTGCATTAATGCCTACCTGTATTTATTCAAATGCCAGTAAATTTAAATTTGAGATTCCTTACAAGGATACCTTCAAAAGGTGATGCCTCAAGAAAACGGCATCTGTCACTACGGGCCCAGGAGATGCCCTCTTCTCATTACTACCCTGAGGGAGGAAATACAGGAGTTCAAAGAGCGTCACTGAAAAACTTCTTCCCCACTGCCATCAGATTTTTGAATAGGGGAACACACAAATTGCTGGAGGAACTCAGCAGGTCAGGCAGCATCTATGGAGAGGAAGAAAGAGATGATGTTTCAGGCAGAAAACCTTCATCAGGTCTGGAAAGGAAGGTGAAGTAGCCAGACTAAGATCTCCAATATTTGCATAATCTCTTGTTTTTGGAGTTCTGAATGGTCCATGAAGCCATGAACACTACCTCTTCCTTTGCTCTCTTTTTGCACAACTTAACTGTTTTTTATATTTCGTATTGTTATGGAGTAATTATTTAATATATTGCTGCTGCAAAACAACTTTCACGACCTACTGTGTGTCAGTGATAATAAACATGGTTCTGATTCTAGCATCTGCAGTCTATTGTATTTTCTAATTAAACTGTCAGAGCCCCTGCTATTTCTACACTAACTTCCCTCAAGGTCCTAGGGAATATGCTGTCAGGACCTGGAGATTTATACACTTTTATATTCCTTAAAAGCACCAGCACTTCTTCCTCTTTAATCGTCATAGTTTCCATAACTTCCCTACTTGTTTTCCTTACCTTACACAATTCAATATCCTTCTCCTTAGTGAATACCGAAGAAAAGAAGTTGTTCAAAATCTACCCCATCTCTCTTGGCTCCACACATAGCTGTCCACTCTGATTCTCTAAAGGACCAATTTTATCCCTCACTATCCTTTTGCTATTAACATAACTGTAGAAACCCTTTGGATTTATTTTCACCTTACTTGCCAAAGCAACCTCACATCTTCTTTTAGCTTTCTTTCTTAAGATTCTTTTTACATTCTTTATATTCCTCAAGCACCTCATTTACTCCATGCTGCCTATATTTATTGTAGATCTCTTTCTTTTTCCAAACCAAGTTTCCAATATCCCTTGAAAACCATGGCTCTCTCAAACTCTTAACCTTCCCTTTCAACCTAACAGGAACATAAAGATTCTGTACCCTCAAAATTTCACCTTTAAATGACCTCCATTTCTCTATTACATCCTTCCCATAAAACAAATTGTCCCAATCCACTCCTTCTAAATCCTTTTGCATCACCTCAAAGTTAGCCTTTCTCCAATCAAAAATCTCAACCCTGGGTCCAGTCCTATCCTTCTCCATAGTTATAATGAAACTAATGGTATTGTGATCACTGGACCTGAAGTGCTCCACAACACATACCTCCATCACCTGACCTATCTCATTCCCTAACAGGAGATCCAACACTGCCCCTTCTCTAGTTGGTACCTCTATTTATTGCTGCAAAAAACTATCCTGCACACATTTTACAAACTCCAAACCATCCAGCCCTTTTACAGTATGAGCTTCCCAGTCAATGTGTGGAAAATTAAAATCTCCCACAATCACAACCCTGTGCTTACTACAAATATCTGCTTTCTCCTTACAAATTTGGTCATCCAATTCTCGCTCCCCATTAGGTGGTCTATAATACAGCCCTATAAGTGTTACTACACCTTTCCCATTCCTCAATTCCACCAAAATAGTCTCCCTAGAAGAGCCCTCTAATCTATCCTGCCAGAGCACTGCTGTAATATTTTCTCTGACAAGCAATGCAACACCTTCCCCTCTTGTCCCTCCAATTCTATCACATCTGAAGCAACGAAATCCAGGAATATTTAGTTGCCAATCACACCCCTCCTGCAACCATGTTTCACTAATAGCTACAACATCATATTTCCAGGTATCAATCCATGTTCTAAGCTCATCCACCTTTCTTACAATGCTCCTGGCATTAAAATAAATGCATTTAAGAAATTCTCCACCTCTTCCTCTCTGTTTATCTTCAATGGTGCAAACAACTTTACTATCTTCTTTTTCTTCCTTCTCCCATACATCTGTTCCTACACTCTGGTTCCCCTCCCCCCTTGTATCTAGTTTAAATCCACTGGAGCCTGGAAGCTTCCACTGGAAGCAATTTGAAAGGGACAGGAGAAATACATTCCAAAGAGGAAGAAGTATTCTAAAAACAAGATGACACAATCATGGCTAACAAGAGAAGTCAAAGCCAAAATAAAAGCCAAAGAGAGGGCATATAATAGAGCAAAGATTAGTGGGAAGTTAAGAGTATTGGGAAGCTTTTAAAAACAGAAGGCAACTAAAAAGTAATTAAAAAGGTAAAGATGGAATATAAAGTAGCCAATAATATTAAAGAGTATACCAAAAGTTTCTTCAGAAACATAAAGTGTAAAAGAGAGGTGAGATTGGATATTGGACCGCAGGAAATTATGCTGGATAGGTAGTAATGGGGGACAATGAAACAACAAATGAACTGGGTAAGTACACTGCATCAGTCTTCACTGTGGAAGACACTAGCAGTATGATGCAAGGCCCAGGAGTCAGAGGTCATGAAGTATAACTGGAGAGAAGGTCCTCGGGAAGCTGAAAGGTCTGAAGCTAGAGAAGTCACCTGAAACAGATGTACACCCCAGAGTTCTGAAAGAGGTGTCTAAAGAGATTGTGGAGGCATTAGTAATGATCTTTCAAGAATCATTAGATTCTGGAATGGTTCCGGAAGATTGGAGAATTGCAAATGTCACTTCAATCCTCAAACCTAAGCTCCTGGAGCTTCGGAGACAATGGTACCTAAGGCGGATCTTTTGCTTGCATCTTTGGAAACCGCTCTACTACTATCTCTAATATCTCTATTTTACCCTTTCAGGGTTCTTTTGAAGAGCCTGACCTGGAGTTACACACTGGCTTCGGTTCTTTGCGGGAATTGGACTCGCTCTCGGGGTCTCAAGCCTGGCTGCAGTTGAATATACCAAGGACACGGCCTAGAAGATGAGCATACCTGCAGGGTTCCAGGATTTGGTGGGTCTGGAGGCCGGCAGACTCGAGGTCAGTGCCTCAGCAGGAGATTGGTGTGTCATGAGAGTACACAGAAGATCGAAAGCAGCAACTGGCTGCTGACTGTCTGCCCAGAGACCCAAGTTCTTTGAGCATAGAGCTCAGAAAAAGTGGCGCAATGGACTTTTAACACCGTAAATCAGCAAGTTGTTTTGTTATGTCTCCCCTCTCGCTGTGAAATGGGGCAATCTCTTTTTCCCTTATTAGGGAGAGTGTGGTATGTCGAATGACCAGGTGAACGAGCAGTCTTCGGGGTACTGCAAGTCTGTGTCTTTATTGATGCTTTGCTGCATGCTTGAGCGCTCAGTGGGAGGTGCTAATGCTTTTATTTTGCTGGTGGGGGAGGGGAGATCATCACTTTCCTGTTGCTTATGCGTGGCAGGGGGGAGCTGGGGGGGCTTTGGGGTTCTAACATTTAATTGTCATTCATTCTTTGGGACACTCCTCTGTTTTCGTGGATGTTTGCAAAGAAAAAGAATTTCAGGATGTATACTGCATACATTTCTCTGACATTAAATGTACCTTTGAAACTCTTCAAGAAAGGAGAAAGGCAGAAGAAAGGAAACTATAAGCCGGTTAGTTTGACCTCAGTGGTTGGAAAGATATTGGAGTTGATTATTAAGGACACGGTCTCAGGGTACTAGGAGGCACATGATGAAATAGGCCATAGTCTACATGGTTTCCTCAAGGGAAAATCTTGCCTGACAAATCTATTGGAATTCTCTGAAGAAGTAACAATGGAGAATCAGTGGATGTATGTGCTTGGATTTTCAGAAGGCCTTTAACAAAGTGCCACACATGAGGCTGCTTAACATGCTATGTGTACATGGTATTACAGGAAAGATTCTAGCATGGATAAAGCAGTGGCTGATTGGCAGGAGGCAAAGAGTGGGAATAAAGGGAGCCTTTTCTGGTTGGCTGCTGTTGATTAGTGGTGTTCCACGAGGGTCTCTGTGGGGACCGATTCTTTTTACATTATATGTCAATGATTTGGATGATGGAATCGATGGCTTTTGCAAGGTTTGTAGATGATATGAAGATAGGTGGAAGGGCAGGTAGGTTTGAGGAAGTAGAGAGGTGCCTCACCATGGCAGAAAGCGGAGGCCAAGGACTGACATGCCGGAATGTAATTGCACAGCAACTGAAATTGTTGGCCACCAGGAAATTCTGCTTTTGGCTGACGGAGCTGAGCTGCTCGACAACCCCCCTCCCCCCCCCCGATTTATGTCAGGTCTCACCAATACAGAGGAGGCCGCATCAGGAGCACCAGATATGGTACACTAATACATCTGGTGTACACAGAGCCACAGTAGCATAGTGATTAGCACAACACTATTATCAATTGTGACGTTCCAGAATTCGGAGTTCAACCCTGGCGTCTTCTGTGAGGAGCCTGTATGTCCTCTCCATAGAATGCATGGGTTTTCCCCAGATCTCACAGTCCAAGTGTGTACTGGGTAGGGGTAGATCATTCATTGTAAATTGTCCCGTGATTAGGTTAGGGTTTGTCGGGGGTTGTGGTTCAAAGGGTCATCTGTGCTGATGTACACAGCAGTCAAAGGAACAAAGATTCTTTGTAATGTTAGTCATTCCCAGTTCCAGTACTGACATGGTTAAACTTGGTGTCATTATTCATTGCTTCAGTGCTAGTATTCACAGTGTTAATTATACTCTCCAGTAAAATTTGTAGGTTTAACCTAGGTCCGGGTGACTCTCTGCCAATGGACATTTCTCATTAAGAAATAGAAAGTGAAAGAGAACCAGCAGTCTGTCATGGGGCTCAGCAGTGACAGACCAAAACTGGTTTGGATCCTCTACAGGGACAGATCCGCCTATACTGCCAGGGGTAGCCTTTCACCTGGGTAACGGAGCAGGGACCTGGGTGGGCAGCTCACACCGTAAATGGCTTCTGGTCTGGGCCTGTGCTCCCCTTACTCATCTCCAATTTATGCATTACATCACAGTGTCTGCAATTAGGAACATCTCAGTTTCAAAGGAAGTGCTGGTAACATTATATGTTTGTATGGTGGCATCAAATCTTTCTGTCCCGGAAACACATGGATTCAGCAAACCCAAGAACAGTCTCAGAATGCTGGAGGAACTCAGGAGGTCAGGCACAAACTATGGTGGAAATGGAAGTTTTGGGCCAAGGCCCCCTTCGTCAAGACTGGAAATGAAGGGGAAAGAAATCAGAATAAGCATGTAGGGGGGAGGGGAAAGGAGACAACCCAGAAGATAATAGGTGAAGCCAAGTAGGTGGGGGAGGAAGCTGGGAGGTGATAGGTGGAAAAGGTAAAGGGCTGGAGAAGAAGGAATCTGATAGTAGAGGAAAGTGGACCATGGGAGAAAGGGAAGGGGGAGAGGCACCAGGAGGAGGTGATAGGCAAGTGAGAAGAGGTAAGAGGCCAGAGTGGGGAAATGAAGAAGAGGGAAGGAGGGGCAACACTTATGGATTTTCAGCATCAGTAGAATCTCTTGTGTTTACCAAGAGCAGCTTCACTGTGTTTGTATTTCAATGGCAGAGAATGTGATGTTCACTTTGGACTTAATGTGGGAAAAAATGGAAGATGGTGAAATAAAGAGTCAAGGAAACTTAAGAGTCATAGACCCATGGACCAAAGTAGCAGGCCCTTTGTCCAACCAGTCCATACCAACCATGATGCTCACCCAGCTTGGCCCAATGTCCCATATCCCTCTGAAAGGTGCCTGAAAAGAGCCAGCAACATCCAACCTGCTCATGGACTGTTTGTCCCACTCCCATCAGAGAGGTGGCGACATTGAATCCATACCAGGATTGACTAGCTGCACCACAGCCTGGTATGGAAACACCAATGGCCTTAGACCGAAAATCATACAAAAAGTAGTGGGTACAGCCCAGTCCGTCACGGGTGAAGCTCTACCTGTTTACTGAGCACATCTAGACGGAGATTTGTCGTAGGAAAGCAGTATCTATCTTCAGGGACCTACCACCCAGGCCATGCTCTCTTCGCACTGATGCCATCAGAAAGAAGACACATGAGCCTCAGGACTCACAGCACAAGGTTCAGAAAAAATATTATCCCTCAACCATCAGGCTGTTGAACTAGAGGAGATAACCACTCAATTCCCACAATCTATGGACTCATTTTCAAGGACTCCTCATCTCATGTTCTCAATGCTTGTCGCTTTTTCCTTTTTCTTTTTTGTATTTGCACAGTTTGTTGTCTATTGCACACTGGTCATCTGCCCTGTTGACTCTATTATGGTTATTGGACTTATTGATTATACCCACAAGAAAATGAATCTAGGTTGTATATGGTGACAAATATATATTTTGACAATAATTTTACTTTGAACCACTAGATTCAAAAACAGTTACTTTCCCCAAGCAGTAAGGATGATCAACACCTCCACACCCCCCAGCCACCACTACTTCATCATTTCCTGTCAGAGTCACCTTATGTACAGACACACCCGTGCCTAGTGTCACATTATGGACAGACAATCAATCCATGTATTTAAGCTATCTCATGTATTTATACTTATTGTATGTTTTTTAAAAAACCATTGTATTCTTTATCTAACTGTTTCCTTGTGCTGAATCAGATCCGGAGTAACAAATATTTTGTCCTCCTTTACACTTGTTTACTAGAAGTGACATAAAATAATCTTGACTCCATGTACCTAGCTAAGTGCACCTTCAATATTACTACTGTACCCACCTCAACCACTTCTTCTAGCTTGATCAAGAATCAAGTTTTTTTTAACCATGTGTACATTGAAACATAGAGTGAAATGCATCATTTGGATTAACTACCAATGCACTCAAGGGTGTGCTGGGGGCAGCCTGTAAGTGTCACCACACATTCTAGTATCAACATAGCAGGCCCACAATGCTTAGTAGAAGAACACAGAACACAAAGACATCCTCTTTGTGAAAAAGTTGTCCCTCAGGACCCCTTTTAACTTCTTCACCCACTCACCCTAAACCAATGCCCCATAACTTTGGCTTCCCCTAGCCTGGGGAAAAGACTGTAACCATCCACCTTATATATTCCTTCCACTTGGGTTAATATATGGTAGGTACACAAAAATATGCTAATTTAATGCTGAAAACTCTAGACAAGAACAGGATATGCTGGATACACCCAGAGGTTCAGGCAGTCAGTATGCTTATTGGCTTGCCAGGCTACTTCATAGTCAAGATTAAAATTTATTTATCACATGTACATTGAAACATACAGTGAAATGTATCATTTGAGTTAACAACCAACACACCCAAGAGTAAGCTAGGGGCAGCCTGCAAATGCCACTACACATTCTGGGACCAACACTGCATGTCCAGAATGTTCAGGAGAACATCACAAGCTGTAACAACAATAAAAGAACAAATCAACAACCACAGTGTCACGGTAGTGTAACGGTTAGCGTGATAGATTGGTGCATCAGAGTTCTGAGTTCAATTCTGGTGCGTCTGTAAGGAATCTCTGTACGCCTTCCCTATGCAGTGTGTGTTTCTTTCCCAAGGTGCTCCAGTTTTCCCCCACAACACAAAAACATGCCAGGTAGATTAACTGGTCATTGTAAAATTGTCCTGTGATCAGGTAAGGGTTAACCAGGGTTGTGGGGTTGCTGAAGTAGTGTAGTTTGAAAGGCCAAAAATGGCCCACTCCACATTGTTTCACCAAACAGCAAAAGAAGCTCCAATTCAGCCTCACACCCACCCATCTGCACTCACAGAAAGGCCTCCAACTCCAGGCCAGGCCACCTCCAGTCCCCGGGCCTGATACATTGACTTAAAAGCCATCGGATCCCAAACTTCAGAATAGGCGGAGCCAGAGGCTTTGACTTTCGGCTTTTCCTCTGGACTTGGGCAAACTCTGGGTATTGACCCCAGAACTTGCTAATCATGGTACTCTGACCTCTGGGCTGGGACCTCCAGAGTTGGGGTTCCCCAAACTTAGGAGAAAGGGGAGATGGTATGACCAGCCCAAGTGTCCTTCTGGCATGAACCTCTGACCAGCTGACATGGGTGGGGTGTGGTCACCAGCACTGGTCTGTGTCCTCTCGCCTGCAGACATGACCTCGGTTCTCAAGGTCTGCTGGTCTTCGACTGCAGAACACTCTGACCTGGATTCCCAACTTCGTCTCCTGCCCCTAACTCTACATTTACTGCCTCTGATCTCCAACTCTCCCTCAGTGATGATCCTAAACCACAACCTCACCCCAAACATGCTGTGCTGTTCCTGAAAACCATCTACACAAACTGAAAAAACAATGTAGTCAATGCAATGATCGCAACTGACATTGCAGTTTGGTCCCATCTTGATCAGTACACCATGGTCTCAATGGGAGAGAGCAGTGACCCATTCACCATGGTCTCCATGGGAGAGAGCAGTAACCCATACACCATGGTCTCAATGGGAGAGAGGAATGACCGATACACCGTGGTCTCAATGGGAGAGAACAGTGACCCATACACCATGGTCTCAATGGGAGAGAGCAGTGACCGATACACCATGGTCTCAATGGGAGACAGCAGTGACCAATACACCATGGTCTCCATGGGAGAGAGCAGTAACCCATACACCATGGTCTCCATGGGAGAGAGCAGTGACCGATACACTGTGGTCTCCATGGGAGAGAGCAGTGACCGATACACTGTGGTCTCAATGGGAGAGAACAGTAACCAATACACCGTGGTCTCCATGGGAGAAAGCAGTGACCGATACACCATGGTCTCAATGGGAGAGAGCAGTGACCGATACACCATGGTCTCCATGGGAGAGAGCAGTAACCCATACATCATGGTCTCCATGGGAGAGAGCAGTAACCCATACACCATGGTCTCCATGGGAGAGAGGAATGACCCATACACCATGGTCTCAATGGGAGAGAGCAGTGGCCCATACACCATGGTCTCCATGGAGAGAGCAGTGACCAATACACCATGGCCTCCATGGGAGAGAGGAATGACCCATACACCATGGTCTCCATGGGAGAGAGGAATGACCCATACACCATGGTCTCCATGGGAGAGAACAGTAACCCATACACCATGGTCTCCATGGGAGAGAGCAGTAACCCATACACCAGGGTCTCAATGGGAGAGAGGAATGACCCATACACCATGGTCTCTATGGGAGAGAGCAGTGGCCCATACACCATGGTCTCCATGGGAGAGAGGAATGACCCATACACCATGGTCTCCATGGGAGAGAGGAATGGCCCATACACCATGGTCTCCATGGGAGGGAGCAGTAACCCATACACCATGGTCTCCATGGGAGAGAGGAATGACCAATACACCATGGTCTCCATGGGAGAGAGCAGTAACCCATACACCATGGTCTCCATGGGAGAGAGGAATGACCAATACACCATGGAATCAATGGGAGTGAGCAGTGACCGATACACCATAGTCTCAATGTATGGGTGTATGGGGTGTCAGGGAGAGGTAGTACCTCCAACGGGGAATATGTCGTACTCTTCTGAGTAATTCATCCGCATTGGTCCTCACCTGACACTCAGCTGTCACCAGTGGTTCCTCGTAGCTGTTTGCATGCAACAGCGGCCACACCCCGGGCAACGGCTTCGACTGGCCGGCAAAACCTGGTGAGGGTAGCCGATGGGCCTCAAACCCTCGGTGAGTTAGGGCTTGTCTACCTATGCATGCGAAGACTGAATTTGGCGGACTACGTGAGGAGACCACCACTTGGCGGTCCAACGAGTAGAAAGGCGGACCCAGCAAAGCATTGTGGAGCGCAATCAGGGCACAGTGAGACATGTAGGACACTGCTGGCCATCCACTGCATCCCGACTTATCTCCAGCCGTCTCGACTCCGTCTTGCAACTGGATACAGATAGGACGGGACGAGAGAGTGAGGCTGACGATTTGCGCAACTCTCCCTCACTTTAATCCAAGTCAAGCGCAAGTCACGACTCCAAACCCATTCCGCTAAAAAACTTCAAGTCCTGTGGTGATGGGTGAGTGGCGAAGCAGCAGGTGTGGATACACTGGAAGCTGTAGTCACAAACCTGCACACAGGCGGCCCAGGGCATTGGGTCATTCTCCGCAGGAATGAAGCGGCAGTGGAGCTCGGCAGCCCCCTGGGTGTCTGAGCAGTCCTCTTTAGGATCGCTTTGCTCACCTCCATGGAGGAAGGGGCTAGAAAAGGTGCCTCAAACATAGCCTGCTTCATCTTACCCTGGCCAGCACACCGCGGTTGGCGGGGATCCCACTCAGCGGTCGAACTACAAAAAAGACGAAAGTGAAGGTGCACAACTTTAGCATGTGGAACGTGTGAACTCTGCTTGACATCACCAAGGCTGTCAGACCAGAAAGAAGAACAGCACTGGTCGCCAAAGAACTAGCCCGCTATAACGTGGACATTGCAGCACTCAGCAAAACAAGCCTAGCAGACAAAGGCCAGCTTACAGAACGTGGTGGTGGGTACACCTTCTTCTGGAGCGGTCACAGCAGCACTGAACGACGAGAGGCTGGCGTTGGATTTGCCATCCGATCCCACCTCGCTCGTAAACTTGCCAAGCCTCCAGAGGGCATCAACGATCGCCTGATGACGCTTCGGCTCCCACTTGGCAATAAGAGGAGTGCAACGCTGATCAGCGCATATGCCCCAACAATGACCAACCCAGGTGACATCAAAGATAAGTTCTATGAAGAACTTGACACCCTCATAGCAGCAGTCCCACAGTCAGAGAAGCTTATTGTCCTCGGGGACTTTAACGCCAGAGTGGGGACAGATTTCCAGACCTGGGAAGGGATTCTTGGAAGACATGGTATTGGCAAGTGTAACAGCAATGGCCTGCTGCTCCTCAAGACATGCGCTACACATGACCTTGTCATCACCAACACCCTATCCTGCCTCCCTACCCGTAACAAGACATCTTGGATGCATCCACACTCTAGGCACTGGCATCTGATTGACTATGTCATCACCAGAAAGAGGGACTGGCAAGACGTGAGAGTGACAAAGGCCATGTGTGGTGCCGACTGCTGGACGGATCGTCGACTCAGTGTCCAAGTTTAAACTTCGCATCCTGCCTGTGAGAAGACCCCAAGGTCAGAAGACTGCAAAGAGGCTCAATGTCTCCAAGCTGAAGAGCAGCGTAGTTGCAGAAGAATTTCGTGAAGACCTAGATAGCAGGCTGCTTGACACACCCCAAGATGACCACACCAGCAGTGAAGAGCAGTGGACGGCTTTCAGAGATGCAGTCTACTCTACCGCTCTCGAACACCTCGGACCAGCAATCCGTAGACATCAAGACTGGTTCGATGAGAATGACGAGGAGATACAGGCACTGTTGTCAGAGAAACACCAACTGTTCAGAGCGCACCAGAACAATCCCACATCACAAGCAAAGATAGATGCCTTTGGCAGTGCAAGACGGAAAGTGCAGAAGAAACTCCGTGAGATGCAGGATGTCTGGTTTAGCAATAAGGCTGATGAGATCCAGGGCTACACAGACAGTCACGACACCAAGCGTTTCTACGACGCTTTGAAGGTTATGTATGGATCTCAGTCCTCTGGCTCCTCCCCCCTCCTCAGTGCAGATGGGACTCGGCTGCTGACAGAGAATAAACAGATTTTGGAGAGATGGGCTGAACACTTCAACCAGGTCCTCAACCGCCCTGCCGAAATCAATGATGAGGCCATTGCTCGCCTACCTCAGGTGGAGATCAACCTGGACCTTGACAACCTCCTCATAGAAGAAGAAGTCAGAAAAGCCATTAGGCAACTTTCTTGTAGCAAAGCACCAGGATCAGATGCAGTCTCTGCTGAAGTCTACAAAGCAGGAGGCCCATTCATGATGCAGAAGCTGACTGAGCTCTTCCAGTCTATATGGAACAAAGGAAAGGTCCCGCAACAGTTGAAAGATGCCAGCATAGTCCACATCTACAAGAGGAAAGGCAACCGCCAGTCTTGTGACAATCACCGAGGCATCTCCCTCCTGTCCATAGCTGGGAAGATTTTGGCTCGCGTCCTGCTTAATCGCCTTCTCCAACACCTTGAGCAAGGTCTCCTCCCAGAAAGCCAGTGTGGCTTCTGTGCAGAGCGTGAAACTGTCGACATGATATTTGCTGCACACCAACTCCAGGAAAAATGTCAAGAGCAGCACAGCAACCTCTTTATGACCTTCGTCGATCTGACCAAGGCATTTGATACGGTCAGCAGAGATGGCTTATGGAAGATAATGGAGAAGTCTGGCTGCCCTAGCAGGTTCATCACGATTGTTCGGCAGTTCCACGATGGCATGATGGTGAAAGTTTTGGATGATGGTGAAGAGTCAGAAGCCTTCCCAGTGACGAACGGTGTGAAGCAAGGATGCGTTCTTGCCCCTACGCTCTTTAGCATGGTCTTCTCTGCTATGCTGAATGATGCCTTCTGCGATTGTCAGGATGGTATACACGTCAGATACAGGACTGGCAGAGGGCTATTCAACCTCCGGCGTCTACAGGCTGTTACAACGGTAAAGGAGACCATCGTCAGAGACCTCTTATTCGCTGATGAGTGCGCCCTCAACGCCAGCACAGAGCAGAAGATGCAGTGAGAAATGGACTGCTTCTCACGAGCCTGTGACAACTTGGACTTACAATCAGCACCAAAACAACCGAAGTTATGTACCAGCCTGCACCCGGAAAGCCCTACCTGGAACCACACATCACAGTAAAGGGGCAGAAGCTACTGGCAGTCGACAGCTTTACTTATCTGGGCAGTACTCTATCACGAGTGGTGAAACCAGATGCAGAGATCAGCAACAGAATTGCCAAAGCCAGTGCCGCCTTTGGGAGACTCCGTGAGAATGTATGGGAGCGGAGAGGACTCAGCCTTACCACCAAGCTGAAGGTCTACCGAGCAGTGGTTCTCACCACCCTCCTCTATGCCAGCGAGACCTGGACTATCTACAGCAGACACGCTAAACAGCTCAACCACTTCCACTTGAGCTGCCTCCGCAGACTTCTCCATGTACGATGGCAGGACAAAGTCCCAGACACGGAGGTCCTGGAGCGGGCTAGCACCCATAGCGTCTACACCCTTCAACAGAAAGCCCAAGCCAGATGGGCTGGCCATGTCATCTGGATGTCTGACAGTCGACTACCAAAACAGCTGCTGTATGGAGAGCTGAGCCAGGGCAAGCGCTCAGTTGGAGGGCAGAAGAAACGTTTCAAAGACTGCCTCAAAGTGTCCCTCAAAGACCTCAACATCAATCCCAGTAGCTGGGAATCGCTTGCTCTGGACCGCCCAAACTGGTGGAGCAGGACCACTAAAGGAGCGTACGCAGCAGAAATCAGACGCACCGCAGAGGCTCAGAGGAAACGCGCCGAACGCAAGGCTCGAGCTACCTCCACTTCCACTGCAGACCTACCCTCATGTGTCCCACATGTGGGCAAGCTTTCAAGGCCTGGATTGGCCTCACCAGTCACCTCTGGACGCACAGTCACAAACCGTCCAACTGACAGAAGTCGTGGTCGTCTTCGACTCCGAAGGACGAACAACAACAACATAGTCTCAATGAGAGAGAGCAGTGACCCATACACCATGGTCTCAATGGGAGAAAGCAGTAACCCATACACCAGGGTCTCAATGGGAGAGAGGAATGACCAATACACTGTGGTCTCAATGGGAGAGAGCAGTGACCCATACACCATGGTCTCAATGGGAGAGAGCAGTGACCCAAACACCATGGTCTCAATGGGAGAAAGCAGTAACCCATACACCAGGGTTTCTATGGGAGAGAGGAATGACCAGTACACCATGGTCTCAATGGGAGAGAGCAGTGACCGATACACCATGGTCTCCATGGGAGAGAGCAGTAACCCATACACCATGGTCTCAATGGGAGAGAGCAGTGACCATTACACCATGGTCTCCATGGGAGAGAGCAGTGACGCATACACCATGGTCTCCATGGGAGAGAGGAATGACCATTACACCATGGTCTCCATGGGAGAGAGCAGTGACCGATACACCATGGTCTCCATGGGAGAGAGCAGTCACACATACACCATGGTCTCCATGGGAGAGAGCAGTAACCCATACACCATGGTCTCCATGGGAGAGAGCAGTGACCGATACACCATGGTCTCCATGGGAGAGAGGAATGACCAGTACACCATGGTCTCAATGGGAGAGATCAGTGACCGATACACCATGGTCTCCATGGGAGAGAGCAGTGACCCATACACCATGGTCTCCATGGGAGAGATCAGTGACCGATACACCATGGTCTCCATGGGAGAGAGCAGTCACACATACACCATGGTCTCCATGGGAGAGAGCAGTAACCCATACACCATGGTCTCCATGGGAGAGAGCAGTGACCCATACACCATGGTCTCCATGGGAGAGAGCAGTGACACATACACCATGGTCTCAATGAGAGAGAGCAGTGACCCATACACCATGGCCTCCATGGGAGAGAGGAATGACCAGTACATCAGGATCTCAATGGGAGAGATCAGTGACTGATACACCACGGTCTCAATGGGAGAGAGTAGTGACCGATACACCACGGTCTCAATGGGAGAGAGTAGTGACCGATACACCACGGTCTCAATGGGAGAGAGTAGTGACCGATACACCATGGTCTCCATGGGAGACAGCAGTGACCCATACACCACGGTCTCCATGGGAGACAGCAGTGACCCATACACCATGGTCTCCATGGGAGACAGCAGTGGCCCATACACCATGGTCTCCATGGGAGAGAGCAGTGGCCCATACACCATGGTCTCCATGGGAGAGAGCAGTAACCCATACACCATGGTCTCCATGGGAGAGAGCAGTGGCCCATACACCATGGTCTCCATGGGAGAGAGCAGTGACCCATACATCATGGTCTCCATGGGAGAGAGCAGTGACCCATACACCATGGTCTCCATGGGAGAGAGCAGTGACCCATACACCATGGTCTCCATGGGAGAGAGCAGTAACCCATACACCATGGAATCAATGGGAGAGATCAGTGACCGATACACCATGGTCTCAATGAGAGGGAGCAGTGACACATACACCATGGTCTCCATGGGAGAGAGCAGTGACCCATACACCATAGCCTCCATGGGAGAGAGCAGTAACCCATACACCATGGTCTCCATGGGAGAGAGCAGTGACCCATACACCATGGCCTCCATGGGAGAGAGGAATGACCAGTACATCAGGATCTCAATGGGAGAGATCAGTGACAGATACACCATGGTCTCCATGGGAGAGAGCAGTGACCCATACACCATGGTCTCCATGGGAGACAGCAGTAACCCATACACCATGGAATCAATGGGAGAGAGCAGTGGCCCATACACCATGGTCTCCATGGGAGAGAGCAGTGACCCATACACCATGGTCTCCATGGGAGACAGCAGTGACCCATACACTATGATCTCCATGGGAGAGATCAGTGACCGATACACCATGGTCTCCATGGGAGAGAGCAGTGACCGATACACCATGGCCTCCATGGGAGAGAGGAATGACCAGTACATCAGGATCTCAATGGGAGAGATCAGTGACCGATACACCATGGTCTCCATGGGAGAGAGCAGTGACCGATACACCATGGCCTCCATGGGAGAGAGGAATGACCAGTACACCATGGTCTCAATGGGAGAGAGCAGTGACCGATACACCATGGTCTCCATGGGAGAGAGCAGTAACCCATACACCATGGTCTCAATGGGAGAGAGCAGTGACCATTACACCATGGTCTCCATGGGAGAGAGCAGTGACGCATACACCATGGTCTCCATGGGAGAGAGGAATGACCAGTACACCATGGTCTCAATGGGAGAGATCAGTGACCGATACACCATGGTCTCCATGGGAGAGAGCAGTGACCATTACACCATGGTCTCCATGGGAGAGAGCAGTGACCGATACACCATGGTCTCCATGGGAGAGAGCAGTCACACATACACCATGGTCTCCATGGGAGAGAGCAGTAACCCATACACCATGGTCTCCATGGGAGAGAGCAGTGACCGATACACCATGGTCTCCATGGGAGAGAGGAATGACCAGTACACCATGGTCTCAATGGGAGAGATCAGTGACCGATACACCATGGTCTCCATGGGAGAGAGCAGTGACCCATACACCATGGTCTCCATGGGAGAGATCAGTGACCGATACACCATGGTCTCCATGGGAGAGAGCAGTCACACATACACCATGGTCTCCATGGGAGAGAGCAGTAACCCATACACCATGGTCTCCATGGGAGAGAGCAGTGACCCATACACCATGGTCTCCATGGGAGAGAGCAGTGACACATACACCATGGTCTCAATGAGAGAGAGCAGTGACCCATACACCATGGCCTCCATGGGAGAGAGGAATGACCAGTACATCAGGATCTCAATGGGAGAGATCAGTGACCGATACACCATGGTCTCCATGGGAGAGAGCAGTGACCCATACACCATGGCCTCCATGGGAGAGAGGAATGACCAGTACATTAGGATCTCAATGGGAGAGATCGGTGACCGATACACCATGGTCTCCATGGGAGAGAGCAGTGACCAATACACCATGGTCTCCATGGGAGAGAGCAGTGACCGTTACACCATGGTCTCCATGGGAGAGAGCAGTGACCCATACACCATGGTCTCCATGGGAGAGAGCAGTGACCCATACACCATGGTCTCCATGGGAGAGAGCAGTGACACATACACCATGGTCTCAATGAGAGAGAGCAGTGACCCATACACCATGGCCTCCATGGGAGAGAGGAATGACCAGTACATCAGGATCTCAATGGGAGAGATCAGTGACTGATACACCACGGTCTCAATGGGAGAGAGTAGTGACCGATACACCACGGTCTCAATGGGAGAGAGTAGTGACCGATACACCACGGTCTCAATGGGAGAGAGTAGTGACCGATACACCATGGTCTCCATGGGAGACAGCAGTGACCCATACACCACGGTCTCCATGGGAGACAGCAGTGACCCATACACCATGGTCTCCATGGGAGACAGCAGTGGCCCATACACCATGGTCTCCATGGGAGAGAGCAGTGGCCCATACACCATGGTCTCCATGGGAGAGAGCAGTAACCCATACACCATGGTCTCCATGGGAGAGAGCAGTGGCCCATACACCATGGTCTCCATGGGAGAGAGCAGTGACCCATACATCATGGTCTCCATGGGAGAGAGCAGTGACCCATACACCATGGTCTCCATGGGAGAGAGCAGTGACCCATACACCATGGTCTCCATGGGAGAGAGCAGTAACCCATACACCATGGAATCAATGGGAGAGATCAGTGACCGATACACCATGGTCTCAATGAGAGGGAGCAGTGACACATACACCATGGTCTCCATGGGAGAGAGCAGTGACCCATACACCATAGCCTCCATGGGAGAGAGCAGTAACCCATACACCATGGTCTCCATGGGAGAGAGCAGTGACCCATACACCATGGCCTCCATGGGAGAGAGGAATGACCAGTACATCAGGATCTCAATGGGAGAGATCAGTGACAGATACACCATGGTCTCCATGGGAGAGAGCAGTGACCCATACACCATGGTCTCCATGGGAGACAGCAGTAACCCATACACCATGGAATCAATGGGAGAGAGCAGTGGCCCATACACCATGGTCTCCATGGGAGAGAGCAGTGACCCATACACCATGGTCTCCATGGGAGACAGCAGTGACCCATACACTATGATCTCCATGGGAGAGATCAGTGACCGATACACCATGGTCTCCATGGGAGAGAGCAGTGACCGATACACCATGGCCTCCATGGGAGAGAGGAATGACCAGTACATCAGGATCTCAATGGGAGAGATCAGTGACCGATACACCATGGTCTCCATGGGAGAGAGCAGTGACCCATACACCATGGCCTCCATGGGAGAGAGGAATGACCAGTACATTAGGATCTCAATGGGAGAGATCGGTGACCGATACACCATGGTCTCCATGGGAGAGAGCAGTGACCAATACACCATGGTCTCCATGGGAGAGAGCAGTGACCGTTACACCATGGTCTCCATGGGAGAGAGCAGTGACCCATACACCATGGTCTCCATGGGAGAGAGCAGTGACCCATACACCATGGCCTCCATGGGAGAGAGCAGTGACCCATACACCATGGTCTCCATGGGAGAGAGCAGTGACCCATACACCATGGCCTCCATGGGAGAGAGCAGTGACCCATACACCATGGTCTCAGTGGGAGAGAGCAGTGACCGATACACCATGGCCTCCATGGGAGAGAGGAATGACCAGTACACCATGGTCTCAGTGGGAGAGAGCAGTGACCGATACACCATGGCCTCCATGGGAGAGTGGAATGACCAGTACATCAGGATCTCAATGGGATATAGCAGTGACCAGAAGACTGGGAAAGGTTTTGGGAGTAAACCCTGAGGTAAAATCCACACCTGGAGTCCCTAAGGCAGTCCTATGTTGAGTTCAATGCTGACTGGCATCTCGTATGATGCCACTGATGCCAAACTGTATTGGTCTCTTCCATTCCTTTGGATTCATCAGTTGAGTGGGGTGGGGAGCCTGCTGCATGGGCAACAGCTCTTATGCCCTGGCAACGTGTCAGCTTCAACGTAGACAGCTAGGATGCCACTTCCATAGTCAACACTGACAAATGGAGGACCTAACAACAGCTGATACTTCTGGAAGGTTAAATGAAGCAAAGTACCATACAAGAGATGGTTGTGACGATGTGAACATGAAAATACAGTGGGGGGAAGGGTGTGATGGGGTCTCAGGAAAGTGAAAAAAGAGAGAGATTTGCTGGGATACTGGAATACAAGGCCTGTTGGAGTGTGAGTTTTGTGGACTGGAAGGTAGGACAGAGAACAGACTCTCTTCAGTGTGGCAAATTATAAAGTTCAAAGTAAATTTATTATCAAAGTATTTATGTGTCATCATATATTACACTGGGCTGAAATTCTTTTTCCTGCAGGTATTCACAATAGAACAAAGATCTATAATAGAATCAATGAAAAAACTACACACAAAGATTGACTGAACAACTAATGAACAAAATTAGACAAACTGTACAAATACAAAAATCCCAAATAAATAATGCTGAGAACATATGCTGTAGAGTCCTTGAAACTGAGTTCACACGTTGTAGATAGGTAGATACTTTATTGATCCCAAAGGAAATTACAGTGTCACAGTAGCATTACCAATGCACAGCTGTACAAATATTAGAAGAGAAGAAAGAATAAAAAAATTAGTTACCTCAAACAGTCTAACAGGACGGGGTCATCACTTCCCCAGCTATACGTTGACTCATTATAGAGCCTATGGCCGAGGGTAAGATTAACTCATATTGTGCTCTTTGGAGTATCACAGTTGTCTAAGTCTATTACTTAAAGTGCTCCCCTGTTCAGCCAAGGTGTCATGCAGATGGTGAGAAACATTGTCCAGATTTGCCAGGATTTTCTGTAGGGTACAGAGTTGTGGTGAGTGAAGTTATCCACACTGGTTCAGGAGCCTGATGGTTGAGGGGTAATAACTGTTCCTGAACCTGGTGGAGTGGGACCTGATGGTTGAGGGGTAATAACTGTTCCTGAACCTGGTGATGTGCGACCTGAGGCTGCTGATCTTTCCAACAGCAGCAGCAAGAAGAGAGCATGGCCCAGATGCTGCCTTCTTGTGGCAGCTGAACGTGAAGTGCTTTGAGACAGATCAGGTCAGTGTTGTTGCAGAGAGGCAGAGAGATGTCAAGACTATGGTATGGAGTGTGAGTGTGAAGAGAACCATACTTCGAGGCATCGGATAGTTTGAATATAGCCGAAATCCTGGGTGAGTCTGAAGCGTGAAGAATAGAATTTCCATTACTACCATCTGGGAGGTGGTACAGGAACCTGAAGGCATTTTAGCAACAGCTTCTTTCTCTCCGCCACCAGATTTCTGAATGGACAATGAATCCATGAACACTATCTCTTTTTTTCTTGTTTCGCTCTTTACCCTGACCCACCTGTGTACCGTGAAGTCCAGGACAGCGACACTGAGCACCAGGGAACAACCAATACCATCACTTACTGTGGAAGTGGAAATATTCAGACTCAAAGCTGCTGAGTCATCATATGTAATCAAACTCTGAGCCACTTCTAGTTTATCTCTATTTTAATCAGTTTGGCAGTGTGGTTTTAAAAGGGATTGTTTTGCTGAAATAATACTCCACCTTGGCTGTACAATCGTGTTTTGTGTAATATTATATATCATTATAGAACAAAATTCATCATAGTTACATGATTCCTTGTGCGTTTAAATATTTTGGTTCTTTAAGGCTGTCATTTGCCGGGGGGGGGTGGGGGGTGGGGGAGGTTGTGGGAATAAACTCCCTCTGCCTATTAAATACACCCAATGACATGTATCTCAAATAGCCTCTAATAACCAAGTCCAGCTCTTGGCCTTCACATGTGGCTTAGCTATTAAACCAATTGGAACAGTACCTACTGACGGGAAGAGACGCAAAAGTGGGTTACTAGTGCCTTAAAATCAATTGCTTCGGTCAGCTGATGTTGGTAGCTTATCTTGGAGAAAGAAAACTCTGATCTCAAACTTCCACTGCCATTCGGCTATACTCACTCATAGGGGTGTCTTTGGGAATGAACCCCAAGGAAAACTCTGAAGCTGGAGTCCCTGAGGGAGTCCTACGTTGAGTTATACGCTGACTGGCAACTCCTGCGACAGTGCTGATGCCAAACTGTATCAATTTTTGCTGTTTCTTTATTCATCAGCAGTGTGGGGGGGGGGGAAACTGTTGCATGGGCAACAGCTTGCTCTCCATATCGTTTTATCCTGTGTATCACCAGTCAATCCCGACCAGTGGAGGGTCTTAGTAAGTATTTCAGATGGTCGGACATCCTTTATGGCTATTCTGGTCCCCTTCAGCTGGAGCTGCAGGGGCTAGGACCACCCTCCCACTGTTCCCATCTGCCCCCCCACCTCAAAACCTAACAGGCACATCGATCCCCAAATTCTCATCCCCTGCACACACACAAAAAAAGAGAAAGATTGGGAGAAAAACACAGAATATAAAAATCTATAAGACTGAAAAAAATGTCTATAGTCCAAGTCCATATCCAAAATACAGGACACCTGGGTAACATTCTCCAGGCCCAGGGGCAGGCCTTCCCCTCTCAGTAGCAGAGCGATCCCACCAGAGATCAAAAGGCAGTCTCACCTCTCCGGCAGCAGAGCGATCATACCAGCAATCAAAAGGTTAACAGCCAGCACTCACCTTCCACCTTCACCTTGATGTTTCAATCTCTCTTGTCGTTTTAATTGGTAAACAAGAGAAGTTTTAATTGACAAAATGGAGCCAAACATTGGCTTACATCCCACAGCGATCGGGCAGCCTTCTCGCCACAAGGTTCCTGCACTCTGCCTCTGAATCCCGGAATCCTCTCGAAGACTGCAGAGCGCCAAAACACCCAAACGATCTGCAAACTGCAAACCACAGGCTCCAACAGTTCCAGAATCACATTCAAGATAAAAACATGTAAAAGACAAGTGAAATATATGATTTCATGATCTATCCAAAAGATGCTGACTGAAGGAGTGTTAAACGTAAGCGCCATCTTGACTGGAAACTCATACGCACCACTTGTGCTGGCAACTCAGTTCACACTCTCACAACCCTTTGAATGAAGAAGCTCCCCCTCATATTCCCCTTAAACTTTTCACATTTCACTCTTAACCCATGATCTCTGTTGTAGTCTTACCCAACTTTAGTGAAAAAAGCCTGCTTGCATTAACCCTATCTATAACTCTCATAATTTTGTATACCTCTATCAAATCTCCCCTCAATCTTCTATGTTCTAAGGAATGAAGTCCTAACCTACTCAATCTTTTCTTATAACCCAGGTCCTTCAGACCTGGCAACATCCTTGTAAATTTTCTTTGTACTCTTTCAAACTTATTTACATCTTTCCTGTAGGTAGGTGACCAAAACTGCACACAGTTCTCCAATTTAGGCCTCACCAACATCTTACACAACTTCAACATGACATCCTATCTCCTGTACTCAATACATTGATTTATGAAGGCCAATGTGCCAGAAGTTTTCTTTACGATCCTATCTATCTATGATGCCACTTTCAAGGAATTATGGACCGGTATTCCAGATCCCTTTGTCCTACTGCTCACTGTGTAAGATTTACTCTGGTTGGCCCTACAGAGGTGCAAAACCTTGCACGTCTCCATTAAATTCCATCTGTCATTTTTCAACTAATTTTTCCATCTGATGCAGATCCCCCTATAAGCCATGATAGCCTTCCTCATTGTCCACCACACCCCCAATCTTGGTGTCCTCCACAAATTTGCTGATCCAGTTAACTAGATCATTGATATAGATGACAAATAACAATGGGCCTAGCACAGATCCCTGCAGCACACCACTAGTCACAGGCCTCCAGTCAGTGAGGCAACCATTTACTACCACTCTCTGGCTTCTCCCACAAAGCCAATGTCTAATCCAATTTGCCACCTCATCTTGAAAGCCAAGCGACTGAACCTTCTTGACCAACCTCCCATGTGGGACCTTGCCAAATGCCCTGCTAAAGACCATGTAGACAACATCCACTGCCTTGCCTTCATCCAGTTTCCTAATAAATCAAGCCAAGGGACTTGCTGTGTTGTCTTGAAGATATTTCTCCATTCATACAAGAGACTTCTTCAGTTTTAATCCATGGTGGGTAGTTTTCCAGTTATAAATTTTCTGAGTTGTTTAAAGGTTTAGCAATCACATGACAGTCGTTAAGAGCCGCAGAGATAATGAGAGTGTCATTAGCCTTACCATAGCATGAATGGAGGCGTGAATTGTTGTGGAGATGCCAGGGTGGAGATGTTAGAACTGCATTGTAAGTAGCTGATAGGTGGTGTCATACCCATCCCCTCTGTTCAGGGATGGGTTTTCCAGTTTGACAAAGATGGCTTCTTTAACTGCTCTTTTAAACCACCTGTCCTCCCTGTTCAAAATGTGGACATTGTTATCATCAAAGGAGTGTCTCTCTGACGGTAGTGTCGGAAAAGAGGATGGTGTCCAAGCTGCATGCCATCTTGAACAATGTCTCCCATCCACTCCATAATGTACTGGTTAGGTACAGGAGTACATTCAGCCAGAGACTCATTCCACCGAGATGCAACACTGAGCATCATAGGAAGTCATTCCTGCCTGTGGCCATCAAACTTTACAACTCCTCCCTCGGAGTGTCAGACACCCTGAGCCAATAGTCTGGTCCTGGACTTGTTTCCACTTGTCATAATTTACTTCTTCTTCTTATTATTATTATTTAATTATTTATGGTTTAATATTGCTATATCTCTACACTATTCTTGGTTGGTGCGACTGTAATGAAACCCAGTTTCCCTCGGGATCAATAAAGTATGTCTGTCTGTCTGTCCCTTGTCCTGAGTCTTAACCTGAGGTGTTAGACCTCCTATGTTGGGCTATCTGTTTGTGAAGTGGTGGTTTTGTCTCACTGAGATACAGATCTGTGCAGTTCTAATTGCATTGGATAGCACATACAATGATGTCAAACTCACCGGCTTATAATTTCCTGGATTATGTCTCCAGCCTTTCATTAAACAATGGAATAACATTGGCTATCTCCCAATCCTTTGATAGCTCTTGTGTCACTAAGGATGATTTAAATATCTTTACTAGGGCCCTGGCAATTTCTGTACTTGCCTCCCGCTGGGTCCAAGTGAACACCATTTCAGGCCTTAGGGATATATGCATCCTGATTCACCTCAGGGTAGCAAACACCTTCTCTTCTGTAATCTATACAAGATCACGAAGTTATTGTCACTTTGCCTCACTTCTATAGACAGTGTCCATCTCTCAAGTAAATACAGATGCAAAAAAATATTTAAGCTCTGCCCCATCTGATTTGGCTCCACACATGAATTACTATTCTGATCTTCCAGAGGACCAACTTTGTCTCTTGCAGTACTTTTACTCTTAACATATCTGTAGAATCCCTTGGAATTTCCTTCACCTTGTCCACTAGTGCAACTTTACACCTTGTTTTAGCCTTCTTGATTTCTTTCTTCAGTGTTCTCTTGCATTTCTTATACTCCATAAGCATCTCATTTGTTCCTTCTTGCCTATACCTGCTATGCACCTCCTTGTTTCTTTTAACCAGGGCCTCAATATCTCTTGAAAACCAAAGTTCCCTACACTTATTATCTTTACACACAAGCTTTGTACTCTCAAAATTTTGCTTTTGAAGTCATCCCACTTACCAAGTACACCTTTGCCAGAAAACAGCCTGTCCCAACCCACACTTGCCAGATAATTTCTGATACCAGTAAAATTGACCTTTCACCAATTTAGAATCTCAGCCCATGGACCAGACCTATTTTTTTGCATATTTACTTTGAAGCTAATGGCACTGTGGTCACTATGGGAGTTCCAGTCAGTATGTGGAAAGTTCAAATCATCTACTATAACAACCATATGTTTTTTGCAACAGTCGGCAATCTCTCTACAAATGTGTTCCTCTCAATCTCTTGGACTGTTGGTTGATGACATTTCCTTGACTAATTAAAGCCATCTCTCCTCCTTTAATCCCCCCTCACTCTGTCACGGAATCCTGGAATATTGAGCAGCCAGTTCTGCCCCTCCTACAACCAAGTCTCATTAATGGCTACAATATCATCATTCCAGGTGTTGATCTATGGCAAGGTCATCTGCCTTTACTACGATATTTCTTGCATTGAAATACAGGCAGCTCAGGACACTAGTCACACTATGATCAACCTTTTGATTCCCAACTTTGACTGAAGTCTTACCAACATCTGTCTCCACAACCTCTCCACTAACTGTTCTGGCACTCTGGTACCCATCCCCCTGCAACTCTAATTTAAACCCCATTGTGCAGCATTAGTGAAACTTCTCACTAGGACATTAGTCTCCTTCCAGTTCAGGTGCAAAGCCTTCCCTGAAAAAGAGACCAATGATCTAAAAATCTTATTCCCTTCCTCCTATACCAACTGCTAGTGTTAATCTTCCTGTTTCTGGCCTTACTAACAGGTGGCATGAGTAGCAATCCTGAGATCACAACCCTGGAGGTCCTACCCTTTAACTTAGCACCTAACTCCCTTTAGCAGAACCTCGTCACTCTGGCTTTCACCCCCATTCCAAAGACATATGGGATAATAGGTTAGTTGGTCACATGGGTGCAATTGGACGGCGTGGACACATTGTGCAGTTACCCCAGCCACAACTCTAAGTAAATAAATCCCAAAAGCCATTTTATATATATATTAAAAACAAGAAGGTAGCTAGGACCATTCAAGGAGAGTAATTTGCATTGGTATTCACCAAGGACAAGCACATAGAGGATACTGAGATCAGGGAGGGGTGGTGTTGATATTCTAGGACATGTAATACCAAGAAAGTGGAGTTGTTGGGTCTCTTGAAGAAGACTATGGATAAGTCCACAGGGCCTGATGGGATCCATCACAAGTTATTGAGAGGCAAAAGAGGAGATTTCTGTGGCCTTGACAGAGATCTATCAATGCTCTTTAGCCACAGGTGAGATCCTAGAGAAGTAGAGAAGAAAGAGACTGAAGATGCTGATATAGAGTCATAGAAAAGTCCAGCACAGAAACAGGCCATTTGGCCCATCTAGTCCCTGCTAAACTATTTAAACTGCCTACTCCCATCGACCATGCACTGGGACCAAAGCCCTCAATACCCTTACCATCCATGTACCTATCCAAACTTCTCTTAAACGTTGAAATCAAGCTTGCATGCACCACTTGAGCTGGCAGACTGAGTATTTTCAAGTTCCTATTGATGCAATTACAAAGAAGGCACGACAGTGGCTATACCTCATTAGGAATTTGAGAAGACTTGGTATCTCATGAAAGACACTCACAAATTTCTACAGATGTACCATGGAGAGCATTCTAAATGGCAGATGTGCTGATATTGGAGAAGCTTACAGTCTTATCACTGTCTGGTATGGAGGGGCCACTGCACAGGATTGGAAAAAAACTAAAGGAAGTTGTAAACTCAGCCAGCTCCATAGTGAGCACTAACCTCCCCAGCACTGAGGCCATCTTCAAAAGGTGATGCCTCATGAAGGTGACATCCATCAGTAAGGACCATCATCAAGGCATGCCCTCTTCTCAGTGCTACTATCAAGGTGGAGGTACAGGAGCCTGAAGAGAGACACTCAACATTTCAGGAACGGCTTCTTCCCCTCTGCAATCAGATTTCTGAATGGACAATGAACCCATGAACACTACCACACTATTTTGCCCTCTTTTTGCAGTTTATTTAATTTAATTTTTATATACTTCTTATTTTAATTTATAGGGTTTCGCTAGAGGTATGTGCCTCAAATAGCCTCTGACAACCAAGTCCAACTCCTGGCCTTCTCATGTGGATTAGCCTCTAAGCCCGGCGGAACCGTTTCTACTGACAGGAGAGAGGGTGAAGGCAGGTTCTGGCGCCTTAAAACCAGTGCTTCGGGTAAAAGGCAGTCCATCTGAGAGGGAAAACTCTGATTTCAAGCTTCCACTGCTTTGCAGCCATACCCACTCATGGGAAAGGCTTCGGGAATAAACCCTGAGAACAAATCCAGAGCTGGAGTTCCTAAGGCAGTCCAAAGTTGCCTTCAACCTCATTCTGGCAACTCCTGCGACGACACTGGTGCCAAGCTGTATCAGCCTCTGCCCTTCCCTTGGACAACATCGGTGGCATGGAGAGGGGAGACTTGCTGCATGGGCAACTGCTGGTCTTCCATACAACCTTGCCCAGGCCTGCGCCCTGGAGAAGACACTCCAGTAGACTTTCCAGGTCTCGCCAGACTAACGGATACCACCAATATTATTATTATGTACTGCTGCCACTAAACACAACATTTCACTACATATGCTGGTGATACTAAACCTGATTCTGATTTTGGAAGAAGGAGTTTAATCTGACAAGTGTGAGCTGTTTCACTTTGGGAGATCAGCTGTCACAGGAAAGTATTCACTAAACAGCACAACCCTTAGGAGCACTGCTATACAGAAAGATCTTGGGGTGCAAGTCCACAGCTCCCTGAGAGTATGAACAGTAAAGAAGGCATATGTCATATTTGCTAGAGGCACTGAGTATAAAAGTTGTCAAATCATATTAAAGCTGTATAAAACTTTAGTTAGGCCACACTTGGAATATAGTGTGCAGTTCTGGTTACCGCATTCCAGGAAGGATGTGGAGCCTATAGAAAGGGTGCAGAACAGTTCACCAGGATTGAAGAGTATTAATTAAAAGAACATAGACATTACAACACAGTACAGGACTTCTGGCCCATGCTGTTATGTGGCTTTTTAACCTACTCCAAGATCAATCTTTTAAAAATGTAAATAAAGTAGTGAGGAAGTGTACATAGGTCCATTCTCCATTCAGAAATTAACCTATGATGGCGGTGGGGAAGAAGCTGTTCCTGAAACACTGACTGTGTGCTTCAGGCTCCTGTACCTCACAGATGCTGTAGCAATGAGAAGAGTGAATGTCCTGGTTAATGGGGGTCCTTAATGATGGATGCTGCCTTTTTGAAGCATTTCCTTTTGAAGATATCCTCGAGGCCGGGGAGGCTCGTACCCGCGATGGAGCTGCCTGAGTGTACACTGAACACTTCTAATTTGCATGTTCTATTTTCAATAATTTCTTGACATTTCTTGTAAATAGCCTTGCCAAACCCTTCCAAGGAATTTATTTGAAAGAAAGATTGACAGGTATTTTGCTGCTTTGCATACAGCTGCACTGACACAAGTTGTTTTATCTAATGTTTCTGCCAATTTCCCAAGGCACATCCTCTGGTGATTCTCCCTCCCACCTGTTGGATTCCAGTTTTTAATCCAAGGTCCTTTTAGATGTTGGGAAAGAGGCACATAAACTTGTTGCTTCATGATCATTTTGTTAAGCGTCAATAGAACAAAGAGAGTTGAAAAACAGACAGTGATAAGAGATAACCGGCAGCAGTTTTTTGGAGTTTTGACCAGCGACCAATTGACATTTGGGATTGATTGGCAAGAACAAAGTAAAGGAAAGCAGGCAGGGGCAGTGGAGTGGCCATCTTTGGAGTGAACAGAATTAGAGTGGAGATTTTGATGCTTTAGCTCTTCGAGAGTTCAGTCAGAGAAAACAAAAAAGAAAAGCTGTGGGTAGAGATCCCCTAGAGATCTTCTGGAGTGTAAGAATTGCAAGAGAACACAAGAAAGAAATCAAGAAGGTTAAAAGAAGACATGAAGATGCTCTTACAGAGAAGGTGAAGGAGAATCTTAAGGGATTCTAGATATGTTAAGAACATAAGGATCGCAAGAAACAAACTTGGTCTTCCAGAAGATCATAATGGTAATTAATGCGTGGAGCCAAAACAGATGGGGGAGCTCATAAAATCTTTTTTGCATCTGTATTTACTCGAAAGATGGACACAGAGGCAAAGTTGCACAAACTTCATGGATGCTATACAGATTACAGAGGAAGAGGTGTTTGCTGTCCTGAGTCAAACCAGGTTGGTTAAATCCTCAGGGCCCGACAAGGTGTTTGCTCGGATCCTACAGGAGGCAAGAACAGAAATTGCTGGGACCCTAGCAGAAATATCTATATCATCCTTAAAGGAGAAGTACCAGAGGATTGGAGGATGGACAATATTATTCCGCTATTTTAAAAAGACCCTAAACAGAAACCAGGCAATTATAGGCCGGTGAGTCTGACATCAATTGTGGAAAAGTTAGTGGAAGGTATTCTAATGGACTGGATATATGTGTATTTGGATACACTTGGACTGACTAAGGATAGTCAACATAGCTTTGTGCATGGTAGGTAATGTCTAACCAAACTTATAGAGTTTAGAGGAAGTTACCAGGAAAGTGGATGAAGGGAAGACTGTGGATGTTGCCTACATGGACTTTAGCGAAGCATTTGAGAAGGTCCCATATAGAAGATTGGTCAAGAAGGTTCAATCACTCAGCATTCAAGACGAGCTAGTAAACTGGATTAGAGCAAACACGAGGACATCTGCAGATGCTGGAAATTCAAACAACACACACAAAATGCTGGTGGAACACAGCAGGCCAGGCAGCATCTATAAGGAGAAGCACTGTCGACGTTTCGGGCTGAGACCCTTCATCAGGACTGATGAAGGGTCTCAGCCCAAAACGCCAAACTGGATTAGACATTGGCCTTGTGGAAAAAGCCAGACAGTGGTAGTAGATGGTTGCCTCTCTGACTGGAGACCTGTAGCTAGTGGAGTGCTGTGTCCGTTGTTGTTTGTCATCTACTGTATATCAATGATATGGTTGATAATGTGGTTAACTGGATCAGCAAATTTGTGGCTGACACCAAGATTAGGGGTGTAGTGGACAGTGAGGAAGGTTATCCTGGCTTGCAGCAGGATCAGGACCAGCTGCAAAAATGGGCTGAAAATGGCAGGTGGAATTTAATGCAGACAAGTGTGAGGTGTTGCACTTTGGTAGGACCCACCAGGGTAGATGTTACACAGTGAATGACAGGGGACCGAGGAGTTCAATAGAACAAACGGATCTGGAAATATAGGTCCATAATTCATTGAAAGTGATGTCAAAAGTAGATGGGGTCATAAAGAAAGCTTCATTTTGAGTACAAGAGATGGGATGTTGAAATTATATGTCAGTGCAGCATAATTTGGAGTATTTTTGTACAGTTTTGTTTACCTACCTACAGGAAAGGTGTAAATAATGTTGAAAGAGTACAGAGAACATACACAAGGATGTTGCCAGGTCTGAAGGACCTGAGTTATAAGGAAAGACTGAATAGGTTAGAACTGTATTCTTTAGAACATGGAAGATTGAGAGGTGATTTGATAGGGGTATACAAAATCATGAGTGGAAAAGATAGGATAAATGCAAGCAGCCTTTTTCCACTGAGTTTGGTTGGGACTACGACCAAAGGCCATGGGTTAAGGGTGAAAGGTGAAAAGTTTAAGGGGAATATACCCAAACAATATGAGGGGATACTTCTTCACTCAGAGGGTGGTGAGAGTGTGGGATGAGCTGCCAGCACAAATGGTGAATGCGAGATCAATTTCAATGTTTAAGAGAAGTATGGATAGGTATAGGCACATGGATAGTAGCGGTATGGAGGGATACGGTCCAGGTGCTGGTTGATGGGAGTAGGCAGGTCATCATTGAGTAATGAGCCAAAAACATCTCTAAGACTACAGAGGTCTACTGAAGAAGAAGAAAGCCCTTAACTCCAAGCGGAGTTATCAGGACGCCATCATGACAGCTTTTTTTAAACAGGCTTTCTTATTTTTACAAGGCCGAGTTGCTAGCTCGACTCAAGCGTGCTAGGGAGCCAGCTGGAGTTGAACTCAGGAGCCTTCGCTCTGAGTCCGGTGCTGATACCACTACGCCACCAGCCGGACAGAGGTCTAGTAATTGAAGAGAAGGAATAGCAAAAAGACTAAGACAGAAGATCCCCCCATAGATAAGACAAAAACATTCACGTTTGTAGGTAAGAGTCAACAAATCAGGTAGTTCCTATTCAAATAACTCAGCACCAGAGAAGCTTCCAGAACTTTCCAGAATCATACATATGTTACCACTAGCAGACACTCTGAACAACTGCATATACATACAATGACCACCAGGAACCGTAGTAAGCAGTTACATGTATATAAGAGCATATATACATATGTACTGTATATATTATATTCTTAAAATACAAGCAGTTGTTAAACCTTAAAGACAATAACAATGAAACAGTCTAAAAAATAATCTAATTCAGCATGGGTCTGCCTAGTTCTATATGCAGTGGGAGCCCTCTGGTAGCTGGCTAAAAAGGCTATGTTGCCAGCTGTGAGCTCAGACAGCAATGGTGATCCAGCCAGTACAGAGTCAAGTCTTGAATTTTGATTCAAATATACCCGAACAACATTTGCTGGGTTTTGTGAATTGGAGCCAGGATTTAGTTGTTCTTGCCCCTCTCCCTTCTTCAGCAACACTGACGTCAATGCACCACAACCGAGAACGCAATTTGATTTACAGAGTACTACAGCAGACCATCTAGACCATACCGAACTATTATTCTGCCTAGTCCCATCGACTTGTACCTGTACCATAGCCCTCCATACTCCTCCCATACATGTACTCACCCAAATTTCTCTTAAATGTTGCAATCGAACCTGCATCCAGCACTTCCGCTGGCAGCTTGTTCCACATGCGTACCCCACTCTGAGTGAAGAAGTTTCCCCTCAGGATTCCCTTAAATATTTCACCTTTCACCCTTAACCTATGGCCTCTAGTTCTAGTCTCACCTAACCTTAGTGGAAAAAGCCTGCCTGTATTTACCTCTCATGTGACTGGTGGGGTGGTTCACTGCTACAATAATTGAGGGGATTCTATACCCTCATAATTTTGTAGACCTCATTCTGGTTTATCTAATTGAACGTTTTCCTCATAGACCTACTACTGCATCCTAAGTCAATGCAGCTGTTTGCTCCAGCAAATTTCTATGATGTTACAGCCTCATTGTTCCTGACGCCAGCCATTCAATGCTCAGCTGTGCCATGCACTGCTGTGCACTCCAGCTCAGTGACAGCCTGTGATATGGGTACAAAGTCAAAATCAAACTTATTATCAAAGTTATCGGATACTGTCTTGAGATTCATTTTTCTTGCAGGGTTTTCCAAGAAAATAAAGAAATACAGTAGAATCTATGAAAAGTTATACATAAAGGCTGACAAAAACAATGTAAAAAAGACAATTTTTATCAAATAAACTTTATTCATAGCGAAAAGAATTATTTACAAGAATGGGGCAATGCCTTTTCATTCTTACCTTCATAGATAATGTGTTAAGCAGTGTTCTATTACATTTCTTAAAATCAATAACACTGCTGCCTCTCATGAAGCCCCCTGGGGTAGTTCACTACTTCAATAATTGAGGGAATTCTTCCCCAACATGGCCCTTTCTTCTTCAGTAGGAGAACACTACATTGTGGTTCTTCCCCACCGAGCCCTTTCGGTGGCTGCACCAAGCTTCAATGAGTCTCTCAGAATGTACTCCTACTGCCTAGAATGTGTTCTTCCACAGACTTCTCGAAGTGCAGATAAAAAATATACTGAGAACATGAGTTTTAAAGAGTCCTTGAAGGTCAGTCTGTAGGTTGTGGAATCAGTTCAGTGTTGAGGTGAGTTCAAGGGCCTAATAGTTGTAGGGTTATCCCTGTTCCTGAACCTAGTGGTGTGGGACCCAAGGCTCCTGTACCTGTCCAATCGTAGTATTGAGAAGAGAGAATGGCCTGGATGGTGGGGTACTTAGTGATGGATGCTGCTTTCTTGTGGCAGTGCTCCACGTATTTGAGCTCGATGGTGGGAAGGGCATTGCATGTGATGGACTGGGCTGAATCCACCACTTTCTGTACACTTTTTCCAAGGTGCAGTTAGCACAACACTATTACTACTTGGTGTGTCGGGTTTCAGAGTTTAATTCTGATGTTGTCTGTGAGGAGTTTGTATGTTCTCCACATGAGCAGCTCCGGTTTCCTCCCATATTCCAAAGAAATAATGGTTAGTAGGTCATTGTAAATTGTCCTATGATTAGGCTAGGGTTAAATAGGTGGTAGAGGTATAAGGGGTGGCACCTCTGGTGAAGGGCTTGTTGTGTCCATCCTGGGGCATCTCATTCACCTTTGGTCCTCACCAGACACTCAGCTCTCACCTGTGTCTCCAAACAGCTGTTTGCATGCGACAGTGGCCACACCCCAGTACACCACTTCAACAGGCGGTCTAAACCATGTGAGGGTAGTCTGCGGGCCTCATAGGGACATGTCTATCCTAGCCTGCAAAGTCAGCTCTGGCGGGCTGGGCAGATGAGATTAACAGTGAGATCCCACGGCCAGGAAGACGGCTCTGCAATACTCCGTGGAGAAGAGCATGACAAGGCACTGCAACCAGGAAGACCCCAGTTTGTGACGACTACTCATACCACTGGAACCAGATTTACTCAGTTGAGAGAATTGCCCCAACGCAATGGTTTTTCCACTTTAAAAATTCTCCCGCACAGGGTCAGAGCTGTCTCTATTTCCTGAGGAGACTGAGGTCCTTTAACATCTGCCGGACGTTGCTGAGGATGTTCTACGAGTCTGTGGTGGCCAGTGCTATCATGTTTGCTGTTGTGTGCTGGGGCAGCAGGCTGATGGTAGCAGACACCAACAGAATCAACAAACTCATTCTTAAGGCCAGTGACGTTGGAGTGGAACTGGACTCTCTGACGGTGGTGTCTGAAAAGAGGATGCTGTCCAAGTTGCATGCCATCTTGGACAATGACTCCCATCCACGCCATAATGTACTGGTTAGGCACAGGAGTACATTCAGCCAGAGACTCATTCCACCCAGAAGTAACACTGAGCATCACAGGAAGTCATTCCTGCCTGTGGCCATCAAACTTTACAACTCCTCCCTCGGAGTTGTCAGACACCCTGAGCCAATAGTCTGGTCCTGGACTTATTTCCACTTGGCATGATTAACTTATTATTATTTAATTATTTATGGTTTTATATTGCTATATTTCTATACTATTCTTGGTTGGTGCAGCTGTAACGAAACCCAATTTCCCTTGGGATCAATAAAGTATGTCCGTCTGTCTGTTTTCCTGTCATGTCGGATACAACAGGCAACCACCAAATAGGTTGGTTTCTAGTGGTGCGGCTCACTGGGCCACAAGGGCATGTTCCACCTCGTATCTCTAAATAACTTAAAAATTAACAAATAAATCTGTCTGGCTGTCTGATAGCCTTACGTCAGCTGAGGTTGATGTGTGAGCTTCTATGAAAACCTGCGCAGGTATAGATTACCAATACAATAAAAGGCAAGCTATAACAAATTTTTAGTATGCATTTGTGAAGGTTGCATCTCCCTGCTAAACACAGCTTTACTTGATGAATTTTAAGACTGCCTTCCACTAGGAAAAACATTTTGCAAATGGATCAAACTGCAGAATATTAGACCTGTTACAGCTCTCTGGAATAATGGGAGCGTTTAAACTCCTGTTCAGTCAAAGCAAGCGCACTTCCTTAAAAGGTCTCACATTTATAAGACACCCCCAGGATATGACAAGGGTTTTAGAGCCAGTGAGGACTATTTTTTTTGGAAGTTACAGCTCTGTAAAACTCTGGATAGACCATACTTGGAGTATTGTGTTCAGTTCTGTTTGCCTCATTATAAGAAAGATATGGAAGCTGCAGAGAGGATGCAGAGATTTACTGGGATGCTGCTTGGATTAGAGAGCATGTCTTATGGGGATAGATTAGGCAAGCTAGGGCCTAGCTCTTTGGAGCTAAGGAGGATGAGGGATGACTTGATAGAGGTATACAAGATGATAAGATACATAGATAAAGTGGACAGCTAGAGACTTTTCCCCAGGGCATATAAGACTAGGGGGCATAATTTTAAGGTGATTGGAGGAATGTATAGGGCGGATGCCAGAGGTAGTATTTTTCCCCCCACATTGAGTGTGGTGTGTCGAACGTCCTGCCAGGGTTGGTGATAGAGGCACATATATTAGTGACATCTAAAGCTCTTACACAGGCATATGGATGATAGAAAAATGAAGGGTTCTGCAGGAGGGAAGCATCAGATTGATCTTCCAGTAGGTTAAAAGATCAGCACATTATTTGCCAAAGGACCTGTATTGTACTGTACTGTTCTGTGTTCAATGTATTTACTGGGCCAAAGGGCCAGTATTGTACTGTACTGTTCTGTGTTCACTGGGCCAAAGGGCCTGTATTGTACAGTACTATTCTGTGTTCGATATATTCACTGGGCTAAAGGGCCTTTATTGTACTGTTCTGTGTTTAATGTAATCACTGAACCAAAGAGCCTGTATTGTACAGTACTGTTCTGTGTTCAATGTGTTCACTGGGCCACAGGGCCTGTATTGTACTGTTCTGTATTCGATGCAGACACTGTTTCAGTATAGGAAAGCACAGAAGCCAAGATGACAAAACAAGAGCCCAAAAACAACAATGGGATAATGACCTTACTATCACTTAAGACATTGATTAAGGGCCAAGTATTAATATTGAATGTCCGTTGTGGGCATGCTATGTTGCACTGGAATGCATAGTGGACACTTACAGGCTGCCCCCAGCACACCTTTGGGTGTTCTCTTTCTCTTTTGCCCATCACGCTGCTGGCGTTCAGGGCAGCAATGAAGGTCATCCATCTCTGGGGGGTGTTCATGGCTTCCTTGATCCGGTAGTACCATTATGGGAATCATATATAGGCCACAGATAGTAGCCAAGATGTGGGGTTGAGATTGCAAAGGGAGCTGGAAAAGTCATGTAATAAGGGTAATGTCACAATTGTAATGAGGGTCTTCAATATTGAAAGGGATTGGGAAATCAGGCAGGTGTCAGATTGCGAGAGAGGAAATTTATTGAATGCCTACGGGATCGCTTTTCAGAGCAGCTTATGCTTGAGCCTACTTGGAGAAAGGTTATCTTAGATTGGGTGCTGTGTAATAACCCTGATCTTATCAGGGAGATTAATGTAAAGGAACTCTTAGGAGGCAGTGATCATAACATGATTCAATTCATACCGTAATTCAAGAGGGAGAAGCACAAGTCCAATGCATCAGTACCGCAATGGAAAAAAGGGAATTACAGAGGCATGAGAGAGGAGCTTGCCCAGGTGGAGTGGGGGAGGGTACCAGTGGGGATGACAGCAGAGCAGAGATAAGTGGAGTTTCTGGGAGTAGTCCTACAGAAGTCCTCAAATGGCCAGCAACCATGGCTGACAAGGGAACTTAAGTACTGTATAAAAGCCAAGGAAAGGACATATAAGTGAACAAAAGTGTGTGGGAAGTTGGATGACAGGGAAGCTCTTAAAATCCAAAAGAAGCAACTAAAACAGCATTGAGAAGGGAAAAGATGAAATATGAGGGCAAACTAGCAAATAATATAAAGCAGAATACTAAAAGCTTTTTCAGTTATATAGAATAAAAGGGAGGTGAGAGATGATATTGGACCACTGGAAAATGATGCTGGTGAGATAGTAATGGGGGACAAAGAAATGTTAGATAAATTTAATGGATACTTTGCATCAGTCTTCACTGCGGAAGATACTAGCAGTGTGTCAGATGTCCATTAGTGTCAGGAAGCAGGAGTAAGTGCCATTGCTATTAGGAAGGGAAAAAGTGCTAGACAAACTCAAATATCTTAAGGTGGATAAGTCACCTGGACCAGGTGGACTACATTCCAGAGTCCTGAGAGAGGTTGTTGAAGAGATAACAGATGCACTGGTCATGATCTTTCAAGAATCACTTAATTCTAACATGGTCCCAGAGGACTGGAAGATTGCAAATGTCACCCCACTCTTTAAGAAGGGAGGAAGGCAAAAGAAAGGAAATGATAGGCCAGTTAGCCTAACCTCAGTGGTTGTGAAAGTGTTGCAATCTATTATTAAGGATAATAAAGGGGTACAAGGAGACTAATGACAAAATAAGTCAAAGTCAGCATGGTTTTTGTAAAGGGAAATCTTGCCTGACAAATCTGTTAGAGTTCCTCAAGGAAATAACAAGCAGGGTGGACAAAGGAGAGGCAGTCGATGTCATTTACTTGGATTTTTAGAAGGCATTTGATAAGGTGTCACACATGAGGCTGCTTAACAAGATAAAATCCTGTGGTGTTACAGGAAAGATGCTGGCATGGATAATGGAATGGCTGACAGGCAGAAGGCAGCAAGTGGGAATAAAAGGGGCATTTTCTGGTTGGCTGCCACTGACGAGTGGTGTTCCTCAGGGGTCAGTATTGGGACTACTTTTCACGTTGCTTATCAGTGATTTAGATAATGGAATTGACAGCTTGGTGGCAAAGTTTCCAGATCATACAAAGATAGGTGGAGGAGTAGGTAGTGCTGAGGAAGCAACGTAATTGCAGCAGGACTCAAGACAAATTAGAAGAATGGGCAAAAAAGTGGCAAATGGAATACAGTGTGGGGAAATATATGATAATGCATTTTGGTAAAAGGAACAATAGTGCAGACTATTATCTAAATGGGAAGAAGGTTCAAAATTCAGAGGTGCAGAGGGACTTGGGAGTCCTCTTGCAAGACTCCCAGAAGGTTAATTTACAGGTTGAGTCTGTGGTAAAGAAGGCAAATGCAATGCTGACGTTTATTTCAAGGGGAACAGAATATAAAAGCAAGGAGATAATGCTGATGCTTTATTAGACACATATCAGGCTACACTTGGAGTATTGTCAACAGTTTGGGGCCCCATATCTCAGAAAGGAAGTGTTGTCATTGGAGAGAGTCCAGAGGAGGGTGACGAGGCTCATTCCAGGAATGAAGGGGTTAACATATGAGGAGTGTTTGGTAGCTTTGGGCTGTACTCACTGGAATTTAGAAGAATGTGGAGAGATCTCATTGAAACCTACTGCATGACTAGTTAGGGTGGATGTGGAGAGGATGTTTCCTATGGTGAGGGTATCCAGAACTAAAGGGCACAACCTCACAATTGAGGGACAATCTTTTGGAACAGAGGTAAGGAGAGTAGTGAATCAGTTGGATACTCTGCCACAGATTATGGTGGAGGCCAAGTCTGTGGCTATGTTAAGGTGGAAGTTGATAGATTCCAGATTGGTCAGGGCATCAAAGAATATGGCGAGAAGGCAGGTTTTATGGGGTTGACTGGGATCCAGGATCAGCCATGATAAAATAGCAGAGCAGACTGGATCAGCTGAAAGGCCTAATTCTGCTCCTTTGTCTTATGGCTGAACCCCTGAAACCTGGAGCACTAGTGGACCACTTTTAATGTGGCCTCTACCTTTTGACCTGTTTGACATGGGTGACCCTACCAAAAGCCAAAACATAAAAGCCCTGATTCCAGCCAACGGTGCTCTCCTGGTCATTGAATTATGCAAGCCTCCAGACCACGACAAGGTTGTGGTCCTCTTGGAGGGCACATCTTAGGTTGCGTTGGTTGTTAACACAAAAGACACTTTTCACTGTATATTTCGATGTAACAAATAAATCTGGAGCTGAATCTGGTCAATCTGCTTTGCCTCAGATAGTCTGAATTAGAATCTGTTTTATTATTCCTGACTTCTGATATGAAATTTGCTGTTTTGTGTGAGACATGAAATCTATACATTATTAAAGCAAACAATGAAAAAAAAGTGTGGCAGTGTTCCTGGACCGAAGGCAGAGGGGAAGTGGCTGTTCCTAACTTGAGTCCTGACGAAGGGTCTTGACCCAAAACAGTGACTACTTCTTTCAACGGATGCTGAGTTCATCCAGCTTTTTTACATCTTGTACATCTTGTTCCTAACTTGTTGAGTGTGGGGCCTCAGGCTCGAGTACCTCCTCCCCTATGGTAGTAATGAGAAACTGCAAGGGTTAAAGAACCCTGATGGCAGTTATATACAGGCCTCCCAACAGTGGCTGGAAGGTGGACCACAAATTACAACAGGAAATAGAAAAGGCGTGTCAAAAGGGCAACGTTGTGATAGTCATGGGAGATTTTAACATGCAGCTCAATTGGGAAAATCATGTTGGTAATGGATCTCAAGAGTGACTTTGTTGAATGCCTATGAGATGGCTTTTTAGAGTAGTTTGTTGTTGAGCCTACTAAGGGATCAGCTATACTGGATTGGGTGTTACGTAATGAACCGGAGGCGATTAGGGAGCTTAAGGTAAAAGAAACCTTAGGAACCAGTGATTACAGTATGATTGAGTTCAACTTGAAATTTGATAGGGAGAAAGTAAAGTCTGATGTAGCAGTATTTCAGCGGAGTAAAGGAAATTACCTCCTTACCTGTGTTCCAAAAGATTGCCCCTCAATTGTGAGGCTGTGCCCTTTAGTTCTGGATACCCCCACCATAGGAAACATCCTCTCCACATCCACCCTAACTAGTCATTTAGTAGGTTTCAATGAGATCTCTCTGCATTCTTCTAAATTCCAGTGAGTACAGGCCCAAAGCTGCCAAACTCTCCTTATATGTTAACCCCTTCATTCCTGGTGTGAGAGAGGAGTTGGCCAAAGTAAATTGGAAGGAGCTGCTGGCAGGGATGACAGCAGAGCAGAAATGGCATATGTTTCTGGGAAAAATGAGGAAGGTACAGGACATGTGAATTCCAAAAATGAAGAAATACTCAAATGGCAAAATAGTACAACCATGGCTGACTAGGGGAGTCAAAGCTAATGTAAAAACAAGAGAGGGCATACAACAAAGCAAAAATTAATGGTAAGATAGAGGATTGGGAGGTTTAAGAAAATCTACAGATAACAACTAAAAGAATTATTAAAAGATGAAATATGAAAGTAAGCTAGCAAATAACATCAAAGTGAAAGCTTTTTCAAGTATGCAAAAAAATAAAAGAGATGAGTGGATATAGGACCGCTAGAAAATGGGCAGGAAAAATAATAACAAGGGACAAGGAGATGGCAGATGAACTGAGTGAGTATTTTGCTTCAGTCTTCACTGTGGAAGACACTAGCAGTACGTCAGATGTTGTAGTGTGTGAAGGAAGATAAGTGGGTGCAGTTACTATTACAAGGGAGAAGGTGCTCAAAAAGCTGAAAGACCTAAAAGTACATAAGTCACTCGGACCAGATGAACTGCATCTTAGGGTTCTGAATGAAGTAGCATTAAAGATTGTAGTGGCATTAGCAATGATCTTTCAAAAAAAAAATCACTGGACTCTGGCATGGTGCCAGAGGACTGGAAAATTGCAAATGTCTCTCAACTCTTTAAGAAAGGGGAAGGCAGCAGAAAGGAAATTATTGAGCAGTTAGCCTGACCCCCGTGGTTGGGAAGCTGTTAAGAGTCAATTGTTAAGGATAAGGTTATGGAGTACTTGGTGACACAGAAGATAAGGCAAAGTCAGCATGGTTTACTTAAGGGAAAATCCTGCTTGACGACTCCGTTGGAATTTTTTGAGGAGACTATAAGTAGGATAGATAGAGGGGATGCAGTGGATGTTGTATTTGGACTTTCAGAAGGCCTTTGACAAGGTGCCACACCTGAGGCTGCCTACCAAGTTAAGAGCCCGTGGTATTACAGGAAAGCTACTAACATGGTTAGAGCATTGGCTGATTGGTAGGAAGCAGCCAGTGAGAATTAAAGGATCCTTGTCTGGTTGGCTGCCAGTGACTAGTGGTGTTCTGCAGGGGTTGATGTTGGGACCACTTCTTTTTATGCTGTATGTGAATGATTTAGATGAAGATGGCTTTGCTGCCAAGTTTACAAATGATACGAAGATTGGTGGAAGGGCAGGTAGTGTTGAGGAAACATGAGGAAACAGGTAGGATGTAGAAGGACTTAAACAGGACTTGCAAGAAAGTGGCAAATGAAATACAATATTGGAAAATGCATGGTCATGCACTTTGGTAGTAGAAATAAATGTGTGGACTATTTTTTAAACAAGGAGAAAATCCAAAAATCTAAGTTGCAAAGGGACTTGTGATTCCTTGTGCAGAGCACCCTGAAGGTTAACTTGCAGGTAGAGTTGATGGTGAGGAAGGCAAATACAATGTTAGCATTCATTTCGAGAAGTCTCCAATACAAGAATAAGGATGTGATGCTGAGGCTTTATTAGGCATTGGCGAGGCCTCACCTTGAGTATTGTGAACAGTTCTGGGCTCCTCATCTAAGAATAGATGTGCTGGCATTGGAAAGGATCCAGAGGAGGTTCACATGGATGATTCCAGGAATGAAAGGGTTATCAAATGATAAATGAGGAATGTTTGATGGCTCTGGGTCTGTACTCACTGGAATTTAGAAGGATGGGGGGAGGAAATAGACAGAGTAGATGTGGAAAGGATGTTTCCCATGCTGGGAGAGTTCAGGACAAGAGGGCACAGCCTCAGGATAGAGCAGCGTCCATTCAAAACAGATGTGGAGAAATTTCTTTAGCCAGAGGGTGTGAATTTATGAAATTTGTTGCCACATGCAGCTGTAGAGGCCAGGTTGTTGGGTGTATTTAAGGCAGAGATTGATAGGTTCTTGATTGGACATGGCATCGAAGGTTACGAGAAGGCTGGGAACTGGGTTTGAAGGGGAAATAAAGATCAGCCATGATTTAATGGTGGAGCAGACTCGATGGGCCAAATGGCCTAATTCTGCTCCCATGTCTTATTTCCTGGATGGGGAGGTCCCTTAATGACAGATGCCACCTTCATGATGCACTGCACCTTGATCATATCCGTGATGGCGGGCAGGGTTGTGAGCTGGCTGAGTCTACAACCCATTGCAGCCTCTCACAATCCAGTGCAATCACAGACTCCAGACCAGGCAGTAATGCAACCAACCTGTGGGAGAAGGACCACAGTCTAGCCTCCTTCCTTTATTGCACACAGGGGGCAGCGTTGGGTGGAAAGCTCCTTGAACAATGGAAGGACCGTCCACAGCAGTGGCAATGCTGCTATGTTTGTGTTAGTTTACGATATTGAATGTTAGAGCCATGGAGGTAAAACTTTGCTATACTCCTTATTTTGAATTATTTCATTAATAATTTAGCCCTTTGTCTCTCTTTTCTCAAAGTTTACTCTAATGAATAGGACCACAAGACATAGGTACAGAACTTACATCGCTCAGCCCATTGAGTCTGCTACTCCATTCCATCATGGCTGATTTATTATCCCTCTCAACCCAATTTTCCTGCTTTCTCCCTGTAACCTTTAACAGCTTGTATTGTGTTTGATGTATTGTATTGTGTATTGTGCTGCAACATTCATCGACCCAGGGTCTTGGTTTCTATTTTTGGTGTGACTGTATTTTACTGCAATCCTATACGCGCTGTATGTACCTTCTGACTGTAGTTAAAGGTGTTGTACCTAGGCCCCAGAGGAATGTTGTTTCGTTTGGCGGTATTCATAGGCATTTTTGTATGGTTGAATGACAATTGAACTTGAACTTAATCAAGAAACTATCAACCTCTGCTTTAAATATACTCCATGACTTGGCCTCCACAGCCGCCTGTGGCAATGAATTCCACAAATTCACCACCTTCTGGCTTAAGAATTTTTTTTCTTCATCTCTGTTCTAATGGGAGGTCTTTGCACTCTAAGACCCTTTGGTCCTAAATCTCGAGACGAGTTCACGGTTTCTATATTTGTATATTATTTTATATCATAACGTCTAGTTTTGAAATAAAGTCTCTCTACATGTCTGGGTCTAAATGCCAGAGCCCGTTACTCACAGCCATGGTGGGAGTCACCTCACCAGAGGGACGGTAATGCTGCGAATCCAGTGATGATTTCAGACACAAAGACCGGGGACAGGGGCGGGTGGCGCTCCCACTGGCACCATCCGTTCTCACTCGGGGTCGACGGACGCCCAAAGCCCCAGACCCTCCCGAAGCGCGGCCACGCTGAAGGGAAGACCGGGGGAACGGAGGCCCTGAGGGTAGACCCGCGGCGTTACCCGGGGCAACGGCGACGCACTTTCCGGTGGTTGGGCCCGCGCTGTGACGTCATGTCCGTTTAACGACCTTAGCAAAGGGACGGTGTCGCGGACAGCAGGTACGGGGGGGGGTGAGCGGTGTGGGGGGGGGGTGAGCGGTGTGGGGAGGGGGCAGGAGGTGGGGGAGGGCGGTGTGGGGAGGGGGCAGGAGGAGGGGGAGGGCGGTGTGGGGAGGGGGCAGGAGGAGGGGGTGAGCGGTGTGGGGAGGGGGTGAGCGGTGTGGGGAGGGGGCAGGAGGTGGGGGGAGGGCGGTGTGGGGAGGGGGCAGGAGGAGGGGGTGAGCGGTGTGGGGAGGGGGGCAGGAGGTGGGGGAGAGCGGTGTGGGGAGGGGGGCAGGAGGAGGGGGTGAGCGGTGTGGGGAGGGGGGCAGGAGGTGGGGAGAGCGGTGTGGGGAGGGGGCAGGAGGAGGGGGTGAGCAGTGTGGGGAGGGGGCAGGAGGAGGGGGGTGAGCGGTGTGGGGAGGGGGCAGGAGGAGGGGGGTGAGCGGTGTGGGGAGGGGGGCAGGAGGAGGGGGTGAGCGGTGTGGGGAGGGGGCAGGCGGCGTGGGGAGGGGGCAGGAGGTGGGGGAGAGCGGTGTGGGGAGGGGCAGGTGGGGGAGGGCGGTGTGGGGAGGGGGCAGGAGGTGGGGGAGAGCGGTGTGGGGGAGGGGGCAGGAGGAGGGGGTGAGCGGTGTGGGGAGGGGGCAGGAGGAGGGGGTGAGCGGTGTGTGGGAGGGGGCAGGAGGAGGGGGGTGAGCGGTGTGGGGAGGGGCCAGGAGGTGGGGGGAGAGCGGTGTGGGGGAGGGGGCAGGCGGCGTGGGGAGGGGGCAGGAGGTGGGGAGAGCGGTGTGGGGAGGGGGCAGGAGGAGGGGGGTGAGCGGTGTGGGGAGGGGGCAGGAGGAGGGGGGTGAGCGGTGTGGGGGAGGGGGCAGGAGGTGGGGAGAGCGGTGTGGGGAGGGGGCAGGTGGCGTAGGGAGGGGGCAGGAGGTGGGGGGAGAGCGGCGTGGGGAGGGGGCAGGAGGTGGGGGAGAGCGGCCTGAGGAGGGAGCAGGAGGTGGGGAGGGGGCAGGAGGAGGGGGAGAGCGGTGTGGGGAGGGGGCAGGAGGAGGGGGGTGAGCGGTGTGGGGAGGGAGCAGGAGGAGGGGGTGAGCGGTGTGGGGAGGGGGGCAGGAGGAGGGGGTGTGAGCGGTGTGTGGAGGGGGCAGGAGGTGGGGGAGAGCGGGTGTGGGGAGGGGGCAGGAGGAAGGGGTGAGCGGTGTGGGGAGGGGGCAGGAGGAGGGGGTGAGCGGTGTGGGGAGGGGGCAGGAGGTGGGGGAGAGCGGTGTGGGGAGGGAGCAGGAGGTGGGGGGAGAGCGGTGTGGGGAGGGAGCAGGAGGTGGGGGAGCGGTGTGGGGAGGGGGCAGGAGGAGGGGGAGAGTGGTGTGGGGAGGGGGCAGGAGGAGGGGAGGAGAGGGGGTCTCTGCACCTTTCTAGTCTTCACTCTGCCTCAAATCCCGTTGCCTGCCTGATTGTCACTTCTGGTGTTCGCAGCGATCCCGACCCCTGCCGCATCACCTCATTCCATGCCATGCCAGTACCGAGCTCCAGCGACTGAACAATGGTGCCTGGTGAAGACGAGGAGTCCAGAATGGATGGGGACATTGTCAGGTTTGTCATGTTTAGCGGTTATTTAATGGGGGCTGTTGTGTGGGGGGGGGGGGGGAGAAGGAGGGAGGATAGGTAGTTTGTGAAGAGATTTGCTTTATTCTGCTTCCAGTGCTTTTGTGGGCGTCATTGTGTCCGAGTTGTATGGTCCTGAGGTCCTCAATATCATCTGCTTTTCTTTTATATTGAGTGATACACCATAAGACAGAGGAGCAGAATTAGTTAGGCCATTTGGCCCATTGTTTCTGCTTTGCCATTTCATCAAAGCTGATCCAATTTCCCTCTCAGCCCCAATCTCCTGCCTTCTCCCTGTATCCCTTCATGCCCTGAACAATCAAGAATCTGTCAGCCTCTGCTTTAAATATACATATTTGTCCTCCACAGCTACCTGTGGCAAAGAATTCTACAGATTCACCACAATCTGGCTCAAGAAATTCTTCCTCATCTCTGTTCAAAAAGGATGCCCCTCTATTCCGAGGCTGTGTCATCTGGTCTTAGGCTCTCCCACCCCAGGAAACATTCTCTCCACATCCACTCTATCAAGGCGCTGCACCATTCAATGGGTTTCAATGAGGTCACCCCTCATTCTATTGAATTCCACCGAATCCTGACCCAGAGCCATCAAATGCTCTTCATATGACAAGCCATTCAATCCTGGAATCATATTCGGGAACCTCCTTTGAACCCTCTCCAGTTTCAGCACATCCTTTCTAAGATAAGGAACCCAAAACTGCTCACAATTCTCCAAGTGAGGCCTCACCGGTGCTTTATAAAGTCTCAACATTACATCCTTGCTTTTGTATTCTAGTTCTGTTGAAATGAATGCTAACAATGCATTTGTCTTCCTCGCCACGGACTCAACCTGCAACTTAACCTTTAGGGAATCCTGCACAAGGACTCCCAAGTTCTTTTGCACCTCAGTTTTTTGTACAGTATTTTCTCTCCATTTAGAAAATAGTCAACCCTTTCATTTCTTCTACCAAAGTGCATGGCCATATACTTCCCAACACCTTATTCCATCTGCCATTTCTTTGCCCGTTCTCCTAATCCCAAGTGCTTCTGTAGGCTCTCTACTTGTTCAAAACTGCCTACCCCTCCACCTATCATATAGTCAGCAAACTTTGCAACAAAGCCATAAAGTCCATCATCCAAATTGTTGACATACAATGTAAAAAGAATCTGTTCCAACACAGATCCCTGTGAAAACACCACTAGTCACCAGCAGCCAGCCAGAAATGGCCCCCTTTATTCCCACTCTTTGCCTCCTGCTAATCAGCCACTGCTTTATCCATGCTAGAATCTCTCCTGTAATACCATGGGCTTGGAGCTTGTTAAGTAGCCTCATGTGTGGCACTTTGTCCAAGGCTTTTTGAAAATCCAAGTGCACAACATCAACCGATTCTCCTTTGTCCATCCTGCTTGTTATTTCTTCAAAGAATTCCAACAGATTTGTCAGGCAAGATTTTCCCTTGAAGAAACAATGCTGACTGCAGCCTATTTTATCATGTGCCTCCAAGTACCCTGACACCTCTTCCTTAATAATCAACTCCAACATTTTCCCAACCGTTGAAGTCAGACTAACTGGCCTGTAGTTTCCTTCCTTAAAGAATGGAGTGACATTTGCAATTTTCCAGTCTTCCAGACCTTCCAGAATCTAGTGATTCTTGAAAGATCAATACTAATGCCTCCATGATCTCTTCAGCCACCTCTTTCAGAACTTGGGAGGTGTACACCATTGGATCCAGCTGACTTGTCTACCTTCAGACCTTTCATTTCCCCAAGAACCTTCTCTCTATTTATGGTAACTTCACGCATTTCATGATACCCGACACCTTGAATCCACCATACTGCTAGTGTCTTCCACAGTGAAGGCT